>NC_074667.1:13248236-14448236 GCF_029448725.1 Salvelinus fontinalis
TCAGACTGCCAGGAGTAGGCAAAACAAGGGAAAATTGGTAGAACTGGAGGGACAAATTCACTTACTGGATAGGGAGAATGCTAGACATCCATCTATGGAGAAACAAAAAAAAATGACCTCTTTAAAATTTGAATATAATCAGACTCTCTCAGCTAAAATTGCTAAATCTTTTCTCTACGCCAAGCAAAAATATTTTGAGTTTGGTGACAAACCACACAAATTACTCGCCAGACAACTTCGAAAAATTGTGAGTGACCGAATGATTCACAAAGTTAAGTCTGCATCTGGGGAATTACTCTCTTCCCCCAAAGACATCAATGACAGATTCCGTCAGTTTTATGAGACTCTATATACATCTAAAGCCGATTCTAACCACTTAATTATGCAAAACTTTTTGGATGACTGTAATCTTCCTGCCCTGAACCAGGAAGATTCTAACTTCCTGAATAAGGAAATATCTCTTGAAGAAATTCGAGAAACAATCAAAACTCTAAAGAGTGGCAAGACCCCGGGCCCAGATGGATACCCGGGTGAATTCTATAAAACATTCAGCAACATGCTCTCTCCCTACCTGCACAAAATGTTGGTTCAGTCCAGAGAGGATGGAGCTCTCCCATCTACTTTGGATGAAGCATTCATTACAGTTATACATAAGAAGGGTAAAGATCCGGAAGAGGTAGGGTCGTACAGACCAATATCCCTCCTCAATACAGACCAAAAGATTTTAGCAAAAACCCTGGCTAACAGGCTTAGCACTTTAATTGGCAAACTGGTCCATTCGGACCAGACCGGCTTTATCCCGAACAGAAACTCATTCTTCAATCTCAGGCGCCTCTTCAACATTATGTATTCTCAGAGGTTACCAAACATGGACCTTGCCGTTATATCTCTTGACGCCGAGAAGGCTTTTGACCAAGTTGAGTGGTCCTATCTATTCAAAGTCCTACAGAAATTTAATATTGGAGATGGGTTCATAAATTGGATCCAGCTTTTATATAGGAACCCCTGTGCGAGAATACTCACTAACCAATCATTGTCGCCCCGATTTAACCTCTACAGAGGGACAAGGCAGGGTTGTGCGCTGTCGCCTATGCTCTTCGCCCTAATCATTGAACCTCTCGCTCAGACGATTAGATCTGATGCAGCAATACACGGCTATAATACTAAAGATACTCTAAATAAGATTTCCCTATACGCAGATGACATTCTCCTCTATGTAACAGAACCCCAAGCTAGTATTCCAGCTATTCTTGATGTGATTAATTTGTTTGGTACCTTCTCGGGATACAGAATAAATTGGAACAAGAATTAATGCCCATACGGTTACAAAACACCTCCTGGCTAGAACATCTTCCACTTAAGTTATCTTCAGAAAAATTTACCTATCTAGGAATTGTAGTTACCAAACAATATTCCTTACTATTTAAAGAGAATTTCCCCTCGCTGATGCAAAAACTAAAAACAAACATACAATTTTGGAGAACTCTCCCAATTTCTCTGCTCGGAAGAATTAATGCCATTAAAATGGTCTTCCTCCCACAACTGCTCTACCTATACCAGAACATCCCAGTATTCATACCTAAATCCTTTCATAAACAACTGGACTCAATTATCAATCCTTTCATCTGGGATTATAAAACACACAGGATAGGTAAAAAACACCTCTGCAAATCCAAGATGGAAGGAGCATTGTCTCTCCCAAATTTTATATTTTATTATTGGGCCGCTAACCTCCGTGCGGTTACGTTTTTGCTGGATGACGCACGTCCGTCACCTACCTGGCTTAGTATGGAGCGTGAGGAGTGTCACCCCTTCTCTATTGGTGCTGTGATTTTGTCGCCTGTCAATCTGGAGAGGTCACTTTATCGTAACAATCCTATTATACATTGCACAGTCCGAATCTGGAAGCAAATTAAAACCCTCTTTGAGCTTAGACCAATGTCATTCATGCTCCCTGTTGCCAGGAACCCCTCCTTTGCCCCCTCCAACCTTGATAACACCTTTGAGCAATGGGGAGAGTTGGGGATAAGTACCATAGGGGATTTATATATAGAAGGGACCTTTGCTTCCTTTGAGTTGCTGAGGGAAACTTATAATCTTCCCAGAAATAACTTTTTCAGATACCTACAAATCAGAGACTATGTTAGGAAACACCTCCCAACATTTGGGAACGCTAAGCCTTCCATGTTTGACGGATGCATAAAAACATCCCCCACCTCAGACAAACTGATATCTCGTTTATATGACTCTTTTCAATCGGTTAGCACACCCTCTACAGAGGCCATTAAGGCAAAATGGGAGGAAGAACTAGGGACTGACATTTCGATGGCAGACTGGGAAGATAGCTTGGAGTATATCCACACCTGCTCCATTAACTCCAGACATCGGCTCATACAATTCAAGGTATTACACAGATTACACTATTCCAAAACCAAACTGCATAGGATATTTCCTGATACATCCCCTTTGTGTGATAAATGTCAGGCTGCACAGGGTACACTTCTCCACTGCTTTGCCCTATGCTCTAGCTTGCATGGTTACTGGTGTGGAATTTTTAGGATCCTCTCTGAAGTTCTGGAGACTTCAATTGACACAGACCCGCTTCTGAGAATCCTGGGAGTGTCTGATTCCCTAATCGGACTAACCAACCCCCAAAAACAACTCATCTCTTACAGTCTCATTTCGGCAAATAAACTAATCTTGTTGTTCTGGAAAAAGAGGGAAGCGCCCACTACCAAATTATGGCTCAGCGAATTGGCAAACACTGTACACTTAGAAAGGATTAGATATATTCTGAACAATAAATTATTAACATTTGATCAGATCTGGCAGCCTTTCCTCTCTTACTTGGACCATTCGGCGCTGTGAATTTGTACTTTTTAACGCACTCTCCATTGTAATATTTTAATCCACCTCTGGGCAGCATGTGCTGGCCCCGCCACCCGAGCAGCGGGGAGGGGTATAAGGGGAAGGGATAAAGGGGGGGAGGGATAAAGGGGGGGAATAAGGGGGGGGTGACACCCACCCTCTTTCTTTCTACCTGTCCTTGTTTTGTATGTCTTGTTTTGTAATAATTGTTTTGTACCCAGAACTCTGGATCTTTTTATTTCTGCCTGCTCTTTTATGTTTAGTTAAAAATTGTATACCTGCCTTTCATACCTATACACCATTCCTGTGTGTGTTCAATAAAAAATATTTGAACGAGAACTTGTTCTCAACTAGCTTACCTGGTTAAATAAAGGTGAAATAAAAAAAATAAAAAAATAATCTCAACTAACTATAAACTAACCCTAGCCTTAATCTTAACCCTAACCCTTACCCTAACTGTTAAAAAGGCCAGATCTGATTTAGCAGTTTCAGGCTGCCTTTTCTAGGAGTTTGTTGTATTTTCCTAACACCCCTTATTTTCACCATAGTGGTAACTACAAGTCATCCCCACTTTCTCAGCCAATCACGGTTTAGCTATTTGAGAATTGGCCTTTAGTATTTTTCATGATCCCTAGTCTCCTATCCCAGTAGGCCCATAACCTCTGATAGTCCTAACATCCCCTAGCTGTAAACCCAGTGAGGCCCCAAGTCACTAGCTCTGTCAGGCCCTAAGTTACTATCTCTGGGCACTCAGTCTCTCCTGGACCAGGAATCCAGCTCTCTGGGTCTTTTTCTTTCTCTCTTTCAGGTGTCCAGCTGTCTCCTGTCCTGAGATTTGTGCTCGTTACTGCTGTGGAGATCCAGCCAACCTCAGCTTCTGTCCCGGGGGCCTCGCCTGTTGCTGACAGGGAGAACTCACTGTTTTCAGTCCAGAGACCCTCGTCGAGTTTTGCTGCTGTGGCCCTGCGGTGGCCAGACCTTAGACCTTTGTTGAGACCGGCTGCAAACCTCCATTGTCTGCCGTGAAGAGACCTTCGTTGAGACCCACAGCTGAACCTCTTTCATTTGCTATCCTGATGTCTTCATTGAGTCCTGCTGCTGCGACCCGACATCCTGATCCGGAGCCCTCACCTGATCCCATTGCCTGGGTTCAGCCTGTCTCGTGGCCACCGCCCGTTGCTGCGTCATGGGTCCAGCCACCAAAGTATCCAGTCCCAGGGTCCTTGTTGAGCTCTGCTGCTGCAGCTTTGTGTTCTCCAGTCCTGAGATCCTCCTCGAGCTCTGCCGCTGTGGCCCTGCAGTCTTCAGTACCAGTGTCCTCCACTGACACTGTGTCGGGTGTCAAGATGACTCTTGCTCCTTTTCTAAGGGTCTCATCTGCCCTCACTGCCGAGGTTCTCCTGTTGCCCGTTTCTGGGCAGAGGGGGTGGCTGCCGTCAGATCTACCACTGCATCCTGTTCGCGCCCCTCATTCAGAATGCACAGCCTGCACTGGTCTCAGCTTCATCACACAGCCAGGTTTGGTGACCTCAGGCACCTTTCTATTGGCGTGGCCAGATACAACAAAAATCAAATCCTGTTTGGCCAGATGCCTATGCCCAACGTTTCTGACTGGGTTGCCAGACACACTCAAGGACTTTTCCTGGTCTGGCTCCTTCACAGCTCTGCCTCCCTGTCCTGGTGGATGAACACACAGTAGTGGCCTTATGTCATTCTCTTTAAGTTAAAGCCTTTTGTTAGAGTTCACATTTACACAGTAAATGTGGGGCTGGCTGTTAAAAAGGCCAGATCTGATCAAATCAAATCAAATTTTATTGGTCACATACACATGGTTAGCAGATGTTATTGCGAGTGTAGCGAAATGCTTGTACTTCTAGTTACGACAGTGCAGCAATATCTAACAAGTAATATCTAACAATTCCACAACAAAAGCTAATACATACACATCTAAGTAAAGGAATGGAATAAGAATGTACAAATATATGGATGAGCAATGTCAGAGCGGCGTAGGCTAAGATGCAATAGATATTATAGAGTACAGTATATACATATGAGATGAGTAATGCAGATATGTAAACATTGTTAAAGTGGCATTATTAAAGTGACAAGTGTTCCATTTATTAAAGTGGCCAAGGATTTCAAGTCTGTCCTAGGCAGCAGCCTCTCTGTGCAAGTGATGGCTGTTTAACAGTCTGATGGCCTTGAGACAGAAGCTGTTTTTCAGTCTCTCGGTCCCAGCTTTGATCCACCTGTACTGCCTTCGCCTTTTGGATGATAGCGAGGTGAACAGGCAGTGGCTCGGGTGGTTGTTGTCCTTGATGATCTTTTTGGACTTCCTGTGACATTGAGTGTTGTAGGTGTCCTGGAGGGCAGGTAGTTTGCTCCCCCTTTCACACCCTGATCTGTTTCACCTGTCTTTGTGCTTGTCTCCACCCCCTCCAGGTGACGCCCATCTTCCCCATTATCCCCAATGTATTTATACCTGTGTTCTCTGTTTGTCTGTTGCCAGTTCATTTTGTTTCGTCAAGCCTACCAGCGTTTTTCCAGTGCGCCTGTCTTTCTCTAGTTCCTGTTTTGTAGATTTCCCGGTCTTGACCATTCTGCCTTCCCTGACCCTGAGCCTGCTTGCCGTTCTGTACCTTGTCACACCACCCTGGATTACTGACCTCTGCCTGCCCTGACCATGAGCCTGCCTGCCATTCTGTACCTTTCGAACTCTGCTCTGGATTACTGACCTCTGCCTGCCGTTGACCTGTCGTTTGCCTACCCCCCTGTTTTTGTAATAAACTTGTGTTACTTTGAAACTGTCTGCATCTGGGTCTTCTCCTGAGCCTTGACAGTACGAACTGGCCATGACGGACTCAGCAGACATGGACCAGCTCCGCAACACCGTCTCCTCCCAAGGAGCCACCATTAGAAGGCACAAGGAGTTGCTTCCTGGTCTTATGGAAGGGTTCCAGACCTTGTCAAACTCCATGACTGCGCGTTGTCTGTCAGGCAGCTGACCACGATGGTCACACCCAGCCCCTCAGTAACCTGGCTGGCCTCCCCGGTTTCCCGAGAACCCTGCTTACCTCACCCGGAACACTTCGCTGGAGAGTCGGGAACCTGTCGGGCATTTCTTGCGAAGTGTTCTCTCATCATCGAGCTGCAGCCCTCCTCCTTGCCTCTTGAAGATAGTGTTCCTCATCACTCTGATGTCCGGGAGGGCACTCGCATGGGCTACGGCCATGTGAGATCAACAGTCGGCCGTATGCTTCAGTCTGGAGGAGTTTGTGGCGGAACTGAATAAGGTTTTCGATTCTCCATTGTCCGGGAGAGAGGCTGCCCAGAAGTTACTGCAGCTTCTGCAAGACTCCCACTCTGTGGCAGACAATGTGGTGGATTTCCGCACGCTGGCAGCTGAGAGTGCCTGGAACCCGGAATCGCTGTTCGACACGTTCCTAAACAGATTATCGGAGGAAGTGAAGTACGAGCTAGCAGCCCGGGAACTACCAACGGATCTCGACTCACTCTACGGGATCGAGTGTACATCAAGATACACCAGGCTGGACTTCTTACAGCACCTGCAGTGGTAAAGATCATCATGTCTCTCCTCGGTGGGTGCATAATTCTCACAAGAAGTAAGGTCCAGCTGAATAATGGGTGAGCTTGAAAACACCATGACAAAGGAACCAAAGAGAGAGAGAGACTAGATTCCACTGTAGACATACAGATGGGTTGGGTTTGGGAGCTACTTGTTTTATTGGTTAATGCATCATATGAAAAATGATAGATGTTAGGATAATTGTGCTCTAAACAACATGTTGAAGGCATTAATGTGAAAGCATATACAGTGTTGAATTACTTCAAGATATAATGTTGATTAGGGATATGCACATGCCTATCAGTTGAAAAGGAGGAGATGGGAAACAAAGTGAAAATGGCATGACTTGGGAACACCTCTCAGAACCTGGGGAAGACTGGGTGGAATCATGAGGAAGCTTTTTAGTGCTTTTATTTTTGTGGAGTCCAGCAGAAAAGTATCCTGGAAGCATAGAGTCAGGTGAAGAGAGAGTGGGAATTGTCATGGTCTCAGATTTCGGTTTTCATGAATATATTTATGCATAACATATCACATTGTCAATACTGTTATGTTGTTTTTTTTTGCTTTCCAAGTCTTATGCTTAGGAACCAGAAGGAGAGGGGGTCGCCAGCTTCAGCTGGAATGTTAGTTGTTGTGTGATGAGTGATGGAAATAAGAGGGTGTATGGTGTAATCATAGAACAGAGGCCATAAGTCTCTAAGTTTGAATGCCTCACAAAAAGAAGGCAGAAACCTGAACCAGGACCAGAGGTTCCACGTCTGGTGATCCAAGGTGACCAGGTCCGAGTGTTCCAGAAGAATGGAATGAGTCAAGGAGGGAGGGTCCCTACAAGGTGGCTCGAACAAAGTTAACTGCTGTCCAGGTGAACGGAAGCAACACGTGGTACCATCTAAACCACTGTACCTAAGTCCTGTCGGAGAGGAGGAGACAACCACCAGGCCACGAAGACGCAGAGGATGCTGATACACCAGGTGGGTGTCCAAAGGGAACGGGAGCAGAGGAGATCGATGCGCCAGGCAGGGGCCAGGCAGGAGCCAGGAAGAAGCCGAAGAAGAGGTGGATCAAGGAGTATCTTCCAACAGCAAACAAACACTCTCTCCTGAATATCCAGAGTCCGGGGATGGGGAGGAGTGACATGCCTGTTGCTCCTGATGACATACCTCCGCTGGCAGATACTCCTGACAGAGGTGCTGTCCAAGGGGACGGAGAAACGATAACAGGAGAATGGAAAGGAGACTTTCTTGTCATCAACTTCTCTGTCCTCACATGGTCTTTCTAACAGACAGTGAACCAGGACAGATGAAGAATGATAGAATGGCCTTGACAGCAACAGCAACAAACCTAGAAGAAATTGTAAAATCACATCCCACTAGAAACTAGTACATCAACTAAGACAATGGCAAAACCACAAGAAAGTGGGTTGATGCAGAAAATCTGGACATATGTTACCAACCGGGGTAGCCACAATGAAGAAACTACCCCAGAATCAAACATTGACCAAAAATGTAGAAAAGCAGTAAAGAATGACTTGTATAAGTGGGCTCAGTACACAACAGCTAAACATAGGATGGACAATTGCATTTTGTGTAGCAAAATCACTTTTGTCTGATCTTTTAATAGTACCTGAACTTGCATCATTTGAACAATGTGTTAAATGGAAAATGTTCAATGTATTCAGAGAAAATACTACATTCCTTTGTGTAACATAGAATGCAGGTTGGCATTAGGTAGCACTAAAGGCAGAAGTGAATTAAACAAAAATATGGTGGGAGAACATGAATGTGCAACATATGACATAAGAACTGAAATAAATAGTCCTCATAATGATAGGTTTACTATTGTAAAAAGTTAATATGAACGTTTCTACTGCTATGGAGATAATGGGATAGATGTGGGAAACACTACAGTTAATTGTTAAACTATTTGGGTGTTGGAATCTGCAGGGGTTCGTAAATTTGACGAGAAAGATTTGATTGCAAATAGAAAAGGTTTGTGTTGTCACATAACTCAGGTCGCACCATCTCTGACTATGTTGCAGAATCAAAACAGATGCATTGCTGATAGTTTCTGGATGTGTGGGAAAAACAAACTATTGAATGTTTTACCTGAAGGTTGGACTGGTCTTTGTGCTTTGGTTAGAGCCTCTTCTATTTGTATGTATGTAGTTGATGTTCATTTTGCCTCCATCCTCTTTGTGTTCTTTAAGTGTTAGTTTGTGGGACTAATTAGTCCCAGAGGAGGGTATTATGTGGGAGCTAAGCATTAAATATAAATAGGTGTAGTTACCATTCTGAAGTAGCAAGGACATGCACATTAAGAGAAGATGACACCCAGGCCATACTCTATTTCTGAAAGGGTAACATGCCAAAGAGTACATTAACCAAGGTCATACGTACATTTATGACAGCTGGGCATACTATGGTCAGAAGGATACAGGAAGGAGGATGGTAGCAAAATGACTGATGACCAACAGTTAATAATGCATGCATTATTTTTAGGACGTGAAAATGGTCCCACCACCTTTATAACCTATACAGCTGTCAGATGTGGGCGTTCACAAGCAAGCTCTGAGATGAAAAGATAATAATGGAGAAAGGTCAAGGGAAGCTATTTTCATATAGAGGGGACTCTATACTTCATGCAAAGACAGAATCCTATAAAGGCAGGATTCTGTAATATGAGAATTTAGTCTCTTTCCATGGAGGGGCTCAGCTCTGTTACGTTTGTGATAGGGTTCTTCCATGGAAGGGCTCGGCTTTGCTACTTTGTATTAAAGTCTATATTGAATTCACAAGTTCTTGTAAGAGTGTTATATTTCTGAGACAATTTTCCACGACATTACGAAGAATATAGATTTTATTTATTTTATTTCACCTTTATTTAACTAGGTAGGGCAGTTGAGAACAAGTTCTCATTTACAACAGCGACCTGGCCAAGATAAAGCAAAGCATTGCAACACAAACAACAACACATGGAATAAACAAACATACAGTCAATAACACAATAGAAAAGTCTATATACAGTGTGTGCAAATGAGGTAAGGCAATAAATAGGCCATAGTGGCGAAATAATTACTATTTAGCAATTAAACACTGGAGGGATAGATGTGCAGAAGATGAATGTGCAAGTAGAGATACTGGGGTGCAAAGTAGCAAAAAATAAATAACAGTATGGGGATGAGGTAGTTGGATGGGCTATTTACAGATAGGCTATGTACAGGTGCAGTGATCTGTGAGCTGCTCTGACAGCTGGTGCTTAAAGTTAGAGAGGGAGATATGAGTCTCCAGCTTCAGTGATTTTTGCAATTTGTTCCAGTCATTGACAGCAGAGAACTGTAAGGAAAGGCGGCCAAAGGAGAAATTGGCTTTAGGGGTGACCAGTGAAATATACCTTCTGGAGCGCGTGCTCCGGGTGGGTGCTGCTATGGTGACCAGTGAGCTGAGATAAGGTGGGGCTTTACCTAGCAAAGACTTATAGATGACCTGGAGCCAGTGGGTTTGGCGACGAATATGAAGCAAGGGCCAGCCAACGAGAGTAAACAGGTCGCAGTGGTGGGTAGTGTATGCTGCTTTGGTGACAAAACGGATGGCACTGGGATAGACTGCATCCAAGTAGAGTGTTGGAGGCTATTTTGTAAATGACATCGCCAAAGTCAAGGATTGGTAGGATAGTCAGTTTTACGAGGGTATGTTTGGCAGCATGAGTGAAGGATGCTTTGTTGCGAAATAGGAAGCCGATTCTAGATTTCATTTTGGATTGGAGATGCATAATGTGAGTCTGGAAGAAGAGTTTACAGTCTAACCAGACACCTAGATATTTGTAGTTGTCCACATATTTTAAGTCAGAACCGTCCAGAGAAATTATGTTGGACAGGCAGGCAGGTGCGGGCAGCGATCGGTTGAAGAGCATGCATTTAGTTTTACTTGCATTTAAGAACAGTTGGAGGCAACGGAAGGAGAGTTCTATGGCATTGAAGCTCGTCTGGAGGTTAGTTAACCTTTCACGAGCCTCTACCCCGGGTCTGGGAGCACCCCCCCCCACACTGATTAGCATCGCTAGCATAGCGTCACAATTAAATAGTAGCATCTAAATATCATTAAATCACAAGTCCAAGACACCTAATGAAAGATACAGATCCTGTGAATAAAGCCAACATTTCAGATTTTTAAAATGTTTTACAGGGAAGACACAATATGTAAATCTATTAGCTAAACACGTTAGAAAAAATCACAATTTTTCTTTGTCCACCATTTTCTCTCAACACCAGTAGCTATCACCAATTCGGCTAAACTAAGATATTGATAGCCACTAACCAAGAAAAAAACTCATCAGATGACAGTCTGATAACATATTTATGGTATAGGATAGGTTTTGTTAGAAAAATGTGCATATTTCAGGTATAAATCATAGTTTGCCATTGCAGCCAGCATCACAAATCTCACCAAAGCTCCTAGAATTACTACATAGAGCAACGTGTATTACCAATTTACTCATCATAAAACATTTCTTAAAAATACACAGCACATAACAATGGAAAGACACAGATCTTGTGAATTCAGACAACATTTCAGATTTTCTAAATGTTTTACGGCGAAAACACAATAAATCGTTATATTAGCATACCACATATGCAAACGTTACTCGAGTACTATTCAAGCCAAAGAGAGCGATATCGTTATCATCGCCAAAACATATAAATTTTTTCACTAACCTTCTCAGAATTCTTCAGATGACACTCCTGTAACATCATATTACAACATACATATAGAGTTTGTTCGAAAATGTGCATATTTAGCCACCAAAATCATGGTTAGACAATGACAAAAGTAGCTCAGCTGGTCAGAAAATGTCGTGCACCATATTAGACAGTGATCTAGTCTTATACATAAATACTCATAAACTTGACAAAAAAATACAGGGTGGACAGCGATTGATAGACAATTTAATTCTTAATACAATCGCGTAATTACATTTTTTAAATTATCCTTACTTTTCAATACAGGTTGCGCCAAGCGAAGCTATAGCAAACAATAGCAAACAAAATGGCGGCACAAGCGTTTAACATTTTTCGACAGAAACACGATTTATCATCATAAATTGTTCTTACTATGAGCTGTTCTCCCATCAGAATCTTGGGCAATGAATCCTTTCTTGGGTCTAATCTTCTTTTGGTCGAAAGATGTCCACTTGTCCGTCAAAATGCCCACTAACGTACGACCGGGACCCCGAAACGTGCCCGGAGCTTCAAAGTCTATTACAAAGCAATGCCTCAAAATCGCACTAAACGGATATAAATTGCTATAAAACGGTTTAAATTAACTACCTTATGATGTTTCTAACACCTATAACGAGTAAAAAGATGACCGACGCTATATTACTGGCTAAACCAAGGCTTGGAAAAGGGCCAGTCAGTTATCCTTCTTGCGTTGAGCGCACAGTCCAAAGGAACGCTACTTCCGGTATTTGGTGATTTATAGAGCCAATGATTGCGCAATCGACCCCATTCAAAGCGTCATCACGCACTGACACCCAGGGGAAGACGTAAGCAGTGTCTGTTTCTCCATAGCATTTACAGTGAGCTTTAAACTGACTCCAGATCAGTGGCCAAAATGTTTGAAATCTGACTCCCTATCATGAAAAGTGCTGTAGAAGGAGTTCTGTTTCACTCAGAGACAAAATTCCAACGGCTATAGAAACTAGAGAGTGTTTTCTATCCAATAATAATAATAAAATGCATATTGTACGAGCAAGAATTGAGTACTAGGCAGTTTAATCTGTAGAGGAAATTATGCTAATGCGAAACAGCACCCCCTATAGTTGCAAGAAGTTAACACAGTGTCCAAAGAAGGGCCAGAAGTATACAGAATGGTGTCGTCTGCGTAGAGGTGGATCAGAGAATCACCAGCAGCAAGAGCGACATCGTTGATGTATACAGACAAAAGAGTCTTGAACCCTGTGGCACCCCCATACAGACTTCCAGAGGTCCGGACAACAGGCCCTCCGATTTGACACACTGAACTCTGTCTGAGAAGTAATTGGTGAACCAGGCGAGGCAGTTGTCGTGTCTTTGGCTATGCCGGATGAAGTGATATGACATGCTATTCTATAAAATCCTTTCTCTGTAATTAATATTACCTGATTGAGCTAATCATGTAAATGTAGTTGACTAGAAAGTCGGGGCACCACGAAATAATATTTATAGAGCTGTTATTTTCCGAATAAACTCTTAAAGACCTAGTAATATTTTACATCAATAGCAGTCAATATTAATCGTCACCTTATTTCAGTCTCATCTGAAAGTTGTAAATTCTTGGTTATCTTCACGAACCCTGGCTAACAAGTTGAATCAGCAATACAAAATTGCGTTTAATTATTTATTTACTAAATACCTAACTAATCACACAGAATTACATATACACAGAATTAATCATACCTTGATTACAAATTATGTCATAAAGGAAAACGTCCCTAGCGGACGGAACAGATATGACAGCTGGTTACACAAAGAAAAGGGGCTGGGTTTGAGTGCGAGCGGGAAGACTGAAGAACAAAGGGAGAAGCTGTAATGACTTTCGTCGGTGGAAGGAGAGGAGGACCAATGCGCAGCATAGTACGTATACATATTTATTTGAATACTTTTTAATATAGAACAAAACAATAAACAGACGAAAACCCAACGAAGCTTACAGTCCCGAACTAGTGAACACAGACAAAACAGGAACACACGAACAGGAACAATCACCCACAAAACACACTACAAAAACAGGCTACCTAAATATGGTTCCCAATCAGAGACAACGCAAAACACCTGTCTCTGATTGAGAACCATATCAAGCCAAACACAGAAATAGACAAACCAGACATACAACATAGAATGCCCACACAGATCACATCCTGACCAACCAAAACATAAAACATACAAAGCAAACTCTGGTCAGAGCGTGACAGAAGCGATGTCTCTATTGTAAATACAGGATCTTATGCATTCTAAATTACAGCCCATTTGGAAAAGGAAAATGCAATGAATATTTACTCTGAGCTGCGCTTCAATAGGTTGGTGGTAGATGAAAAGGCCGAGTTGCCCAAGAGTTCTTCCATCCTTTGAAGAGCGTCTCTGGTGGTAAACTGTAACTGTTTTAGTAACGTCGTTGTGTGGTAGACCGTATACTCTGTCTGTCCTTTCCCAGAGCACGCTTGGCGGCTGGTGTGAATCAGAGTTCAAAGTTCATACCCCGTTGCCATGCTTATATGCTCATGCTATATTCTGTCTGGTATTGTCTAAATTCATCATATTCGACGTGTCGATCGTCCTCTTCACGTGGGAATTCAATGCTAATTTCGTTAGGTAGCTGAGATTGGCTTTGCTCTGTAGGTGTCACCTGTCCTTCTAACGTCAAGGCCGTCGCCTTAATGTCCCCGGAACAGGAGGTTACATTTTCGTCAAGGGCTTATATAGTGGAGGGAGAAGGGCGTGTTTCACAGTCTGCAGCCCATGTCTCTTCACAGGGGCGGGCCACTGATTGAGCAGAGCCCTAACCTTATGAAAACCCAAATCTCTCATTTGGAAGCTAAAATTAAATTTTATCTCTTCACCAATAATTTTATATTTAAACATTTGAATTGCACAACAATTCCATGTGAATCTGATAACTATAATGTGTAGACTTTCCACTGTACAGTTTATGTCATCCGATCTCAGATGACAACCGAACTGACATCATATTCATTAAGTACCAACGCATATGTTCAACTGGTTGGATTACCAAAATATTGTTCATTTCCCTCACCTTCTGATATTCCCAGAATCTCTATGTTAAATTCTCTGTGCTACGGATCCCTTTTACGGGATCACTTTCCTAAACAACCGCTAGAATTGTAGGGCACCAAATGCATAAATATTACAAAAAATATTTATAATCTTGCAATGATGCAATACCAAAACACAGTTTAGCTTGTTGTTAATCCACCCATCGTGTCAGATTTTGAAAATATATTTTACAGCGAAAGAAATCCAAGCTTTTGTGAGTGTAGCTTTCAATGCTACAACAGCTAGCCCTAAATTAGCATGGTCACGAAAGTCATAAAAGCAATAAAATTAATCGCTTACCTTAGATAATCTTCGGATGTTTCCACTCATGAGACTCCCAGCTACACAACAAATGTTATTTTTGTTCGATAAATACTACTTTTATGACAAAAAAACGCCATTTGGGTTGCGCATTATGTTGAGAAAACAAAAGCCGTGTTCCGTTCGACAAATTCCAAAAAGTATCCGTAACAGACAATATTTTGACAGTTTTGGAAACTTTGGATTGTTTTCTATCCTAATCTGTAAATGATATGCATATTCTACGATCTGGGCCAGAGAAAATGTCAGTTTACGTTGGGCACGTTATTTAAAAAAATATATAATAATCAGATTAGGACAGATTAGGATAGGAAACACTCCAAAGTTTCCAAAACTGTCAAAATATTGTCTGTGTATATAACAATACTTATTCTGCAGGCGAAAACCTGAGAAAATCTAACCCGGAAGTGATATATTTTTTTTTATCTGTGTTTCCTGGCCCGTCTATCCTCCATTTAAAGGGGTATCAACCAGATTTCCAATGGCTTCCTCAGGCTGTGCCCAGGCTTTAGACATAGTTTCAGGCTTTTATTTTGTATAATGAGCGAGATGTTTCAAAAGTAGTCAGTTGTCCTCTGAATGTTTCCTGCACGCGAGAGAGGGGCTCCCCATTTTCCTTTTCTCTCTTAAAGAATAGGTTATGGTCCGGTTGAAATATTATCGATTAAGTTTGTTAAAAACAACCTGAAGATTGACAAAACTGCACATTTTAGACTGGTCTTCTATTGTCCCCAGCAGAAGGTGCACCTGTATAATGATCATGCGGTTTAATCATCTTCCTGATATGCCACACCTGTCAGGTGGATGGATTATCCTGGCAAAGGAGAAATGCTCACTAACAGGGATCTAACAAATTTGTGCACAACATTTGAGAGAAATTCGTTTTTTGTGCATGTGGAACATTTCTGGGATATTTTATTTCAGCTCATGAAACATGGGACCAACACTTTACATGTTGCATTTATATTTTTGTACAATGTAATTTGAACACAAGAGGGCAGCACGCCGTACATAGCACGCTACCATATAACCCACATACAGTCTGCATAGAACTAGGGATGACTCACTGCTGAAAACGAAAGTAAATTTTGAATCTTAAAACTCTTCTTTCATATTTTCCTGTGCTGCCGGCACTTTTTGTGTTTAAAATGGATCCATCCCTGGTAAGAAATTGTTTATTGGGAAATGTAGTATTCTGTCATTTCACAAATATTAGGTAAATGTCGCTGTAAAAGTTTGTTTACAGAAAAGTAGGCTACGTTATATTTTCATATTCCATTGACATCAGCAAGGAAGTGGGAGATAGACTTGATTAAGAAATATAATTTATTTAATGGATGAAACAATGCAACTACATGTGATTATGTTGGTGATATGCCTACATATAATGTCTGGGTTAAAATCTACATTGTAGATAGTAAACCTTTCTGATTTTAATCACATAACATTAAGAGACCAAACATAGCAACTTACTTCCTACTACTTGATTTCATCTCATGAAGTTGTTGGGATATAGCCAAAGCAGTTACCCGGCTGCTGCTTCTGGGAGCCAGGCAGAGGCAGAGATTGAAGAGCCACGCGATAAACTCCCCCGCGACTCCGCTAGAATGTGAGTGGAGATTAATGAGTCTGATATAAACAACTCTGCCATACCTCTTTTATTGCATCATTCTCATTAATTGAGTGAAAATCATGTGGAACAATGAAGTAAATACAGCATGTGGTGGTGGAACGGGAACACTGACCACAACAACTTTTTCTGAATAAAGAGTAAAGGTGTAATCTATGTTCTGAATTAATGGTTTATATGTATGTGTGTATTAGCTACAATATATTTCTGTTCGTTTTTGAGTGGCATGTGTTCTGAAATAGACAATAATGTGCTGTGTTGCATTTCAGCATTGTTCTGTCCTTCAGAATAATACTGAAATTAAAACAACTCTTATTTTATATTATCCAACTTGTTTGATCATTTGAAATCCATTGGCAACAAAACAAGGAAATGATCAAATAGTTATACCTGATGTTTTTGTTGCACTTCATAGTGTTTATCTGCCATTTCTATGGCATCATTTTGCTGTTAAAACTTTGGTTCTGCATGGATTCTATTATACATATTGAACAAGAATAGTATATGACACATGCACATAAGACTGGAATGTATTCTGCTTGAACAACATTTCAAAAGAGAAGTGCTAATATTCTCCCATTGGCCGGTTTATCAAAAGCTATAATCCACCTCTTTTCAGAAGGAATTCTCAATCAGAACGAGCAAATTTAATACAGAACAGGGTTCTTTATCTTCTTATGGCTGCAGGGGCAGTATTGAGTAGCTTGGATGAAAGGTGCCCAGAGGTGCCCATAGTAAACTGCCTGCTCCTCAGTCCCAGTTGCTAATATATGCATATTATTATTAGTATGGGATAGAAAACACTCTGAAGTTTCTAAAACTGTTGTCTATGAGTATAACAGAACTCATATGGCAGGCAAAAACCTGAGAAAAAATCCAAACAGGAAGTGGGAATTCTGAGGTTGGTCGATTTTCAACCAAGCCCCTATTGAATACACAGTGGGATATGGATGAGTTTGCACTTCCTACAGCTTCCACTAGATGTCAACAGTCTGTAGAACCTTGTCTGATGCCTCTACTGTGAAGTGGGGCCGAAGGAGACCATGCTCTGACCATGCGCGTTCACATGAGAGGGAGCTCTGTTCCATCGCACATTTGAAGTCAATGTAATTTTCCGGTTGGAACGTTACTGAAGATTTATGTTAAAAACATTCTAAAGATTGATTCAATACATCGTTTGACATGTTTCTACTGACTGTTACGGAACTTTTTGACATTTCGTCTGCTTTTAGTGAACGCGGTTCCTGACTTTGGATTTGTTTACCAAACACGCTAACAAAAATAGCTATTTGGACATAAATGATGGACATTACTGAACAAAACGAACACTTCATGTGGAAGTGGGAGTCCTGGGAGTGCATTCTGACAAAGATCAGCAAAGGTAAGTGAAGATTTATAATGCTTTTTATGAGTTTTGTTGACTGCACAATTTGGCGGGTAACTGTATGGCTTCCTTTAGTGGCTGAACGCTGTTCTCAGATTATGGAATATTGTGTTTTTGCCGTAAAGCTTTTTGAAATCTGACACAGCGGTTGCATTAAGAACAAGTGTATCTTTAATTCTATGTAAAACATGTATCTTTCATCAAAGTTTATGATGAGTATTTATGTTATTTGACGTGGCTCTCTGCAATTTCTCCGGATATTTTGGAAGCATTTCTGAACATGGCGCCAATGTAAACTGAGGTTTTTGGATATAAATATGAACTTTATCGAACAAAACATATATGTATTGTGTAACATGAAGTCCTATGAGTGTCATCTGATGAAGATCATCAAAGGTTAGTGATTAATTTTATCTCTATTTCTGCTTTTTGTGACTCCTGTCTTTGGCTGAAAAAATGACTGTGTTTTTCTGTGATTTTGCGGTGACCTAACATAATAGTTTGTGGTGCTTTCGCTGTAAAGCCTATTTGAAATCGGACACTTTGGTGCGATTAACAACAAGATTACCTTTAAAATGGTATAAGATACATGTATGTTTGAGGAATTTTAATTTTTGAGATTTCTGTTGTTTGAATTTGGCGCCCTGCACTTTCACTGAAGTTATTTAGATTGAGGTGTTAAAACAAGGGTGCTTTATTAAGAATGAGCTCTTATTGATTTTATTCAATGTTTTTAGACTGCATATAAACATGGTCATTGGGTGCCTGTTTCTTGTGTCCAGGTCGACAATACTTTATAAGCAATCTGTGTTGAGGAGGGCTGAGGAGCTAAAAGAGAGAAGCTATTTGGGTCTTCCAAATCAGCTGCTGCCCACTCTGGAGGAGCTAAGCACAGCGGAGTTGAGGAGATTTCAGATTTACCTGACTGGTGGCCAGCTGCCTGGCTTGCCTCCTGTCCCAGAGAGCCAACTGAAGAGGGCGTACTGGCAGAAGACAGTGGTAACCTCCCAGAAATACAGCCCTGAGAATGCTGTGAAGATCACAGTGGGCATCCTGAGAAGGATGAACCGGAAAGATCTCATTGAAAAGTTAGAGAGAGATCACAAAGGTAACAGCAAAACAAAAGATCTATGTTTAACATTGCCAAAGTAAGTGAAGTAGATAATAAACAAAAGTGAGATAAACAATATAAATGAACAGTAAAGGTTACACTCACAAGTTCCCAAAGAATAAAGACATTTCAAATGTCATATTATGTCTATATACAGTGTAGTAACTATGTGCAAATATATAAAGTACAAAAGGGAAAATAAATAAACATAAATATGGGTTGTATTTACACTGGTGATTGTTCTTCACTGGTTGCCCTTTTTCGTGTGGCAACAGGTCACAAATCTTGCTGCTGGAATGGCACACTGTGGTATTTCACCCAGTAGATATGGGAGTTTATCAAAATTGGGTTTGTTTTCTAATTCTCTGGGGATCTGTGTAATCTGAGGGAAATATGTGTCTCTAATATTTGCATACATTTGGCAGGAGGTTAGGAAGTGCATCTCAGTTTCCACCTAATTTTGTGGGCAGTGTGCATATAGCCTGTCTTCTCTTGAGAGCCAGGTCTGCCTACAGTGGCCTTTCTCAATAGCAAGGGTATGCTCACTGAGTTTGTACATAATCAAAGCTTTCCTTAAGTTTGGGTCAGTCACAGTGGTCAGGTATTCTGTCACTGTGTACTCTCTGTTTAGGGCCAGATAGCATTCTAGTTTGTTCTGTTTTTTTGTTAATTCTTTCGAATGTGTCCCTCTCTCTATATATATATAAGGGAGCACCCATGCTTCTGCCTCTACACTGCCTCACTCTGCTTCCTCTGGTGGGCAGTCCAGCATCTTGACAGGTCCCAGTCAGGGAGCAGAAGGGACTTTGGACGGTGAGTGGACATTGAATATATAGCCTGATATCAACCACTCTATCATAGCTAATGTACGGCATCATTTTTTTAAATGAATCGTAAACAACAAGTGAACACAGCATGTGGTGGTGGTGTAGGGGAACTGTGTGTGACTGTTTTCTGTGTCCAGGTGGAACCTGTCTGATGAGAGGCTTGGATCTCTTAGAGGTGGGGTCGGCGAGGAAGAGGAGGAGAAGGTACAGACCGAAGACTCTGACCGGCAGTCTGAAGAAGAGTAAGCAAGAGGTAAGACTTGTGGCCATTTCTCAGGGTTTGTCATTGTGAGCAAAGATTAAAACAATATTTTGTGTGTTCATGGACCCTTCCCTATGAACGGTGTCACCATTTGGTGCTTACCAATGGATTTAAACCAAACTTTCCATACATATTTGCCCATGGAAGAAGTGGTCACAAAGGGACTTTTTGGACCTGAATGCCAAAACATTCAGCCTTTCCGGGAAACTTAAAGAGAGAGAGGCTGCTTATAAACACGGTAAGGTGTCTGGGGACAATTGTATGTTTAAACAGTACAAATATGACCTACGCAGATCGATCAAGATGGCGAGACAAAAGTGGAGGGACAAAGTGGAGGATCAATTCAGCGTGTAGGATATTAGGCGTATGTGGCAGGGGCTTCTAACGATCACGGATTACAAAAGTAAATCCAGTCACGCCGCCCTACTGGATGAGCTAAACACCTTTTTCTCACACTTCGAGCAAAGCAACTCTGAGCTGCCAAGGAGAGCCCCTGTGGACAACGAGGGCTATTTGTTTACGGTCTCCATGGAGCGGCATATGTAAGTCATTCAAACGCGTTAACTCTTGCAAGGCTGCCGGCCCAGATGGCATCCCTAGACGCTTCCTCAGAGCATGTGCAGACCAGCTAGCTGTTGTGTTTTTGGAGATTTTCAATCTCTCTCTAGCTCAGGCAATTATCCCCACCTGCTTCAAGATGTCCACTATCATCTCAGTGCCCAAGAAAAGGAACTGAACTGAATGACTACCAACCCTTGGCACTCACTTCGGTCGTTATAATAACTGCTTTGAGAGGCTAGTCAAAGACTATATCACCTTCTCCCTCCCTGACACGTTCAACCCTCTCCAATTTGCCTACCGCCCCGACAGATCCACGGACGACGCATTCGCCAGAACGGGGCCAAAACGACAGGAAGTCACTTCAGACATACTTCCTCAAACAGTAGCTCAACGATTCCCCCAAGTTGGGAAAGCAAGCTCCTTTGACTGTCGGGCAAGATGATGTATGGTCGTACTGGTCACACACACACACACATACACAAAACATGAATCTTTCGCCCAGAAACAGGCTCCAAACATAACAACAGCTCTATCACTGGTGTGCAGAATATAACACTTTTCTCTGTCTCCAGTTAAGCTAAGAGGAACCAGTTAGTGTCTGTCAGTCTTGGCTGAGTGGCCAGACATCATGGGGTCATTCTACACACACAGAACAGTTAGAACAGACCTCTATTAATGTGCACACACACAATCTGTCACGATCGTCATAATAAGTGGGTGAGAGAGAGGACCAAGGCGCAGCGGGAAATGAAGACATCTTCTTTTATTGGAGATGAAGACAAAACGAACACTATACATAAAAAAGAAACAAACCAACAAAACGACCGTGAAGCTATAAACGTAGTGCACAGACAAGCAACAAACGTTCAACATAGACAATTACCCACAAATGCATGATGCCCATGGCTGCCTTAAATATGGCTCCCAATCAGAGACAAATTAAAGACATCTGTCTCTGATTGAGAACCACTCAGGCAACCATAGACATACCTAGACACATTCACTCAACCATAGACATACCTAGAAACATTCACTCAACACAAACTCATACACTACACCCAACACCCCCTTTACCATATAACCACCCAAAACGACAAAACACAAACATTCCCCATGTCACACCCTGACCTACCTAAAAATAATAATGAAAACAAAGAATACTAAGGCCAGGGTGTGACACAATCTTATATGAGTTAGTTTCTTTATCAATCTCAAGCCCAATGCCTAGGCTTAAAGAAGGATATTTTAGTACACAAGCATTAGTAAGGTTTAACATCAAAATGCCCTCACAACTTCCTGACAGGCCGCCCCCAGCTGGTGAAGGTGGGCAACATTACCTCCTCCACACTGATCCTCGACGCGTGGGCCCCACAAGGTTCCGTCTTCAATCCCGTCCTGTACTCAATGTGTACCCACGAATGTGTGGCCTCGCACTGTTCCAACTCCATCACCAAGTTCGCTGACGACACGACAGTAGTAGGCCTGATTACCAACAATGATGGGACGGCCTACACGGAGGAGGTAAGTACTCTGACGGTGTGGTGCCAGGTGTACAACCTCTCCCTCAATGTCAAAAAAACAAAGGAACTGATTGTGGACTTCAGGAGGAATCAGGTTGGGCAAGCCCCCATCCATGACTGCCGTAGAGACGGTTAAAAACGGCGTACAACATCTCTGAGGAGCTGGAATAGTCAAACCACACAGACACCATGGTGAAGAAGGCACGACAGCGACTGTTTAACCTCAGGAGGCTGAAGAAATTTAGCCTGTCCTCGTGGACCCTTACAGTATTTTATAGCAGCACCATCATGATCATACTGTTGTACTGCATCACAGCCTGCTAAGGCAATTCCACCGTCGCTGACCGCAAGGCACTACAGAGGGTGGTACGCTCAGCCGAATCTACCGTTGGGTGCACACACAACACCAGGTGTCACAGCCACCCGAGCCACGGCCTGTTCTCCCCTCTTCCATCACTCAGACACAAGAGTACACTCTTCCCCAATAGGGTAACCTTTTATGGTGCTGGGTAGAACCGTTGTTATAGAGGGTTCTGCCTAGAAGGGTACTACCAATAAGGTACTACCAATAACCATTTTATAATCTAAAGGTTATTCCTAGAACCCTCTATGAAGGGTTCCACTGAGAACCCTTTTATCTTTGGAGAGTTCTTCCTAGAACCATCTATGAACGGTTCCACCAGCCTTATTAGCCTTTAAAATGTGATTATTTATGACAATGGAACAACCATCTCAGTAACAGATGCAATAAGTCCAACTACTGACATATTTAATTAATTTAGAAAAAGGTATGGTATTTATCTTTGTGTTGCATAAAATGAATCAAACAATCAATGTACATGCAAAAACACAGATATTAAAATAAAACATTCTGAAAATCACCCTGCAATAGAGCATGCTGTAAAATATAATATATGGTTCTATGTAGAACCCTTCTTGCCATTCCAATAAGCCCTTCTTATCTTCCAAAGAATCCTTCTTGCATACTAAAGGTTCCATTAGAACCATTTGCCTTACAAAGAACCCTTGTCTTCCAAAAGGGGTTCTTTAGATCAAAGCGGCTCTTATCCTCTGCAAAGAACCCTTTTGGTACCCTTTTTTCTAAGAGTGTACAGGAGCATCATGGTTAAAACTAACAGACTGGCCAATAGCTTCTACCCCCAACCCCCCCCCCCCCCCCATTTTGGTATAATTGATGTGTAAGGTTAAAATATGTACATATTTACAACAATAAAACATTTTTACAAGAAATTATATGATAGTTTTCCAACCTGGTTTGTAAGCTTTTAAATTATATCAGTCACAACCATTTATCTTTTCCAGTGATGAAGACATGATGTCTCATGATGCGGTATGCAAAATAAGCACCTTTATCTCCTGAATGTTTTGGCATTCAGGTCCAAAAAGTGTAACTTTCTGAGCATATCTACAATGGGCAAATATGTATGGAAGGTTTCTTTCAAATCAAAAGGGGTGCTGTCAAAAGGGATTGAATTCAAATGAATTTACCCTTGTGTTGTTTTCCCTATAGGGACCCACAATGCCGTCTGTTTCAAATCTTCTACTGGAAACTCTAGAGAAGCTGAGCACAGTCAAGCTGAAGAGATTTCAGTAGCATCTGACTGAGGATGTTTTGGACAAACTTCCTCCCATTCCAGAGAGCCAGCTGAAGAACTCTGACTGGCAGGACACAGTGGATCAGATCATGCAGACCTATGGCCCTGAGAAAGCTGTGGAGATCACTGTGGTGGTCCTGAGGTTGTTGTACCGGAATGATCTTGCTGAAGTCTTAGAGAGATCTCATAGAGGAGGTAAACAGCATGACTGACAAATTTATTCATTACAATTGCATGTCCTTGTTTGATAGCCACAGTTACTCTCCGAATCTCAGCCGAGACTGAAGGAGAAGGTATATGTGGCATCAGTAGTAGTCATATACTGTACATTAATTATAGTCCCAAAATGGACTAAAAAGTGTTAAAACAATAACTTTGGACATAAAGCTAGTATTTTCTAAAACAAGAACGTCTGATATGAGGGGTACTTGTAACATCTCTGCTTTCCTTGGAATATTTGAAGGTTGGGTGTTGATTTCAAGTAATACTCACTAACACAGGGTGTTCACTCGTAAACGATCTCTCGGAGCACTCCGAGTGCACACGGATGCTCCGGTTGAAGAGTGATCTCACAATAGCAGTCAAGCACTAAAGCTAACTGGCTAAAGTTGGCTAGCTTGATAGCTACTTCCAGACACAAATGAGAGAACACCTCACTCTGAATATTTTACTCACCCTAGCAGAGCTGGTTAGAGTATTTTTATGTTATCTTGATGGGTTAATGACTGTAACTGTGTTACTGGCACGACAACACATAAGAAACACCCACATCAAAGCACGCGTTCAAGACACAAATGTTGTATTTTCAGTGGCATTGCTTAATGAGGAGGAAAACGGAGGTGAAGCAGCCAGTACAGTTCCTATTTCAAGTAAATATTCACACATTTGGAATGTTTTTGTGCATCTCTGAGCAAATTTCAATTGATTCCTTGGGAAATTTCATGTTTTCATGTGTATCTGAGCTATTGCCATTCAATCAGGCAGAAATTCAACCGGTGTGACTTAGCACTGTGATAAAGCCACTCTCACTACACTGGAAGTTAATAGGAATACGACTTTTAGATTGCGAAAACATCCATCATATATGTCAGATTATAATACTGGCCGATGTCATAATGTGGGAGGTTGTCTTCTCTCGATTGAGCCATTGATCATATTTTTGTAATATTCCTACCTCAAGAAATGTGTAATTTAACAGAGGGTCTAACACATTCTCCTATTTGTCTGCCTCTTCAGCCCAGGGTGCATTGCATGGTAAAGTTGCGGATGACAGACTCGACTCTTTGAGGCACACCGATCTGCAGGTTGAACATGGTGAGATTGTAGACTCCTAAATTGATAGTGTAGTTTGTTACTTCACATGCTGATATTGACTTTGGTATTATTGTGTGTTGCTACGTTAACTAGCGAGCTAGCTAGCTAGCCAGCCAGCCCATAGAGAGAGCATTGCATTGTGGGTTTTGTAGTTGACTTGAGCTGCAACAGATTTCCACAACAATTTTAAAGTTGACTTGAGCTGCAACAGATTTCCACAACAATTTTAAATGTTGTTACCAGCCTTATTATAACGAAAAAAAATAACAGTTGTTCACAAAAAATATTGTTCTCACATATTAGTGTTATGTATGGTTTGAGTGGTTTTGGGTGGATTTTTCCTTTAAGGTTAAAGTATGTCTGACATCAAATCAAAGTTTAATTGTGCGCAGGATGTACAGCATGTGTAAACGATAAAGTGAAATGCTTACTTTTGATCTCTCCTCAACAGTGCAGTTCAAATATCAACATCAAAATAATCAAAAGTAAACTATGAAGTCAGATTGCAAAATCTAAAATATGAACAAATTAGTAATAAGTAATGTGGGAAATACACTCACTGGACAGTTATTAAGTACACTCATCTAGTACCGGGTCAGACCCCCTTTTGCCTCAAGAACAGCCTGAAATCGGAATCGTTCGTTGCTCAATTGGTGTTGGGAAAACAGTACATCACCATCCAAATCCTGACTCTGCCATCAGCATGACACAACAGGAACCGGGATTAGTCGAACCAGGCAATGTTTTTCCACTCCTCAATTGTCCAGTGTTGGTGATCTTCTTGTGTTTAGTTGATAAGAGTGACCCCGGTGTGGTTGTCTGCTGCAATAGCCCATCAGTGACAAGGATCGACGAGTTGTGCGTATGGCTGTTGCGGTGACCCTATTACCGCCACGCGACCTTTGAGTCATGGTAATCTCCTTTTAAGTACTCTGGACATGCGTTAGCAGTACCCAACTTGCTAATGATCATCAGGTCACTAATGGCCTGGTACTCAGGGCTCTATTGTCCCTCTAACCGCTCTGACATCAATACAAATGAAATGGAAAATCACATCAAACACGTATCATCAAAACAGTATCGTGCTTTTAAAACTCACCTCACTGTGATGATCAATTTAAAGAAAGATGTTCAACAGCAGGTTGAAACTGAGTGGAAAACATGGTTGTTGTGGATGTTGTTTCAAAGTCTAGCATAACAAAATGGACAGCGCTTTCTAAGATGATGATTAATTGCATATTCTCAAGCTTGAAAAAAACTATGCATATCAGTTTGCGTATTACGCATGGCAATACTAGCCTATATTCTAGCCTATACTTCAAAATGAAACAAATTCAGAGTTGGCCTACAATTATAGTGAATTTGTATTTGACTTTGAATAGCCTAGTAGCAGGGCATTTTTTATATTTTCATAATTAATATGCTGACACATTACCTTAAGCTACAGAATAAAGTGCGTTTCCATCTCCTCCCCTCTCTCCTTCATTCCTTTCTCGAGCGCGCAGAGAGCAGGGCTGTCAAAAGTTAAATGAAATATGTTTGGTTGTGAAAACATGTTACTATCGATGTTGCCGACAGATTTCACTTGGTTTCCCAAATGAAGCCCTGGGTAGCTGCAGGAACAGAGTCGGAGAGCCCATAGCATGGTAACCGGAATAGCCTACCCAGTGGGAATGTGGCCTCCGGATGACATGTCTTTTTTCCCCTTGAGAGAAATAATATTTTTTTGTGCATATGGAACATTTCTGGAATCTTTTATTTTAGCTCATGGGACTAAGCCATAATTTTTGTCAACAAACAGTCTCCATATATACTTCCATCCATTTTTTTGACTGGTACCGGGGGACCTTCAGACTTGTCTTTTGAGGCCTGTTGGCGTCCTAGAGCAAAACAACATGTGCTTGTTTGTGATAGTCTCACCTTTACACAGAGGGGTCATGTTAGTGTGTAGCCCAAACTGTTCTGATGCTACAGACAGAAGTTTGGTAGATCGGCTGTACCGACTTCAGACGAGTCCCTAGATGCTTGTGGGGGTCATAGAGCAAAACGGAGAATACCCTTGTGTTCGTGAGAGTCTCATCTTTCCATAGAGGGGTCGTTAGACTTATTCAGATAGCAGCCGATAAGACAGCTATCGGACAATTGTTCTTGGGTCACTATAACTATATCTATTTTGCCAATTGGATTGATCTACCGACGGAAACGCACGAGGTGGCTAAAAACAGACCTCCATCCTATGCTAGCTTGCTACCAATAGCCCGGATAGCTGTCTGAATCGCCGTGACCCCAGCCAACCTCTACTCGCTGGACCCTTATGATCACTCGACTGGGCATGCCTCTCCTTAATGTCAATATGCCTTGTCCATTGCTGTTCTGGTTAGTGTTTATTGGCTTATTTCACTGTAGAGCCTCTAGCCCTGCTCACTATACCTTATCCAACCTTTCAGTTCCACCACCCACATATGCGATGACATCACCTGGTTTCAATGATGTTTCTAGAGACAGTGTCTCTCTCGTCATCACTCAATACCTAGGTTTACCTCCACTGTATTCACATCCTACCATACTTTTGTCTGTACATTATTCCTTGAAGCTATTTTATCGCCCCCAGAAACGTCCTTTTACTCTCTGTTCTAGACGTTCTAGACGACCAATTCTCATAGCTTTTAGCCGTACCCTTATCCTACTCCTCCTCTGTTCCTCTGGTGATGTAGAGGTGAATCCAGGCCCTGCAGTGCCTAGCTCCACTCCTATTCCCCAGGCGCCCTCTTTTGATGACTTCTGTAACCGTAATAGCATTGGGTTCATACATGTTAACATTAGAAGCCTCCTCCCTAAGTTTGTTTTATTCACTGCTTTGGCACACTCTGCCAACCCGGATGTTTTAGCCGTGTCTGAATCCTGGCTTAGGAAGACCACCAAAAATTCGGATATTTTTCATCCCTAACTACAACATTTTCAGATAAGATAGAACGGCCAAAGGGGGCGGTGTTGCAATCTACTGCAAATATAGCCTGCAGAGTTCTGTCCTACTATCCAGGTCTGTTCCCAAACAATTTGAACTTCTACTTTTAAAAATCCACCTCTCTAAAAACAAGTCTCTCACCGTTGCCGCCTGCTATAGACCACCCTCTGCCCCCAGCTGTGCTCTGGACACCATATGTGAACTGATTGCCCCCCATCTATCTTCAGAGCTCGTGCTGCTAGGCAACCTGAACTGGAACATGCTTAAAACCGCGGCGATCCTACAATCTAAGCTTGATGCCCTTAATCTCACACAAATTATCAATGAACCTACCAGGTACCACCCCAAAGCCGTAAACACGGGCACCGTCATAGATATCATCCTAACCAACTTGCCCTCTAAATACACCTCTGCTGTTTTCAACCAAGATCTCAGCGATCACTGCCTCATTGCCTGCATCCGTAATGGGTCAGCGGTCAAACGACCTCCACTCATCACTGTCAAACGCTCCCTGAAACACTTCAGCGAGCAGGCCTTTCTAATCGACCTGGCCGGGGTATCCTGGAAGGATATTGATCTCATCCCGTCAGTAGAGGATGCCTGGTTATTTTTTTAAAATGCCTTCCTCACCATCTTAAATAAGCATGCCCCATTCAAGAAATTTAGAACCAGGAACAGATATAGCCCTTGGTTCTCTCCAGACCTGACTGCCCTTAACCAACACAAAAACATCCTATGGCGTTCTGCATTAGCATCGAACAGCCCCCGTGATATGCAACTTTTCAGGAAAGCTAGAAACCAATATACACAGGCAGTTAGAAAAGCCAAGGCTAGCTTTTTCAAGCAGAAACTTGCTTCCTGCAACACAAACTCAAAAAAGTTCTGGGACACTGTAAAGTCCATGGAGAATAAGAACATCTCCTCCCAGCTGCCCACTGCACTGAAGATAGGAAACTGTCACCACCGACAAATCCACTATAATTGAGAATTTCAATAAGCCTTTTTCTACGGCTGGCCATGCTCTCCACCTGGCTACCCCTGCCCCGGTCAACAGCACTGCACCCCCCACAGCTACTCGCCCAAGCCTTCCCCATTTCTCCTTCTCCCAAATCCAGTCAGCTGATGTTCTGAAAGAGCTGCAAAATCTGGACCCCTACAAATCAGCCGGGCTAGATAATCTGGACCCTTTCTTTCTAAAATTATCTGCTGAAATTGTTGCCACCCCTATTACTAGCCTGTTTAACCTCTCTTTTGTGTCGTCTGAGATTCCCAAAGATTGGAAAGCAGCTGCGGTCATCCCCCTCTTCAAAGGGGGGGGGGGGCACTCTTGACCCAAACTGCTACAGACCTATATCTATCCTACCCTGCCTTTCTAAGATCTTCGAAAGCCAAGTCAACAAACAGATTACCGACCATTTCGAATCCCACCATACCTTCTCCGCTATGCAATCTGATTTCAGAGCTGGTCATGGGTGCACCTCAGCCACGCTCAAGGTCCTAAATGATATCATAACCACCATCGATAAAAGACAATACTGTTCAGCTGTATTTATCGACCTGGCCAAGGCTTTCAACTCTGTCAATCACCACATTCTTATCGGCAGACTCAACAGCCTTGGTTTCTCAAATGATTGCCTCGCCTGGTTCACCAACTACTTCTCAGACAGAGTTCAGTGTGTGAAATCGGAGGGTCTGTTGTCCGGGCCTCTGGCAGTCTCTATGGGGGTGCCACAGGGTTCAATTCTTGGACCGACTCTCTTCTTTGTATACATCAATGATGTCGCTCTTGCTGCTGGTGAGTCTCTGATCCACCTCTACGCAGACGACACCATTCTGTATACTTCTGGCCCTTCTTTGGACACTGTGTTAACAACCCTCCAGGCGAGCTTCAATGCCATACAACTCTCCTTCCGTGGCCTCCAATTCCTCTTAAATACAAGTAAAACTAAATGCATGCTCTTCAACTGATCGCCGCCTGCACCTGCCCGCCTATCCAACATCACTACTCTGGACGGCTCTGACTTAGAATATGTGGACAACTACAAATACCTAGGTGTCTGGATAGACTGTAAACTTTCCAGACTCACATCAAACATCTCCAATCCAAAGTTAAATCTGGAATTGGCTTCCTATTCCGCAACAAAGCATCCTTCACTCATGCTGCCAAACATACCCTTGTAAAACTGACCATCCTACTAATCCTTGACTTCGGTGATGTCATTTACAAAATAGCCTCCAATACCCTACTCAACAAATTGGATGCAGTCTATCACAGTGCCATCTGTTTTGTCACCAAAGCCCCATATACTACCCACCACTGCGACCTGTACACTCTCGTTGGCTGGCCCTCGCTTCATACTCGTCGCCAAACCCACTGGCTCCAGGTCATCTACAAGACCGTGCAAGGTAAAGTCCCCCCTTATGTCAGCTCGCTGGTCACCATAGCAGCACCCACCTGTAGCACGCACTCCAGCAGGTATATCTCTCTGGTCACCCCCAAAACCAATTCTTCCTTTGGCCGCCTCTCCTTTCAGTTCTCTGCTGCCAATGACTGGAACGAACTACAAAAATCTCTGAAACTGGAAACACTTATCTCCCTCACTAGCTTTAAGCACCAGCTGTCAGAGCAGCTCATAGATTACTGCACCCGTACATAGCCAATCTATAATTACCTCTTTCCCTACTTTATTTATTTATTTATTTTGCTCCTTTGCACCCCATTATTTCTATCTCTACTTTGCACATTCTTCCACTGCAAATCAACCATTCCAGTGTTTTACTTGCTATATTGTATTTACTTCGCCACCATGGCCTTTTTTTTGCCTTCACCTCCCTTATCTCACCTCACTTGCTCACATTGTATATACTTATTTTTCTACTGTATTATTGACTGTATGTTTGTTTTACTCCATGTGTAACTCTGTGTTGTTGTATGTGTCGAACTGCTTTGCTTTATCTTGGCCAGGTCGCAATTGTAAATGAGAACGTGTTCTCAACTTGCCTACCTGGTTAAATAAAGGTGAAATAAATTACATTTAAAAAATACTGAACAAAAATATAAACGCAACATGCAACAATTTCAAATATTTTACTGAGTTACAGTACTGTACAGTTCATATGAGAAAATGTGTCAATTTTAATCAATTCATTAGGCCTAATCTATGTATTTCACATGACTGGGAATACAGATATGCATCTGTTGATCACAGATACCTTTTTTTAAATTTACCTCACAATGGGCCTCAATATCTTGTCACGGTATTTCTGTGCATTCAAATTGACATTGATAAAATGCAATTGCTTTCATTGTCCTTAATTTATGCCTGCCCATACCATAACCCCACCGCCACCATGGGGCACTCTGTTCACAACATTGACATCAGCAAACCGCTCGCTCACACAACATCATACACATGGTCTGCGGTTGTGAGGCTGGTTGGCCAAATTCTCTAAAGCATGGGACCAGCACTTTACATGTTGCGTTTATATTTTTGTTCAGTGTAGTTTAGTTTCGGACGCGTATGGAAGTGAAATTAATGTTAAATTCTCTGGCAACAGCTCTGGTAGACATTCCTGCAGTCAGCATGCCAACTGCACGCTCCCTCAAAACTTGAGACGTCTGTGGCATTGTGTTGTGTGACAAAACTGCACATTTTAGAGTGGCCTTTTATTGTCCCTAGCACAAGGTGCAACTGTGTAATGATCATGCTGTTTAATCAGCATATTGATATGCCACACCTGTCAGGTGGATGGATTATCTTGGCAAAGGAGAAACGCTCACTAACAGGGATGTAGACAAATTTGTGCACATTTTAGAGAAATTATATTTTTGTGCATATGGAATATTTCTGGAATCTTTTATTTCAGCTCATGAAACATGGGACCAGCACTTTACATGTTGCGTTTATTTTTGTTCAGTGTAGTTTATTTTCGGACGCTACAGACGAATTTGTGAAAAGACTTTCGGGATGTCTCATGGTCTGACAATCACAAACATCTAGCTCTGTCCCCTTTCCCTGCAGATGTGGAAGTGTTACATAGGCAGATTCAGTGGATTGTGACGCATCCAATGCAAAAAAAAACCCCAGATATCTCTAGCTTAAACTGATGGATTTTTATGGGGATTTTTGTATCATGCTAATTAGATTTCCGCGGGGGTGCGGACATCAACCTTAGGGGTGCAGGTGAATACAGGTCTGTGTAGGTAGACAGCTAGGGGTAGCTGTTCAGCAGTCTTATGGCCTGGAAGTAGAAGCTGTGCCTGATGGTCCGATGCTGTCCGGCAGATGGTAACATAGAGAACAGTCTAATTGAGTGGACAAAGATTTGTTTGTGACTGACACACACACTCTTTCTTTCTAGTGCCTGTCTGCTCATACCGGGGCTCCAGAGAAAAATCCCCACCTTTAAAAAAAAGTGAGACGACATGGTATGTCTCACCGGGCATTCTTACACCTGCCAGTTCTACCATATCTTGCTCTTGCTCTGAGAGTGACCTTGAGGAGGAACCCGTCCAACTTGTTCGCAGTTCTTTTAGTGCTTTGGATAGAGAAGCATCGGATACCAAAGCTGTTGTCTCTCTCTCTGTAAGAGCCTCACCTGAAAGAAAGACCATTGTTAGATCTTTTCAACAAACTATTGGTTCAATAACTATTGTTTTTACATTTTAGAAGCCTGCGACTCTCTATCAATTTGAACCTAAAACCTGTGATCATGAGAACAAGGGAGCATACTGGTAATGTTGTTTATTAACTTGATATTGCCTTTTTTATTGATTCAATACAGGGAAAGCACAAAATGACCATTCTTCATTTGTGTTGTTCTGCCCTACAGGTTCCAGTGGCCCCATGCAGGTCTGTTCCAGTGCAGTATAACAGGACTAGTATTTGAGTTGGAGGGGGAAGGAGAGGTGCTCTATTGGACAGTCCCCTGGAACAGGAGGCTTCTAGCCCAGAGAGGCAAGAGGCCTGCAGGGCCCCTGTTTAAGTTTACATGTCCCCAAGGATCTGTCGGTCAGCTACACCTCCCACACTGTGAGCTCTATGATCGTGAGTGGTGATTTGATAAAAGTCCTAATACTTTCCGACTGATTTGATTCTGAAGGAGCATGTGCTTTTCGTTTACCTATCATCTGCATCAACATTGTTTTGATTGTCATAAAAATCTCAGCACGTCATGAAATTCTATAAATATATTTCTTTCCTAGAGGGTGGATGTGAGTTCCTGTCTGTAGCCCATGTGACTGATGACAAAAAAGTGGAATTTATCGATAACCTTGAGCTAACAGACACGCATGTCATAATAAATGTCACTGGATTCTCTAAGTATGGCATCGTCAGTGAAGAAGGCAGGCCCATCTCCCCTATCGATGCCCTTGTCTTGTTATTCTACCAGCTCCCAGATGTTGACAAGAGGTCCATCCTGAAGGTTTTGTTGCTTCCCAGTAATGTTGTACTCAAGGAGGTAGGCATATCAGAAAACCCTATACTTTTGCTGGAATTCAATTAAATACACACTGTGAATAATGCTGAACATTATCACTGTGTCACAAAAAGGCAGTCATGCTTTGAGTAATGTATCTACCCGGTACATCCAGAAGAGGACTGGCGACCCCTCAGAGCCTGGTTCCTCTCAAGGTTTCTTCCTATGTTACTGCCTTCTAGGGAGTTTTTCCGAGCCACTGTACTTCTGCCTCTGAATTTCTTGCTCTTAGTTTTTTTGGTGGGCAACTGCTGATGTAAAAAGGGCTTTATAAAATACATTTGTTGATTGACATAGATAAGGTTGACCATACAAAACGAAGCATTACAAACACATAATGATTATAGGTGAAGCATTTACAAGGGGCACAAACGTGTGATTATGTGTTTAATTAATGTGTGAGATACATCCTCAAGTGTATTTCTTCTTGACTCAATTGAAGCACAATTTATCCGTCCATTCCATATCTGTCTTCTCAAGGTACGGGAGGAAAGGAGAAGCAGCAATGGGGATAGAGAAATCTACCTTGAAACAACTTCTCACTGTCAACTCACCCCGAAGCAAGAATACACCCTCTCCACCGATCTTACAGATGACCATCGAATAAAACCAACGGTGATATCTGAGACGAGCTAGAAAATGTTGCTCACCAATTATTTTATTACCTTGTGTATTCAAATGACATAATTTGATTGACATAACTAACTCTTCTTTTACAGAAAGCATCATTTGTTGATTTCCAGTCCTATGAAAACTACATTCCAACATTTCAGTTGTTCATGCAATCGATTGTTAAGGAAGCGAATATTTTTCTGAACGAAAATGGCAGTGATAAATTTGTATGGGATGGACTTGTCTGGCTTCCAGGTAACTGAAAGTGAAAGGTCAAAGTGCGCAATCCACATGTGCAAGAAGTACTAGAACTATTGGTCATTTTGCTGTTGTCATTTATTTTGATCAATATGTTTTATTTATTTGTAAAACAATGTTGTTATTTATGATAGTGTATTTATATTATCATGATGACTTATTGTAATAGATGCAGTCTTTCATCAGATAGCAACAAAAATGTGTTTCTCATCCACAGCCTCACTAACAGAATTCACCTCTACAGGTAACTTTACTCATCACAACTTCTACTTTGCCATTCGTGATGAGTATATCTCACAATTGAAACAATAATTATGGAAAAATCCAAATCAAATAAATCCAATTAAAATATATTTAAGATGCACCATTGTAGGTTTCCTAATGGTCCTGAGTTGTCAAAATAATAATTATTACTTTTAGCGATTTAAAAAAATATATTTTGGATGTCAAGTCTCAATTTTAAATACGTATTTTTAATTTCCCAGTTTTGGCCCCTCCACCTGCAACTCCTTCTATCCCCCCTGGTCGAGCCTTCATTACAAAACACAGAATGGCGCTAGAGACTCGTCTGGGAGTCTTGCGACCCATACTCCTGCGTCTCCAGCAACCGGACCAGGGGGTTCTGATTGACGAGGAGAGGGAGGAGGTGCTCAGCATAACCACCAAGACCCTGCAGAACCAAGCTCTGCTGGACATGGTGATCAGAAAGGGGGCCCGCGCCCAAGAACACTTCTACCAAGCCCTGAGAGAAGCAGACCACTGCCTGGTTGAAGACCTGGAAGAGCAGACAGCCTGAGAGGTGGCGATTGACACAAGAAGATCAGAGTGTATTTAATGAGGAGCCATCCTGACCAGAGGTGGTTGGTGTGTAAAGTGTTAACCCCACCCAGGATATGACAGCACTTTCAGCAGGTTGAATTCACTAGACACCAAGTGGACTGAAATAGGAGGAGGTGATATAGAATTTTGTTATCAATTTACATACATTTCAATTATCCTACTCGGTCTGCAACCCAGAGTGTGTAACGTTCTGGTTTAAATGAAACAGACAGAATTCCCAGCTCACAATTAGTCAAATCCAAGTTTATTCACGAGAGCTCTACCGTGCATATACAAAGATGTTCCTTTTATAACATTATTCTTTAGCTACACACACACATGCACACTAACATTAGGATACTATCTTCTTCTCCTGAATTCTCAACACAGTTTATCACTACCCAGCTGACAGTTTCAGTCCCCCCCAGATAAGGGAAACCTGGAGGGGTACTTCCTGTCCTATCCTATCTCCCCAGTTTTAGCCGGGTCGGTTCAAACATAGGTTAAGGATTCTCTTTTTTTTTCTTTCGGCAAACACATACATTCCTCTCTTCCCCAGTCCAACCTAGTTGGACATATGTTTATTATTTTTAATTACTCCTTGTCCCTGCTACATAACCTCTAATCCCTAATGGTTAAGTTTCCGGGTAGAATTATTTAATCATTTATCTTAAACCTTATAAATTCTTTTATCAGGAGGGACTACCTGAACTTGTCCAATAAGAAATGCTTGTTTTCATTTTACGTTGCAAACATTTTGCTACAGATTGCACTAATGAATACCACCAAGTTGTTCCAGTTTAATGTTAAGTTGATACAAGACCAAAGAAAAGGGCAAGGTTAAGTTACTGTGTGGGGCGATCGTCCACCAAACAACCTACCTCTGCTACACAGGTGCATTGGTTGTACTCTAGCTCAGGGACTCAGATTTTCTTAGTGGTGTGACAGAATTGTTCATATCTCTTTAGTGTATAGATTTATAGAACATTATTTTTCATGTGCAAACATGACATGTTTTGATCTGATCTACAGTATTGCGATGGAGAAATGTTTTTTATATTTAAAAATGTCTGTAAATGCTGTAGTGTATACATACAAAGGTATTTGTATTGCATTTGATACATTTTCATGTAAGTTCGTAGTCTTTTGTGGGGTACCCCAGGTTAGCCGTCAGGGAGAGACGTGTTGAGGCCTGGTGACAGATGGGAGTCTACATCACACAGCGATGGCTCCCTCTGCTGGATATGCCAGGTCTTGACTGGGTCTCCGGCCAGGACTAATTGGGGCTGATTATGCTTGGTGAGTAATCAAGGGGCTGATTGCTCACCAGCTGGAGGAGTCCCATTAAAGCTGCCAGAAGGGCATCACATGAGAGTGGGGACTGTGGAAGAGAGGTTACTTAAGCGATAAGGCCCGAGGGGGGTGTGGTTATTGGCCAATATACCACGGCTAAGGGCTGTTCTTAAGCACGACGCAACACAGAGGGCCTGGATACAGCCCTTAGCCGTGGTATATTGGCCATATATCACAAACCCCCGAGGTGCTTTATTGCTATTATAAACTGTTCAACGGAATTAGAGAAGTGAAAATAAGTGTTTTGTCATACCCGTTGTATATGGTCTGATATACCACGGTTGTCAGCCAATCGGCATTCAGGGTTCAAACCACCCAGTTCATAATCCTGTATAGTCGTGCTCAGTACCAGAGATAACGGAGGGAGCTTGGTTTTGTTCCCCATAGGATACAGCAAGACCCCGGAGCCCAGAAAACAGTATCCTGGAGGAGACCTATTCTTTTCTCTTTGTTTTAATATTTAAATGAACACCCTTGAAATTTTGTCCGTGTCTGATCTGTGTAAATGTCTTGACCAAATCCCCTGGTCTGCCACACTTTCTTCCTACCAAGGTGACCCGTTTCAGGAAACTAGGCATATGACGCAAGTCACGACTTCACAGGAGAGCAATTTGAATGTTTTACTTTTTTTTAATCAAAATGCATTTTTAGGCAGAAATGCCTTCATGTGAACTTTCATGTGGCTTAATGACAAATGTGTATGCCATCTGTAAATACGAATACAATTGTTAAATTAGCCATAATTGACAGAGGTAATGAGCGGGCTGGACATACTAAGAGAGGAGTTCGGATTGGTCTGCCATATAGAGGGCTTCTGTCTATTTGAGCTGATCAGTCTGTGTTGGTAATCTAGTCAAATGCAGCTTTTTAAAAAAGGTATCGTGTAGTGGAGCTGCATAAGTGTTGCTCTCCACTTTCTGAAGGGTTGAGTTTTGAAATCAGTGGAATTAGAGTGTGGTAGCTTAAAAGCTGGCAAAAACACCTGTCTCCGGATTACATCTTCAAACTAAGGGCAACCGTGGCATGGCAACCATGACAGCATCCGTGACAGGGAGACACTAGCTACATTTTCAGATATTACACATTTCAAATTTTGGCAGAAAGTTGTTTAATTTCAAGCTAAAGTGTACTGTTTAACGATACATGTATAACGTTCTTATTCATTGTTGTTTAACTAGCTAATGTTAGCTGGCTGGCTCATTAGCTAACGTTACGTGATGTGTGTGATCTTACACGTTGTTTACCTAGATAGGTTAATTGTTTACATAGCTAGCTAGCTACATGTCTTATGCTAAAGTATACTGTTAGCTAGCTAACATTAGCTGGCTGGCTCCCTAGCTAACGTTATGTGCATGACGTTATTATTCGTATCCCAGGCCCGTTTGCTTTGCTAGTTAGAGCCTAAAGTTAGCTAGCTAACATTGAATCTGGTTGGTTAGCTCCCAGCAGATTCATGCAGCGTAGTAACAACATTATTTGACTATGTATATAGTTGTTTAACTAGCTAACATTAGCTGGCTGGCTCATTAGCTAACACTACATGATGTGTGCAATCTTACACATTGTTTACCTAGCTTGGTTCATTGTTACCTAGCTAGCTAGCTACATGTATTAAGCTAAAGTGTACAACACCCATTGAATATGACCGGTGTCAGTAAACGTCGGCAAAAAAGCAGAATTAAATTAATTTACAATTGGTTGAGTTGTCGTCGAATGTGAATTCAATGTGGAATCAACAAAAACTGTCATGTCATTGGATTTAGGTGAAAAACGGTGAAAAAAAAGACAATGTTGTAACGACGTCTTCATCATCTCTTCATCTCTTCATCCGAAGAGGAGGAGCAGGGATTGAACCAAACTGCAGCGTTGTATTTAGACATAATGAGTTTATTTAAGTGTAGACGAAAAACACGAACTTCACTTGAATACTTACAAAATAACAAAACGAATGTAGACAAACCTGAACATACAAACTTACATAAAACACAAAGAACGCACAACAGGAAATATGACTACATAAAACGATGAACGAACGAAACAGTCCCGTATGGTGCAACAAACACTGACACAGGAAACAACCACCCACAACAAACAGTGTGAAAACACCTACCTTAATATGACTCTCAATCAGAGGAAATGAAAACCACCTGCCTCTAATTGAGAGCCATATCAGGTCACCCTTTAAACCAACATAGAAACAGAAAACATAGACTGCCCACCCAAACTCACGTCCTGACCAACTAACACATACAAAAACTAACAGAAAACAGGTCAGGAACGTGACAAATGTCTTTACGTTGATGACTTTTTGCAAATCCAATCAGTTTTTACATTGATTCAACATCACATTGAATTATTTTATTGAAATTACATGGATTCAACCAGTTTTTTCCCAGTGGGCAGTACATTTTACTGACAGTGGATATGGAGTAAGCATATGGTACATTTTCTTTTTCCCTTTTCTGGGAACTTTGAGTGAGAGGCAGTGGCATAGCTTCAGCCGGTGAGGACGTACATTGGCCAAGTGACAGGCCCTGATCTGCAGAGCGGCGGGACCCCTTCGTAATTTGAATATCGCCCCACCATGCCTAAGTATTAATTGTTGACAAAGGTCCATCACGTCTACAATTAGAAGCAAATATATTTCTTTAATCTATGCTATATGACAAATTATCCCACTGATGGTTTCACCAACAAAATGTTTTTTGCCACTACATAAGTCAGTATGATATTTTAGTGTATCGGTGCCAAAAAAATCTAATTAATTTGCTAATAAATCATATTACTCAATAGTTTCAATACTATGTTAAGGTAATACAATGCATTCTGGGATTCATTGTGCAAATACTCTCCAAAGCGTTGTTGTTTCTGTCATAATTTTAAGCAACAGTTGAGCTAGCTATCAAGAGACAACGGCGGAAAAAAATTTGAGAAAAACTTAAGGATTTAAAAATCAGCAATGTATCAACACAAAAGTGGAGCCCCAAAGAGGAAGGCCAGAAATGATAAAGCAAAGGATGTATCAAAATTAGTTTAATTAGATTCCTTTTTCAAATGCAGTTCAAGTGCTAGCACAAGCAATGTAGCGGGACCAAAAGAGGATGTAGGTTTATCATCGCCAGCAGCAGCTTTTAGCGGGTCAAGTGAGCCAAGGCCAAGCTGTTCCATCGTGCCAGAAGAAGCAACTTTGACTTAGGAGGATACAGGTTGTCAGGTATCGGCGGATACGACCCTGAGCACAAGCCAGGCCGGACAAGCTATCCCCGGGCCGGGCCGGGAGGAAGCGGGGCAGGGCGAGGCTAGAATCGTGCTGGCTGATGAAACAGGTAGAAGTGGGACAGATGGCCTTTTAATCTATCCAGCTGACGGGTCATTATGCAACAAATGTGGAAGCAAAAGTTAAATGGCACGTTACTGCATTAGGCTTGTGTAAGCCTACTGGCCCATTCCTAAGAGATGACGAAAGGCAGTGTTTTTCTGAGTCGTATTACACCACTACAATCAAGGCTGGAATCACATTACCATGTACATGGCTATGTTATTCGGCCAAGCTAGATTGCGCGTATTGTGAGCCTTGCTGGCTGTTCGGAGATCAGAGTGCCCCTTTCTTCTCTGATGCATGGGTAAATGGGGTGAGAGATTGGCGCCATCTAACATCCAAAATAGCATGTCATGAGACATCCCAGATTCACATGGGTGACTGTTTGGTATATGAGCAATGGAAGCTCAATGGCACTATTGACGCAAAAATGGAGAGAGGCGTGCGTAACGCAGCACATTTCTGACGACAGGTGTTGGAGCGCATAGTTAAAACCTTTTTGGGATAGGGGCAGCATTTTCACTTTTGGATGAATAGCGTGCCCAGAGTGAACTGCCTCCTACTCTGTCCCAGATGCTAATATATGCATATTGTTATTAGTATAGGATAGAAAACACTCTGACGTTTCTAAAACTGTTTGAATGATGTCTGTGAGTATAACAGCACTCATATGGCAGGCATTTGTAGTTTTTCAAAGCTTGGCCTACCGAATACACAGTGTCTATGGAGTCAAGTTGCACTTCCTACGGCTTCCACTAGATGTCAACCGTCTTTAGAAACTGGTTTGAGGATTCTACTATAAAGGAGGGGCTCATGAGACCTGTTTGAGTCAGTGGTCTGGCAGAGTGTCTTATGCTCGTGACGAGTGCTCTCGATAGAGTTAGCTCTCGTTCCAGTGCTTTTCTTCAGACATAGAAATTCTCCGGTTGGAACATTATTGATGTTTTATGTTAAAAACATCCTAAAGATTGATTCCATACATCGTTTGTTTCTACGACCTGTAACGGAACTTTTCGAGTTTTTGTCTGGACGAAGTGCTCACGCCTCATGAAGATGGATTACTGGGCTGAACACGCTAACAACAAGTGGCTATTTGGACATAAATGATGGACTTTATGGAACAAATCAGTCATTTATTGTCGAACTGGGATTCCTGGGAGTGCCTTCTGATGAAGATCATCAAAGGTAAGTGAATATTTATAGTGTTATTTCTAACTTCTGTTGACTCAAATGGCGGATATTTCTCTGGCTGGATTGGGCTCTGAGCGCCGTTCTCAGATTATGCTTTTTCCGTAAAGTTTTTTAAAAACCTGACACAGCGGTTGCTGTGTCAGATTTAAAGTCTATCTTTAATTCTGTGAATAACACTTGTATCTTTTATCAATGTTTATTATGAGTATTTCTGCAAAATCACCGGATGTTTTGGAATCAAAACATTACTGCAAGTAACGCGCCAATGTAAACTGAGGTTTTTGGATATAAATATGCACATTATCGAACAAAACATGTATTGTGTAACATGAGGTCCTATGAGTGTCATCTGATGAAGATCATCAAAGGTTAGTGATTCATTTTATCTATATTTCTGCTTTTTGTGACTCCTATCTTTGTCTGGAAAAATGGCTGTGTGTTTTTTTGACTTGGCGGTGATCTAACATCATATGTTGTGCTTTCGCTGTAAAGCCTTTTTGAAATCGGACACGATGCTTAGATTAACAAGAAGTGTATCTTTCATTTGCTGTATTGGACTTGTTAATGTGTGAAAGTTACATATTTAAAAATATAAATTTTTGAATTTCGCGTGCTGCCTTTTCAGCGGAATGTTGTCAAGGGGTTCTGCTAGCGGAACGTCTGCCCTAGAAAGGTTAATGTAACTCTCACACTTGCATCATGTAATTTGGCGTTCAGAGGGCACTGTGAAAAGCTGGGGCAGGCTAACAGTGGGAATTTTCTCAATATAATTGAACTGCTGTCCTTTTACGACCCAGTTCTAAAATAACGTTTAGAACGCTCCGCAGGATCCGTTGACTATCTCAGTCCTCAAATCCAAAATGAGCTGATTTATATTTTAGCCGAGCGAGTGAAGTGTGACATTCAGGGAGAGATGCAGGAAGCCCCATTTTTTTCAAATTATTATGGACACCACACCGAATGTATCCAAAGTAGACCAGTTAAGCCAAGGTTATCGCTATGTGAGAATGATAAGGGACGCAAATAATGTCGCCACAGATCTGAACATCACAGAGTCGTTTTGGGGATTTCTGGAGACTGCTGACATATCAGCAGCTGAGCTTCAACATAAAATCCTAGGCAGTATAGAGGACAATGGGATGCATTAGCGGGGTCTATTCGGGGTGTGCAGGTCAGAATATCCGAAAAAGAGCTGCTTGCTGTTTATGTGCATTGCGCAGCGCAAAATCTTAACCTGGCTTTCTCTGTCAAAAATGTGCCAGAGATTAAACAGTTTTATGATACTATTGAACTGTTATAGAGTAGCATAAAGAGCATAGCATAAAGAGATAGTCAATGTTGAGTGGTTTATTTGATTTTGCGTCAGAAAAATAAAATGTAACTCTAAAACGACTGTGTCCCACCCACTGGTCATCTAGATATGAGTCCCTTGCCACCCTGAGATACAGATATGTGGACGTAATGAAGGCCCTCGCCAAGATTGTGCTTTTAAGTGACCTCCCGGGTGGCGCAGTGGTCTGGGGCACTGCATCGCAGTGCAAGCTGCGCCACCAGAGTCTCTGGGTTCGTGCCCAGGCTGGGCTGGGTTCGTGCCCAGGCTGGGCTGGGTTCGCGCCCAGGCTCTGTCGCAGCCGGCCGCAACCGGGAGGTCCGTGGGGCGACGCACAATTGGCATAGCGTCGTCCGGGTTAGGGAGGGTTTGGCCGGTAGGGATATCCTTGTCTCAGTATGTAAAAATGTAATAAAATGTATGCACTCTCCTGTAAGTCGCTCTGGATAAGAGCGTCTGCTAAATGACTAAAATGTTTAAAAATAAAAATAAAAAAAAATGTAAGAAGGAGGAGAGGGATGATGCAGCAGCACTGAAAAAGATAATGGAAAGCTGTAGTTAAATTATTTTGTCATTATCCAGAATAACACGGCGCCCAAACCGGCTGCGCACTTGCATTCCCCTACACCAAACGTGATCATGACACGCAGGTTAAAATATCAAAACAAACTCTGAACCAATTCTATTAATTTGGGGATAGGTCGAAAAGCATTAAACATTTATGGCAATTTAGCTAGTTAGCTTGCACTTGCTAGCTAATTTGTCCTATTTAGCGAGCTTGCTGTTGCTAGTTAATTTGTCCTGGGATATAAACATTAGGTTGTTATTTTACCTGAAATGTACAAGGTCCTCTACTCCGACAATTAATCCACACATAAAACGGTCAAATCATTTCTAGTCATCTCTCCTTCCAGGCTTTTTCATCTTTGAACTTATATTGTGATTGGCATCTAAACTTCCATAGTATTACCACGACAACCGGCAACACAGTTCATCTTTCAATCACCCACGTGGGTATAACCAATGAGGAGATGGCACGTGGGTACCTGCTTCTATAAACCAATGAGGAGATGGGAGAGGCAGGACTTGCAGCGCGATTTGCATCAGAAATAGAAAGGACTTCTATTTTAGCCCTTGGCAACGCAGATGCTCGTTGACTCGCACGAGCAGTGTGGGTGCAATAATTGAATAACATAGATTTAAAAATGTATTTTGCAACGCTCGCGTACGCGACGCGAGTGGTGTAGTCAGGGTATAAGGTTTTAGAAAATGTGAACGCTGTCTCTAAAATGCTACAGGCCAAAGACGGAGAACTGCACAGGGCAGTCAGCCTACTCAAGGACATGAGAGGTCCTATCCGGATTTTGAGAAGGCCAAAGTCACTGCAAAGATGAGACCGCAAGCCGTCTGGCTGAACATTACAGCAAAGATATATCAGCACGCTTCCCTGGCCAATTACTCTCTTTCAGGGCCTGTTTTAAGAAGGAAATAGCAAAGCACACTACAGTGAGAGACCTGGCCAAGATGCTCATTGTGGATTACAATTCAGTCACTGCTACATTTGGGGAAGTAGCTACAGCGATGCTCCTTTTTATGACTGTCTGTAACTGTAGCCAGTGCCGAGCGCTCCTTTTCCAGGCTGAAAATAATTAAATCATACCTGAGGAGCAGCATGGGACAGGAGAGACTGGGTGGGTTGGCCATTCTGTCCATTGAAAACACCAGGGCCAGGACCATGGATTTGAATGCCTTAGTCAACGACTTCGCAGAGCTCAATGCCAGTCGAATGCCAATCAAATGAGTGAGTAAGATTGTATTTTTACAGGACAGGCTACCCAGACAGCCTATGTAAATCAAGCTTTATATAGATTAATTTACATTTCTTGTCAATCTACGACTATGCTCGATCTGTCTTTGGAAACCATCTTCTTGTGCACGGCCGCTGAGCCATTTCACTGTCATCATAGCCTATACGTTTAACTAGGCTATAAGAATAATAGTAAGCACATACGCATCTTATACTGTTAAATGGCATGCTGCCATTTAAGCAATCTGTTTGAATGCTCCACTTGATGGATTTGCTGGTGTTTTTGCAATAGGCCTCTGCTGGAGGCAGATTATATGAAATACCGGTGTGACAGTTTTGTCGCTGTGCATAACTTCAGCTAGCATGTACTGGGTCATTAGCTGTGTTTCTGTGTTTCTGTCAAGAGGTTTGATCTATATCTTTATGTTTTATAATATAGGATATTGCCTATTATTTGCAGATAAAATAGGGTGTTTTTTGACCGCTTTGTGCTTTCCGTGGTGCTGATCAATATATACGGGGTAATTTCGGACTGCCGTTCATGGTGTTGAATGTGTTGGCTATATTGCGGCTTCTCTGGTAACAGCTTCAAATGGGCACTTAGATTAGGTTCTGCTCTGCTGTTACAATGCTTAGTAATATTAACACACAGCCTTACCAACAAAATTATTTTCATTTTAAGGGAAATATGGGTGGTGATAGGGGCCCGTCTTTTTTGGGGGTACCTGGGCCCGTCATGATTAAGATATGCTACTGGACAGAAGAGAACCAATCAATAAAAAATCACAACCCCCTTCATAATCGAGCATCATGCCTACAACATCAAGGAGCCTTTCCAGACTCTGAAGTCAGGAAGAATGAGTTCGGTGTCAGCCAGAATAACAGACTGTGGCTTAACCCTGGCAAATGCTAACATCCTTTGTTATGAGATAGTTTCCTATGTGCTTTACTTACTTGCAGTACACAATCACCTTCTCTGCATTTTCCTTTTGGTCTCGCAGCTGCTGTATGACCCAGGCCACCTCTGCTCAGATACCCCTCCTACCTCTGCAAGCGGTTATTGCCAGGTAAATATCAATGTATCATCCTGTGTGGCTCATTTGGTAACAGGGTAGAGCAAGCTAAGCCAAGGTTATGGGCTTAACCCCCACAAAGATCAGAGACATATACAAAAAATACAGTATTCAGTCTGTATAGTGTGAGCCACATTGGATTAAAATGTCAGCTAAGTGACATACTGTAGACTGAACAAACATATAAAGGAATATGTAACATTTCAAAGATTTACCTGAGTTACAGTTCAAATAATGAAGTCAACCAATTGAAATCAATTATTTAGGCCCTAATCTATGGATTTCACATGACTGGGAATACAGATATGCATCTGTTGGTCTAGGATGCCTTAAAAAGTGGGGGCATGGATCAGAAAACCGATCTGTATCTGGTGTGACCACCATTTGCCTCATGCAATGCAACACATCTCCTTCGCATAGAGATGATCAGGCTGTTGATTGTGGCCTGTGGAATGTTGTCCCACTCCTCTTCAATGACTGTGCGAAGTTGCTGGATATTGGCTGGAACTGGAACGCGCTGTCGTACACGTCAATCCAGAGCATCCCAAACATGCTCAATGGGTGACAATGTCTGGTGAGTATTCAGGCCATGGAAGAAATGGGACGTTTTCAGCTTCCAAGAATTGTGCACAGATCCTTGTGACATTGGGCTGTGCATTACCATGCTGAAACATGAGGTGATGGTGGCGGATGAATGGTACGACAATGGGCCTCAGGATCTTGTCACGGTATTTCTGTGCATTCAAATTGCCATCAATAAAAAGCATTTGTGTTTGTTGTTCATAGCTTATTCCTACCCATAACATAAACCCACCTCCACCACAGGGCACTCTGTTCACAACGTTGACATCGACAAACCGTTCTCCCACACAACACCTTACACGTGGTCTGTGGTTGTGAGGCCGGTTGGACGTACTGCCAAATTCTCTAAAATGACGGAGGAGGCTCTGTGGCATTGTGTTGTGTGACAAAATTGCACATTTTAGAGTGGCCTTTAATTGTCTCAAGCAGAAGGTGCACCTGTGTAATGACCATGCTGTTTAATCAGCTTCTTGATATGCCACACCTGTCAGGTGGATGGATTATCTTAGCAAAGGAGAAATACTCATTAACAGAGATGTAAACAACTTTGAGCGCAAAATTTGAGAGAAAAAAGTGTTTTTGTTCGTATGGAATATTTCTGGGATGTTTTATTTCATGAAACATGGGACCAACAACACTTTATATGTTGCGTTTATATTTTTGTTCTGTGTAAATGGCAATTTATTTTAAAAAAGAAACTGAGAGCAACAATAGATATAGCAAATCTATTCTATGATCCCCAGCAGAGATGATCTCTATCTCAGAAATTCCCAGGTGCATCCCGTCGATGAAATCTGTAACCATGGTTTCTGAAGAGGTGGTTCAGGAGCTTGGATAAAATCCAAATCACTGTGCCGAATACAACAGGTGTAGACTTTGCTGTTAAATGCTTACTTACGAGGCCTTTCCCAACAATGCAGAGTTAAAAAGTAAGAACATTTGCAAATCAAAATGGAACATCTTCATGAAATAAATAATAATTAGGCTATATGCAAGGAGTACCGATACCGAGTCAATATGCAGGGGTACTTAAGGTTGTTAAGGTAATACAGTATGTACATGTACTGTAGGTAGGGGTAAAAATGACTAGGCAAACTAGATAGATCACAAAAAGAGTAGTAGCAGCAGCGTATGTGGCGAGTGTGAAAGTGTGTACCATCAATATACAGCTGAAGTCGGAAGTTTACATACACTTAGGTTGGAGTCATTAAAACTTGTTTTTCAACCACTCCAAACATTTCTTGTTAACAAACTATAGTTTTGGCAAGTCGGTTAGGAGATCTACATTGTGCATGACACAAGTCATTTTTCCAACAATTGTTTACAGACAGATTATTTCACTTATAATTAACTGTATCACAAGCTGACTGTGCCTTTAAACAGCTTGGAAAATTCCAGAAAATAATGTCATGGCCTTAGAAGCTTCTGATAGGCTAATTGACATCATTTAAGTCAATTGGAGGTGTACCTGTGGATGTATTTCAAGGCCTACCTTCAAACTCAGTGCCTCTTTGCTTGAGATAATGGGAAAAGGAAAAGAAATCAGCCAAGACCTCAGAAAAAACATTGTAGACCTCCACAAGTCTGGTTCATCCTTGGGAGCAATTTCCAAACGCCTGCAGGTACCACATTCATCTGTACAAACAATAGTACACAAGTATAAACACCATGGGACCACACAGCCGTCATACCGCTCAGGAAGGAGACCCGTTCTGTCTACTAGAGATGAACATAAACTCAGCAAAAAAAGAAACGTCCCCTTTTCTTTTTTTCTGGTGTAACTGAGCCAGGTTTGTAAGCCTCCCTGCTCGCACACACTTTTCCAGTTCTTTTCCAGTTTGAGGTCAGGGTTTTGTAATGGCCACTCCAATACCTTGACATTGTTGTCCTTAAACCATTATGCCACAACTTTGGAAGCATGCTTGGGGGCATTGTCCATTTGGAAGACCCATTTGCGACCAAGCTTTAACTTCCTGACTGATGTCTTGAGATGTTGCTTCAATATATTCACATAACTTTCTTTCCTCATGATGCCATCTCTTTTGTGAAGTGCACCAATCCCTACTGCAGCAAAGCACCCCCACAACATGATGCTGCCACCCCCGAGCTTCACGGTTGGGATGGTGTTCTTCAGCTTGCAAGCATCCCCCTTTTTCCTCCAAACATAATGATGGTCATTTTGGCCGAACAAAAATGAAACATTTTTGTTTCATCTGACCAGAGGACATTTCTCCAAAAAGTACGATCTTTATCCCCATGTGCAGATGCAAACCGTAGTCTGGCTTTTTTATGGCGGTTTTGGAGCAGTGGCTTCTTCCTTGCTGAGCGGCCTTTCAGGTTAGGTCGATATAGGACTCGTTTTACTGTGGATATAGATACTTTTGTACCTGTTACCTCCAGCCTCTTCACAAGGTCCTTTGCTGTTGTTCTGGGATTGACTTGCACTTTTTGCACCAAAGTAAACTCAGCAAAAAAAGCAACTTCCTCTCACTGTCAACTGCATTTATTTTCAGCAAACTTAACATGTGTAAATATTTGTATGAACATAACAAGATTCAACAACTGAGACATAAACGGAACATGTTCCACAGACATGTGACTAACAGAAAGGAAATAATGTGTCCCTGAACAATGTGGGGGGGGGGGGGGGGGGGTTAAAATCAAAAGTAACAGTCAGTATCTGGTGTGGCCACCAGCTGCATTAAGTACTGTAGTGCATCTCCTCCTCATGGACTGCACCAGATTTTCCAGTTCTTGCTGTGAGATGTTACCCCACTCTTCCACCAAGGCACCTGCAAGTTCCCGGACATTTCTGGGGGGAATGGCCCTAGCCCTCACCCTCCGATCCAACAGGTCTCAGATGTGCTAAATGGGATTGAGATTCGGGCTCTTCGCTGTCCATGGCAGAACACTGACATTCCTGTCTTGAAGGAAATCACACACAGAACGAGCACTTTGGCTGGTGGCATTGTCATGCTGGAGTGTCATGTCAGGATGAGCCTGCAGAAAGGGTACCACATGAGGGAGGAGGATGTCTTCCCTGTAACGCACAGCGTTGAGATTGCCTGCAATAACAACAAGCTCAGTCCAATGATGCTGTGACACACCGCACCAGACCATGACGGACCCTCCTTCCTTTGATGATAAACGCGAATCCGACCATCACCCCTGGTGAGACAAAACCGTGGCTCGTCAGTGAAGAGCACTTTTTGCCAGTCCTGTCTGGTCTAGCAACGGTGGGTTTGTGCCCGTTGTTGCCGGTGATATCTGGTGAGGACCTGCCTTACAACAGACCTACAAGCCCTCAGTCCAACCTCTCTCAGCCTATTGCGAACAGTCTGAGCACTGATGGAGGGATTGTGTGTTCCTGGTGTAACTCGGGCAGTTGTTGTTGCCATGCTGTACCTGTCCCGCAGGTGTGATGTTCGGATATACCGATCCTGTGGAGGTGTTCTTACACGTGGTCTGCCACTGTGAGGATGATCAGCTGTCCGTCCTGTCTCCCTGTAGCGATGTCTTAAGTATCTCACAGTACGGACATTGCAATGTATTGCCCTGGCCACATCTGCAGTCCTCATGCCCCCTTGCAGCATTTCTAACGCACGTTCACGCAGATGAGCAGGGACCCTGGGCATCTTTCTTTTGGTGTTTTTCAGAGTCAGTAGAAAGGCCTCTTTAGTGTCCTAAGTTTTCATAACTGTGACCTTAATTGCCTACCGTCTGTAAACTGTTAGTATCTTAACAACCGTTCCACAGGTGCATGTTCATTAATTGTTAATGGTTCATTGAACAAGCATGGGAAACAGTGTTTAACCCTTTACAATGAAGATCTGTGAAGTTATTTGGATTTTTACGAATTATCTTTGAAAGACAGGAGGAATGGGACAAAATTCACCCAACTTATTGTGGGAAGCTTGTGGAAGCCTACTTGAAACGTTTGACCCAAGTTAAACAATTTAAAGGCAATGCTACCAAATACTAATTGAGTGTATGTAAACTTCTGACCCACTGGGAATGTGTTGAAAGAAATAAAAGCTGAAATAAATCATTCTCTCTACTATTATTCTGACATTTCACATTCTTCAAATAAAGTGGTGATCCTAACTGACCTAAGACAGGGAATTTTTACTAGGATTAAATGTCAGGAAATGTGAAAAACTGAGTTTAAATGTTTTTGGTTAAGGTGTATGTAAACTTCCGACTTCAACTGTACATGAGTTACACAACTAATTAATATAGACAATAGAATAGTGACATATACAATAGTGACATGCATGATACATGATATAGTGGAAAATGTCCATCATACTAAAGTTTTTAGGATATGACCATTGTAGGAAAAATTTGCCCAATTCAGCAGTTTGTGGAGCTATCAGGTCAGGACTTGGTACTGCAGCAGCCTTAGGAGTTGTGATCTCATGCTGAAGCTACCGGTAGTGAGTGTATTTCATTCAACTCAACCATGGCATCATTTCCAGACGTGTGCTTATGCCTACCAAGAAATGGGAAAACAATTAGGCACCTGACTTCGTCATATTAACATGAAAAAATGTTACAGTAGCTAATACATTGAGCAGCGATGGTTGCCAACTATTGTCTAGCAAGTTTGATAAGAATCTGTCACACTTTTCAATTGTTTAACCCAGCCTGTATTTACGGACTGAAGACGAGAGCTTATTGTGCAGAGTGTGTTTGACAGTACCTTCCCTCTACGTCGAGGATGTTTTCCGGAAGACACACATTCAGGGTCTCGGGCAGCAGGAAGACCACACAGCCGCTGCCAATGGCGGTGGCGGCGAAGATAAGTGGGGGCGTGAACACCCAATAGTCCTCCAGCAGCATGACCATGGGGACCAGTGAGCCCCCCATACGCCCCATGAATGAGGTGTAACCTAAACCACACTGTCTGAAGGAGGAGGGGAGTGCAAAGTCCGTGTTACCACAGTCTATCCTGGGGTCTCACTAAGAAAAGTTGCCTACTTTCTTACTTAAATTTCACAGTCAACTCTTAAAATGTGAGGAAACAAATGTATCCACAGTGGACAAAGTAGACTCTGCAAAGCATAATTGGGAAACGCAGAAGACTAAGAATGTCAAAAGTTTGAGAATGACCAATCAGACAATTCAACCATCATCGAAGAAAGTAAGGTGATTTAGGAGTAGTGTGCATATGCATGTAAGTTATGGCGCTAGTTTCACAGTCGCACTTACCTGAGAACGGTGGGATAGAGCTCTGCTGTGTAGAGAAAAGCTGTAGTGAAAGCAACTTCTGAGAAACCCTTCCCCACCACAGCTATGCAAGTGCGAACCAGGCCATTTTCTGGATGAAGAAACAAGAAGGATAGGATAAGAACAGGGGCGTCGTGATCCCCAAATCTGAGGGGCCACAAAGTATGTGAGGACGGCTGAGGGGTGTAAGTGGGGAGAATTTTGCATTTTTCAAACACCTGAAACAGCTTTTTCCAGCAATCTAGAGCGGCAATCATTATACTTAATTCTATGTACAAAAATATATCAATTTTTTCTATATGTCTAAGCATACGTCTTTTTTAAAGAAACGAAATATGCTTCTCTGCATCTCTGCAAAATTTGAGAGGCGCACCGCGATGCGGTGTGGAGCTTGATTTGGCCTGAGCATACCTCCGGAGACTCCGCAAATTGCATCACACCCTCCATATGAAGCCTCCGACCACATTTACGGATCAAGCTTAAATTGCCTTTGACTTGATTGATAGCTTGAAATAACTTCTTGATAGCTAGTTATGAGGGATGTCCACATACTTTTGTATATAGTGTATCTGGGTTAGCTACAACCAACTTTACAAAATTGCTAGGTGGCTAGTAGTATTACATTTTAGTAAATTTGACTAAATCACTCACTCAAAATGTACCAAGTATAATCTATTAAATGTATTAATATTATTTACATATTAATGTTTAAACAATAATCAAAAATTTGACTAGGGGAAGAACTATTCAGAGACTTGCAAAATGTAGATAACCTCTCTCAACAACAATTATACAGAGCAGGCCTGACACAAAATGTAGAAATAGTAGCTTACTTTGACAACAATTCAGTGAACGCAACAAGTATTAGAGAAGATACAAAACAGACAATTTTAAAAGGTACACAATTTCCCAATAAGATTTGTAGGACAAATTATTCATATTTCACACTGTCACATTTAGTGTTTGCATTTAGCCTACAACATGACATGGAGTTTCTGGAAGCATGACCCCATCCTTTAAAGTAGCACAGAACGAGTAGGACACCCAAAGTAGGTTTCTACACATCTCCCACTCTTTGCCCTGCGTCCACTCCGGATGCACACCACTCCCTCTCTTGTCTCTTTTGACCCTCCACCAACACGCCATTACATTATCTAAAGACCATTTTACACTCTGACCTCTCTGGAGCTTTCCCTTCATAATGGCCTTGGGGAAGTACGATTGGGCCTTACTATAACCACAACAATCAGTACGGTGGATGCCCATGAGTGCTCCCTATGGGCATGACGCCTCTGGATAAAAGTCCCAGGATAAGAGAAGAGCAACTGTGATATGCATATATCAAGTAGAAGAGCAACTGAGTTTTAAACCGTTGCATTGATATTCAATGTCACTGTTTAGTATTTTGTGAGTTGTTTTAATATGGCAGAAACTCCTCGATACAGGACCTGAAACCCAAGATGAGTGTGCATAGAGTGTTTTTAATAACCTACCTGTGGGGATAGCGGTATTGAGAGCTATCAGCGCTCCCGTGATGATGAGAGACCACGCCTGGCCATTTCTTCGGCCAATGCGATCCAAGGCGAAGTAGGCCCCCACTTTGGCTGGGACTTCAATTGCGCCGTAGACAAAATGAGTGAGGTACATGTTCAGACCAAACCCTGTAATCTTATAGCTGATCCCATAGTATGCGAACGACACAGCAAACCTTTTGGGAGGTAAATATAGGTAAAAACATTACTTGCAGTTTCAGTGAGGGCTCGACATATATTATAATCAGTAATTGGGGAAACTTAAAATATGAGTAAGTGAAAGAAGGGAAACATTTTATGGGGCAGAATGTTTTAATTAAAACGTGTTGAAAGTGGAATCATGGAGATTGCAGGTCTAAACTGGACACAAATGTACATGCATGCCACAAACTATACACACACACACACACCTATTTCTCTTCACAGCAGTAAGTCCACTCTCGCCCTAGCTTAGGGGCAGGCAGACTCTATATATCTCCAATCAAAGTTATGGGTGGAGTTGTGGAATCATAGACCTTTCAGGCCTAAACTGGAGACAAACACACTCATGCACAAACACACACACACATTTCTTCCCAAATACTCCACTCTCCCTAGCTTAGGGACAGGCAGCTTCGCTAATTGTCTGTCTCGTCAAAAAGGTCAAGGGTGAAACATTTTTTCCTCATACCAGAATATTCCTGAGCAAATAGTGATTTTCCTGAGCTTGGGTGTCTTGACCAGATCCAAGTAGGAATAGTTCTTAGTGGCAACCTCAGAAACAGTTACCTTCCTCAAAGTCTAAGATAAGAACGAATTAGAATATAAAGTTCAGAGGTTAATGTTCAGATATATTTTATTAGTCAAGTTTCAGTAGAATAATTTTGGTCTGCATTTATTCTATAATGCTCAATAGGTAATAAGCAGAGCTTTGCAAAACATTTTTGTTTTAAACAATTGGACAAAATGTAAAACCTCCAAGATAAATTGTATTTTGTACAAAAGTTTTCATTCAAATGTCAGATGAATTTCAGGATTTATCAATTTGTTCTCAAACACATGTATTTTAAGACATGAGAAAATGATGGTGTTTCGTTTACATTTCATTCAATTATGTATTTACTGTGTCTTCAGAAATTATTCATACTTATTCCACATTTTGTTGTGTAACAGCATGATTTTAAAATGGATGAAATGGATATTTTTTCTCACCCATCTACACACAATGCTCCATAATGACAAATTGAAAATACGTTTTTATACATTTAAGAAAATGTATTGAAAATGAAATACAGAAATATCTCATTTACATAAGTATTCATACCCCGGAGTCAATACTTTGATGAAGCACCTTTGGCAGTGATTACAGCTGTGAGTCTTCCTAGGTAAGTCTCGAAGAGCTTTCCACACCTGGATTGTGGATTGACATTTTTTATTTTTTATTATTCAAGCTCTGTCAAGTTGGTTGCTGATCATTGCTAGATAACCGATTTCAGGTCTTGCCATATATTTTATAGTAGATATAAGTAAAAACTAACTCGGCCACTCAGAAACATTCACTGTCTTCTTGGTAAGCAACTCCAGTGAGATTTGGCCTTGTGTTTTCGGTTATTATCCAGCTGAAATGTGAATTAATCTCCCAGTGTCTGGTGGAAAACACACTGATCCAGCTTTTCCTCTAGGATTGTGTCTGTGCTTAGCTCTATTCCGTAAATTTTTTATCCTGAAAAACTCCCCAGTCCTTAACAATTACAAGCATACCAACAAGATGATGCAGCCACCACTATGCTTAAACATATGGAGAGTGATAGTATGTAATGTGTTGTATTGGATTTGCCCCAAACATGACACATTCAGGACAAAAAGTGAATTACTTTGCCAGATTTTTTCCAGCATTACTTTAGTGCCTTGTCGCAAACAAGATGCATGTTTTGGAATCTTTTTATTCTGTATTGGCTTCCTTCTTTTCGCTACAATGTTGTTGATCCATCCTCAGTTTTCTCCTATCACAGCCATTAAACTCTGTGACTGTTTTAAAGTCACCATTGGCCTCATATTGAAATCCCTTAGTGGTTTCCTTCCTCTCTGGAGGAAGGACACCTGTATCTTTGTAGTGACTGGGTGTATTGATACACCATCCAAATTGTAATTTTCAACTTCACCATGCACAAGGGGATATTTAATGTCTGTTACATTTTTGTAACAGATCTACAATAGGTGCCCTTGTTTGGGATGCATTGGAAAAACTCCCTGGTCTTTGTGGTTGAATATGTGTTTCACTGCTAGACTGAGGGACCTTACAAATAATTGTATGTGTGGGGTACAGAGACGAGGTAATCATTCAAAAATAATGTTAAACACTTATTGCAAACAGAGTGTGTCCATGCAACTTATTATGTGACTTGTTAAGCACATTTTGCCATTACAAAAGGGTTGAATATCCTAGTTACTGACTCAAGAATTATGATATTTTAATATTCATACTTTTTTTCATTCAGGCTGTAACACAAAAAAAATTGGGAAAAATTCAAGGGGTTTGAATAGTTTCTGAAGGCAATGTATTTACATTTATTTTTTGATAGTACCCAGGGCTGGAGTAAATTTAAATCCCAGGCAATTCAGGAAGTGTACTGAAATTCCAATTACAAATCCAATTCCCTTCAATGCTTTTCAATTCGAAAAATGTGGAATTGGAATTCAGAATTGATTGGAATTGAAATGGACCCCTACCCTGATAGCAGAACATTATTAAACTGAGAAGAAAGAGTCCCTAGTGTACACCTGGGTTCGTTAACTCACCTCAGTGTCTAGTTTTGCAGCGTAACCATACTTCCCATTCATTATGGCACACTGCACCAAATACTTCTTTGCCTCCTTAACTTTGCCTTTGGCCAGTAGCCATCTGGCAGACTCGGGTATCCACCTAAACGAAGAAAAGAAAATCTGGACGTTATATTTGTCATTATCCACTGCTGTAACAGGATAATATCTTGGACACAAAATCTGAGATTCAAACCATGAGCACATTGATTCATTAATAACCTTTAATAATAATAATGCACTTTAATCCTTCATCAATCACTGTACTGTTATTCGTTTTGTTTCATTCGTAACTCTACATTAGATGTACTGCATAACGCTAACATGTGGGAACACATCATACGTATGTCTTCTTTTCCATTGGCAACTTTCAAATGTATGTAGTTCTGTCCTTGAGCTGTTCTTGTCTATTGATGTTCTGTATTATGTCATTCTGTATTATGTTACATTTGAGCAAATGTATAAAACTAAAACTGAAATATCACATTTACATAAGTATTCAGACCCTTTACTCAGTACTTTGTTGAAGCACCTGTGGCAGCGATTACAGCCTTAAGTCTTATTAGGTATGACGCTACAAGCTTGGCACACCTGTATTTGGGGAGTTTCTCCCATTTTTCTCTGCAGATCCTTTCAAGCTCTGTCAGGTCGGATGGGGAGCGTTGCTGCACAGCTATCTTCAGGTCTCTCCAGAGATGTTCGATCGGGTTCGGGTTCTGGCTGGGCCACTCAAGGACATTCAGATACTTGACCCGACGCCACTCCTGCGTTGTCTTGGCTGTGTGCTTAGGGTCGTTGTCCTGTTGGAAGGTGAATCTTCGCCCCAGTCTGAGGTCCTGACACTCTGGAGCAGGTTTTCGTGAAGGATCTCTCTGTACTTTGCACCATTCATCTTTCCCTCAACCTGACTGGTCTCCTAGTCCCTGCCGCTGAAAAATATCCCCACAGCATGATGCTGTCACCACCATGCTTCACCATAGGGATGGTGCCAGGTTTTCTCCAGACGTGACAAATAGTTCAATCTTGGTTTCAGCAGACCAGAGAATTTTGTTTATGATGGTCTGAGAGTCCTTTAGGTGCCTTTTTGCAAATTCCAAGCTGGCTGTCATGTGCCTTTTACGTCTGGCCACTCTACATTGAAGGCCTGATTAGTGGAGTGTTGCAGAGATGGTTGTCCTTCTGGAAAGTTCTCTCATCTCCAGAGGAACTCTGGAGCTCTGTCAGAGTGACCATCGGGTTCTTGGTCACCTCCCTGACCAAGGGCCTTCTCCCCCGATTGCTCTGTTTGGCCGGGCAGCCAGCTCTAGGAAGGGTCTTGGTGGTTCCAAACTTCTTCCATTTAAGAATGATGGAGGCCACTGTGTTCTTGGGGACCTTCAACCCTGCAGATATTTTTTGTAACCTTCCCCAGATCTGTGCCTCAACACAATCCTGTCTCAGAGCTCTACGAACAATTCCTTCGACCTCATGGCTTGGTTTTTGCTCTGACATGCACTGTCAACTGTGGGATCTTATATAGACAGGTGTGTGCCTTTCCAAATAATGTCAAATCAATTGAATTTACCACAGGTGGACACCCAAATTGTATAAACATATTTCAGTTTCTTGTTTGTAATACATTTGCAAAAATGTCTACAAATCTGTGTTCGCTTTGTCATTATGGGGTATTGTGTGTAGATTGATGTGAAAAAAATAATACATTTCAGAATAAGGCTGTAATGTAACAAAGTGTGGAACAGGGAAAGGGGGAAGAATACTTTCCGAATGCACTGTATGTCATGGCTATGATGTTATTGACTATGGGCTATTCAGGTCTTGCTCCAAAACCACTTCTATAGTATCACAGCAAAAATCTGTAAGATACTGTCCTTTTTTTTTTTTTTAATAGTCTGTTTAATGAGATTTTTGTGACATTTCAAGTGTAAAGATGGACAGATTACTCAATTAATTTCCTTCCCACATTTGTCAGACATATACTGTCTTTTACAGGGTTGGACTTCATTCCATTTCAATTCAGGAAGTACACTGAAATTCAAGTTTACTTCCTGAATTGACTGAATTGAAATGGCATTGCCCCCAACCTGGAGTTTTTCTAGCCCCATCTTACCACCAGGAGATGATTGCAGCGATGCAGGGGGACGTCACCACCAGCATGAGATATCTCCAGTCTCGTATGAAGTATGCCAGGAGGGCCAGGAGCATGTTGCCCACACTCCAGCCCAGACTGATAATGGTCCCTGTGAAGGTGCGATGCTTAATGTCCGTCCACTCTATACCTGGAGGGAAAAACACAACTGCAACTTACCTCTGTGTACAGTAAATAGCATTTATGGGATAGGTAAAAAAATAAATATTGTCAGGGTAGTCCTTTAGGACTGATTTTGGGCCCATTGCTTTAAAACGACTGTCTGGGATCTGGAAGTCTGTTCAATGGACATTTCAATTCTTGATGAAGCCTCAAACGGGCTTTCACTATCATAACCCAAAATATAACGTCTTACCTTTATTGTTCTCAAACAAGAATGTAAACAAACCATGTATAGCTTTGTTTAAAACTGTCATGTGGATGTCATGGACTGTAAGTCCTTGCATCCATAGCTCTGTCTATAAATTTGAGAGGGGTTATATTTTCCATTGGACGTTCAGTCCTTGCATCCATAGCTTTGTCTATAAATTTGAGAGGGGTTACATTTCCCAGTGGATGTTCAGTCCTTGTATCCATAGCTCTGTCTATTAATTTGAGTGTGGCTGCATTGTTGTTGTTTGAACTACAGATTGCCCCTTTAATCAACACATATCATGTTATAGGAAACCCAGTGGGGGTTAAAGATCATAATAGTACTCAGGGCAAGAGTGGTAATGGTCATTCCCGTCAGTGCGACTCCACAGAGGGTTCTGGTCACGGCAAACATGACGTAAGAGACAGAGAAGGCGGACATGGTTCCGAACACGGCACTGGCCACGAAGGACACTAGGATCATGGGCTTCCGACCAAATCTGCAGCAGGAGAGAAAGGGGAAAGATTCAGAGTTCTTTCAGCGGTCTTCACTGTCTGAATGTCTGCCACAAAATACAGAAGTACAGCGCTTTCTCTCCCCAAAAAAATGATTTTAACCACTAGCCCTAACCCTGACCTTAATCCAAATGTTAACCTGACTAACTTGGTCATCGAATTCTGATGATATAGGAATTTGAGTCATTTGTAGCATCTAATAAGTAAGGACATTCTCTTTTATTGTGACCATTAGTCTGCAGCTAATGTATGACTGTCTACTTCTATCGAGACCTGTAACGGTGGTCCTCCTCCTCTTCAACCGAAAAGGGGGAGTAGTGATGGAACCAAGATGCAGCGGATTGTGAAGACATGATTTTAATAAACAAGACGGAAAAAACACGAAACGAAATACACTTGACTAATTAACAAAACGGAGTAGACAAACCTGGACATACGAACTTACAATAAAACACGAGAACGCACGAACAGGGAAAATAGCCTACACATAAATGACGGTGAACAAACAAACCGAACAGTCCCGTATGGTGCGACAAACACTGACACAGGAGACAACCACCCACAACGAACACTGTGAAACAACCTACCTAAATATGACTCTCAATTAGAGGAACGCCAAACACCTGCCTCTAATTAAGAGCCATACCAGGCAACCCATAAACCAACATAGAAACAGAAAACATAGAATGCCCACCCAAACTCACGTCCTGACCAACTAACACATACAACAAACTAACAGAAATAGGTCAGGAACGTGACATAACCCCCCCCATAAGGTGCGAACTCCGGGCGCACCAGCACAAAGTCTAGGGAAGGGTCTGGGTGGGCATCTGACCACGGTGGTGGCTCAGGCTCAGGGCGAGGTCCCCACCCCACCATAGTCAATCCCAGCTTACCTCTCCCCCTACAAATGACCACCCTCATATTACCCCCACTTAATCTTTTGGGTAACATCGACACAAGGGGCAGCACCGGGATAGAGGGATAGCTCAGGACAGAGGGATAGCTCAGGACAGAGGGATAGCTCAGGATAGAGAGGTAGCTCAGGATAGAGAGGTAGCTCAGGATAGAGGGGCAACTCCGGACTGAAAGGCAGCTCCGGACAGAGAGACAGCTCTGGACTGAGGGGCAGTTCTGGATAAATAGCCGCTCTGGGCTGAGGGACAGCTCATGACTGGCTGACGGCTCTGGACGCTCATGGCTGGCTGACGGCTCTGGACGCTCATGGCTGGCTGACGGCTCTGGACGCTCATGGCTGGCTGACGGCTCTGGACGCTCATGGCTGGCTGACGGCTCTGGACGCTCATGGCTCACTGACGGCTCTGGCAGATCCTGTCTGGTTGGCGGCTCTGGCAGATCCTGTCTGGTTGGCGGCTCTGGCAGATCCTGTCTGGTTGGCGGCTCTGGCAGATCCTGTCTGGTTGGCGGCTCTGGCAGATCCTGACTGACGAATGGCTCTAGCGGCTCCTGACTGACTAACGGCTCGGGACAGACGGGCGGCTCTAATGGCTCGGGACAGACGGATGGCTCAGACGGTTCTGGGGAGACGGATGGCTCAGACGGCGCTGGGGAGACGGATGGCTCAGACTGATCCTGTCTGGCGGAAGGCTTTGGCTGCTCCTGTCTGGCGGAAGGCTCTGTAGGCTCATGGCAGACGGGCAGTTCATGCGGCGCTTGGCAGACGGACAGTTCAGGCGCCGTTGGGCAGACGGCAGACTCTGGCCGGCTGAGACGCACTGTAGGCCTGGTGCGTGGTGCCGGAACTGGAGGCACCGGACTGGAGACACGCACTTCAAGCCTAGTGCGGGGAGCAGGGACAGGGCACACTGGACTCTCAAAACGTACTATATGCCTGGTGCGTGGTACCGGCACTGGTGGCACCGGGCTAAGTGCACGCACCTCAGGACGAGTACAGGGAGAAGGAACAGTGTGAACAGGGCTCCGGAGACGCACAGGTGGCTTAGTGCGCGGTGCAGGAACTGGAGGCACCGGACTGGAGACACGCACCATAGAGAGAGTGCGTGGAGGAGGAACAGGGCTCTGAAAACGCACTGGAAGACTGGTGCGTGGTGTAGGCACTGGTGGTACTGGGCTGGGGCGGGGAGGTAGTGCCGGAAATACCGGACCGTGCAGGCGTACTGGCTCCCTTGAGCACCGAGCCTGCCCAAAATTACCTGGTTGAATGCTCCCCGTCGCCCGACCAGTGCGGGGAGGTGGAATAACCCGCACCGGGCTATGTAGGCGAACCGGGGACACCATGCGTAAGGCTGGTGCCATGTAAGCCGGCCCAAGGAGACGTACTGGTGGCCAGATATGTAGAGCCGGCCTCATGGCACTTGGCTCAATGCTCAATCTAGCCCTACCAGTGCGGGGAGGTGGAATAACCCGCACTGGGCTATGCACCCATACAGGAGACACCGTGCGCTCTACTGCGTAACACGGCGTCTGCCCGTACTCCCGCTCTCCACGGTTAGCCTGGGAAGTGGGCGCAGGTCTCCTACCTGCCCTTGGCCCACTACCTCTTAGCCTCCCCCCCCCCCAAGAAATTTTTGGGTGGTACTCACGGGCTTTTCGGGCTTCCGTGCTAGACGGGTCCCCTCATAACTCCGGTTCCCTTCTCCGGTTGCCTCTGCTCTCCTCAGTGCCTCCAGCTGTTCCCATGGGAGGCGATCCCTTCCAGTCAGGATCTCCTCCCATGTGTAGCAACCTTTCCCTTCCAAAACATCCTCCCAAGTCCATTCCTCCTTCTTGCGCTGTCCCTTCCTCCGATTTCCTCGCTGCTTGATTCTGGATTGGTGGGTGGTTCTGTAACGGTGGTCCTCCTCCTCTTCAACCGAAAAGGGGGAGTAGTGATGGAACCAAGATGCAGCGGATTGTGAAGACATGATTTTAATAAACAAGACGGAAAAAACACGAAACGAAATACACTTGACTAATTAACAAAACGGAGTAGACAAACCTGGACATACGAACTTACAATAAAACACGAGAACGCACGAACAGGGAAAATAGCCTACACATAAATGACGATGAACAAACAAACCGAACAGTCCCGTATGGTGCGACAAACACTGACACAGGAGACAACCACCCACAACGAACACTGTGAAACAACCTACCTAAATATGACTCTCAATTAGAGGAACGCCAAACACCTGCCTCTAATTAAGAGCCATACCAGGCAACCCATAAACCAACATAGAAACAGAAAACATAGAATGCCCACCCAAACTCACGTCCTGACCAACTAACACATACAACAAACTAACAGAAATAGGTCAGGAACGTGACAAGACCGTGTTAAGAAAGCAATGCCAATTTTCTTGTTTCATGTTGAGAAAAGACAACACAGTTTCGAAACATGGCCAAGCCTATGTTTTGTAAATTATGTTTGTATGCAAGATGCTGTGGTCAAGTGATAACATGCATGTCCTGTAAATGTTGAATTTGGGAACATTAATATTGTCAAATATTTGTCACAGTCATTACCATAGAATAATTAGATTCTAATAGGATAAATAACATACTTATCTGAGAGGTATCCAAATATAACTGCACCGATTGTGACTCCAACGAAAAAGAAAGTAGCAACGGCCTGGTTTAATTTCTTACGGTCACACACCAAATCCCACTGTGAAAAAATAAACAGGTTCATAAATCAGAATTAACCCCCAGTTCCACCAGTTTTCCCCACAAGCACCCCAAGGTGTCATAAAACAGCAAACAAGGCCTTTCATACACCACAATGTGAAAAGAAATGATCCAAGCCAGCACAGTTCGGTTTGGGTCAGCCATGTAGGGTAAAGACTTGGGCTGCAGTGTGACCGTATTACCGCCACACTGGCAGTCATGAGTCAAGACCGCATAAAATTCCATGTGGCAGTTGAGTCACGGTAATCTCCTCTTATTCACTCTGGACAGGCTTTGATAGTACCCAACTCACAAATGACCATCAAGTCCTAATGGCCTGGTACTCAGGGCTCCATTGTCCCTCTAACCACTCTGACATCAACGCAAATGGAATAGAAAATCACATCAAACACTTATCAGAAAAACAGTATCATGCTTTTCAAACTCACCTCACTGTGATGATCAATTTAAAGAAAGATGTTCAACAGCAGGTTGAAACTGAGTGTAAAACATGGTCGTTGTGGATGTTGTTTCAAAGCCTAACACAACAAAATGGACAGCTCTTTCTAAGATGATTATTCATTCAAAACACCTATACGAATATTGGAGCTTAAGCAATCGCATAGGCTTATGAGCTCAAGCCCAAAGAAAAACCCCTGAATACATACAGTTGAAGTAGGAAGTTTACATACACCTTAGCCAAATACATTTAAACTCAGTTTTTCACAATTCCTGACATTTAATCCTAGTAAAAATTCCCTGTCTTAGGTCAGTTAGGATCACCACTTTATTTTAAGAATGTGAAATGTCAGAATAATAGTAGAGAGAATGATTTATTTCAGCTTGTATTTCTTTCATCATATTCCCAGTGGGTCAGACGTTTACATACACTCAATTAGTATTTGGTAGCAGTGCCTTTAATTTGTTTAACTTAGGTCAAACGTTTCAGGTAGCCTTCCACAAGCTTCCCACAATAAGTTGGGTGAATTTTGGCCCATTCCTGACAGAGCTGGTGTAACTGAGTCAGGTTTGTAGGCCTCCTTGCTCGCACACGCTTTTTTAGTTCTGCCCACAAATTCTCTATAGGATTGAGGTCAGGGCTTTGTAATGGCCACTCCAATATCTTGACTTTGCCACAACTTTAGAAGTATGCTTGGGGTCATTGTCCATTTGGAAGACCCATTTGCGATCAAGCTTTAACTTCCTGACTGATGTCTTGAGCTGTTGCTTCAATATATCCACCTAATTTTCTCTCCTCATGATGCCATCTATTTTGTGAAATGCACCAGTCCCTCCTACAGAAAAGCACCAAATCAAATCAAATCAAATTTTATTTACCACATACACATGGTTAGCAGATGTTAACAACATGATGCTGTCACCCCCTTGCTTCACGTTTGGGATGGTGTTCTTCAGCTTGTAAGCCTCTCCCTTTTTCCTCCAAACATAACGATGGTCATTATGGCCAAACAGTTCTATTTTTGTTTCATCAGACCAGAGGACATTTCTCCAAAAAGTAAGATTTCTCCAAAAAGTTCAATCTTTGCCCCCATGTGCAGTTGCAAACCGTAGTCTGGCTTTTTTATGGCGGTTTTGGAGCAGTGGCTTCTTCCTTGCTGAGCGGCCTTTCAGGTTATGTCGATATAGGACTTGTTTTACTGTGGATATAGATACTTTTGTACCTGTTTCCTCCTGCATCTTCACAAGGTCCTTTGCTGTTGTTCTGGGATTGATTTGCACTTTTTGCACCCCAGCACGTTCATCTCTAGGAGACAGAACGCGTCTCCTTCCTTAGCGGTATGACGGCTGCGTGGTCCCATAATGTTTATACTTGCGTACTGTTGTTTGTACAGAGAGCGTGGTACCTTCAGGCGTTTGGAAATTGCTCCCAAGGCTGAACCAGACAACCAGGTCTACAATTTTTTTCTGAGGTCTTGGCTGATTTATTTCGATTTCCCCATGATCTCAAGCAAAGAGGCACTGAGTTTGAAGGTAGGCCTTGAAATACATCCACAGGTACACCTCCAATTGACTCAAATGATGTAATTTAGCCGATCAGAAGCTTCTAAAGCTATGACATCATTTTCTGGAATTTTCCAAGCTGTTTAAAGGCACAGTCAACTTAGTGTATGTAAACTTCTGACCCACTGGAATTGTGATACAGTGAATTATAAGTTAAATAATCTGTCTGTAAACAATTGTTGGAAAAATTACTTATGTCATGCACAAAGTAAATGTCCTAACCGACTTGTCAAAACTATAGTTTGTTAACAAGAAATTTGTGGAGTGGTTGAAAAACGAGTTTTAATGACCCCAACCTGAGTGTAAACTTCCGACTTCCACAAATTACGGATGGCAGAAGAACAGATTTTCTGAAGACGTATTTTTGGTAATTCCCAGCTGCACATGATGATGGAGCACATGATGACTGGGAGTGTGACAAAGTCATAGGTCACATGTTATTTGGATAGACAACAACAGATCTGTTGATGCTCAATCTATCACCCTATCAACTCATCAACTGCATCTCTGTTGATATGCAACAGCTTGCTCACGTGAAGGCTTTTGTTGGGGCTACAATTTAAGATTAGGGTAAAGGGGGATACCTAGTCAGTTGTACAACTGAATGCGTTCAACTGAAATGTGTCTTCCGCATTTAACCCAACCCCTCTGAATCAAAGAGGTGTGAGGCGCTGCCTTAATCGACATCCACGTCATCGGCGCCCGGGGAAGGTTAGTGGATAGTTAGTTGAATAATTGTTGAGAGTTAATGGAACGCCTATAACCTATATAACCATATATTGCAACATCACAAACACCTCATTACCACAAACCACCACATCATCATACAATTCATCGAAGATGGGTAAAGCCATAACAAATGAAAACCAATGGAATGGATAAAAAAAAATATTTTACCAGGTAAATTGACTGTGAACACATTCTCATTTACAGCAACGAGCTGGGGAATAGTTACAGGGGATGAATGAGACAATTGTAAACTGGGGATGATTAGGTGACCATGATGGTATGAGAGCCAGATTGGGAATTTAGCCAGGACACCAGGGTTAACATCCCTAATCTTACAATAAGTGCCATGGACTCTTTTAGTGACCACAGAGAGTCAGGAGACCTGTTTAACATCCCAGCCAAAAGACAGCACCCCAACATTGCCCTGGGGAATTGGGATATTTTTTTATACCAGAGGAAAGAGTGCCTCCTACGGGGCCTCCAACACAACTTCCAGCAGCATCTGGTCTCCCATCCAGGGACTGACCAGTACCAACCCTGTGTAGCTTCAGAAACAAGCCAGCAGTGGGATGGAGGATGGTATGCTGCTGGCCTATTGTACACTGTGTTACATATGCTGTGGTTATGAATCTGATTGGCCATCTCTTGGTAAAATATGCATGTATAAAAAATTACAATGGCAGTGCTATTTATAGCTACACAAGCTAACCACCATTCTATCAAATATTCAGTTGGAGTTACTGTAGTCATGGAAACAAATGATATTGGGGAAGTTTTACAGTTTGATCATTTTTTTCTTCTGATTGACAGAAACTACAAACAGGGTAACAATTAACATGAACTGCATGTTCACGAAGCATACATTAGACATCTATAAGCACATTAACATGACATTACATCTACATAAGGCATCAAACCCATTGGTACAAGTGTTCTGGAGGTAGGAGCTTAGACTGCTAGACCACCATTGTGGGCAACAGTGTTATTTTTTTTAATTTTACCTTTTTTTTTAACTATGTAGAACAAGGGGAGGAACGATAGATTTTTACCTTGTCAGCTCGGGGATTCGATCTTGCAACCTTTCGGTTACTAGTCCAACACTAACCACTAGGCTACCCTGCCGCCCCGTTAATAATGACATTACCTGGGTGGCAGTGGTGGATGTGAACTGGGAACGGTCGTACACCCAGCCGTCCTGGCACGGCACCGACATGGACACATTGGTGTAGTTGGAGTGGCCAAGGTCAAGGGTCACCAGAGTGGCAAAGGCCCTGCAGGAGCTGAAGGAGCCGTCGGCTTCACGAGGGACCCTGAGGGCCAACGTCATGGGGTCGGCCAGGGTTTGGGGTCCATCTCCATGGATCCCGAGGGCGCAGTGGTGCGGAGGCACACCCGAGATGAAGTTGTGCAGGAGAAAGTGGAGGGGGAGAATGACCCTGGGCAAGCAGAGCAAGTGGAGCATGAGGAACTGAAACTTGGAGAAGCCACCCACCTCGTCCAACACCTCCTCGAACCTCATCCCGAGAGTGTATGAGTGTGCGTGTGTGTAAAGTCAGACAACACAGGCCTCCTTTTTCCTTCTTCCCTCTCTGTCTTCTCTCCCCCAGGAATAGGAGTCTCTCAATGTGGAGTACCCAACAGAGGGAGGGAGGGTCTTATTCAGTGTAAGTGTGCAAATTGAGGCACACCATAGGCCTTGCCTCTGATTCCCACACTGTCTGTGGATAATCCCAATATAATACACTACTCATCGTAGTATTTCATAGCGCTAGCTTCTGTCGTACGCCTGTTGAACTGTGAGACACACAAACACTCCTTTGTGTAAAATGGTATGCGTGAAATAGTACTCACAGGGATCCTCTTCACCAGAACTTCTCACCTGACCAACAGCGAAAAAGCAGATCTAATACATTAGCTCTGGCAAGAGCTCCTTCCTGAAATCCATCGTAATAGTGCTGGTTGTGTAAGATGTAAACTAATGACCAGATAGAACTAATAATGAAGATGATCCCTGTCTAACTCTTGAGCATATGTTGGCTTCCATCTATGATTTAGAAAATGTGATTTTATACTGAACAAATGCAACATAATTGCAACAGGCAACAATTTCAACGATTTTACTGAGTTACGGTTCATATAAGGAAATCAGTCAATTGAAATAAATTCATTAGGCCCTAATCTATGGTTTTCACATGACTGGGCAGGGACGCCCATCCACGGGAGCCAGGTCCAGCCAATCAGAATGAGTTTTATTACAGACAAAAATACTCCTCAGCTTCATCAGCTGTCTGGGTGGCTGGTCTCAGACGATCCCGCAGGTGAAGAAGCCGGATGTGGAGGTCCTACGCTTGCATGGTTACACATGGTCTGCGGTTGTGAGGCCAGTTGGATGTACTGCCAAATTCTCGAAAATGACTTTGGAAGCAGCTTATGGTAGAGAAATGTACATTAAATTCTCTGGCAACAGTTCTGGTGGACAATCCTGCAGTCAGTATATCAATTGCACACGCTCATTCAAAACTTGAGACATCTGTGGCATTGCAACACAACTTAACATTTCAGAGTGGCCTTTAATTGTCCCCAGCATAAGGTGCACCTGTGTAATGATTTTGCTGTTTAATCAGCTTCTTGATATGCCACACCTGTCAGGTGGATTGATTATCTTGGTAAAGGAGAAATGATCACTAGCAGGGTTGTAAGCAAATATGTGCACAAAATTTGAGATGGGTGTAATGGTCATATGGATTGAGAAAATATTGTTTTATTTAACATATAAGGCAGGTGTGGTACATGGCAAACATACCATGGCTAAGGGCGGTTCTTATGCAAGACGCAACGTGGAGTGCCTGGATACAGCCTTTAGCCGTGGCATATTGGCCATATACCACAAACCACTGAAGTGCCTTATTGCTATTATAAACTGATTACCAACGTGATTAGGACAGTAAAAATAAATGTTTTTAAAAACCGCCAATCAAAATAACCACAGTGACCCATGTTATTTCTGGGAAACCCGTTTGATTCCGAGTTCAGACATATACCTTTTGTATGTGAAAACGATTTCTAAGTTGCATACTTTCAGTTTTTCCGAACTCACTTCACTCACGCTAAAGAGGGAGGGTCGCACTGCTGGTGCTAGCACATGTGCAGATAAAATATACATCTGGAACGCAGATTAAGGTGTTTACATGTCCTAATAATTTGAATAAATCCAGGTGTTTTAATAGGCGTATGCTTAATTCGATTGTGACCGTACGCTGGTGAAGATAGACATGTAAATATCTTACTCGGCCTAATATCATACTGTGGATGTAAACATACTCACTATTCTACCACGTCTTACCTCATACTCATTATGGATTTAATCATTTTTTTAATTGAACTTTTTACAATACGTCAACGTAACCTCAGGGAGACATCTCACAGCCTCGTGGTAGGGAGGGAGAGACCATCTCACATGCTTGCATTGAACAAGTGGGGGCGGGGAGAAAGGGAAAGGGAGGCCTCCCTTCTACTGGATATCTCTCAGGACTCATAGGCTCAGCTTTCAGTGCATATATAACAGAATTTAAAGGGCAACTCCAAGAGACCATTAGTCTCAGCACAGTACTACACTGCAATGAAACATACTCCTATGCGCATAAATTGCATTATTTATGTAATCAATTGATTCCTGTTGGGATGGATCAAAGATGAATTTAATAGCATTAATAGTATTCAAATGTGGGTTATGTACTTGCTCAGGAATATTCTGATATGGAAAAAAATAAACATTTTCACTCCTGGCCTTAACGAATGTAGACAGACAATTAGAGAAGCTGCCTGAGCCTAAACTAGGGAGAGACTGGACTTACCAATGTGAGGACAAATGTGTGTGTGTCTGTGTGAAATATTTAACAGTATGTCGTTTTTGTACACGTCTGTACTGTAACTACCTCTTGAAAATAAAATGACCTAAATATGTGAAAACACTTCAAAAATGTGTCGGAGTCAATTCACCCTGATAAGGAACCTTTCAGACCTATTCAGTTGCCCAAGATGCTTCAGTTCCAGTCCTGGAGGGCCGAAACACTTCTGCTTTTTGTTTCAACCTGGTACTTTTATTGCCCTCACCTGGTGTCACCTGGTGCTCACCTGGTGAATCAGTCTCTGATTAGAACAGGATGAAAACAAGAAGCAGTCCTTTCTAGAGGCCATGGTTATATCTGACAAACAGTGTAGAAAGGAAACAGGAGATAGTCAATCCACATGACAAGGATTTTACTTTAGCTCAGTGCCCTGCATTTGTAGGTTTTATTTACCCAATACAAACACAAAACATGGGTTCCAATGATCCACCATTCATTTCATTGTCAGAACATTAAAAGGCAGGTATCTATCGCTCAAAGTTAACCTTATTTTTCTCATGCGTAAAAAAACAGGCATATTTGCCAACATTATTCAACAGCAGAGGAAAGGCAAAATATACAGGTTGTTTTCACAAGATAAAAAATAAAGATGTCTTTTTTCAAGAAATGATCATATTATATACACGTCTTCGGAATGTAAATATAATCAAACACCCACCCCAAAAATAGAATGATATAATGCATGCCCATTGTCACACGCTAACAAGGAGACCAGCAATATTACTTCTGCATTCGCTTAATATCGGCAGTAATTTACCCCATAATCCAACCTTCCTCTTTTAACACATCTGACCAGAGTTGGGAATGATTTTGGCCTTTGCATTCTATCAGATTTGGTTATCGTGTCAGACCATTGGAAGTTTCCTTAACATTATTCAAATTATCAAAAGTGTTTGTGATATCTATACCATGCAATGTAAAGTGAGCAGGATATTGTCGATGATAACTTAGTATATCGGTGTGAGACGTTTGTGTGTTGAGAAAGATTGCAACTTGGCTTGCAAAGGGGTCATGACGACCGACTTTGTTCAAATACATTTCTTGCATGTAGGATGCAAAATTCACAAACCTAAAGAAATGTTCAACCTCAGAAACAAAAGGAACATTTATACAATGCACCAGTGAACAGCGTACACATAGCACCATGGTAGCATCGCTCCTCGGTGACATTGACTAAAAGTTATTTGACTGGAAGCTCATGAAGATTGTTCCGTATGGTTCCTCTTGTAAATGTTGTTGTCATGGTCTAGTTAGTAGAGGTACATGATTTAGATCAAAGAAGGTATTTGAAAGATTAAAAAATATGGGAAACCGCGTCAGTCTTAACTTGGGGTCGGCCTGGAGCTTTTTGAGGCATTGAGTCTCTCTGAGGACAACAGAGAAGCGTATGCGTTTCATCCCAGTGAATCTGTTTACTATCTCGAGGTAGCCATCTTGTCCTCTCTGCTTTGTTTCACTTTGGCAGGGCCTGTTGATTTGGCTCTGATTCTGGCAGGCATAGCGGTGAACGCCTGGGTAAAGCGGCTCTGTGAGTTGGCCTGTTTCATGGTGGTGGTAGTAGTATTAGCCCTGGGCCAGAGCGGAGGGGCAGTTGTGGGCCGGACAGAGAGGGGCTGTCTAGTTGGACGGACACGTTGGGGGGAGGGGCTGTCTGTCCTGCAGTGGGAGGTGCTTAGGCTGCGTCGGGTCATGAAAACGCAGCGCAGGGGCATGCGGGGGCTGCCGCAGGGCTGGGCGGGGACAGGACATGGCCTCGGACAGGAGGAGGAAGAGGAGGAGCCAGTCTGCAGAGGTTTAGACCACCTCTGGGTCGGGAGAGTGCTCAGTCCTATTTTCTGAACTTGGAGCCTGAAATGAGAATAAGTGGAATAAGAGTTAATTCTTCCCCCCGGAAACCTTTGATAAGTCATCATTTAAGTGTTTTTACAAAAATCATAACAAAACTTTAAAGAACATGACACCGTTCAACCAATCAAATTAAGTTTAGGTCATAAACGACAGAAATCAGACTGTCTTTGGCAATGGCTAAACTCTCAATATTTGGCACTGTAAAGAAGTGTTTTCATAAATTATAGTAAAGCAATCAAGGGTCTTTTCATTTACAGTGGTAACCAATGAGCCATACAATGTTATAATGTTATGTTTGCAAACATGATGTTGTGAAGACTACTTACCCATTACCAAAGGTGGATGCATCTCTACAAATGCCCGATACTGGCAACGCGAGAGGGGAGCCCACGGCGGCCACCAGCCGCCCCGAGGGCCTCTTGATGGGGGTGACGGGCCTGGGGATTCTGCTGCGCCACTCCGTATGGCTCTGGTCCCCTCCAGCCCCTGCCCTGGCCTTCAGACATGAACTCCTCCTGGCCAGGGACTCATCCGAGGCGTGGGTGTCTTCTTCCGAGCCGGTGGTGGAGAGCGTCTCGGAGGCCCTCCCATCGCCAGAGGACAACGAGGAGGATGTCCCCGAAGGTAGCCTCATCCAGCGGCCCTGCTGCTTCTGCACTACCAGCCGTGCCAGGTCCAGTTGCCGGGCTCTCTTCCGTAGTCGCGCTCGGGCAGAGAGTGAGGCTGAACGCTCCGAGCCTGTGTCTTCTTCAGACAGTAGAACCGGGATGCGGCTTTTGATCCTCTGCCTGAGTGCGGTATACGGTAATCCAGCGTTGGACTCGGCAACACCTTCGGTAGACAATGCTCCCTTGTTGGGATCTGCAGAGAGAGTTTTGTGTTCCAGAATGGGCGACATGGCTTCTGGGACAGGTTCCAAGGACTTAACAAAAACCAGCGGTGGGCGGTCGTCTGGTTTGGTGCGAGTGACACCGTTCTCCAGGGTCACGTCTGGGATAGAATGGGCTTGGGGCTCTCTGGAAAGACGCTGGGATTCCTCACCCTGTTCAACATGTACGGTCTGATCATGGGAGTCTCCTTCCCATGGTGAGGTCTCCCGGGTAACGGCAGAGAGGTCGCTGCTCTCCTTTGCGGTCTGACCTCTGGAAGACATGACGTTAAAGTGAGAAGTCTCGGCAATGTGGACAAAGGTGCGCTCGACTTTGGTGAAGGGGGGAGACGTGGGGGCGATTGGGGTGGATGGCCTCAAGTCTGACCTCAGTGTGAAGGAGAGCTCTGGCTGACTGCCCGCACCCACCAGAGGCATATCGTTCCTAGGGGTAGAGGCAGGCGCCGTCCCGAAGTCAACCTCCAGCAGGACGTGTTCTCCCCCAGTGGATGGAGACTTTCGGGTATCCCCCGGCGAGAACAGAACCAGGGTCTTGGAACCGTCCTCCAAGTCAGGGTCAGCATCTGCGGCCGAGGCGGGTTCCCGGGGGCCCCTGGGACCATCATCGGCCATGAGGGTATTAGGGGCCCCATCCTGGCTCCGCTCTGTGCTTTTTTGGCTGGCCTCGCTGTTCGACTCACTCTTGGTCACGTCATCGTCCCGCGGGCCCTGGGGCTCCTGGACCTCGTTCTCTGTTGGCAGAGCTGCTGTGAAGGTTCGCCGCTGAGGAAGGGTGCCGGTCAGCATGACGGTGAGGAAGTCGGCCCGCTTGACCTGGAGCTGGGGAAGGATGTGGAAATGCTCCTTCTCGTCCAGCTGGCCCTTGGTCCTGAAGTCTGGACAAGGCTGAGATAGACCATTGTGCTCAGTCGGAGACATGATCACCTACAAAAGATGCAATTAAAGAATTACTTTTTCACTTGGAACAAGAGGCATGCTGGAAATATTGTCAAGGCAAAAAATATAAAACAATAAGTATTTTGGAAGATATGGCTCATGTCACACGATGTAAATGAGGACAAAACTGGGAAAACACTCAAGATTATGTAATGTGAACATATCTAAGATAACTTCATAAAGAACGAAACGAGGGACAAAATTGTTTCCCCAAACGATTTAATGTTTTTTGGGTTATACACAGGCTTTTAAAGATTGTCTAGATTACATACATTGATAGAAAAGGCACAAAAATGCATTGAAGAGTATTCCCTTTTAGAGAGACACTTCAATATCTTGTGATTTTCAAGTGTTTCCCTTCATAAAGAATTGACATACAGTACTGTAGTATATACACACTAAAACCAACTATCTTGCATGCTACTACAGATTAACTGAGAACTCAGTAGGCAAACTGGTTAAAAGTACGTATTTTCAACATGTTTTAAAGTTAAAAATACATCATTTCAAACAGTTTTGCCCACTGGGAATTGAACATTTATTGAGTTGTATGTATATATATATATATACTGTATATATATATATATATATATATATATATATATATATATATATATAAATATATATATATATATATATATATACACACATACATACGTTTTGTTGATTTACAAAAAGTTTAAAATACATGCTTTTTACCTGTAAATATTACAAGCAGACTGTACAATTGTATTGTGATACAAAAGATGCTTACACGTGTATATACAGTATATCGTACATCTAAAAGACACTCACAGATCACGCTTGACAAATACTGCAGTTATACTCACGACTATTTATTTCTTTCACAATTATATCATACAGTACCTTCTACTATCTCATGAGCCCTGTTTCCAAATATGAAGATGAATGCTCACTCATTTACAACGACTTGACAAAAATCTCTCCTGTAGACTGAACAATGTTCTTGTCTTATATTTGACGAGGTTGAAGCACTTCTGACACCATGATATGTACTGTGCAGCAGAGCAGAAGCAAATAGCTTAGCTTCAAAATGTTAATGATCAATTTAGTGATACCCGCGGCCTACCCTTACCGTAGTTATTGATGAAAAAACAGGCCCTACCCGGCACTAACCCAATGTATAATGTCAAGGGCCATCGGACTCAGGTCGTGTAGCAGAGCTCTAGCCTACATCCCTGAACACAACAGGCGCATTTTATTCAATTTATTCATTTCCTGCACTAATGTGTTATCATTTACACACCCGACGTTCATTTGAAACAGGCGTTTTTTTTGTTGAAATGTGTGCCATTGCACGGCTATTAAAAAGTACATGCGGCTATTTGAGACTGCATTTAATTTAAGTTTTACAGACATCTTAATTTTCAGTCAATTTTCCTCACGGAGATGCATAAAATATTCAAGTCATTAAACACTTAAGACTTATAGACTGAAAACACTTTCAAATTCTAGGCTATCGTTGACAAATATAACTCAGCAATTCAAGATAATAATTGTATACAAGACCACATCATGCTTTTATTTTAACTCAACTTGAAAGGCTAAGGGTTAAGGGGCTTTCTGAGCATACAGTGTGCTTTACAGTGCAGTGGCTTTGTGTAATGTTATGTGATATGTTAAACAGGTATCACATCTATGGCATTTTCAATCACTCTTAGTCCATGGCTAAAAGGGATTTCTGCCACAATAAACAGTTTACAATATTTCACAAGACATTTGCCCATGTCCTGTGGATTTCGCAGCAGATTTCTCAACTTATAATGCTATCCATTTACAATAGGTTGGACACCCAGCCCTGCGGAACAAGTCATTTTTCAGACTATAGGACAGGATATGCAGAACATATGGAAGATATTGTCATGTATCAGTGACGTGAACTGAATATGTTTAATTTATCTGAGAAATTAAAGTAATAAGGTGCGAAGCACATAGTTTTGTTAACTGAAAATGCAAGTCCCTCTTCGCTGCAACTTGAAATACATGTTTGATCCATGAGTATACTCCGAGTCAATATTCACATAATAATAAGGAATTGCACGCCCACAAATTGGGGAAAATAAACATTCTTTCCAATTGACCCCCATTGTAAAAGAGCCAACTTCATCGTTGTTTTTTTGTTATATAAAAATAACAAAACATGCCGAAAAGCTGCTGTGTTGTTCAATGTAACCAGGTAAAAAAAATCCAGATCTATGGTTCGCAATGCTCCCATGTAGGGGAATAGAGCCTGCGAGAAGAGCTATTTGGCATGGGAAATGTGGGGAGACAGTGTCCAAGTATGCTACACATAGCTGTGTGTATGGAAAACATTTCGTCACAGGTAAGACAGTTAACTTGTTAAGTATAGTCTGCTTGTAACTCCACTCACTACTTGTAGCTGTATAGTCCGTTTGTTTGTGTTGTTGGTCTTAGCTATCTTAATGTTGCGGTTGATAGCTAGCTAGCTCTCACTCACATGGCTGCTAACACCTTCATTAAAAGGGTCATGAGGGAAGACCTACAATATAACGTTTTTTCTAAGCAGTGGAAACCCAGGCAATGTTGAAAAGTCCTCTTTAGACATATTGTACCTTTCTTAAATGTAGTTTTGTAATTGACTAAAACAAGCAGACAAGAAAAGTGCGTTTGAAAAAGGTCACGTTTTTGCTGTGAGCCAATGGGGTAACTTAGGTCACCACAGTTTGTTTCCCCACAGGCGAGTGGGGCCGGTACGTTCTATATCTAATACCGACTGGAACTATCCCTTTACCCGTGGTAATATACATAACTCACTGAAAAAATATCACTGGGTTGTTCCACCAATTGGGTGCCATTTGAGTAGTATAACTTGTTCAAACAAAACTTTTGATTTCACCTAATTTATAATCTTTCAGAAATGACTTTGTCAAAGCAACAATGTAACTATAGCATTACAATGATGAAGACTTTGGATTTTTTGGGGTTGTTGGTTACAATCTTCCTAAACTCTGAAGAACTTGAGGGACCTTTCAAAATTCTGGCACTTTAGCAAGTCTTTTGGCACTTTAGCAAGTCTTTATTCATATTATAAAAAAATATTTATTGAATTGTCCATGTTGGCTATATTAAATGATACTTCATTGAATATAACAGGCTTTTAGAATTCAATATTGGTGCACAATTATTATTATTGTTTTATTTTGTACTTGTACCCCCAATTGGTATCCAATTGTTAGTTACAGTCTTGTCCCATCTCTGCAACTCCACTATGGACTCAGGAGAGGCGAAGGTCAAGAGCCATGCATCCTCCGAAACACGACCTTGCCAAGCCGCACTGCTTCTTGATACACTGCTCGCTTAACCCGGAAGCCTTCCGCACCAATGTGTGGGAGGAAACACAGTCCAGCTGGCGACTGAGGTCAGCTTGCAGGCATCCGGCCCGCCACAAGGAGTCGCTAGAGCGCGATGGGACAAGGAAATCACGGCCGGCCAAACCCTCCCCTAACCCAGACAACGCTGGGCCAATTGTAGGCCGCCTCATCTGTCTCCCGGTCACGGAAGGCTGTGACACAGCCTGGGATCGAACCCGGGTCTGTAGTGACGCCTAAAGCACTGTGATGCCTTAGGCCACTGCGCCACTCTGGAGGCCCATTGGTGTACAATTTCTACTTAAAATACTAAAGGGACGCAAAAGGCATTAATTTCATAGAATGACCGTACTATACATTTATAGCCAGAGGTTTGATATTATTATATATCATGCAAGTAATGTTAGAAGTATGAAAACAGTCTTGTACAATACAATTTCTCTGCAAGTACATTTCAAAATTGCCTGCGTTATTTTCAGAGTTCAGTGACAACATTCAACATCCTGTTTTGATTGAGTATTATGGCGAGATTTGTTTGACCGAGAACGGACAAAAAAGTACAAAAACAATATATTTTTTAATATCATTGCCAATTATGTCAATGAAAATTTGCATGTGTGCAAAATGAAGTTTGACGTTAGCAGCTAATCCACTCTCAGTACATTCACTGAGTAGTGCTCGTTACATGATGCTATACACAAAACGACAAGCATGATTTGCTGAAAATTGTCTAACCAAGCAGTGATTATTGAACTGACGGAACAGTTATCTAAATCAGAGACAGAGGCGACATTCAGAGAGGGATGCTTGCTTGCTTCTTAGTGCCGTTAAGTAAATGCAAACGTCTTAAATGCAAAGCTTGGCAAAAGTAAAAATGGTGCATATTTCTGTAAGCGTAGCCCTTTAGCGCATTCACAAAAGGAATCATAAAAGAAACATAAGATCCTACTCATTGAGAAGACCAAATAAGAAGGCTGTATGTGGTTATGCCATTTCAGAAATACAGTAGTATCGTTCCTCTTCACAATGGTTTCAGCAAAACAGGGAACACAAAGCCAAGAGATACATGGTTATTACAAGATATCAGTAAAATAACAGCATAAAACGTTCATTAAAATGTTGAAAAGACATCCAAAAAACATTGGCGTGTAACAAAAATCAGCTTACAGTGCAGCGTGAAGCCTGTGATGTCACGGGTCAAGTATTTCTAAGCTGAGGTGCAATTCTATACAATTCATTTCTATACTGTACATTTTTGCACTTGGCTACATCTACAGTGCATGCCCTTTACATTAGAACTGCTACCCACTTAAGTGTCTGAAACCTCATTGGTTGGGGATGGAGAGAGTGGCATAAAATGAGTGTGGAAATAACCAATCCTCCTCCTTTCCTCAACCTTTTTTCTTCAAAATGGCGTAACATTTTCCCCCCAAGCACCCTTATTTATTGCGTTTCTCATCTTTTGCATCAATATTCTCTACCTGGGTCCAACAGTAACCAAGTTCTCCTGTTAAGTCCTTAATAAAGTGCAATAGTGAGGTACAGTACTCAAAGGACAACAATGGAGAAAGTGCTATGTTGATGACTTATCTACACAAACATACTGTCACATACAACAGTCAATCCTGATACAGTATGTAGCTCACTTCACTGCAAAAATACACACCAAAACCCACAGAATTCCAATGGCATTTTTGGCTAACTTTGGCTACTTGAATGAATGGTTTATGCTATTCTGCAGAAAGATAGATAACGCAAAGCCCCCCCAGTGCAATCCAAACCCTGGCATTATCTATCTATAACAATGACAGAGTTGAAGTGCTGAGCTAATGCAATGGCAGAGATGTCATTCTATGGAGCTTAAACTGTAAGTGCCTGAAATACTTTGGAACCAGATTTCAATTCATAAAACACAGCTGTTTGCATAGTACACCCTAACCACTGGTCCAGGGTCTACCCTGCTTATGGTTAAGGATAGGATTCAGGGTTGGGTGATCTTATCCTAGATCTGTGGTTAGAGGCAACTTCTATCTCAAGCAGGAAATTCAGTCTCTCTGGGTAGAACTTAAAACGTGCAAGTTTTCCTCCGTCAACATTCACACATAGCAGCTTTGCTACCGATTCCAGACAGTGATGTGATTTCACGACCAAAGTGATGTGATTTCACGATTTCATGACCAAACGAACTTCAGACAACTGTGAAATAACTACTAGGGTGGAAGCTGGAAGCAACGTCAGTACAAGAAATGTTTGTTTGAAATGGGTTTCCATGGCCGAGCAGCCACACACAAGCCTAAGATCACCATGCACAATGCCAAGCATCGGTTGGAGTGGTGTAAAGCTCACCGCCATTGGACTCTGGAGCAGTGGAAACGCATTCTCTGGAGTGATGAATCACACTTCACCATCTGGCAGCCCGACGGACGAATCTGGGTTTGGCCAGGAGAATGCTACCTGTCCGTATGAATAGTGCCAACTGTAATGTTTGGTGGAAGAGGAATAATGGCCTGGGGCTTTTCATGGTTCGGGCTAAGCCCCTTAGTTCCAGTGAAGAGAAATCTTAACGCTACAGCATACAATGACATTCTAGACAATTCTGTGCTTCCAACTTTGTGGCAACAGTTTGAGGAATGCCCATGCATGACAATGCCGTGCACAAAGCGAGGTCTTTACAAAAATGGTTTGTCGAGATCGGTGTGGAAGAACTTGACTGGCCTGCACAGAGCCCTGACCTCAAACCCAACACCTTTGGGATGAATTGGAATGCCGACGAGCCAGGCCTAATCGCCAAACATCAGTGGCCGACCTCATAAATGCTCATGTGGCTGAATGGAAGTCCCCGCAGCAATGTTCCAACATCTAGTGGAGGCTGTTGTAGCAGCAAAGGGGGGGGGGGGGACCAACTACATATTAATGCACATGATTTTGGAATGAGATGTTCGACGAGCAGGTGTCCACATACCTTTTCATGTAGTGTAGCACGTCATTAAATGCTATGTCACATAACTGAATTAGAGTTACAGTTATATGAAAGTAGGTTTCACCATTTCCTGCATCATACCCATCGAATCATGTTACCGTGGCTACAGTAAGTTGTCATAAACTGCCATGACATGCTATAACATGATTTGGACACTGGTACAGCAAGTGTTATTACATTTTCAATACCTCAAGCCAAAGAGAACCATATAGAATTACACTAAAGTTATATGTATGGGACAACTGATACGGCCAATAATTTCTATAGTTCAAGATGCCATTGTAGTCATAGTAGCCATAATGGAAATACAGATGTAGGATCTTCATTTTAGACCGTTTGCTACAGCATGAATATAATCCTGCAGCAACAGGACATGGAAATTATTATGTGCATTATCATGAATGGACATTTTTGTAGGGGTTGATACATTTTCTGTTAGAGCATTCAAGTCTGAAATTTCAAAGCCTTTTTAAAAACTCAGACATAACAAGTTTAAATTCTCAGCAACAAAAGAGTGATCAAACTAAGATCTGTACAGTACATTGAAGTCAACCACGATAACGCTTGTCATAAAACATGACACAGAATATTAGAGAACAGGAGTTTTCCTATTGCAAAACCCCACAATTCATATCCTCACCCTTCAGAGGCCTGCCTAATCCATTGCTCAAGCATTTTAACGCATAGAAAGCATGGAGATGCAAGCAACCGACACACAAAAAACACCTCTAGTACACCAAAAGCAAGATAAGACCTATAGAAAAGTGCCATGTGTGATAAACATACAGATGCTGAAGGATTTCTGTTTACATTCCACAAGAACTAGCCTGGTCCCAGATCTGTTTGTGCTGTCTTGCCAACAGTATGGTCATTGTTAAGACGTTGTTATGGACGACATGGATAATATAGAGCTGGAGGGATTTTCAATGCACCGGCAGAACAGAGAAGCTACGTTTGGTAAGACGAGGGGTGGGGATGTGTGTCTTTTTGTCAATAACAGCTGGTGCGCAATGTCTAATATTAAAGAAGTCTCTAGGTATTGTATTGCATTGTTCGCCTGAGGTAGAGTACCTTATGATAAGCTGTAGACCACACTATCTACCAAGAGAGTATCTACCAAGAGAGTCTCATCTATATTATTCGTAGCCGTCTATTTACCACCACAGACAGATGCTGGCACTAAGACCGCACTCAACCAACACTATAAGGCCATAAGCAAACAAGAAAATGCTCACCCAGAAGCGGCGCTCCTAGTGGACTTTAATGCAGGCTAACTTAAATCAGTTTGACTAAATTTTTGCAAGCATGTCATGTGCAACCAGAAGAAAAACAACTCTAGAGCACCAGGGGCGGCAGGTAGCCTAGTGGTTAGAGCGTTGGGCCAGTAACCGAAAGGTTGGTGGATCGAATCCCCGAGCTGACAAGGTCATTCTGCCCCTGAACAAGGCAGGTAACCCACTGTTCCTAATCTGTCATTGTAAATAAGAATTTACAAGCAAAAACTAAAGCAGGAAGTACCAGTGACTTGCTCAAGATGGAAGTGGTCAGATGATGCGGATGCTACGCAAGAGTGTTTTGCTAGCACAGACTGGAATATGTTCCGGATTGAGGAGTATCGGTTTCATCAATAAGTGCATCGACGACGTATTCCCCACAGTGACCGTATATCCCAACCAGAAGCCATGGATTACAGGCAACATCCGCATCGAGCTAAAGGCTAGAGCTGCCGCTTTCAAGGAGCGGGACACTAATTCGGATGCCTATAAGAAATCACTCTATTTCCTCAGACGAACTATCAAACAAGCAAAGCGTCAATACAGGATTAAGATTGAATCCTACTACACCGGCTCTGATGCTCGTCGGATGTGGTAGGGCTTGAAAACTATTATGGACTACAAAGGGCAACCCAGACGCCCAGTGACGCGAGCCTACCAGACGAGCTAAATGTCTTTTATGCTCGCTTCGAGGCAAGCAACACTGAAGCATGCACGAGAGCACCAGCTGGATGACATTGTGACAACGCTCTCGGTTGCCGATGTGAGCAAGACCTTTAAACAGGTCAACATTCACAAAGCCGCAGGGCCAGATGGATTACCAGGATGTGTACTCAAAGCATGCGCGGACCAACTGTCAAGTGTCTTCACTGACATTTTCAGCCTCTCCCTGACTAAGTCTGATACCTACATGTTTCAAGTAGACCCCCATAGTCCCTGTGCCCAATGGAGCGAAGGTAACCTGCCTAAATGATTACCGGCCCGTAGCACTTGCATCGGTAGCCATGAAGTGCTTTGAAAGGCTGGTCATGGCTCACATCAATAGTATCCTCCCGGATACCCTAGACCCACTCCAATTTGCATACCACCCCAACAGATCCACAGATGACACAATCTCAATCGCACTCCCCACTGCCCTTTCCCACCTGGACAAAAGGAACACCTAGTCGAGAATGCTATCCATTGACTACAGCTCAGTGTTCAACACCATAGTGCCTACGAAGCTCATCACTAAGCTAAGGACCCTGGGACTAAACACCTCCCTCTGCAACTGGATCCTGGACTTTGACGGGCCGCCCCCAGGTGGTAAGGGTAGGAAACAACACGTCTGCCACGCTGATCCTCAACACTGGGGCCCCTCAGGGGTGTGTACTTAGTCCCCTACTGTACTCCCTGTTCACCCACGACTGTGTGGCCAAACACGACTCCAACACCATCATTAAGTTTGCTGACAACACAACAGTGTGATCACCGACAACGATGAGACAGCCTATAGGGAGGAGGTCAGAGAACCGTCAGTGTGGTGCCAGGACCACAACCTCTTCCTCAATGTGAGCAAGACAAGGAGCTGATCGTGGACTACAGGAAAAGGCGGGCCGAACAGGCCCCCATTAATATCAACGGGGCTGTAGTGGAGCGGGTCGAGAGTTCCAAGTTCCTTGGTGTCCACAATACCAACGAACTATCATGGTCCAAACACACCAAGACAGTCGTGAAGAGGGCACGACAAAACCTTTTCCCCCTCAGGAGACTGAAAAGATTTGGCACGGGTCCCCAGATCCTCAACAGATGCACCATCGAGAGCATCCTAACCAGTTGCATCACTACTTGGTGTGGCAGCTGCTCGGCATCTGACCGTAAGGCGCTGCAGAGGGTGGTGCATACGGCTCTGTACATCACTGGGGCCAAGCTTCCTGCAATCCAGGACCTATATAACAGGCGGTGTCAGAGGAAAGCTCATAAAATTGACAGACACTCCAGTCACCCAAGTCATTGACTGTTTTCTCTGCTAACGCAAAGCAAACGAAACCGGACCGCCAAGTCTTGGACCAAAAGGCTCCTTAACGGCTTCTACCCCCAAGCCATAAGACTGCTGAACAATTAATCAAATTGCCACCGGACTGTTACATTGACCCCCCCCCCCCCATTTGTTTTGTACACTGCTGCTGCTCGCTGTTTGTTGTCTATGCATAGTCACTTCAACCCTACCTACATGTACAAATTACCTCTAACCTGTACCCCCGCACACTGACTCTGTACCGGTACCCCCTGTACTGTCTATAGCCTCATTATTGTTATGTTATTGTGTTAATTGAAAAACATTTTTTTTAAACTTTAGTTGATTTGGTAAATATATTCTTAACTCTTCTTGAACTGCACTGTTGGTTAAGGGCTTGTAATTAAGCATTTCACGGTACACTCTACACTCGGTGCATGTGACGAATAAAGTTTGATTTGACAATGACCATAAGTGTTTGCAAGACGGCACAAACAGTTCTAGGACCAAGCTACACAAGATCAGCGTGAAGACTGCAGAGCACCAGATAGTACCCTAGCATCTCATGCCGTCTCTGGGGAATAATTGAACTTAAATGCTTTGTCACAAGACCCTCATTACAGTGTCAGGAGCATGACATAACTGACGCCTTGGGATAAACAAGGATAACTTAAGACTCTACATTGTTATGACACCGTTGATAAAGTAGCTGGCCTAGCATGTACCTAAGTCAGTTGGTTACGACTGCTTAAAGTCAGCTATCACTAGAGGCCGTAACTGCTTATGACAGCTATATGTCATTATCATGACAGTGCACATAGGTCTTATGAGGAAATATTATTTAAGGAAAGTGTGGTAACACAACTTGTAGCTTGCAGGTGTAAAGCTTTATTACTTGTTATAAGCATGTATGAGCCTTTATAACGACTTACATTGCATTATAACGTCATCCTAATGCATTATACCTGCGCGGGCAATCTGCGATTGGTACATCCATTTTAATACATACCCATTGATTCTTAAAGAATATAACTTAGAAATGCCTCATGAGCTTGGTTCAACTGTCGTACCCCATCAGAAGCCAAAATATATGCTTGGTTTACTCCATTGATTGTAAACAATGTAATTGTTAAACAGCATCAAAACATGGCTAAAACTGTACGTTTGATATCATGGATCTTCATTCCTTACATAGCTCTGTCTATGAATTCGAGAATAGTTCTTCATCCCCATCCCTCAACTGTTTACCAAAACAGTGGTGGGGTGGCCCGACCGCCTTATTGTTTGAACTACAGATTGCCCCTTTATTTTAATGTTACCGAAAGCGTTACTGTATTCCTTTAGGTACGCATCGCCGACATGACCTGCATTCGACGACAATCCCTCAAGCCTTCAGCATGAATGGAAAAAGAAGAATGCAAATGAAGTTGAACAGCCTCTTAACAGTCCCGGTTTTGTGACTCCTCTTCCTCACGGCACCATTAAAGGATGAAGAAACCTCAAGTTTACCCTTCCACCACTTTTTACTGAAATTGTGTACATTTTTGTGGCATGTGCAACTGACTTTGCAAGTAGCAGACTTTTAAGAGTTTATTGCGCGAAAAATATTTTGCCGTCAGCACTTTTCTTCTCTTCGTATTCACCTTTCAAAAAGTTAGTTACATTAAAGTGAGTTGTTTGTGTTTTAGTTCAGCATGTTTGCGTGTACGTGTGTGCAAGCGTGCATGTGTTTGTGTTCTAACCAACCCGCCAAAATATGGCTCTTTGGGTTACAAACTGTGTGTGTACATGAGTATGTCCCCCTGTATGTACACAATGGGTGTGTACGAGTATACGTTAATGCATTTTGGCATGCAGAGTGCCCTTCCCTCAGCTCGCGTTCTTGTTCATGAGCTTGGCAAGCAATTGCTGGATTTGCGTGCGCGACACGTTCAGGACCGAGTGCCTGCTCCGCGGGCTGCCCGGGCTCTGCAGGGGAGCATGGCGCCGGTGGGTGGAAGCGTTCATGTGGGCGGGGCTGCTCTCGGCCGAGCGGCTCCGCTGGATGAAGGACCCTCCGGGGTGCGGGTACTGCTCCGTCTCCAGCGTGGAGGATGAGAAGACGTAGGAGGCCAGCCTCCGCAGCTGATTGGGCCTCGGGTGGTGCCTGTCATCCTCCAGCTGCAGAAGAGACCAATCAAAAAACAGAAGGAGGGGCATTAGGATGGAAGGGGGGAGGAACAACCAGGTCATGCTAACAGACTATAAACTAGTATCGGGCCACGTCCCAACACTCCTGAAACGGCTTCATTTCCTTGTCTTCTTACCCTTCCTCACCAGCGATCTAAAAAGATGAGATAGTTTAGAGTTATAGGCTTGGGCTCTCAACTATCCAGTACCTTTCAGGTCAGCTGATAAAAGGAGACAAGGAAAGGGATCCATATAGAGTATTGAAACATAGCTTGTCATACATCTCTCCTTCCCTGTATGCATGCTGTAAGGGTTCTCTGATGTAGTCCAGAGAGAAACAAGGAGAGGAAGACTATGGTTGTAGCTAGGGTTGCCATTACAGTATGTTAAAAGGATAGTAGACAGTATTCTACAAAACTCTTAAGTGGGTTGCCAGATTGGAAGCAAATGAGAGTAGGTTTCCGTCTCTCTCATAATCAAGGCACAGTGGACACATTCCCCAACAATGCCATTAAAAACACACAAGTACTGCACATGTTCCTCTAGTATGTCAACACATTGAACCTGGGAAAATGCCTGGACACCATCAAATTTACACTCAATTTTGCTAAAAGACGTTAGTCGAAAAATCACCATTGGAAAATGCTAAATGAATAACACAAAATATAGATGGTCTCATCAAGCACACGAAACACAAACACAGGACGAAGAAAAAGGGAATAAATATGGCTCAACATAAAAAAGGGTTCGGAACAGAAACGAATTAAGAAAAAAACAACAGAAGTAAGGACTATCCTAAACTGTGCTTACCCCAAAACACCACTTTATTTCTTCGCTTGTTGTTCCCATGGCACCCTCGCTTTTTCTCCTTGGGTGAGTGCAACTTGACATACTGTACTTTTAATTGATAGGTTGCGCAAATACATCAGTTATGTCAAGGAAGAGGTCACAGGGCAAATAAAACGAGGGTCCTTGATCATGTTTGCGGTAGCGAGGCCTGCCGTACTAGGCACTTGCGGTGAAATCACAAATAAGGCTGGTAAAATGTTATTGGTGAGGTAAGTAAATCAACATTTTTGTTTCCTTTTACAGTAATCCATGACAAGGAAATACAACTGACACAGGGAATGGGTGAACTGGCCTTGTGGTTTTGAAGGCCCCTTGTGTATGCAGGTATTTATTCGTACCAAACACCTGAGCAAAACATGTTCTTTAACATATTTCATGGACATACCGTAACAGTCAGAAAAAGACACGCAAACTTACAAAAGGTTTAATAGACAGAAAATGTCAAGTTGATAAAATGGTACGCAGACCTGCATAACACAAGAGTTCTTCAGGACTGGTTTCTAATTGATGCAGTGCTAACGGACCCTAGTGATACATGGACGCTGGGTAATGTGTAAAAGATTTTTAGGCACGGCAACAAGGTCAACAATATTAAATTGTAATCTAAGCCAGTGGGAAAAACTGGTCGATGTCAGGTTGTGTTCTGATTATAAATGTTTTTAGACATATTTTTAACGTCTTTAAATAATTGAAATCATCTGACCAGTTAACAACCAAATTATGGTGCCTTTCCCAGGGCCAGATTACTGAAGAGGCATGCAGGGCACATGCCCTGGGGCCCCCGACCTCCGACCCCCCCCCCCCCCAAAAAAAACAACATATGAACACGTTGGTTGGGGGCCCCTTGGAAATATTCTCTCAGTCTCATGGCAAAATGTATAGAATAGCATGAAATGTGTTTTAAAATTGCAAATGTTTGTCTGGCAAAATGTGTAGAATTGCAGGAAAGCTATGAAATCAGGTTTAGTATAATCTTAGCTAGTTTATGTATTTTTATTCAAATTGAAGAGATTGTAATCTGATGTTGGTTCAACAACATTTTTCCCAGGGTTGTTGATGTCGCCATGATAAGGATGCCTTTATCTGGTTGTAATCTGATTATCTGACTTCGCTTCAACCAGAAAACCAGATTTCAACAAAAGGGAATTTTACAAAAGGTGACTTTAATTAAGGCTGTTGTGTGAAGTTTTGGATTTGTACACAAAATAGTTTGAGTGTGTGTATTTTGTTCAATAAAAATTATAAAAACAACTTGGATTTTGGGTTTTCAAAGAACAAGGATTTGCTCCAAAATTTAAATAAAATATCTGAAAAGGTATTCTTCCACAGTGCATTTTTAAATTCCACTCAATTGAGGCAATGAGTGATAACTGAGTCGTTCCATGAAATGAGTCCCTTTTGGGTAGTGTAATTTGTTGAACGTTTTAATTCACCTCATTTTAACATTCTGCCATGACAAACACATGTTCAACTTCATAAAAAAGAGGTCTATAGTAAGTGCATATTAACTGCCAAATAAAGTAACAGGGAAGCTTGTTGTGTGCAACAGGGAGGGGCAATTGGGTGGGGTTTTTGGACCGGCTGGTGACATCACCAAGTGGTACAAGTTAATAGCCCAATAACAAAGAGAGTTTGCCCTACTCTCTGCCAATAACAGCTAGTTTTCAGGTTAAATTAGGTTCCTTCATATTAGGTCCCTCTCTCAAACCACTTCCAGACAGTCCTAACAAAATTCTAGCTTGAGAAATATCATTTAGCTAAGGAGCTATTTTGGTTTCTTTTTAGCCACTTTAATTGAAAACAATCACAGTAAGGTACTTAATTGTTACCCAGAAATTATTTTATTTTGAGATGAAAATGGCTGCATTGAACCTTTTAAGAGAGATACATTTAACTAGGCAAGTCAGTTAAGAACAAATTTGGTGGGGTTAAACAGACGGATTTTGATGTGAATATTTGTATTATGTTAACTAGATTGACACTCGGGTACTTTTTAGTATAATTCAAGTTTAAAATTCAATATTGGTGCACAATATCTACTTGAAATATCAAAAGAACTGTCACGTTCTGACCATAGTTCTTTTGTATTTTCTTTGTTTTAGTGTGGTCAGGGCGTGAGTTGGGTGGGTTATCTTTGTTTTGTGTTTCTGTGTTGGTTTTCTTGTTTGGCCTGATATGGTTCTCAATCAGAGGCAGGTGTTAGTCATTGTCTCTGATTGGGAACCATATTTAGGTAGCCTGTTTTCTGTTGGGTTTTGTGGGTGGTTATTTTCAGTCTTTGTGTGTCTGCACCAGACAGAATTGTTTTCGGTTGTTTCTTTGTTATTTTGTTATTCAGTGTTCTGTTTTGACGATTATTAAACATCATGAACACTTACCACGCTGTACCTTGGTCCTCACCTTCTTCCACCGACGACAGCCGTTACAGGAACACAAAAGGGACTCATTTTGTGGAATGACCCAACTACACTATTGTTTCAATTAATCAATCTGAACTAACTGGATTTAAAACCACATCTCAGTGACTACTGACTGACATTCTTGTTAGCCATGTTCTTTTTTTGACTGTTGTCCTTTAACAGTGAGCGCCATTGTTTCATTCATATGGAGCTGTATCACATTTTCCGTTCAAACCTTTCAAATGATCGGGGAGTTATTTCTCACCCTAACCTCATAGATAAATACACTACATGATCAAATGTATGTGGACACCTGTTCGTCGATAATCTCATTCCAAAATCATGGGCATTAATATGGATTTGGTCCCCCCTTTGCTACAGTAACAGCCTCCACTCTTCTGGGAAGGCTTTCCACTAGATGTTTGCTGCACTAGATGATTGCTGCAGGGACTTGCTTCCATTCAGCCACAAGATCATTAGTGACGTCGGGCACTGATGTTGGGCGATTAGGCCTGGCTCGTTCCAATTCATCCCAAAGGTGTTCGATGGGGTTGAGGCCAGGGCTCTGTGCAGGCCAGTCAAGTTATTCCACACCGATCTCAACAAACCATTTCTTCATGGACATTGCTTTGTGCATGGGGCATTGTCATGCTGAAACAGGAAAGGGCCTTCCCCCAACTGTTGCCACAAAGTTGGAAGCACAGAATCGTCTAGAAAGTCATTGTATGCTTTAGCGTTAATATTTCCCCTCACTGGAATAAAGGGGCCTAACCCGAACCATGAAAAACAGCCCCAGACCATTATTCCTCCTCCACCAACCTTTACATTTGGCACTATGCATTACGGCAGGTAGTATGCTCCTGGCATCCAGCAAACCCAGATTCAGCCGTCGGACTGCCAGATGGTGAAGTGTGATTTGTCACTCCAGAGAACGCGTTTCCACTGCTCCAGAGTCCAATGGCGGCGAGCTTCCCACCACTTCAGCCGACGCTTAGCATTGCACGTGGGTGGTCTTAGGCTTGTGTGCGGCTGCTCAGCCATGGAAACCCATTTCATGAAGCTCCTGACGAACAGTTCTTGTGCTGACGTTGCTTCCAGAGGCAGTTTGGAACTCAGTGAGTGTTGCAACTGAGGACAGATAATTTTTTACACGCTTCAGCAATCGGTGGTCCCGTTCTGTGAGCTTGTGTGGCCTACCATTGCACAGCTGAGCCGTTGTTGATCCTAGACGTTTCCACTTCACAATAACAAAACTTAGTTGACTGGGGCAGCTCTAGCAGGGCAGAAATTTGACGAACTGACTTGCTGGAAAGGTGGCATCCTATGACGGTGCCACGTTGAAAGCCACTGAGCTCTTCAGTAAGGCCGTTCTACTACCAATGTTTGTCTATGGAGATTGCATGGCTGTGTGTTCGATTTTATACACCTGTCAACAACGGGTGTGGCTGATATAGCCAAATTCACTCATTTGAAAGGGTGTCCACATACTTTTCTATATAGAGTTTACATACTCTGCTCTGAGTTAGGATGTTTTGAGCACAGGGATGTGTTGTGGCACCCTCTAGTGTTTGGCGCAGGGGAATAAAAAATAAATAATGTGTTACTGTACTTACACTATGTGTATGGGCCTCCCATTATACATACACAGTAGCCCGTAGTAAGCAATGTATGACACGTTCATAATCATTGAATATACATTCACACAATGTTTTCTTATCAGCATGTACAGTTTATGTAAATCAGAGTTTTCCAACTCTAGGGAGCTACCTGTTTCCAATAATCAACTCATCATGATCTTCATTCAACCAGGGATGTCAAACTCAAAACAGTTCTCTATCCATCATTTTGTGACTTTTTGATGCTCCCTGATTGTCTAGCTTTCAATTCGATGATTATTAGCGAGCTGGACACAGTCAAGAACATTTATGTATGTAGGTCCATTTTAATTTCTACACAATTTAAATTTTGTTTTCGTCATTTTAAAGTATATTGAGTTTGTCCCCCCCCCCCCAAAAAAATATTTATATTGTTCGTTTTTTTTAACTCAAACCACCCTGGATTGGACCTTCTCGCAGGCCGGATCCGGGCTCTGGGCCGGACGTTTGACACCTGTGCCATATGCTAACCAGTGATTGTTTTGAAACGCTTAAAGCATTTATGAAATATGAAATACTCATGGATGTGTATTTGGTTCATACTTAAATGCCTGTTTCTTGACACATATTTGTGTAGAAAACTGTATTTCAGAGTTGAAAGTGTAACTAATATTTTCTTGTTTTCCATGAAAACATATATGAAATGAGTTGCAAAATGAATAGGAAATAGTCAAGACGTTGACAAGGTTATAAATAATGACTTTTATTTTAAATATTGGTGTCCTTCAAACTTTGCTTTCGTCAAAGAATCCTCCATTTGAGGATATGACAGCCTTGCAGACCTTTGGCATTCTAGTTGTCAATTTGTTGAGGTAATCTGAGGATATTCCACCCCATGCTTCCTGAAGCACCTCCCACAAATTGGATTGGCTTGATGGGCACTTCTTAGGTACCATACGGTCAAGCTGCTCCCACAACAGCTCAATCTCAAGGGTTGAGATCCGGTGACTGTGCTGGCCACTCCATTATAGACAGAATACCAGCTGACTGCTTCTTCTCTAAATAGTTATTGCATAGTTTTGGAGCTATGCTTTGGGTCATTGTCCTGTTGTAGGAGGAAATTAGCTCCAATTAAGCGACGTCCACAGGGTATGGCATTGCGTTGCAAAATTAAGTGATAGCCTTCCTTCTTCAAGATCCCTTTTACCCTGTACAAATCTCCCACTTTACCACGACCAAAGCACCCCCAGACCATCACATTGCCTCCACCATGCTTGACAGATGGCGTCAAGCACACCTCCAGCATCTTTTCACTTTGTCTGCGTCTCACGAATGTTCTTCTTTGTAATCCGAACACCTCAAACTTCGTCTGTCCATAACACCTTTTTCCAATCTTCCTCTTTCCAGTGTCTGTGTTCTTTTGCCCATCTTAATCTTTTCTTTTTATTGGCCAGTCTGAGAGATGCCGTTTTCTTTGCAACTCTACCTAGAAGGCCAGCATCCTGGAGTCACCTTTTCAATGTTGATGTTGAGACTGGTGTTTTGCGGGTACTATTTAATGAAGCTGCCAGTTGAGGACTTGTGAGGCGTCTGTTTCTCAAACTAGCCACTCTAATGTACTTGTCCTCTTGCTCAGTTGTGCACGGGGGCCTCCCACTCCTCTTTCTATTCCGGTTAGAGCCAGTTTGAGCTATTCTGTGAAGGGAGTAGTACACAGCGTTGTATGAGCTCTTCAGTTTCTTGACAATTTCTTGCATGAAATAGCCTTCATTTCTCAGAACAAGAATAGATCGATGAGTTTCAGAAGAAAGTTATTTATTTCTGACCATTTTGAGCCTGTAATCAAACCCACAAATGCTGATGCTCCAAATACTCAACTAGTCTAAAGTAGAGCAGTTTTATTGCTTCTTTAACCAGAACAAATCAGACTTTATTTGTCACATGCGCCGAATACAACAAGTGTAGACTTTACTGAGAAATGCTTACTTACAAGCCCTTAACCAACAATGCAGTTCAAGAAGAAGAAAATATTTACCACAGTATTTTCCACAACAGTTTTCACTAACATAACTGCAAAAGGGTTTTCTAATCATTAATTAGCCTTTTAAAATGATAAACTTGGATTAGCTAACACAACGTGCCATTGGAATACAGGAGTGATGGTTGCCGATAATGGGCCTCTGTACGCCTATGTAGACATTCCATTAAAACAAATCTGCCGTTTCGAGCTACAATAGTCATTTACAACATTAGCAATGGCTACACTGTATTTCTGATCAATTTGATGTTATTTTACTGGACAAAAAAAATAGTTTTTCTTTAAAAAACAAGGACATTTCTAAGTCACCCCAAACTTTTGAATGTTAGGCAAAATCACTGTTTGGCAAAATAGTATGATTGCACGTTTTTAAATGGAGAATGACATTCTCACCTCAAAGACCCCTAAAGAACTGAAACACTAATGGAAGCTACAGGCTGAGACACATTGGTTTTAACAATGAGGAAACATTTTGTCAACTTCAACTGTTCTCCAAGAATTTGCTGAATTTCCTCTATAATTCATTCAGCTAAAAGACTTGAACATTCCCCATATTTTATTTTGTGCATCTTTTTATGTATGAGGTAACGGTCAGCTTAAACACATTTGATGGCAGCGATGGGAAGACCCATGGTTTAAACCTTTTAATTTAACATTTTCAACCAAAAGGTTTTCATGTCAGGACAGTGTACATCTAACTTTCTAACACTGACGTCCAGAACATGTTCAGTGTGAAGAAAAATGTTTTGAAACTAGGTTACACCACCTGAACATGTCCAAATATTTTGTTTGTTTGTTACAAAAACCTTTTGCTCATTTGTGCCATACTGAATATGACCCAGCTATCTGGATGTTTGCTACATTATTCTCATCAGAATGACAGTGTCATCATGTATGCGTATGTCTTGTTTCACCAGTCAGTGTGTCATAACGAGGGCATCAAGTGCAGTGCAACCCTGACAAATGTTATCCCGAATACAGGGCGGTAGTGGGAACAGGAATCTGCCCGTGGTATGGAACAGCCTATCTGGCATTTGCCGGAACTGCACTATGAGAAAATGCTCTTGTGGACTCATTGAGAAAAATATTGTACAAATACATTTGGGGGGGGGGGGCACTGTCAAAATAACCCTACTCAAGCCACCATCTCACCCAAAAAGCATAAACTGTTCAATAATTCTAATATGTAAGGCTACATCCTACTGGAATATGCAGTTAGCAAAGCCACGTCTCCCACTAATACCTTAGCATTACAAAAACAATGGTTAAAACCAAAAGTCATGGGCAAAACCAAACTCATGGAAAGGAACAATTTGTGCCTACTGACACAGAAAAATTCACTTTTTCTCTCTTTACACTGGCAGGATATGTCACACCAATGACAGTGTGAATGACACTAAAATGGCTGTGGGAATAATGGTCGCCCCCCTCGCCAAGGTATTCAGTACCCACTGGCTTGCAAAATTCTAGAGTTGCAAAATTCCCTGTTTTTCTAGATTGATGCCTGAAATTAGAAGGAATCTTCCAACTGAGATTTCCGGAAAAACAGGAACATTTTATTTTTTTTAAATAAACTTTATCCCCTTTTCTCCCCAATTTTCGTGGTATCCAATCGCTAGTAATTACTATCTTGTCTCATCGCTACAACTCCCGTACGGGTTCGGGAGAGACGAAGGTCGAAAGCCATGCGTCCTCCGAAGCACAACCCAACCAAGCCGCACTGCTTCTTAACACAGCGCGCCTCCAACCCGGAAGCCAGCCGCACCAATGTGTCGGAGTAAACACCGTGCACCTGGCCCCCTTGGTTAGCGCGCACTGTGCCCGGCCCGCCACAGGAGTTGCTGGAGCGCGATGAGACAAGGATATCCCTACCGGCCAAACCCTCCCTAACCCGGACGACGCTAGGCCAATTGTGCGTCGCCCCACGGACCTCCCGGTCGCGGCCGGCTGCGACAGAGCCTGGGCGCGAACCCAGAGACTCTGGTGGTGCAGCTAGCGCTGCGATGCAGTGCCCTAGACCACTGCGCCACCCGGGAGGCCCTAAAAAAAAAAACTGGTAATTTTGGCAAAATTATCGGAATTTTGCAACTATAGGCTTAGTTAATGTTAATTGACATCCCGACCAGAGGGGGCACCGAAGAGCTAACCTTTACATCATCTGGATAGATCAACAACAACACCCACCGCTTATGTGGGTCTCATCCATATCATCTGAAGATCAATCGCATTGTACAGCAGGCGGCCCAGCTCTGAGCCGACTCCCATGAACATGCAAGGAGAGAAACCTCTCTCCACCGATAGGTCGGCCCGGTCTCTTACCGGTCTTTGTGGTCCAATAGGACGGCCTGATGGGAGTGAATGACAGGGCGACATGGCGGGGCTCCCCCCACTTCGTCTGGAGGCTTCCTCCTCAGTGAGCGTGAGCATGCCCCGGCTGCTGTTGGTCGTGTGGGTCGTCTTGGGTCGCACCACCATCTCCGCCCCTAAAACAAAGGATTGGTTTGGAATCTAGTACCCTTTTCACACTATCATGCCAACCCGAACCAAACTGTGATGGGTTGAATATTTAATTTTCACATGGTCCTTTTCAGCACGGTTCTGCTTGTGGAGGATGCATAACCAGGTCAGTTCAGTACAAATGGTTTGGTTCGGCTCAGTAGTGGGAAAAGCGTTTGCCGGATTAAGTCAAACGTCAAACAATATTTGAACGTGAGAGGAGAGATGAGCATCATCGTCAACACAACACAACTTGTACAGAATAGAACTGAATACAACAGAAGCGAATAGAATTGAACTGACTGAAATTGCACATCATTGAATGCACATAAAACCTCCAGGCCCACCTCCTCCACGCAGCCGCCTCCTCTCCTCTCCCTCCTCCAGGGGCCTCAGCTCCTCAGGCTCCTCATCGGTGGTGCCCGACGTGGTGGGCTGGAAGTCCCTCAGCTCCGTCTCCTTGTCGATGATCACCCACTCCTTGCTATCAAAGTCTTCTTCCTCTGCCAGCGGCACCGATCTGATAAAGGCATTACTGTGGGCTTCCTGGTCCACGGACGCCACCGAGCCCTCGCCGTGCCGCCCGCGCTGTAGGCCGCAGTCCACAGACAGCATCATGGCCGGCTGGGACGAGTACACGTGGCGCGAGGGCGATCCCAGGATGTCCATGCGGGACCTGATACTGTGGCACACAGATGTGTACACATACATTCACACAGGTACAAGCACGAGGACGTACAAGGGCACATAGACACACAAGCACGCGCAAACGAATGCACACACACAAAACCCACACATTAAGTATTGAATTAAGTATTAAAGTGGAGCGCTATAATAGATTGGCTTATAGCAGTTTCACAACCCTAACCCAAAGGACTATCCTGGAACACCTAAGAGACTTTAATGTAGCTAGGTACAATACTAAATGTATATTGTACTTCCTGGTTAACTACATTACTTAAATACCACTATACTAAAAGCTAGTACAGGTCTGGAACTAATACTAGAGCTGGTTTGTTGTGGTCACCTTTGGCCGTATCCGTCGACGCCCCTCCCATCTGCGGCCGACATGCGGTCTGACTCGGGGCTGTTGATGCGGCGGTACCGGAGCGAGCGCACCTGGCCACTGGGGGACTCGGGGGCCCCTCCTGGCCGGCACGGAGACATGGGACAGGCCCCTCTGCTGGGTTCATCCCCCTCCTGGGCCCCCTGCAGACACAGAGGGGAGAGGAGTGGAAGAGACGGGAGGGGAAAGGAGAGACAGGAGGTCACAATGATGTATGCTAAACAGTAATTCATTCTAAAATGTGTTTATTACCACTGCTAGGAGTTTAAAGGGTAGACCTTCGTCTGTCTGGTGTACACATTTTCTGTCTGGATGTCCATCTCTGCCTGTGCATCTCTCTGTCCGTCTATCATCCTCTACCCAGCCAACCATCAATCCATCCCATATTTTTCATTAATCAAAAATGCTAAAAATACTGTATCAACAAACAGTATAAGCTAAGCTAAAACATCTACATCGATGCCATCCTTCCATCTACGGGCCATTGTGGTGAGACCAGGCCATACAGTAAAATGTTGTGGTCTCCTTCCCCTCATTCCTCCCCCTTACTCACCTTGCCCAGGCTGATCCTGAGTTTGTTGCGGTTGAAGTCGGTGTCCTCCCATCCCTCGCCCTTAGCGGGCGTCTGGCCACCTCCCACCTGGCGGCTCCCACCGGGGGGCAGGGCCGGAGGGGCATTCTCCTGGTCGCTGAGGTGCTCGTCCTGGAGCACGTTCTCCGTGTTCTCCTTCTGGAGGTCTACGGGCACCGGGGTGTTGAGGGCCCTGGAGGAGAAGATGGGTGGGAGTGGGGGGGGGGGGGGGGGGGTTCAGGTTTAATCAGTTGATTTAAGAGCAGTGGTGGCCCAACGATGTATACAATGTATGTACTAATGTGTATGAATGTATATAATAAACACATGTATATAACACCTATATGTGAATATGTCCACTGGTTGTGCAGGTTTTTGTTCCAGCTCTACTCTATTCCAAAATGTTTTTTTTATTTCCTAAATTAAGCACAGGCAACCCTCAGTTCAGTAAACATCTATTTACATATCTATTTATTCAGTGAAACATTAATTGTAAACTGGTATATCAAATGCCTTTTACAGCCTAGTTTAGAATTCAATATCATGCATTTCAAAGGGTTTGGATGAGCAGTGTGGCAGTAGCCTCGAGGTGTGACAGCAATACCGATGGTCACAAAACCTGTTATCTCTCTCTGTTCACACTGAGACTCTATGCCAAATGGCACCCTATTCCCTACTTAGTGCACTACTTTTGACCAGAGGCTTATGGGTCCTGGTCAAAAGTGCCCATACATAGGGAATAGGGTCATTTAGAATAGAGTCTCAGTGTGTGATGACGACCGAAAGACTAATGATGTCTCCAGAGATAAGGATGTCATGCAGCTGTGTGTGTGTGTGTGTGTGTGTGTGTGTGTGTGTGTGTGTGTGTGTGTGTGAAAGTGTGTGTGTGTGTGTGTGTGAACGTGTGTGTGTGTCTAGGGGGGCTAAACAGTAAAGAGCTTCAAACAAGACAGTCATCAGAGAGAGAGAGAGAGAACTTCAAAAGGATATATTTGGGTGAGTGAGTCAAACAATAGCTCCCATGAAAGATGTATAAAAGACAGATTAAAATAGAGCACTGTGACTGTATCACGTTGTGGAACATTCAGGATCTAATATTTTGTACCATTGCCTTGTTTATTGATACTGTAGATGTCAAGTGTCAAAGACAGACAACTGGTGAAAAATACTCTAGGATTAAAGGAAGACGCAGATATATGACATCATCGTACACAATGGGGAAACTTTCTGCTTACAAAAATCAACAACTACAAAATGTGAATCTGCCAAGATGGCCTCTATTGGCTCTTCCCACATGGGCACGTCTCAAGGGAGGGCACTTCAGCAAGCACATTTACATTAATGTGAACACTGAAATGTTGATGAACGGGCACTGTCCCTGTTAACACTAGAATCACTAAAGCAGTAATTTTGACTGCTCATTCATATAATTATTTTATTACTCTGACATTTTTAAAGCCATGGATTCATCCCCCTCTTTGACTTTTCCTAAATAAGTCCATATAACACACTGCCGTTGTTAGAATGTTAATATCACAAACAGAACTGGAGTTATAACCAGTTTAAGGAAGGCATCTCATTTTTTGAATGGTTTTCCACTGTTGCCCCCCCCTTCTCCCGACAGTGAAAAGTGCCGTGCCCAGTTGATAATTGTCACGGTTGTCGTAAGAACGGGACCAAGGCGCAGCGGATGTTGAGTTCCACATATTTATTGCAAAGTGAAACTTAAAGAAAAAAACAATAAATCCATAAACTAATAACTAAACGTGACTACGTATAAACTAGAACACAACATAGAAATAATAAACTAGAATAACCCCTAGTCACGCCCTGACCTACTACACCATAGAGAAACAAGGGCTCTCTATGGTCAGGGCGTGACAGTACCCCCCCCCCCCCCTCCAAAGGTGCGGACTCCGGCAGAAAAACCTAAAACCAAATGGGGAGGGTAGGGGGAGTGATTATTGTCGGTGGCGGCTCCAGTTTAGGTCGTAGCCCCGGCCCAGACCACGGATCCTGCCATCGCGCCGGGCTTAACACCGTGCCTGGACTGGGCATCGGCACAAAGGAGGACTCCGGCCATGGAGCTGGGTTGGATGCCGTGCCTAGACTGGGCACCGGCGCAGAGGAAGGCTCCGGCCTTGGAGCTGGACTGGACACCGTGCCTGGAAGCTCCGGACCGTGGACCGTCGCATGAGGCTCCGGAACGTGGACCGTCGCAGGAGGCTCCGGAACGTGGACCGTCGCAGGAGGCTCCGGACCGTCGCAGGAGGCTCCGGACCGTCGCGTCGCAGGAGGCTCCGGACCGTCGCAGGAGGCTCCGGACCGTCGCAGGAGGCTCCGGACCGTGGACCGTCGCCGGAGGCTCCGGGACCGTGGACCGTCGCCGGGAGCTCCGGACCGTGGACCGTCGCCGGGAGCTCCGGACCGTGGACCGTCGCCGGAGGCTCCGGGACCGTGGACCGTCGCCGGAGGCTCCGGGACCGTGGACCGTCGCCGGAGGCTCCGGGACCGTGGACCGTCGCCGGAGGCTCCGGGACCGTGGACCGTCGCCGGAGGCTCCGGGACCGTCGCCGGAGGCTCCGGGACCGTCGCCGGAGGCTCCGGGACCGTGGACCGTCGCCGGAGGCTCCGGGACCGTCGCCGGAGGCTCCGGGACCGTGGACCGTCGCCGGGGGCTCCGTGACCGTGGACCGTCGCCGGGGGCTCCGGGACCGTGGACCGTCGCCGGGGGCTCCGGGACCGTGGACCGTCGCCGGGAGCTCCGGACCGGGGACCGTCGCCGCGAGCTCCGGACCGGGGACCGTCGCCGGGAGCTCCGGACCGGGGACCGTCGCCGGGAGCTCCGGACCGGGGACCGTCGCCGGGAGCTCCGGACTGTGAATGCGCACTGGAGGCCTAGTGCGTGGAGCTGGTACAGGGGGCACCGGACTTGTGACACGCACCTCAGAATGAGTGCGGGTAGCAGGCACAGGACATACCGGACTGGGGAAGCGCACTGGAGGCCTGGTGCGTGGAACCGGCACAGGTGGCACCGGACTGGTGACACGCACTTCGGGAGGGTGCGGGGAGCCACAGGACGTACCGGACTGAGAAGGCGCACTGGAGGCCTAGTGCATGGAGCCGGCACAGGTGGCACCGGACTGGGGAGACGCACTGGAAGCCTAGTGCGTGGAGCCGGCACAGGTGGTACCGGACTGGTGACACACACTCCAGGGCAAGTGCGAGGAGGAGACACATGATGTACCGGACTGGGGAGGCGCACTGGAGACCAGAAGGGTGGAGCCAGCCCAAGTTGCACCAGACTGCTAACCGGATCCCCTGGTCGGATGTTTAGCAGAACACACTTACACAACATCTCTCTCTCTCCTAACCTCCCCAATGCCTCCCTGACCGTCTCTGGCACTTCAGGGCGAGTGCAGGAAGCAGGCACAGGACGTACCGGGCTGGGGACACGCACTTCAGGGAGAGTGCGAGGAGGAGACACAGGACGTACCGGGCTGGGGAGGCGCACTGGAGGCCAGATGCGTGGAGCCGGCCCAGGTTTCACCGGACTGATGACACGCTCCTCCAAACGCCTGCGTTGCTGCATACTCCTAGCCAACTCCATTCTCCGGTATCCCTCTTCACACTGTTCCATCGACTCCCAGGCGGGCTCTAGTACTCTCCTTGGGTCGTGGGTCAACCTACCACCTCTCTAACTCCTCCCAGATGTTCTCAGGCTTTTCCCTCTGCTCAGTCGCCAGCTCCATGTGCCTCCCCCCAAATATTTTGGTTTCTGTGGCCGCGGTCCCCGGTGTCGTCGCCGTTCTTCTTGCGACTCCTGCCAAGGAAGGGTCTCCTGTCCTTCCATGATTTCTTCCCAGGTCCAACTTATTTTTCCCATCGTTGCACGTTGCTTGGTCCTTGGTTTTTGGGATATTCTGTCACGGTTGTCGTAAGAACGGGACCAAGACGCAACGGATGTTGAGTTCCACATATTTATTGCAAAGTGAAACTTAAAGAAAAAACAATAAATCAATAAACGAACAACTAAACGTGACTACGTGGTGCACATGCACAAACACAAAACAATATCCCACAAACACAGGTGGGAAAAATAGCTACTTAAATATGATCCCCAATTAGAGACAACGATTACCAGCTGCCTCTAATTGGGAATCATACAAAACACCAACATAGGAAATATAAACTAGAACACAACATAGAAATAATAAACTAGAATACCCCCTAGTCACCCAGATAATTGTCTCAAAATTTAACCAAAACAATACCGAAACTAATTTCACACTTATACCAACAGATTAAATATATTAAGTAAAGTTTGATGGGGGAGAATGGGTGAGTTAATGAGCGAAGGGATGAGAACAATGCATAATTATGTAATTACCAATTGTGAATGAAGAACAGGGCGGGAAATTCTATTGTATTGGTATATTCTAATTATAACCTGAAAATGGTATAGTATGTGCTCTATATCAGTCCACCAAATCCAAGCAGTTGTATCAGTCTACTCTGACCTATTTGGAGAGTGTGCGTAACATACAATGGCAAGAAGATAAAGACGAATGGATGCACATGCTGCGTTAGCACTGCTACTAGATCTGAATGAAAATGACTCAGATCGTGGGGGGGAAAAAATGGATCATGACATCTCTGATTATTCTTCAGATTCTGAGCCTCAGCATGAACCTACACCTCCGAGGCCTAAGCGCAAAAAAAGCCAGAATGATGCTCACTCAGCAGGTGCCCACGCCACCATTAAATAAATATTATTCAAATTTTACCTTTATAATTTGTGCGCTATCATATATGAAATTGATTAATTACACTGTCAGTGTTGCAGTCGGAGTCACTGCTCATTAGCTTGAGGGGGGTTCTCTTGAGGCCCAGCGGTTCTAGTGTTAAGTAAAATGCAGAAAGTCGCCCTGCAGTGTATGATCATGTAATATTGTGGACTCTCCTTTTAATCCTAATGGTAAATATATCAGGGTCCTTACCCAACCATGGCGACGGTGGGCCGTGTGTTGTGTTGTGGTTGGGTGGAGGCGCTTGTTGACTGCGTGGAGTCTGTCCCTCCTTTCTCCCAATCAAACGGCTCATTTTCCATGATGATGCGCTCCTTCATGCTGTTCTCAAACACCGACATCAGCAGCTGGGAAATAAAAGAAATTTGACTTTGGATGGATCCCAAATGGCACCCTAATCTTTCAAATACACCCTATTCCCTTGACCAGACCAGCGGGCGGCCAATAGAAAACAACTCCAAATGAGACTCTGGTTGTGTCCAAATGGCACCCTATTTCCTTTACACTGTAGTGTACCTCTCTGGTCAAAGTAGTGCAGTAAATAAGAACTAAGGTGTCATTTTAGATGCAATTTTGTTATTGGAAATAGCACAGGGAGTGCTAGGAAGCATTGACAAAGTCAACTTATCAGTTTGTGTGCGCATACAAAAACGTCCCCGCTGTAGCGGCCAGTCAAAAAAGAAAGAAAAAGAGATACGTTTGTGGGAGTATTTCAAAACACTTTCAAAGTACTTTCCTTATTCTCTATACTGCGATGGTACCTGATAATCCGGCTTGGTGTAGTAGTCAAGGCCCAATACATGGTCGAGGAAGATATGAAACTCTGAAGGCATGTGTTTCAGCAGCATCCTATGGTCATATCGCTCTTTTATCTGCCCAACTTGCTCCTGCGCAAAACAGAAGAAAAAAAACAGATTTGTTTGACTTTTATTTTATTTGTTTGCTTGTCATTCAGTGGCTGAAACCAAACCAGTCCCCCTCCATTTGCCCATTGCGCCATATGCACAAGTGTCCGAAAACTGATGGGGTGAAAATGATCAAGGGTGTAGGGGCAAATTAGATCATCCTATATGCCACTTCGACAGAGCCAACACACACTGGGATATTTGTAGTTTGCACAATTTCATACAATGAATTGAGAGGCGTACCAAATGATATGCCACATTCATTTATTTCTATCTGCTTTCGAGGCGTTACTCATATTACAAATCAAATACCTAGAAAAACGGACTAAATGAAATGTTTAATTGTTACTAACATTGTCAAGAGTTGAAAGAAAAGAAGATCCAAAAAGGCTTGTGTTTTGTTCATCTTGCGTATGTGATTATTTGACTTTAACGATTCGCTAGAAATACAGTGGGTCTGTCGTGGTCGAGTGAAGTGACTCTACCTTGTCCTTGATTTTCCGCCATGGTAGCTGTCCAACTGCAAATTCCACCAACATGTAAAATAAAGACCATAGGTCATCATGGCGTCCCATTTCCTGGGGAGAGAAAAAAATTTAAGTAGAGATTACGAATGATATCTTCCTCCATGCTATATCGTTTTAATTAGTACAGTATACCCTCAATAGTGCCAAACCTAAGGTTGCCCCCATAGAGATCCTATTAAATTACTAGAGGGGGTATGTATTGGAATTCCGTATTCTATGGTTGCCTGCCACCATTTTATAGTAGAACAACACAATAAACAAGTCTATTTCAAAGAGAAAATTTGGCAGAATACATTTTCCAGCATATCATTTCGACAACATAAACATTGTTGTTTACTTTGTTTTTATGTGCGTTGACTGAGGCATATCGGACAGTTCCTCGAAAACCTGCGACAGTTCTCGGCTGAAAGGAAACAAAAGGGAACAGTATTAGTGACGGACCAATATCAAGATGCACATAATTCAACGTCTTGGAAAAATAACAATTCTAACACTTCTTCCTTCTAGGTTTCTCCCTACTGCTCACTCTCCAAAATTGGTTTTAAAAACTAACTATTCCGATCTAACAAACACTAAAACAACTTGTTTTTATAATACTTAAATGGGAAGTGAATAGTAAGGAAAACAAATGGAACAAAATAAATTACCGGGAACAATTTACATTTACACTACACTAGCATTCATCTCACATCTGTTAGCGCCAAATAACCAGGACACAACAGCTACATAGAGGATACATGCAATACAAGTCATCTTAAGACCCAAGAGCACGTCATTGAACATGCTATATTTGACCTTGCAAATTCCATCTGACATATAGGTAATATCATTGCTTTTGTTGCCGCCATTTAGTGCCGTAGAGAAGCTATGGATGCTTACTGTAAACACAGTGAATCTAAATTGTATAAATAAAATAAAAACGAAATAATAAAGTAGACAAAAACAAAAGTGAGGGGTCACACCAGGCGTCTGTACACTAATCCTACTAAAAGCTCATGAATTAATGTCTGCGTGTGTTTGGCTCAGTAAGCGACTTGGGTAAAACCATTATGGTATTATACTGTAGTTAAGCTAAATTTAATTTGTAATCCAGTCAATATCAATAAGCAATATTCAATGAACTTGTCTTGAAACAATTCAATAACTTCTTTATTCTTTCAAACTTTTTCCTAAATGTCAATTCATCTCCTGAACTGACAATCTGAAAACTTCAAAATAGAATTGCGCCTCTCTAGCTTATTTTAGTAACTCAATCTCCTGTGAGTTTGGCTTGGGATGGCAGTATCAGTGGTGCGGCACATGCTGTTCGTTCTCACATTACCCTCGTAGTTTGCTGGTGCCATGACCTTAGCTCCGGGGGGAGCAAACTGAACGCTCGCGGTCGAGTCCCACGGTCATTTATCGAACACTGAGCACTGAGCCCTCGGAGGTAGACAGCTGTATCCAGAATGGCACTCTTTGGGACGCATCCTAGGTTTAGATTTGACAGTGAGGGATGTCCCGTTATTGTCAACAATAACACCAACTGTGCTCTCAGCTGGTTATTACAGAGAGAAGGCTGCCTGTATGCCGATTCACACTATCCTAAACAAGCAATTAACTAAATGCTTCTTCGGCGACAAGGAGAAGCTGCTTCAGACTGAATTAGAGTGTGCAGTTCGCTATGTGTAAGAACCTTAAGGGAAATTCTGAGCCTCTACCTTGTGACCTTGAGAAACTTCCACATTGCTCTAACTTACGCTTAGATCTTCTGTTGCTTTCAAGTTTCAAATCCTTGTCGACTGCGTATGCATCAGAATCAGGGCCCTACTCTGACACATAGCTAAAACCTAAAAGAAACAACATCTAAGTGTAAGTTAGAAATAGTTCAAGTTAGCGAGAGAGCGAGTAATAATGTACAACTGTCTTACATCCGAATGTGGCTCTAATATCATTGCTATGTAGATAGATCCATTTATAGCTGTTGCTATATAAAATAGCTGCCAGCAGCAATAACGGGGTCCTAGCATTAGAAACAGTAACCATTGATATGAGTATAACAGAAAGGTTGAAAGTGGGTGTCCTTAGTGTGACCCCTCTGCTATGAGGAGAACAGAAAGCTTGGTGACCACACTCACGTCACTCTGTCACCATGCACGTGACAGCCATGGCGGAGCAAGGATCTGATGGAGAAACGGGTTGGAGCATGCACTTCAAAATCAAATGTCCAAAAGGAACTGTAAAACACAAAACAAAGGCAAGCACTGAAATAAAATGTATGAATAAATGTAAGGAAATGTAAAATAAATAGGCACACATCACATAGGAAAACAGTGACGTTCATGAGGTCTAAATTACACATGGTAATGGCAGGTAATGGCAGTCAAACATTTTCTATTGGCGTTTATGTAATAGAGACAGAACTATATATACACAATAAGTAATGTCCTTGCTGACCACCAATGGCCACAATTCTGGCTGAAATATATTTAAAAAAATGTATGTAAATGTGTATCAATTTCCTGTAACAATCACATTCTGGCTTACAACATCACACATTCAGAAAACGTTTCAGTTTGATTTTTGGGAACTGCTGGTGAGTAGGGACCTTACTTTTTTCAACTGGCTGTTTTCAAGTTTCAAAAACTGCATCCCATTTTATCACCTACTGTAGGTATGCAAGTGGATTGAGTGTTATCCTATCCAAGAGGCAATAATGTGCATGAAACAGCCTTAATTATGCCTATATAATGGTGTTATATAGTGTTATACAGAGACATGTTATAGGAAATGAATTAGCATGCCAAAATCTCTACATACATAATTATTTTCCACTTCCCAGCAGCAGTCATGGAAAACAAGATTTCTGAGAAACGCATGACGCATGCCACGGGAGGAAAAATAGCTCCGCTATTTATTACCCACAATGATTTATTCAGTTATCAGGGAAGGAAAGTGAGGGAAGATCCCTCTTCATTGCGGAGAGAACACTACAGTATGTAGCAGCTGGTAGGTCATTCACTGCACAAGCACTGGATGCTAAAAGCTACATGCTAACAAATATGCTTTGTGGCAAATGGCTGGGGGCTGACGGCTATGTGCTAACAAATATGCTTTATGGCTAAGGGGCTGACATAGTGGCAAGGTGAAGGTCATTTGGACTGGAGAGGCCCCTGACACATCCTTCCCTGGAGATCTGGCTGCCTCAGGGTAGGAGAGAGGCATACATGGCTATTTGCCAGGGACTGGGGGAAGAGGGAGATGAAGAGAGAAGGGAGATGGAATGAGAAGGAGGGAGGGAAGCAGGGGTAAAGAACGAGAGACAGACAAGGAAGCAGGGGGAGTTAAATAAAGCAAGATGGAGAGACAAACAGGAGGGTGAGAGGTAGACAGAAAGAGGGAGAGGCAAATGGGAGAGAAAAAGGGATAACGCAGAGAGAGAGAGAGAGAGAGAGAGAGGGAGCCAGAGCCTCGCATTCATCACAAATCAATGAGCTGAAGCTGACTCAGCTGTACTGGCTAGAAGAAGAAAAAAATCAGAGAGTGAGAGAAGGGTGTTGGGGGGTAAAGGGGGGAGCGATGCCCCGGGGCATTGCCCACTGACGCATGCATGCAAATTAAATATTCATCTCACGCTGCTGCACTCACAGAGCTCCGAACACAGAGAGGGAGAAAGGGGGGGGGGGGGCTGCATGAGGACACAGAGTGGTAGAGCCAGAGATATGAGGGAGGGGGGAGAGGAGAGGGAGGGAAGTGGCAGAGAGAAATAGAGGAGAGCAGATAGTGACTGAGTCAAAGAGACGAGAGTAGGAAAACAGAGGGAAGGGAGAGTGGTGCCTAAGAAATGGGAGGCAAAAGGAGGGGAGAGGAGGGGAGAGAAATGGAAAGGGAGAGGATCCGAAAGAGAAATGGAGTGGATGACAGAAATGTAGAAGGGGCAAGAGGGGAAAGGAGAGAAGATAGAAGTTACCTGAGAGAGTCTAGTGACAAGGAGGGGAGAGGAGAAGAGGAAAGAAGGGAGGGGAGGAAAAAGAAGAGACACAAAGGGGAAGAAGAGTCCAGTGGAGAGGAGGATGAATGCATAAGCAATTGATGAGAGGGAGAAAAAAGAAGAGGAGGTGAAAGTGCTAGAAGAGATTAAGAGAGATAAAAGGAGACAGGGAGAAGTTGGGAGAGGAGGAAATGACAGGATGGAAGTGAAGAAGAAGAGAAGAATAGGGAAGATCAAAGGCGGGAAGAAGAGGAGAGATTGAAAATGCAGTCGATAAGAGGGGATGGGAGAGGATGAATGAGACGGAGGAGCAAAGGGGGGAGGAGGGAGAGAGTTGCTGTAAGAGTGGACGACTCATACTTGACTTGAAGTGAGCTAAAAAAAGACAAGACACCACAGACTGAGAGAAAGCACTTTGGATACCTCTCTCTGGGATGAAGGTGTGTATGTGTGTGCGCACATTTGCTTGATAGAATGTGTTTGTGAGAGAGAGAGAGAGAGAGAGAGAGAGAGAGAGAAAAAGAGAGAGAGAGAGAGACTGAGAAAAAGAGAGAGAGAGAGAGACAGAGAAAAAGAGAGAGAGAGAGACTGAGAAAAAGAGAGAGAGAGAGAGACTGAGAAAAAGAGAGAGAGAGAGACTGAGAAAAAGAGAGAGAGAGAGACTGAGAAAAAGAGAGTGATAAAAAAGAGATTGAGTGAAGGAAAAGGGAGAGAGAGAGTGTGCCGGTCGTAAGGGGGAGGTTAGTCCTTCTTCGGCTTAGTTTCGGTCGCATATCCCCTAAGACTTTGATTAGCATGTAAACTAACTACAAAAGCCAGGGATTACTGTGTATGATGTGAATGACAAATGGGCTGAACATTTCAACTCAATTTGAAAATGATGGAGAGGCTTCCACTTGACACCCAAATGATTAAATAAGACTGATATTGTAAATAAAAAGGGTTTTCTGGGTCATTTTAAAAGGCTGATAGAAATGACCAAAGCCTGCAGGAAATCTCATACAAAAAAAATAAAAGTGTCTGCTAAGTGGCATATCTTACAGTATATATTAGCCAAACCATGGACTAGGCACAAATATAACCAATATGATCCATCCATTTTTAAGATGTCACTTTGAAGATGTCACTGTACTATCATTAGCTAACACAACATAACCGATGTCATAAGCAGTCACTGGATAATGCATTTTAACTGTCATCTGTTTGATTTTGTACATTACCGACAGGTTTCCCAGACTCAGATTAAACCTATTCCTGGATATCAAAGCACTTTCAATGGTGATTCTCCATTGAGCATATATTTTAGTCCGGTAATAGGTTTAATCTGGGTCCGGCAAACCGGCCCTAAGCGCTTTTTTAAAAAGCCGATACCACCAGGCATATTGGACAGCTACCCATGTAAACAAGGAACAGTAAAACAAGGATTCAGATATTGTACAATGAATGAGCTCACTTGTGCATGAATTGTACTGCAATGCACCAAACCCAGGGTCTGAACGTAAACAAAACAGTACCAACGATGATAATATAGTCCAGTGATCCTCAAAATTCTGCATTGTGACCCACAACCTAGACAAGGTTCTTGTTCATTATGGCACAGACCCAAAGGAAAACTTGTTTTGTAACACAAAAACTGAAAATGTGTGTTTGTTATTGGACAAATCCAGGTAATCCTTCCCTGTTTCACTCTTGGAGGAAGTAATTAAGTGTTGTGCGCATTGCGTCTGTGCATTTAGCTAACTACCATCCCATAGCCTACATTGTATATGAAGTGTGACTGCCTCGTCCGTGGATGTACAAAGAAAATGCCCCCCCAAAATTCTCATGCTCTCGGATTGGCTCAAAGTCAAGTTGTTGGCCACTGACGAGCGTTGCGATTCGTAGGTTCGACGGTACCGCTTTTGTTCTAGCAAGAGAAGGAACGGCCTCCCACTGTGATAAGTACCTATCGGCAGTCTATCGGCAGTGAGATTCTCAGTGTTACATGCTTTAGGGTGGGTCATGTGACGTCATTGATCCTGACCCCACCATTTAGGGAACACTGGGCGCGTTCCAGGTCTGGCTCATTTCTGTCGCGCTGCACATCGCAAAACAGGGATATATCGTATGACCATTTCATAATGAGTCTCAGAGTAGGATGCTAAGTTAGAATCACGTTTGCCTTTTAGATCATAAATACATGGACAGGGGGACATGATCCTAGATCTGCACTCCTACTCTGAGATGGTTTATAAATGATAGGCCCAGATGTTGGAATCTCAGACCTGCTAATCTGTGCAGCCTCACCATTGCAATAAAGATGACCTGGAACTTACCCACGAGCTGGACATTATTCTAATAACATTACAATAACATTGAACTGGGCGGCAGGTAGCGGTTAGCCTAGCGGTTAGAGCGTTGGGACAGTAAAGGTTGCTGGTTCGAATCCCCAAGTCGGCAAGGCTCTGTAGATGTGCCCTTGAGCAAGGCACTTAATGGATAAGAGCGTCTGCTAAATGACTCAAATGTAAACAAACATTTGGTAGGACAAACCAAAGCAAAGGAACAAAAGAGGAGACTTACAGGGCGGACTTCTCCAGTGGTATTGGTGTACTGCCGCGCGAGGCCGAAGTCCAACATGTAACACTTCCTCAAGGTCGAAGGCAGCCTTCCCATGGCGAAGTTTGACTGCAGAGAAAATACATGATTATTCAGTGCATTACAGATATGGTCGTGTGGCTCAATCGGTAAGAGTGTGGGGCTATTGTAGCAACACCAAGGAACCATCACTGTGCCTTTAGACCTAGCCAGGAGGGGTGCTTGTTCTTAAGGGGGGGCATTGATGAAACATCAGCTATAGGACCATCTAAGAAGCCACAGATTGCCGTTGTGCCCTTGAGCAAAGCACTTAACCACTAACCTGCTCCAGGGGTGCTGTTCTGCTGCTCACCCAATTCTGCGTGTGTGTGAATGTGGTGTCTGAGATTGCGAATGAAACAAACCGATGGCAAAAAGACATTTCCGTTTTGATGGACAATACAGATGCAGTCTTTTCCCCATGCGTCACAGCACAACATGCCACAGCATTATGGAAGGTTCTCAGTGCCAACTCTAAAATGCAATGGTTAAATGGTAAATTAGAATGCAAAAATGACACACATTTGCATTTAAGCATTGTATTTTAGAATTAGCACGGATAACCCTTCATAAAGCTGTGGCATGCTGTGCCACGACACGTGCAACAAAAACAAGTCTGCATCTGTATGTTACGTACCGGTTTGATATCTCGATGCAGGAAGCCAACAGAGTGGATGGCCTCTATAGACTCCAGGATCTGTTTCCCCAGGCGGAGCGTGGTGCTCATGGTGAAAGTCCCCCGAGGCTGGCTCCTCCTCAGGTCCGCCAAATTGCGTCCCTGCTCCACCCCCCAAAACAAAACAACGCTCTGGGGTGAAGTTACCTCTAGGTACAGATCTAGGATCAGCTCCCCCCCCCCCCAATCCTAACCTTAACCTTTGGTGGGGAAAATACAAATCTGACCCAAAATCAGCATTTAGGGGCAACTTCACCCTACTCCAGAAAACCAACCATATGTAAAGAAACAGGTTTTGTGCGAAAGAACACATCATTTCTTATCGGAACGGGACACCCAATCACCTAGGTGGAATCATAGAATTACATATAGAATCCTTATTCATTTCATATATGATGTCTGTGTAACCTAGGCCTAGTAAAGATTTGTCATATCACTTAACATGCAATACCTATTAACATAGTGCTTGGGTTTCAAGTTTGGGGAAGCTAATTTTCACCATAAACATGCACCTTAAATAAAGCATTCCATGCATCCTCGCATTTGCAGACTTACGTAAGATAGCCTACTATTCCTAATGTGATTTGATTGGATAGTCATAATTTAGGCTAATAATATAACTAAATCGCTGTTCGCAGAAAAGACTGTTCAATGCAGCGCGTAGTGGCGTTAAGTAAGCCTAGGTTACAAATACAAGATAGAATTTTGAAATATTACAATATGCTTGGCTGGGTCTCTCTGCTTTTCACTGACAGTCACAACTCAACAATCATCTATTTGCAGAGCGAGCTGCCCAAATTGCGGGCCCTTCCTTCTGTAGGCTATGCAATTGAAAACAATCCACAGCTTTTTTTTAAAGAAGCAAATGGTCCTCTGTGGCCAAATCATGCTTTCTGGTGTAGTAGCCTATTTTGAATGATTTAATTTATTTCTGTATAAGGGGAGTAAGCTAATTAGGCTATATCATTTTGGCAATTTAATTACATTTACTTTATGGAAAGCTTCCCCCTAGCCTGATGGACACACCGCCTCTCGCTTTTAATGCGGCATAAACACAACCAGTCATGATGTTTTCATCTGATTGTCAAACAATCACTTAACAAAGGCGTTCCTGTTGGCTACGTTCGTCCACTGACAAAATCATTTCAGGATCCAAACCCCAACACTGCACTGTGCACTCGCAATTTGATGAATGCAAAGAGACATCAGTCACAAAACACCTACTGTACATGTATTGTAATGACATTCTGCGATTGTCATTAGGCCTACAGTCTAATAGTCTAAACTAATTTAGACTATTAGACTGTAGTCTAAACTAATTGGCCACTGTTGTATGTTTCAATATGTTTCAATATATTTCAAAATGTTTCAGTATGTTTTCTTCCATGTCATGCCTTATGAGTACAACCCTGAGTTTCAATTTAACTAAAATAAAATGTGATACTTCTTAAATGAATTCTTTCGAACCTGGGCATTGGCTTGGCTAAGTCATCACAGCATATCAAGTCAATTCTGTACAGCACATAGAGTTCTTTATGTATTGGAAGCTGATTGCAGCCTTGTCAATAAGTCATACAGTACCAAAAGTCTGGTCATGATGGATTTTTACACCCAAGTAACATGGCAGAATAGCTTTATAGGCTGTGTCTCAATCGACACAGGTATAGACTTTCCATAAGATACTTTCATATTATAGAAGGCTGACAATGCTATGTTGGATCATGTCACATATGACATTTGCATTTATTGTCCATCATCAGTATGTGCTAGATACTTTCATATTATAGAAGGCTGACAATGCTATGTTGGATCATGTCACATATGACATTTGCATTTATTGTCCATCATCAGTATGTGCTTTGTCAGCCTCTAACCAGCCGCTGCTTATGAATCATTTATTCAGTTAATATGGCCTATTTGCAAAGACTTCACATTTCACAATGCTTTATGCAGGCTTTATAAAATTGCGTGTGTTTTGTTGAATTGTGGTCAGATTCTCACAGAATGCTTTTTGAGGATGGTGGTCAATCTTTCAAAAAAGCAAATGTCAGCTTCTTACCTGAAGTTGCATGACCACGTAGTTGAATTTGTCATTTCTCCCACAGCCAATAAATTTGCACACGTGGTTTTTACCTAAACAAAAAAGCATATTTTAAGAATCGTAGTTCAAAGATGCCGACGCCAAAATATTCCATTTCACTTCAACTTGATGATTGGATTGGTTTTCATTGGTTACACCAGGGAGATGAGAGTGGTGACAGGGCCTAGGTGAGATCCATTTTGAAATTCCCATACCAATCAATGCAAATACAGCAGAACCACTCATGTTGACACTCAATGGCTGAAGAAAGGAGAAAGTCATCTTTTCTTTCCAGGTTTTCTTCTGTCTTAGGACTGTTCTTTCCAGAACTTCTGTCTTTCTCTAGGACATGGCCTTGTGTTAAATACTCTATAAAATATAAAATATTGCCAGACAAATAAAACTGGACAAAGGAATAAGCCGGGCAGTCCATGTTTCCTGGTCTTCCTTTTCTTCACAGTTAATCCCAATTAAGGATGATCAGTTGGGCATAAATCATTGTTATTCCTCATGCACCATTAATCTTTTGATGGAGCACCGTGTTAATGTGACTCAGTTAGCACCGAACATTTAGGAATCTCAGACTTAAAAAAAAAAAAAAATCTGAGGGAACTTCATTTGATCTCATCGTTTTGGTTGTTTGATATTTAAAAAGGTATAGTCTATAATATGACATCATCATATGCCAAAGGGTGTCGTCCTGCTTACAGTCCTGCTTACAACGACAACAGTATTGGCACCTCATGATATGGGAATGCTGGGAAGGGCAGTCTAAGCTGATTTGAATTTGTTTGTTGTTTCGCCCCGCTTTGATGATGTCACATTGCAGAGTCTTCCTTTAATATGTACATAGAAATACCAACACACACACACACACACACACACACACACACACATAAACATTAGCTTCTTCAAAGACATAGTACATGTTGCAAACCAATCATGTGTCGCTTTGGGCGACAGTCACACACTGTGGCTGACGTGTGACAGCTTTCGAGGTTACTTTTCCCCCTCATATTGTGACGAAGACTCGTAGCCAAAGTGAGTCACTTGTCACCCTGGCACATTGACGTGCATACTCCAGGAGGAGAGTTGCCCTCATTCTATGTGCCACGTGATCACCATCCCGTTTAACACGATACTGCTGCCCCACCCAGCATGCAAGAACATGCTTTGAGTCACAACAGTTAATATACATAAAAACATATAGAGGGCCCGTTATGGCAGAATTAAAGGCATAGTCTAAGTCAAAGGATTTGCTCTAATTTGTTCACTGTTTTTGGATATACTGTCGGGACCATGCAATCAAGCATCAATAAAGTACTGTGAGGATGCATGTTTGGCTTTAAGGGCACAATTGTAAGATATCTGATTGTTGGGACCTCTCTACTTCCTACCGATGTACGTATTAACCAAAAACAAACAGCATTATATTGCTTATCCTTCAGGCACATTTTTAAGTGCCTTTTTATCATGAGTGGAGTATTTTTCACTACAGCTACTACATAATGGCCTTGTAGACATTTGACCTACACTGAACTTCAAGGAGATCAAAGGCCCCTTAATCAATAACAACATGAGCAATGATGTGGAGTAGTTGACTACCGTAGGTTACCTATTGATTCATTAGGTCTAAGCTATTCTTAGCCACTCTTCCGTGAAGCTACTATGGGTGTGGTAAGCGAGAGAGACATCTGTTTCCGCATTTGCTTGAGCCTCGAGCAAAAGATTCAAGGGCCATAATGCAAGCAGCACACCAAAAATGCAAAAAGCGAAACAGATATGCTTTAATAGCGCATCGGTGACCCACTAAATTAGGACAGGCGGAAGGGAAGGCTCCATTAAACTAGCTTAATGCAGGGCAGACAGAGCCATTGTTCCTCTCCCTAGCCACTTGGACAAAAGCTCTATTCAAAGTCCACAGCCACCTAGTCACAATAGTCTGGCAGCCCATTATTACATATTTACTAAACGAATGTAATTGGCTCTTTATGGAGTTGCAGACGTCTGTCACGGTAGACTGCATGGCTCTGCAGCTTTTAACGCTGTAGGACGCTTAAGGGTGGTCATGACAATATGAGAGGAAATTCCTTTTGTGTCACTCTCTGACACGACGTCTCAAAGGAAACCCAAAGCAGTAACACTTTACCTGGTTCTACTGTCCTGAGACCTACGTTGTGCTGTCATGAGGAGAGATGGTTACGCTTCTTACTAGACTGTCATGAGTATGACATAGCAGATTTTTATAACCAATCATAAGTGCAGTCTTAAGCAGTATTGATGTAACACATATTTATCTTACACAGGAAAGACAAATGTTCTTACTTGACTATGTACTGTAGCTGACTGAAACTTTATATATTTGTCTGTCATGACTATAATACAAAGTATGTTGACACATGGTGTCAGAGGTGGGATCTGGGTTCAAGTCAAGAGACATCAACAAAGAATGCCATTTACTGTGAGAATGACAAGTCAATGAAGAATGGCTGAGCAGCACAGACACCTTCATACTCATTGACTAAGCAGAATGGTAAACACAAAATGGCTGCCGCAGTGGCACTGCCAGGCTCATTGTTATAAAAACTAGCAGAAAAGTTCCAAAATGGCCGCTGCAGTGGGCCCTTACCCTGCAGTTTCTTCAGGACTGCCACCTCCATCTTCAGGACCTGTTTGGGCTGCTGGGCCGACTCCACCTTCAACGCCACGTTCTCCCGCGTCAATAGGTCCAGCGCTTCGTAGATCTCCCCAAAACCTCCTCCTCCGATTTTCTTCAGCTAGAAAGGTGTCGAAGATAAAAGGTGTATTAAATAACATTCTTCTTGCGCTGTTCGAATGCTGGCTTTAAATCAACGAAATAAATGTACTGTGCTAATCAAATTGAAGTTCAACTTGACAAACCCTTTTGCACGAGGAACACCAGTTTTGATGGAAGAGTAGGTTAGCCTGATCCTAGATCTGTTTGTGCTCTTGCCAACTCCTATGGTCGTTGTCATTGTTTGGCATGACAACAACCAAAATGTGTTGGCAAGACAGGACAAACTGATCTGGGACCAGGCGATAGAGAGGTGTGTCTTATTGGTCGAACAGTAATCGAGTAAATTCATTTTTTTCTGAGTGATTAGATAGTTGCCCTCCTTTGTCCCATCCCTCCTTCTCCAGCCCCACTTCCTCAACTCCTCTATTGCCTTTATGATTCTTTCACCAAGTACTTAAGTGATTTGAACAACCCTATTATCATTTATGGCTTGATCGTGACAGCCAAGTGCCGAAGACAAATATTTACCAGCCATCCGCAAACACCCTCTACTTTCTTCCTCAGCTCTTTGGCAGAGGGATCTGTCAATCCGCGATTGGTTCTGACAGGGTCGTCCAAGTGATCACCATCAGAAGCACAGTAACTTTGGCTGTTGCGCTATCACTTTCTTAATTTAGTGGGCCAAATGTGTGGAACTGCGTATAGGATCCATAATTAAAGGGCCAGAAGTAACCCCAAAAAGTTTGTCAGATACCATTAAAGGGACATTTCACCACAAAATGATTTAACACCCCAAAATCTGTATTGAGTCAATTTTACATTCTGTTCTGTAGCTCCAGAAGTAGCCTTTAAATCATTGGACAATCTTGTGGTCCCAAATGAATAGGAACGACAGGGAATGGATACTGCTGTGTATTAGTTAGTTACAATCTTTCCCATTCAGGCTGGATGGAGGCCTGCAGAATTCTGTAATTTGCTTGCTTTAAAGGTATGAAAAAACCTGACAAACTGATTTTGGATTTATCTTCTCTACTTCAAGGTATGAAATCACAGATTTTCGAGTACACTATCCCTTTAATTCTGGTGAGACACGTAGAACCTTAGTAATGGGGAGTCAAATCTGTGTGTGTGAAGGTAACCTTGTACTAAGCCCCTTAGGGAAACACTGATATAGAGAGACTATACACGAAGACAAAACCACGACTAGATCTACTATGTAGCGTACTTACCACTTTCCATCGGTCCTTGACCATGCAGTTAGGCGGCAGTATGTCCGCCGTCTCCCCAGTCCCATTCATGTTGGCGTGGTCCTGGAGGGCTGGCACTAGGCACTGCATCTGCCAGCCCGACAGAACGCGAGCAGCTCCCAACTTAAATGAGCCATTTATCTGGAAAAGGATATTCAATAGGACATAAGTCAGTCTTATTCCCTTTCATTTAACACAATACCCAAGAGCAGGCATCACACAGCGCACTCAAAGCAAAAGGCATAAGTCAGGGTTGTCTTACAAAGCCATTCGTTTTGTTAGCTCGGGCCAAAGTGGAGGAGAAAACAAAATGGTATTTGCAGTTGTCCGTGCAAATACCCTGGTCATACAGAAAGCTTGCTGGTATTGACGGTTGTAGTTGGACATCTAGATTGTCTTGAAAGAACAAGGGGGACAAACAGTACATACTCTGCATTTCTTGCCTCAAGTGAACAATGGATAATAAGGCCTTAGGTATATTGTATGTTGGAGGTACATCAACTACAGCGACTATATTTGTCCATGGATACGAAATGTCCTTCATATCTGAATAACATCAGGCCCAATAAGGAGATGCACTTTCCTTAGGGTGTGGCCAAATCAAATTTCAAATGACTTTTGGCACTTGAAGCACAGTACATCACACTCTGCTTGAGCGCTGAGTTAAGAGTTTTGAACAAAAGCTTGATTATGTAACAATATATGCCAATAGTGTACCTACAATATATGTAATTTGTATGTGATACATGGATTTAGTGACCTACTATAAAGTGGGATCATAACCATTCTCAGTCTTGAACACTGCTGTACAACAACAAATTGACAATATATCTATGAAATGAATAGTAATGGAAATATTATTTGGCCTCAAATTTTCTGGTTGTAAACTCGTTCTTTTGGGGTTAAGAAGACGTCATATACCTAGTTTACGACCAACTGGTCTCTGTTACAATCAGGTAAAGACGTCCTCTTCATGACGAGATCAAGGCGTCATCAGATAACAACCAGATCTGGTTGCTAAAAAGACTTCAGCAAAACTTCATTATACAACCTGACCATGACGTCATTGCAACCAATTTTGCCTGATGAGATAGACACTTCGTAAATGTAACTTTATAAAACAAAATCTGTTTTTACATTGTAATATCTGGTCAGTCGCTGTTAGCCCTCTAAACTATTACAGACAGTATACGTATTGGGTTCGAACCGATATCTATCAAATTGTATTTTCTAGATGCTTATGATTATTCTGGGTAAACAACATCTGGATAAGAGTTATGAATGTAAGTAGGTTAGTACCAAAACCATGCTATACTGCATGCAGGGCCATGGACCATTTAGTTATGCATGCACAGGGGGGGGGGGGGGGGGGGTGCACTTAGTCATGCCTAGGCTGAGGCCAGTAGAGAGACTGTGTGCCTTATCTAGCAGATTAGTCAGCTGTGAAAAAGAGTGACAAAATGCACTGGAACACATACAATAGGTTTAGACAGAGTGTGTGAGCCTACGGGGGTGGTATTGCCAGTGCTTATGGCTTTAAAGCAAGGTTTGTCAATGCACCTGGGTCGGTTCCCAACATTTACATTGCTACGGCAGGAAGTGTGTGAATAGATGCTGTGTCATTGAATGTCAATGTGCCAATAACTGGTGGATATTTCAAGCACTCGCATAGCACAGCAAGATTACAGGCCAGTAACAATGCAAATGTAGCAAGACTTGGGTCATGTTCAGTAGGCAAATGTTGTGGAACCTTGCAGATAGAAATGTCATGAATAGCGCTTACGCGACTCCTTATTCTACATGTCAGAGGTGCATGTTCGTTCTACGTAACATTGTATATCTGAATGTCCCATAAACATTGCACCATGCTAAAAGCGGCCCTAGCGCTCTCATCAGACTTGCTCTAAAACCCACAAGAGCAGGCAATATTGTAAGTAGTTCAAGTGAAGGTAGGACCAGGCAGAAGTACTGAATTGAACCAGCAAGCATTCAGAGTTCTAGAACGGGGCGGAAAGGTGTTCAGGGAGCATTTCCTCACTTAGCGTTCTCTACACAAGCTCCAAATTAACTTCCACACACTACAGCCATGGAATTGGAATAAATATTTTACTTTAACCTTAAATCATTAAAGGGATAGTTCACCCAATTTACAAATCATATTGGTGTCCTTGTCACGAGACTGCTTAAAGGGTAAGGAAATTAATGTAATTTTGTAATTTGAGTGAACTATCCCTTTAAGCTTATTTTATACTTTCCAAAGTATGACTGACTAATAATTGATTAATCAAGATAATTTGCTGATCAGCAGTTATAGTGACTGCTCATCATGATGCCACCCTATAAGATCATATAAAGTAGGCTTCAGGTTGTGTGGTTTAAGATAATATGTAATGCTCTGTCTAACTATTATAATATTAAGGCCATCTTTCCAGGTGTTATGACAGATTCTGCTTATGTAGGGAAACACTGCAAGTCTGTTTACCCCCCCTTTGGGTGTAGTCCAATAATAATCTTGGAAAAGGAAAATCATATTAGCATCATCATAGTCTCATTTTCACTGGGCTGTGATAGCAAAACATAACGGCAGTGCATCAGTGAGAATAGTGAGAGACTTGATAGACTCCTATCAATTCTAACACACAACTAAATGTGTATTTGCTGTCCTACACTATCAATAGTGTGAGGGGATCTACTTTGCGAAAAGCCAAGGGTTTGCATTCAAGTTTCCCAGAACTATGAAGCGAAATCATGAAATTTCCTTGAAATCCGCGAAGGAAGCCGCGACAGCCATTTTGTGTTCAAACTGGTGGGTAAAAGTGCAGCCACATTTCCAAGGGAACTTTGAAGAACACATTAACCTCTCACCATATTTACAACCTCTTCAAAAACCTTACGTCTGAGAAAAAAATCCTGAACTTGGCCAATTTAGTCGATGCCAAAACCCTCCTTTGTTAGCCTACAAGCCAAAACAAAATACAAATACAAAGAGGTTTGTTACGACTGCCTCCACAACCAAAGCAATGATGTTTAGAGATATTTATATATTTAAATGTAAAAAATAATATTTATGAGAATGCCAGTTGTAATTTGAATGAGTAGACAATGATGACAAATAATACTATGATAGACAACAATACACACAAACAATACAATGCAATAACTTAGCATAACATCCATATAAGACGATGATTAGAACGACGAGACATACTGTATATAGCAATGGACAGTTGAAAATTAAAAGAAAAACATTAACAAATATATTACAATCTATTGATTACTTCACAGGTGCCAGATCTATATTTGGCAGTATAAATGTTGTAAATAGGTCCTGATCCAAGCCACGGTTAAACCTGTAATATTACATGTAACACTGGAAAGTAAAAAGTTGGAACAATTACACAAATCTGACATCTCATCCTAAAGTAATTTATAATAGCCTAACAATTATACAAATATTTAGCCTTACTCTTAAACACAAACTGTAATTTGTATTATGTATCTATTGAGTTTAATTGATACTTCTTGATGGGCTATAAGCAAATTAACGCTACACTGGGTGTGTGCTATAACTCTGTAGACCTATCTGCTACTAAGGCAACTGACTGTTCAACATTCACAAATAACAGGCAAAGAGAGAGTTTGAGTTAGTCAATAACCAATACCAACAAAGGGGCAGGTTAAGTAGTGTACAAGCAGTATTTTTTTATGGTTAATGGTTAAATAATATGGTTTAATATGGTTATATGGTTAAATAAATAGCTATAGCCCTATCACACAACAATTAAACGTAACTTTTTGTTCAATTTCTGGACGACATTTCTGTAAATTTTGGGCACCCCTTTTGGCTCAAGCACAGCCCCAGAGGCAAACGTCATATATAGCCTCTTTAATAAAGCACCCTGCAAGTTCCATTCATGCCCGGTAGGCCTACTGATATCTACTTTAGGTGAAAGTTATTAGCCAAACTGAGATGTCATGAAGAATATTACCTGGCGCAGAGACGGCACGTTAGTCTTTTCCGTCTTTTTGGAATCTTCATTTGGGATTTTAAGGTGGGAGAAGACTTCCTCTGACAAACAGTAGCCTTACTGCTACAGCTATACACTCAATAATAGCATAATGTCCCCATGTATGACCAAATCCATTGCGAGAACTTTTGAAAGGTCCATATAAACATCTATTCCGATATCCGACACTAAAACGAACCGTACTCCTATGCATTTAGCAGGCAATTATCCCAAGCGAAACCTCCAATAAATTCAATCAAACATTTGATTTTATTCAAATTAAAAATAACACTCAAAATAACACTCAAAATTAAAAATCTAATCTAGAATAATATCCTATTTCTTCGACAAAAATGTGTCACGCAAGCGGATTCCTATGATTCCGAACTGCAGTGTATCGGTGTAGGCTTTGTATGAATGCACAATTAAAATACATTGTCGACGACTAAAATCCAGGTAAGCAGTGGGTCCAATTCCGATAAACTAGTCCGATACAATGCTTTGTTTTAATAATTGATGTCTCGGTTTAAAATACGGTTATATGCTCTCAAACGCCACGGCTCTCGGTCCATCCCACTCCACAGTTTTTGTCCGCACTGCAGCGTCGACTCATGCTTGACAAGAGACCCACCTATTACTACCGCCTTTATGGCGACAGGGGGCGCACGACACCCCATAAAGATTATGCAAGAACTCACAAAGCTTGTCCCACGTTACAAATATTCTACCCCAATAACAGTCAGTTTATTATCCTCCCGTGTAATGGACAGAGAGTTGGCAGTTGGACGGCCGCCTTTCTAATCTTATAATAATATTGCATCTTTCAATGGAATTGTTTGATAACGGTAGACCTACCATTAGGAAAAATAATACCGAATGTAATTTAGCATAAATGAGAGCAAAAACACGGGACTACAATTCCCAACGTGAACCAATCACTGGAAAAGGCCAGCCCTGAACCTTATCATACTAAAATACGCACAATAATAGATATAGGTCTATAATAGCCGATTGGCATTAATGGATTGGGAGGATCAAAATGTATTGCTATATTTTAAATACATTCCACGGCCATTAGTACATTCTGCTGCAATTCAAATCCAAATTCCACATTTATATTAATTAAGACAACTATAATCCCTTAAATCAGCCACCTGGGCCTTCCGTGTAAAAACATACAGCGATATTTATGTAACCCTTCAAAACTGGGGAATGGAAATAGCAATAGGATAGTAAAGTTTTTCTTCTTACCTAATTCTCTTCAGCCGTGATGACATGAAAACCTCGAAGACTTTGAAGAGGCGCATTGTTTCGCCTCAACGGTCAAAACCATTTCAGGATGTTCGCCCCACGTACCACCATTTCTACGGCAGCATCCTCATCCCTGCTTACATTCGAGTCCCCAGCATCAGCATCATCATCAGCAACCACAACGCTCGTCCTCTGTGCTTTCCTCGGAGCGTTGTCTATAGGCTACACAGCACATACCGCCACCTACTGGAGCGGAGAAGAACATTTGAGACCTGGCCGCACAATTAGGTTTATAATTATGTTTTGAAAAAATAAACATGGTGACTTAAAAGTTAGGGAGGATGACGGATGAAAATGATTTTGAGCAAAACGTTTTAGGTGGATTGTTTTAATTTGTATATTTTTCATAAATAGCCCAATCTATATAATTTGGGGAGTTCTCAAAGTAATTTTGAGGAGGACCTTTCTCCCACAGATATTTCAATATAGGCTTGACTGAGTATACAGCAGCCTAAAATAGTATTACAGTAGTATTAACAAGTGACAGGGCTGTCCAAGGTACCTCTCAACCAACCTGCACATAGGCTGTGCTGCTGCAGAGCCTTTTGTAGGCTGCACACTCTTGCATTCAGTGCTTGTGAGTGCAGTTTATGTCAAGCAAATGGAAAAGGAAAGCTGTTCAGGGCTTCAGGTTCTCACTATTTGGAAACGTAATGTTAATGTGCAAAGTGCAAGAATGGAGGTGTGTGTGTGTACCTGACAATTCAATAGGCTTTATTAGTATGGACAGATCAAGCACTTACATTGTCAAAGCAAACATACAGGAAAATATCAAGATGATCCAATAATAATAAAATAAATACCAGTCTTCAAGAAAGGCCCTCTTCATCTCAGTGATTTAACGGGGTGTCATCATGAAATGCTGTGAAGTGGGGTTTTTTCAGCTTAGCTTGAAGAGGGGCTATCATTTAGATGGTTGGGAGCTCCTTTTCACACGTGATGATAGTTGCAACTTTGAGAGGTGCCATCACCTTCATGATGTCTTCTGTATTGCTTAAGTCCTACTCAGTAAGAGTGTTCACGTCATCCCCCTTTCTGAGCTCTCTTGACATGAGTGTGGCAAAAACAACAGGTTGTTGCTTCAGGAAACGTTCAAGCATATCCTAGGAGCTGTTCCAGCAGGTGGTCACATCTTAGATCATCTTGTGGGATGGCAAGGCAAATAGCTTCTGCTTCTCCATATCAAATCATATCAAGTTTATTTTATATAGCCCTTCGTACATCAGCTAATATCTCGAAGTGCTGTACAGAAACCCAGCCTAAAACCACAAACAGCAAGCAATGCAGGTGTAGAAAGGCCAAAACCTAGGAAGAAACCTAGAGGAACCAGGCTATGAGGGGTGGCCAGTCCTCTTCTGGCTGTGCCGGGTGGAGATTATAACAGAACATGGCCAAGATGTTCAAAATGTTCATAAGTGACAAGCATGGTCAAATAATATTCAGGAATAAATGTCAGTTGGCTTTTCATAGCCGATCATTAAGAGTTGAAAACAGCAGGTCTGGGACAGGTAGGGGTTCCATAACCGCAGGCAGAACAGTTGAAACTGGAATAGCAGCAAGGCCAGGTGGACTGGGGACAGCAAGGAGTCATCATGCCCGGTAGTCCTGACGTATGGTCCTAGGGCTCAGGTCCTCCGAGAGAGAGAAAAAAAGAGAGGAGAGAATTAGAGAGAGCCAAGATTTTCAAAATGTTCATAAATGACAAGCATGGTCAAATAATAATCAGGAATAAATGTCAGTTGGCTTTTCATAGCCGATCATTAAGAGTTGAAAACAGCAGGTCTGGGACAGGTAGGGGTTCCATAACCGCAGGCAGAACAGTTGAAACTGGAATAGCAGCAAGGCCAGGTGGACTGGGGACAGCATATGGATTTTAGTTGCTGTTGAGTTGCGATGGAAAAAATAAACCACCTTCCTCACTCTTTGCCAGTAATCTCTGGGCATTATTGATGTTACTCAGGGCTTTGTGGGAGGCCGGATTTGGGGTCATCTAAATTTAGGATAATCTGGGCCTCAACTACAGCAACAATCAAGTTAGCTGCGTTGTCCTTGACCAGGGGCCTCATTTAAAACTGTTGTGTAAATTTCACACTGAATTTCTGCTTGTGCCATTTCTGAAAAGTCTGCGCACATGCAAAAATATAGAGATATATAAACTTGGCACATGCAATACATACGCATGTTTCCAGTTATAAATCAGACCTGTCATAAAACTGCGCGCGTGAACGAACATTAAAGCTCTGCCTGGTAACGCCCTCCATTCACCTTTTATGGTGACAATAATTACCTGTATTTACTGTATAATTTGGAACTATTTGGAATTAGGTCAGGACAGTTTCTGAAAGAAAGAGCAATGGGAATTTTGGGCAGAATGGTGTGGGCAGAATTTTTTGATATTTTGCAGTGACTAAACATGCATGCTGCCTATACTGTAGCATGTGCCTGCCCGCGCATTCGAAAACAATTTAAAAGTAGGTTAAATGCTACAGCCCACACTTCTATGCAAAATACAAATAGTTTTTCAATATTTAGTTTAGCAATAGATTAGTGGGTTTCTATATCCTGACTTGGTATAGGCTCTGAGATTAAATAGGCAAACATGTCGCACTCCTATAGCACAGCAATACTGCACTGTGCCCATATGATCAAAAATGTAACACAAGCTACCGGTCTATTTACTCTGTTAGCAGAATGTTTTAATATTTTGCAGTAATTTATGCTGTATCCGGGAAAGGACTGTGTCAGTTTCTGAAGAGTAAACAATGGCAAATTCTTGTAGACCTGTGTAACGGTTTCTCTCCTCCTCTTCGTCTGAAGAGGAGGAGTAGGGATCAGACCAAAATGCAGCGGGTTGGGAAGACATAATGAATATTTATTAACAGAACGACGAAACACGAAAACTCTTTAACAAACTACAAAACAAATAAACAACGTAGACTGACCTAAAACATGAGAACTTACAAAATACACGAAGAACGCACAAACAAGTACAGACTACAAACCAACGCTACAGTCCCGTGTGGTACGAACATACATACAGACACGGAAGACAATCACCCACAAACAAACAGTGAGAACAGCCTACCTTAATATGGTTCTCAATCAGAGGAAACGTCAAACACCTGCCTCTAATTGAGAACCATATCAGGCAACACATTAAACCCAACATAGAAACACAACACATAGAATGCCCACCCAGCTCACGTCCTGACCAAAAAACAAAGGATTGACACAATAACTAGGGTCAGAACGTGACAACCTGTCAGCAGAACGTTTGAATTCAACAGTGTTTTGCATTAAACTTTTCTCCCAACATAAATATAATGGACTGCCCACGAATTCTGAAACATTGTCTTGGGCAGGCTACAAAAAAAATAGAAATGACAGTACTTACAGTAGCATATATAGGCCTACTTCAATGTAAAAGATCAACTGTTCACCTGTTAAATTCAACTGTATATTATAAACTGCACTACCTATGCAATTGCAACTTGAAATACACTATTTACTGGGCTACTAGGTCCAATTAATTGAGATATGCACATACACTGAACAAAAATATAAATGCAACATGGAACAATTTCAAATATTTTACTGAGGTACAGTTCATATAAGGAAATCAATCAATTTAAATACATTTATTAGGCCCTAATCTATGTATTTCACATGACTGGGAATACAGCTATGCATCTGTTGGTCACAGATACCTTAAAAAAGGTGGCGTGGATCAGAAAAACAGTCAGTATCGGATGTGGCCACCATTTGCCTCATGCAGCATGACACATCTCCTTTTGAGTTGATCAGGCTGTTGATTGTGGCCTGTGGAATGTTGTCCCACTTCTCTTCAATGGCTGTGTGAAGTTGCTGGATATTGGTGGGAACACTCTGCCGTACAGGTCGATCCAGAGCATCCCAAACGTACTCAATGGGTAAAATGTCTGGTGAGTATGCAGGCCATGGAAGAACTGGTTAATTTTCAGCTTCCAGGAATTGTGTACAAGTCCTTCAGCATTATCATGCTGAAACATGAGGTGATGGTAGTGTATGAATGGCATGACAATGGGCTTCAGGATCTCGTCACGGTATCTCTGTATATTCAAATTGCCATCGATAAAATGCAATTGTGTTCATTGTCCGTAGCTTATGCCTGTCCGTAGCTTATGCCTGCCCATACCATAAACCTACCACCACCATGGGGCACTCTGTTGACAATGTTGATATCAGAAAACCGCTCGCCCACACAACGCCATATACGTGGTCTTCGGTTGTGAAGCTGGTTGGATGTACTGCCAAATGATCTAAAACGACATTGGAGGCGGCTTATGGAAGAGAAATTAACATTACATTCTATAGCAACAACCCTGATGGACATTCCCGGCAGTCAGCATGCCAATTTCATGCTCCCTCAAAACTTGAGACATCTGTGGCATTGTGTTGTGTGACAAAACTGTACATTTTAGAGTGGCCTTTATTGTCCCTATCACAAGGTGCACCTGTGTAATGATCATGCTGTTTAATCAGCTGCTTGATATGCCACACCTGTCAGGTGGATGGATTATCTTGGCAAAGGAGAAATGCTTACTAACAGGGATGTAAAGAAATTTGTGCACAACATTTGAGAGAAATAAGCATTTCGTGCATATGGGAAATTTCTGTCATTTTATTTCAGCTCATGACACATGGAACATATTGCGTTTATATGTTTGTTCAGTGTAGTAATTTGTTGTATGAACCCATCATGGCCAGAAAAGGTGAGACATTTATTCTATAATGGTTATGAAAATAAAATAAATATGTCTGTATTTTAGATTCGAAAAGGAAACACTGAGATTTTCGCTCTTCTCACTAACATCAAATGGCTGAATTCTTGTATGTCTTCCTGTTTAATTTTTTTTAATGAATAAGCTTTTCATCATATCCTTCATTTGGAAAAAATTAATTAGGCTACTTGCCAGCTTGCAAAACAATATTTAAACAACTAGCAGAGATGTGTGTATCCACGGTCTAAAGTTTGCGGGGAGGTGACCACATTCTAAGTCAGGTTACATTTTTATAAATGCCAATTTTTGCGTGAAAACACATTTGGGGGCGTATTTTGTATGTACACACAATTTATACATGAGGTCCCAAGGCAGGTTCTTTGTTGGTGATGTCCAACTCCACGCATGACTCCTTTAGTAAACCACCAATATTATTGCCTGTGTGTGACTCGTTGTAGAGTAGACTCTGGTTTGTAACACATCACCCTTCATCTCCCACTCTGGAGATACAGTTGAAGTCGTAAGTTTACATACACTTAGGTTGGAGTCATTAAAACTTGTTTTTCAACCACTCCACAAATTTATTGTTAACAAACTGTAGTTTTGGCAAGTCGGTTAGGACATCTACTTTGTGCATGACACAAGTCATTTTTCCTACAATTGTTTACAGATAGATTATTTCAATTATAATTCACTGTATCACAATTCCAGTGGGTCAGAAGTTTACATACACTAAGTTGACTGTGCCTTTAAACAGCTTGGAAAATTCCAGAAAATATTGTCATGGCTTTAGAAGCTTCTGATAGGCTAATTGACATAATTTGAGTCAATTGGAGGTGTACCTGTGGATGCATTTCAAGGCCTACCTTCAAACTCAGTGCCTCTTTGCTTGACATCATGGGAAAATCAAAAGAAATCAGCCAAGACCTCAAAAAGAAAATTGTAGACCTCCACAAGTCTGGTTCATCCTTGGGAGCAATTTCCAAACGCCTGAAGGTACCCCGTTCATCTGTACAAACAATAGTATGCAAATATAAACACCATGGGACCACGCAACCGTCATACAAAAATAGAACTGTTTGGCCATAATGACCACCATTATGTTTGGAGGAAAAAGGGAGAGGATTGCAAGCCGAAGAACACCATCCCAACCGTGAAGCACGGGGGTGACAGCATCATGTTGTGGGGGTGCTTTGCTGCAGTAGGGACAGGTACACTTCACAAAATAGATGGCATCATGAGAAAGAAACCTTATGTGGATATATTGAAGCAACATCTCAAGACATCAGTCAGGAAGTTAAAGCTTGGTCTCAATTGGGTCTTCCAAATGGACAATGACCCCAAGCATACTTCCAAAGCTCTGGCAAAATGGCTTAAGAACAACAAAGTCAAGGTATTGGAGTGGCCATCACAAAGCCCGGACAATCCCATAGAAAATTTGTGGGCAGAACTGAAAAAGCGTGTGCGAGCAAGGAGGCCTACAAACCTGACTCAGTTACACCAGCTTTGTCAGGAGGAATGGGCCAAAATTCACCCAACTTATTGTGGAAGGCTTCCTGAAACGTTTGACCCAAGTTAAACTCTTTAAAGGCAATGCTACCGAATACTAATTGAGTGTATGTAATCTTCTGACCCACTGGGAATGTGATGAAAGAAATAAAATCTGAAATAAATCATTCTTTCTACTATTATACTAATATTATTATTATTTCACATTCTTAAAATAAAGTGATGATCCTAACTGACCTAAGACATGGAATTTTTACTTGGATTAAATGTCAGGAATTGTGAAAAACTGAGTTTAAATGTATTTGGCTAAGGTGTATGTAAACTTCCGACTTCAACTGTATGTAATATGCAGTGATAGTGAAGTAGGAGTCAGTGGCACATGAAGTCCACAAATCAATTGTAATTGCAATGCGCTCCTCATTTGCAAGGCCTTCTTTCTCCTCATTCCTCAGTTTTGTGTACATGTCAGGTATGCATTTCTCAGTAAAATACTATGAGTGTCACGCCCTGGCCTTAGTTATCTTTGTTTTCTGTATTATTTTAGTTAGGTCAGGGTGTGACATGGGGGATGTTTGTGTGTGTTTGTCTCGTCTTGGGTGGTTGTATTGTCTAGGTTTTTTTTGTAGAGTTCATGGGATTGTGTTCAGTGTAGGTGTTTAGGAAAGTCTATGGTTGCCTAGATTGGTTCTCAATTAGAGACAGCTGTCTATCGTTGTCTCTGATTGGGAGCCATATTTAAGGCAGCCATAGTCATTAGGTAGGTTGTGGGATATTGTCTAGGTGTAGTGTTTAGTGTCAGACCATTTTGTTTGTATAGCTTCACGGTCGTCGGTTTATTGTTTTTGTTAGTTTGTAAAAGTGGTTGTTTCGTCTTCATTAAAAAAGAGAAGATGTATTGCTATCACGCTGCGCCTTGGTCCTCTCTTTCACCATACGACGATCGTGACAATGAGCTAGGTATCTTATCTCCACAGTGGGGTCACAATAGTTTGTAGTCCAAATGATTCGGATGCTACAAACAGAAGTTGGCACATCAACGGTACCAACTTCAGACGAGTCCCTTGACACTTGTGAGGGTCGTAGAGCAAAATAGAGAACAAATACATACTGAGAGTCTCCCCTTTCCATAGAGTGGTCATACTAGTTTGTAGGTCAAACTGTTCGGACGCTACAGACGTTTTCGTGAGAAGACCAATTTTTGGGATGTCTCATGGTCTGACAAACACCGTTATAGCTCTGCCACCTTTACCGCAGATGCGGAAGTGCCAAATCAGCGGATGCATTGGATTGAGACGCATCCAACACAAAAAAACGTATATCTCTAGTTTATATTGACGGATATTGATGGGGATTTGTTTATTATCTTACTTAGGTTGACGCACCACTGTGTTGTGTGACTGTTTTTTATAGGGCAAGGCAGCTCTAACTAACATCTCCAATCTCGTCTCATTGATTGGACTCCAGGTTAGCTGACCTCTGACTCCAATTAACTTTTGGAGAAGTCATTAGCCTACATTCCAACCTACACTCTGAATATTTAAATTATGTATTAAATATAGACAAGAAAAATATTCAATAATGTGTGTGTTATTAGTTTAAGCACACTATGTTTGTCTATTGTTGTGACTGATCTGATCTTCATCTAAAATTTGATGACCAATTTATGCAAAAATGCAGGTAATTCCAAAGGGTTTGCATACTTTTTCTTGCCACTGTATATCAGTGATTCATTAGTGCTTGTCCGTTTATCTTTTCATTTTAAGTCAGCAATGTCATGCTTATATTAGATTCTTGCTGGCAGTGAGCCACTTATGTGTTGCCAAACAGCGTCTCTTACTGCCAAAAAAAAATAATAGCATGCGATGGGTACTTTGAGTACCTATTTATTCGTTTATCTCATTTAGTTAATAAATAATGAATGCAAGAAATGTTTTAATAATTTATCTTCGGAAGGATGTTAAGAATGTATAATGGAATTCATTCAATTGTTACTGCATATGTTTTTGTGTTGGATTTGACATAATTGTCAGGTTTTTATTTGTCAGGTTTTTTGAGGACCTATTAAGTTAATTAGTGTTACTTGCTCAGCAGTCAGACTAAATATTGTGTAACTTGTTTCTGACTTATTATTCCCACTTTAAATATTTTAAATCGCTATTTTTCGTACAAGGTTTAAGTTAGAAACACTATTCAAACTCTAAAAAGTGCCGACCAGTATGGAATAGTGTGCTTGTATACAACTTGTTCTTCTTTTTGTCCTTCTCCATCTACTTCGATGGGATTTCTTCATAATTTTAAAGCTCCCATTGTTAAAAATGCCCATGACTTCCAACATTCTATTCATTGTAAACAATGTAACTTTTAACACATATGACCTAATTTTACCACTTTCCCAACAGCTTAGACAAACACTTAAATGAGATGATATATGTGTCTACTTCTCAGGTATTCAAATCTGAAATCAGAACAGAAATAACTTCTACCAATCAAGATGAACAGGCGATGCCAGATGCGGGCGATGCCAGATCAATAGCAAAGGCGGTAGTTGAGTTTCTTGAGAGGTGTAACCTTAAAAAAGAGAATCTTCAGGGTATTGGCACTGATAATGGGTCTGTGATGACTGAGGTGCACAACAAGGTGCACAAGATTTTAAAGGAAGAATGTACATTGCCCAATTTGGTATTTATCCTCTTTGTGTGCCATTCTTTACAATTGGCTGTCAGTGCAGCATCCAAAGAAACCATCCCTAGGAGTGTTGGGTACTTAATCAGGGAAACCTACAACTGGTTTTTGATTACCCCAAAACGGCGCGAGGCGTACAAAGCAGTGTATGCCACCATTAATTATGGCCAGAAACCCCTGCAGATCACCAAAGTGTGTGCCACACATTGGCTATCGATTGAGCCTGCGGTAACTCGTATATTGAGTCAGTGGGAAGAACTGAAACTCCACTTTGAGTTGAACAAGGCCAGTGAGCATTGCTACATGGCGGATCTGCTCCACGCCATGTACATGGACAAGACCAACTATGTCTACCTGACATTCTTGAAATCAATCATGTCCGATGTACAAGTTGAAGTGAAGTCATTTAAGGGAGAGCAAACAGATCCTGTCAAGCTTTTGGACAATCTGGTACACCTCTTAACATCAATTTGAAGCAGAGTAGTCAACCCTATGGCAAAAATTGATGTCCTGAAGGATGCCATTGATGGAAATCTCAGTCCATCACCATACCTTGGGTACCTTTTTGAGAGCACAGTGTACCAACTCAGTCTTGCGCCAGAGGACAAAAAGGTCATTCGGAGACAGTGCATCAACTACATTGTTGCTTCAAGCAAGGAGCTGCAAGCAAGGCTCCCAGAAAACCTTGAAGCCTTGCGAAACATGGCCTTGTTCAGTGTTAAGGTGTCACGCCCTGGCCTTAGTATTCTTTGTTTTCTTTATGTTTTTTAGTTAGGTCAGGGTGTGACATGGGGAATGTATGTGTTTTGTCTATGTCTATGTTCGATGTTGCATGTGTGCACTTAGTTCAGGTTTAGCTTCACGATCGTTTGTTTTGTTCATTTTGTAAGTGTTTGTTTTTCCTTCATTAAAAGAAGATGTATTTTTCACGCGCTGCGCCTTTGTCCTCTCTCTCTCACGAAGACGATCGTGACATAAGGAAACGCTAAAGCACAATAAAGGCACCATTGAAATTATTAAAGTAGCTGAGATACTGGGATACCAGCCCCAAACAATTGATAAAATTGTTTCCTAATGGAGAATCTGTTTAGGTGGAAATCAACTGAAAATACAGTCGAGTTTTGGAGTGAAGTCAATAACTACACGGACTCTTCTGGGTCAAATCCATTTGAAGAATAGTGCAAAGCTACACTCACTGCCCTCTCCTTGCCATACTCAAATGCGGAGGATGAACGGCTGTTCAGCCAAATGAGTGTGGTCAAGTCAAAGTTAAGAAATAGAATGTCACTGCACACTCTCAACTCCATACTCCTGGTGTGGTATGGACTGAAGCTGGCTGGTGATACCTGTAATCAACTACTGTTCTTCTTTTTGAAGCAACTGCCGTTATTTTACCACTTTCCCAAGAACTTGGGAAACATAAAATCTTAGTCTACTTCTCTTCTGTTCAAATCTGAAATCATAACATAAATATATTCTACCAATCAAATCATACGTAAGGGATACACGATGACGCTCCAAGATAATGTACAGAGCAGAATCGTTCATGCCGGTTATACCACGGTTGCCAACGAAAACAATACTAAAGCACACATTTACCAATAGAAATTACGTTTAATTTATGTTTTAATTTTGTTAAGTAAATTCATAATTTATCATCCTCCCTCCAAACCTGGTCATTAGTTCCATCGGTTAAGTTTCTAGAGACACAACCTAGTCCTTCATTCTTTTTGTTCTATGTCTATGGAGGCACACCAGTCATTCGTTATTTTTGGTTGATTGCTATGCAGGCTTTCTTACGTTCTTCCCTCGTCATAGTAGTTTATTCATTGATTGCAGATGTGGGACTATTTGACAGCACTAGCGGAAGTTATGGTTTGTAGGCTTAGCTATAAATTAAATTTTATCAGTAAAATAAAAGCAGTGTGCTGGTTTATTTTTTATTTTAAGTTATTGCATTGTTTCCAATGCACATCCAAAATAAATATAATCAATATAAAACATATTTACAAAAATGTAATAAACACCAAGACACATGTAAAAAACATATTCAAATAATTAAATTAATTATTGTGACGTAAGGGGTTAATCAGCTTGCTAGGTTCTCCGGAGTGAGCTGTCTTTCCAGCTACTTGTTTAAATAAAGTCGGACACTGCTATTAATGGTGAAGTGGCAGCGTAGCAAATCGCCGGGTAAATCGAACGACTCACTCTCTTGTGACAATGGCACCATTTCAATCATTTTGCATTGTTGGGTGTTGTTGCTACTGCTTTCGGTGGGGTTTTCTACCTCGGGGGAGAAGAGGCTAGTGACTCCACCGCTTTCTTTCTGACACTGAAAGTCTCCAGTAACTTATCAGACTACTCTTGCACCTGTGCCTGGTGTTACTTATTATCTGTCTGGACTCCAGACCGGTATTTGATAATAGCTTTACTGCTGTGTAGCGAGATGACAACCTGGCCTCTTGGCTAAGTCTAGCTAGCATGTTGCCAATGTAGTATATACCCCATTGTCTCTTTAGAGTACCAAATACACCTCTTGTCTAGCTCATGTACCAACTAACGCTATGTACTCCTGCTCTTATTGCAACCAAACTAGCAACTGAGTACTCCTGCCCCGTTGTTGTGCGGAAAGAAACATATAAGTCACGGAGGATGTTTAATTCTTCAGGCCATATTTGTCGCAGTCTTAATTTTTATTGTTTTCCTTTACCAATCCAATGTTTTAACAACCCATTCTGTAATTTTGAAGGTATATTTTTTTGTGACGTGCCACTTCTATCTTGTCTAGCTTCACTTCCGTAATTTCACTGTGTCTGTCAACTGTGCGATTTCTTTTCATATTGATAATGGGACTTTTATCTTTCCACCAGTCATGGATAGGATAGCTACCAAGCTTGTCAAAAGTAAAAATGGGAAAATTCTCGTCTCAATCATGTAGGCTAATAATAGTAATAAAGTAGCAACTTTGTATCACTGTCAGTATTGAATAAAATGTTGGGTCTTGTTACTAGGTCACATTATATTTTCATTCATAAATAGTTTTCATTCATAAATGTGTAGTGATTTATTACGGTAAAAAGGCATTTACTGCTGGAACTACTTCAAAAGAGTATTTTCCAACTGTCCTGTATATCTGGTTTAATGCCCACTAGAGTGCCATTGTAGCCAATCAGAAAGGAGTACTCAACATTGCCGTCATAAAATGCTGTTTTTGTAGCCACGACATCTATTTATATATATTTTTTTTTACAACTGCATTTTATACCACTTTTCCAACAAGTTAGACAAAAACTAGAGCCTATGAAATCTTCCTGTATTTCTCTAGTATTCAAATATGAGGTACAGCTGTTTTAGTAAGCACATCAACTACATTTCTTCTCAACTTTCTGAAACAACTGCCGTTTTGTCCACTTTCCCAAGAAAACAACATAAAGCATATGAAATCTTAGTCTACTTCTCTGCTATTTAAATCTGAAATCAGAACAGAAATAACTTCTACGTATCTAGAGGTACAGCTGTTTTAGTAAGCACATCAACAACTTTGGTAACCCTTCATTTTACACATAGTGTCAATTTAGTCTTAAAACTTCTTGTCAATAGGGGGGCGCTGTTTTCGCTTTGGAAAAAATCGTGCCCAATTTAAACGGCCTCGTACTCTGTTCTAGATCATACAATATGCATATTATTATTACTATTGGATAGAAAACACTCTGAAGTTTCTAAAACTGTTTGAATTATATCTGTGAGTAAAACAGAATTCATTTGGCAGCAAACTTCCATACAGGAAGTGAAAAATCTGAAAACGAGGCTCTGTTTCAGGGCCTGCCTATTCAACTGGCTTTTATTTATCGATATGTATGCACTTCATACGCCTTCCACTAGATGTCAACAGGCAGTGGAAAGTCGAATGGGGTGTCTAGCTTGATCTGAGGCCGAACAAGAGCTTTTGGAGTGACAGGTCCGGTATTTTATTTGTCTTCGACGGCGCGCGAGGGACCTCGACATTGTCTTCTGAAAAGCGTTCGGTATACACGGCGAATATCTCCGGCTCTGATTTTATTTGATACATATGATAATAACATCATAAAGTAGTTTATTTCAACCGAGTTTTATCAGTTTATTCAACGTTTATTGGGACTTTTGGAGTTTTCCGTTCTTTGCACCAAGAGAGGATGGGAATGTTAGCAACCTTGGCTAGCATTGTGGCGCGTATTCGACAGAAGAAATGGACATTCTAAAACCAAACAACGATTTATTCTGGAAATAGGACTCCTTGTACAACATTCTGATGGAAGCTCAGCAAAAGTAAGACAACATTTATGATGTTATTTCGTATTTCTGTGTAATATGTTGATGCCTATTCTCCACCGTGTTGGTGAGCGCTGTCTCACAATAACCCAAGCTGTATGTTGTGGTAAAGTTATTTTAAAAAATCTAACACAGCGGTTGCATTAAGAACCAGTGTATCTTTCATTTGCCATAAAACAAGTATTTTTATGTAAAGTTTATGATGAGTTCTTTGGTCAGATTAGGTGAGTGTCCAAAATATCTCCGGACATTCTGGGGAAATGTTGCTACGTATTCACAATGTATAATCACGATTTGCAGCTCTAAAAATGCAAATTTTCGAACAAAACATAAATGTATTGTATAACATGATGTTATAAGACTGTCATCTGATGAAGTTGTCCAAAGGTTAGTGATTCATTTTATATATATTGCTGGTTTTTGCGAAAGCTAACTTTGCTGTGAATAAACGCGTTTGTGTGTTTGGCTATTGTGGTAAGCTAATATAATTCTATATTGTGTTTTCGCTGTAAAACACTTAAAAAATCGGAAATATTGGCTGAATTCACAAGATGTTTATCTTTCATTTGCTGTACACCATGTATTTTTCATAAATGTTTTATGATGAGTATTTATGTATTTCACGTTGCTCTCTGTAATTATTCTGGCTGCTTTGGTGCTATTTTTGATGGTGGCTGCAATGTAAAACTATGATTTATACCTCAAATATGCACATTATCGAACAAACATAAATGTATTGTATAACATGTTATAAGACTGTCATCTGATGAAGTTGTTTCTTGGGTAGTGACTAATTTTATCTCTATTTTGTCGGTTTTGTGAAAGCTACCTATGCGGTGGAAACATGGTGAAAATATGCGGTTGTGTGTTTGGCTATTGTGGTTAGCTAATAGAAATACATATTGTGTTTTCGCTGTAAAACATTTTAAAAATCGGAAATGATGGCTGGATTCACAAGATGTTTATCTTTCATTTGGTGTCTTGGACTTGTGATTTCATGAAAATTATATTTATGATATTCCTGTCCCGTTAGGCTAGGCTATGCTAGTCAGCTTTTTTGATGAGGAGGATCCCGGATCCGGGAGGGTGATGAAGTAGAGGAACTTAATAGGAACCAAGGAAGTTAGTACTACATTAATTAGTAAATACAAAATCACAACATGTAATTATATAGATAAGTACAAGTAAGTAAGAAGGTACGTACAACTAAGTACCAGTTATTAACTATACCTAGTCACGCCACTACTTCAATTTAAATAAAATAAACACCAAGGAACATATAGTCACAAAATGTATTTATATAGTAAAACATTTTATTCCCAAAAGTAAGTACAAGTAAGAACCAACATATTACTATATAAATACGTAGTCACAGCAGTCTCTTTTAAAGTAATACCTAAGAATCACCAATGAACATACATGGTAATTTATAATTTATTACCATATAAATACCCCCAAAAATACCTTCAAGTCATCTCTCCTGTTGTTTCTATGTACTTTACATTTAGTTACCATGTATGTTCGTGGTATCAGGGATGTAAAATTAAGTGGTTTCTGTTTCCACGTAGATACAATTTAGTTACTAGGTACCATTGCATTGGACGACTCCATTCCATGAAGACAACATCAAATCTGTCCGTGATCTTACTCTGTTGTTACAGGGTACCACCTTCACACTTACAGGGTACCACCTTCACACTTACAGGGTAAGTAGGAGGTAAGAGGCGTGTAAAAAAATAATTGGTGTCTGTTTCCACATAGATACAGTGTAGTTATTTGTGAGGTACCACTGCATTGGACGAAGAGAACAAAGTGATCCAGTTTGCCAAAGTGGGGACCTTTTTTTGCATTAAAGACAAGCACACAATTCAGAGTGAAGTTTATTTAACGTAAATCAACCAAACAAACCTAAGTAGAAACAAATTTGTACTCGCAATCAGAACGAGCTAGCATAACAACAAACGCTTTTGATTCCTAGTTAGCCTCGTGGAAAACAGTTTATGGGATTGAGCTAAGTAGCAGCGAATATGTTGATCTATTATGAGCAATTGTGAGCAACTGAAGAGGATGGAGAGCCTCACAAGTTTGACAAAATTACCTCACACTCTTACAAAAAAGGTTATCTTGGGTTCTATATAGAACCTCGTGGTTCTTTGGACAAGATATAAAAAAAGGTTCTTCATTTAAAAAAACAGTGAAGGAAAAGTACCTTCCCAATCCCAGAGTATTATGCAGTCCCTCCAGGATTTTTCAATTTGGCGATCACAACATTTTCCCACATATTTTGCAAGAGCACTATTAAGACAGTTAAATCATAGCAATATGACCACATACAACGGTCCGATAACTGCAATATAAAAGAGGGCTAGCAATTTTAACCAATCAGCACACGTTTACTGCATTAAAATAGTTAAATCAAACAACACGTCAACAAACCTTTTTATTTAGAAATAGTGTAAATTCAAGTAGCTTTAAAATCAAAATAGGTCCCTACTTTTCAGGTAGCCATAGGATTAGTCTCTTTTGAGGGACAACACATTTTCCTCGATCTAGGTACCAAGGTTACTTTAGTTTACAACTCAGAGGAGAAACTCAGTCTCCATAGTGACAGTGGCTTACAGGTAAAGTCTCTGGTCTCAGGTGAGAACAACCCGATCAACAACTCCATCTCTTGGCTCCAAAGTCAAAGTTGCTCACCGTGCTGGAACTGCCAAAGTCGTCTAGGATTCCATTCTGTGTGCGGACCCCCAAAACCCCTCTGCAATCAAGATGATCTTGAGGAAGGTTGGTTGTCCAGGTTCATCTCAGAAGGCTGTGTCGAGTCCTGTGCTGACCCAGGTGGCCTTGCAGTGACCAGGCCTGATGCAGGGTGCTGTGCAGCATGTGGAGGCCAGTGCCAATGCCAGTCAGGTGTCCGAGTAGGAGTGGCAGTCTGTGTCTTTGTCAATAACAGCTGGTGCATGAAATCTAATATTAATGAAGTCTCAAGATTTTTCTTGCCTGAGGCAGAGTATCTCATGATAACCTGTAGACCACTCTATTTCTCAATAGAGTTTTCATCTATATTTTTCGTAGCTGTCTATTTACCACCACAAACCGATGCTGGAACTAAGACCGCACTCAACGAGCTATATAAGGCCGTAAGCAAACAAGAAAATGCTTATCCAGAGTTGGCGCTCCTAGAGGCCGGGGACATTAATGCAGGGAAATTTAAATCTGTTTTACCTCCCAAGAACCTTGCTTACCTCCTCCGGAGCGCTACACTGGAGATTCTGGAACCTGCCGGGCTTTTCTCTCCCAGTGCTCCCTCATCTGTGAGCTGCAGCCTTCTTTATTCCCCTCGGACCGCTCAAAGATAGCGTACCTCATAACACTGATGTCTGGGAGGGCAGTCGCCTGGGCTAAGGTGGTGTGGGAGTCCACCGTTTTCCTCAGTCTGGAGGAGTTTGGCGGAAGTACGAAAAGTGTTAGATTCTCCTTTGTCTGGGAGAGAGGCTGCTCGTAAGCTGCTCCAACTACGTCAAGACTCCCGAAGTGTGGCTAAGGAGGGAGAGGGAGTCTGTTACCAGTTCTCTTGGAAATCATCGAGGGCTGTCGACCCGCCTCCTACGGAGCCCATGCAACTGGGCAGGGCCAGATTGTCCCCCGCTGAGCACTTGCGCAGCCTTACAGTGTCTTGCTAAAGTATTACAATCTGTAATTTAAATCGATTTTTATTTGGATATCATGTAATGGACATACAAAATAAGCCAGATTGGTGAAGTGAAATGAAAAAAATAACTTGTTAAAAAATATATATATATTTTAAACGGAAAAGTGGTGCGTGAAGTCACACAATTAGTTAGATTGCACACGTGGATTTTATTTAAGTGTCACATGATCTCAGTATATATACACCTGTTCCGAACGGCCCCAGCGTCAGCAACACCACTAAGAAAGGGGCACTACCAAGCAAGCTGCACCATGAAGACCAAGGAGCTCTCCAAGGTCAGGGACAAAGTTGTGGAGAAGTAAAGATCAGGGTTGGATTATAAAAAAAATATCAGAAACTTTGAACATCCCACGCAGCACCATTAAATCCATTATTGAAAAATGGAAAGAATATGGCACCACAACAAACCTGCCAAGAGAGGGCTGCCCACCAAAACTCACGGACCAGGCAAATAGGGCATTAATCAGAGGCAACAAAGAGACCAAAGATAACTCTGAAGGAGCTGCAAAGCTCCACAGCGGAGATTTGAGTATCTGTACATAGAACCACTTTAAGCTGTACACTCCACAGAGTTGGGCTTTACGGAAGAGTGGCCATAAAAAGTCACTGCTTAAAGAAAGAAATAAGCAAACATGTTTGGTGTTCGCCAAAAGGCATGTAGGAGACTCCCCAAACATATGGAAGAAGGTACTCTGATCAGATGAGACTAAAATTTAGCTTTTTGGTCATCAAGGAAAATGCTAATTCTGGCGCAAATCCAACACCTCTCATCACCCCGAGAACACCATCCCCACAGTGAAGCATGGTGGTGGCAGCATCATGATGTGGGGATGTTTTTCATTGGCATGGACTGGGAAACTGGTCAGAATTGAAGGAATAATGGATGGTGCTAAATACAGGGAAATTCTTGAGGGAAACCTGTTTCAGTCTTCCAGAGATTTGAGACTGGGACTGAGGTTCACCTTCCAGCAGGACAATGACCCTAGGCATACTGCTAAAGCAACACTCGAGTGGTTTAAAGGGACCATTTAAATGTCTTGGAATGGCTTAGACAAAGCACAGACCTCAATCCAATTGAGAATCTGTGGTATGACTTAAAGATTGCTGTACACTAGCGGAACCCATCCAACTTGAAGGAGCTGGAGCAGTTTTGCCTTGAAGAATGGGCAAAAATCCCAGTGGCTAGATGTGCCAAGCTTATAGAGACATACCCCAAGAGATTTGCAGCTGTAATTGCTGCAAAAGGTGGCTCTACAAAGTATTGACTTTGGAGGGGTGAATACTTTTGCACGCTCAAGTTATGTTTTTTTGTGTTATTTCTTGTTTGTTTCATGATAAAAAATATTTGCATCTTCAAAGTGGTAGGGATGTTGTGTAAATCAAATGATACAAAACCCCCAACAATCAATTTAAATTCCAGGTTGTAAGGCAACAAAATAGGAGACCTGCTTTTTCTGTTGCCAATTTGTCATGAAGTCCTACCATCATATTCCTGTGTTTCCTGTGCTTTAGTTTTAGTTTTTCCTAGTCTTCCCAGTTCTGAACTTTCTGCCTGTCCTGACCCTGATCCTGCCTGCCATCCTGTACCTACCTGACTCTGATTTGGATTACAACTCTTTGCCTGCCTTGACTTACCTTTTGCCTACCCCTTGTACTGTAATAAACTCTGAGACTCGTACTATCTGCCTCTTGTGTCTGCATCTTAAGCTGAGCCATGAAAGGAGGAGGTCAAAGATCCGTCAGTGTGTTGCCAGGATAACAACTTCTCCCTCAACGTGATCAAGACAAAGGAGATGATCGTGGACTACAGGAAAAGGAGTGTTGAGCACGCCCCCATTCTCATCGACGGGGCTGTAGTGGAGCAGTTGAGAGCTTCAAGTTCCTTGGTGTCCACATCACCAATGAACTGTCATGGTCCAAACATACCAAGACAGTCATGAAGAGGCCACGACAAAGCTTATTCCCCCTTAGGAGACTGAAAAGATTTGGCATGGGTCCTCAGATCCTCTACAGCTGCACCATCGAGAGCATCCTGACTGTTTGCATCACCGGCTGGTATCGCAACTGCTCGGACCGCAAGGCACTACAGAAGGTAGTGCGTACAGCCCAGTACATCACTGGAGCCAAGCTTGCTGCCATCCAGGACCTCTATACCAGGCGCTGTCAGAGGAAGGCCCTAAAAATTGCCAAAGACTTCAGTCACCCTAGTCAAAGATGGTCTCTCTGCTACCGCATGTCAAGCGGTACCGGAGTACCAAGTATAGGTCCAAAAGATTCTTAACAGCTTCTAACCCCAAGCCATAAGACTCCTGAACAGCTAACCAAATGGCTACCCGGACAATTAATTTGCATTTTTACGCCGCTGCTACTCTCTGTTTATAATCTATGCATAGTCACTTTACATCTACCTACATGTACATATACCTCAATTACCTCGACTAACCTGTGCCCCCACACATTGACTCTGTACCGGTACCCCTTGTACAGTTAAAGTCGGAAGTTTACATACACCTTAGCCAAATACATTTAAACTCAGTTTATCACAATTCCTGACATTTAATCCTAGTAGAAATTCCCTGTCTTAGGTCAGTTAGGATCACCACTTTATTTGAAGAATGTGAAATGTCAGAATAATAGTGGAGAGAATGATTTATTTATTTCAGATTGTATTTCTTTCTTCACATTCCCAGTGGGTCAGAAGTTTACATACACTCAATTAGTATTTGGTAGCATTGCCTTTACATTGTTTAACTTGGGTCAAACATTTCGGGTAGCACTCCACAAGCTCCCCACAATAAGTTGGGTGAATTTTGACCCATTCCTCCTGACAGAGCTGGTGTAACGGAGTCAGGTTTGTATGCCTTCTTGCTCGCGCTTTTTCAGTTCTGCCCACAAATTGAGGTCCGGGCTTTGTGATGGCCACTCCAATACCTTGACTTTGTTGTCCTTAAGCCATTTTGCCACAACTTTGGAAGTATGCTTGGGGTCATTGTCCATTTGGAAGACCCATTTGTGACCAAGCTTTAACTTCCTGACTGATGTCTTGAGATGTTGCTTCAATATATCCACATAATTTTCCACCTCATGATGCCATCTATTTTGTGAAGTGCACCAGTCCCTCCTGCAGCAAAGCACCCCCACAACATGATGCAGCCACCCCCGTGCTTCACGGTTGGGATGGTGTTCTTCGGCTTGCAATCCTCTCCCTTTTTCCTCCAAACATAACGATGGTCATTATGGCCAAACAATTCCATTTCTGTTTCATCAGACCAGAGGACATTTCTCCAAAAAGTATGATCTTTGTCTCCATGTGCAGTTGCAAACTGTAGTCTGGCTTTTTTATGGTGGTTATGGAGCAGTTGCTTCTTCCTTGCTGAGCGGCCTATCAGGTTATGTCGATATAGGACTCGTTTCACAGTGGATATAGATACTTTTGTACCTGTTTCCTCCAGCATCTTCATAAGGTGTTCTGGGATTGATTTGCACTTTTCGCACCAAAGTACGTTCATCTCTAGGAGACAGCGGCGGGCGTCGGAGCCTGTGTGGTATGATTCCACCTTATTCCTATATTGTCATTTTGTTCGTTTGATGACTCTGCAGAGGTCGTAGCGGGACTGCTTGTACTTGGTTGTGTTCCTGTCATCCGTAGCCTCAGGGTTGTCTGCGGTAGCCCTGTGTGTGGTAGCATTGTCCTTTAGCTTAGCGCCAACCTCTGTGTTAATTGAATGGGAGAAGCAGTGAACTTTCACTGTGGGGACAACGTCGCCGATGCATTTCCTTATGAAGCCGGTGACGGAGGTGGTTAGCTCGTCGATGTTCCAATCAGCGCTAGAAAGCAGTCCTGTAACATAATCTCTGATTCTGATTACCATTTCTCAACGGAGTGAGTCACGGGTACTTCTTGTAAACAGTACGGAGTCATGATCTGATTTTCCGTATGGCGGACGAGGTATGCCTGCTTGTGGGAAGAGTAACAGTGGTCTAGGACTTTATCGACTGCCCCTAGTGGTGAAGGAGACGTGTTGATGGAAGTTGGGCATCACGTGTCTTAATGATGCAGAAGTAAAATTGCCGTAAACAGTCTCCGGATGTAAGTTTTCCTGCTTGTTTTTGGCCTCGTATAGTTCGTTAAGTGCCAGCGTGTTATATTTCTTGTCCTGAGGTCGAATGTATACAACAGTCACGATAATAGCTGAAACCTCCCTCGGGAATTAGAAGGATTTCACCATCAGGTATTCCAAGACGAGTGAACAATGGGTCAAGACTACCACTGCGCTCGAGTCAGCAAACCATTTGTTGTAGATAAGAATGGAACCCCCCACCCCCTCTTAATTCCCGGACTCTACTCTCCTGTGAATGGAGAATAGCCAAGGGGGATATCTTGTCTGAAAGCCATGTTTCAGAAAAGCAGAGGATATTGCCGTTATGAGAGTCCGGTTGGTAGCAAATCCGCGATCGGAGGTCATCCATCTTATTATGAAGTGATTGGCAATAGAATGGAGGGAAGAGGTGAACGGTTTTCCCTTTGCCTTAATCTTGCCAGGCCTCCCCGTCTCCTGCCTCTGTAACACCAACGTTTCTGCTTGCATACCCTGAAAATTGGGTTGGAATTACAGAGACAGCCCAGGGCAGATGAGTCGATGTCGAAGCCGCAATTGGGGTAAGTAACTGCTGATCTGATGTTCAAAAGTTATTGTCGGTTATAAGAAATGATAGTAGATACATTTCGTGAAAACAAAGTAAAAATAAACTCCAAAAGAATCACAAAATAGCAAAGTTGGGTCAGAGCTCGCCAATCGAGTAATACATTCTTATATTTTGTGTTATGATAAATACTAACATATGTGTTAAACTCATAAGCCATTGATGAATGGGCAACTCACATTGCACAGTGCGCACACATACAGTGCCTTCAGAAAGTATTCACACCCCTTGAATTTTTCCACATTGTTACAAAGTGGGATTAAAATGGATTTAATTGTATAGTTTTTGTCAAAGATCTACACAAAATACTCTGTCAAAGTGTAAGAACATTAAAAAAAATCTCTAACATTTCTGAAAAATAAAACACTATTAGAGCTTGATTAGTTAAGTGTTCAACCCCCGAGTCAATACATGTTGGAAGCTTACAGCAGATTATAGCTGTGAGTCTTTCTGGGTAAATCTCTAAGAACTTTCCACACTTGTATTGTACAACATTTTCCCATTGTTCTTTTCAAAATTCTTCAAGCTCTTTCAAATTGATTGTTGATCATTGCTAGACAACCATTTCCAGGTCTTGCCATAGATTTTCAAGAAGATTTAAGTGAAAACTGTAACTGGGCCACTCAGGAACATACACTGTCTTCTTGGTAAGCAACTCCAGTGTAGATTTGGTCTTGTGTTTTAGGTTATTGTCCTGCTGAAAGGTGAATTCATCTCCCAGTGTCTGGTGGAAAGCAGACTGAAAAAAAAAATCCTTTAAGATTTTGCCTGTGCTTAGCTCCATTCCGTTTCTTTTTCTTCCTAAAAACTCCCCTGTCCTAGAGATTACAAGCATAACCATAACATGACGCAGTCACCACTATGCTTGAAAATATGGAGAGTGCTACTCAGTAATGTGTTGTATTGGATTATCCCCAAACATCATATTTTTTATGCAAGACAAAAAGTTAATTGCTTTGCCACAATTTTTGCAGTATTACTTTAGTGCCTTGTTGCAAACAGGATGCATGTTTTGGAATATTTTTTCTGTACAGGCTTCCTTTTCACTCTGCCAATTCGGTTAGTGTTGTGGAGTAACTACAATGTTTTTGATCCATTCAGTTTACTATCACAGCCAATAAACTCTAACTGTTGGCGGTTTCCTTCCTCTCCGGCAACTGAGTTAGGAAGGACGTCTGTATCTTTGTAGTAACTGGGTGTATTGATACACCATCCAAAGTGTAATTAATAACTTCACCATGCTCAAAGGGATATTCACTGTCTTTTAAAAAATAATAATAATAATAATAATAATAATAATTTACCCCCATCTAGCAATAGGTGCCCTTCTTTGTGAGGCATTGGAAAACCTCCCTGGTCTTTGTGGTTGAAATCCACTGCTCGACTGAGGGACCTTACAGATAATTGCATGTATGGGGTAGTGACAAGGTACCGTAGTCATTAAAATAAATCATGTTAAAACACTTATTGCACACGGAGTCCATGCAATTTACTCCTGAACTTGAATAGGCTTGCAATAACAAAGGGATTGAATAATTGACATCTCAGCTTTTCATTTATGAATTTGTAAAAATACCCCATAATGCATTGTGTAGGCCAGTGACATTTTTTTTTATTGCCTGTAAACACAACAAAAGTAGAACAAGCTAAGGGGTGTGAATACTTTGAAGGCACTGTAGCTATCCAACCGTTTCCAATCGCAATAATCACTGCACGGTGTCAGGTAGGGTAGGCTATGCACCAAACGGCCAAAGTTTACTTGAAAAAGTGACTGATGTCAGAGCAAACCAATCTCTAGTAAATTAATGCTTGGTTACATGAAATGTTGGTTTGGCTGCACATAATACATCACAAGAAAGCCCTTAGCTGGCATGCTTTATTAATAGAGAAATAATGATGTACATATAGATACATAGATAATAGATAATCAAACATCATTTGATTTATCTATTATCATTACAGAGTAATGGTTGGATGTGACTGAACTTCGAGGGCTGGTTCCTTGGACACAGATTAAACAATTGAGATTCTGCATTGAACATGTTTTTTAGTCCAGTAGAAGGCCTGATCTGTATCCGGTAAACTTTGCATAAATGACAATAGAAATAAAGTAAAAATAAATGAGTAAAGTCTGTATTCGAGTCAGATTTCCCAATAGACACAACCATTTATGCTGCATCAAATTACCCTGAGTAGATATTCCATTTGATATCATTTCAGTTTTCCCTTCATGACAGAGATTATCAAACAGCATTTGATAATCTATACTTAAACAAGAATACAATCTCATTTTTGATGAATGTGGATTGTGTGAGAGATTTACAAAAATAAGTAAATGAAAGAAAAATAGCTAGCTAAATATCACAGAGGAATATTACCCGTTTAAAGTGTATTGTGTTTTACATAAACCTCTAGAAATATTTCATAAAATATAGTATTAGGTATGATAATATAAGGCATTCCAGTAAAAAAACAGAAAGCTAAATTAGAGTATTTGTGTATTTATTCCCTTTCTGACCACGGCTATACAGAATCAAAGTTTGGATTTGGGAAGTTCAGATTTGATGGGTTATTGGGATCGAAATCTTCGTCTTCCGCAAAATCCTCTGGGTCTAGGTCCGCCTCAAACATCCTCTGTAACAAACCATCCACGGTTTTGTATCCTGGGAGGAAGCAGGCAGAAAGCTGAGATCAGTACAGATGGTTAAAAGGGAAGGTCCTATTCAGGTAGAACTTGTCTAACAAAAAACACAGATGTACATTTTCCTATTGAAAACACAGGTTTTTGATAACCTTTTTCAGGGTAGTAAATCATAATTCATCACATACTGTGTAAACTATGATGATTCAATGTGATTCTATGATTGTGCATTCAGAATACACAACACATTATAGCAGCCATAATATTTGAAAATGCATGAATTTTCATATGCATATTTCCATACACGTTAATAGATTTCCAAGGTATAAAATGATGGTATGATACATACCACTATACAGGTGATTCAGACAGTGCTACAATGAATTCTCCTCAAAGCTTACTTTTACAGGCGATCTTGAACATGAGTGCAGGTTTTTCCTTGGTCGACTCAGAGGTGCCCATATCATTGTCGTTCGTTTCCATGGCATCCACCAAGTTTCCATCCAGTTTCTCTCTGATTGGCACAAAGAGAAAGCACAATAACATCAAGATAAACACGGCTGTTCAGGAGGATACATCATTACAGAACGTTCTGATGTTCTGAAATGTTTTGCATAGATTGTAGCAACTATGATTGTCATGTTGAATAGGAAATCGTATCAACTCGATTCATCACGTTTCTATCTGGAACACTGAATATTTCACCTCACTGAACATCCCCCAGTCTGCCACATCTACTGGCCAATAAGCAATTAGCAAACCCTTTATTTTAAGGCAGTGCATCATGAATACTGTATGTGGTTTAGCTTGGAACATGACTCATGGCTACAGGAAATTATGCATGCTACACTTTCACCCCTCTGACTCAATACGAAATCAAGCCATGGCATAAAAAATTATTCTTCTCTAATTGCAAAACTATCAGGCACGTACTGTTTGACGCCCAATTCCAGTTCCTCAATTTTCTTTTCCAGTGAAGATTGTAGATTACTTTGGTCTACGGTGTACTCCACGAAGAAGGCTTCCAGGACGAAAGCGATGAAAATACTGAGGGGGAAAAAAGCATGCGATACTCAATTCTCAAAGTGAGTTATCAAATACCAAGTCACATCACCACCTCCTAGGTACTCCTGCAGATCTGAAACTATTACATGGGTATAAGCAATATGGCGGACATTCCTCCAAGCCAATCAAAAGATTGGGGGGGGGGGGGGGGGGGGTGTAATAGGAGCTAGGGGTCGATTTGTAATTCAGCAATAGAGTATCATTGAGAAATGTTTGTTTGGTTCTCAGTATTTCAAAGGAAACTTGTTCTTACTTGATAATGATGATGACAACTACAATATGGAAGAGGACGAAGAACATCCTGGCTGAGATGTGAGTGACTGCGGTGAAACCGCTGGACAGCAGTGGGACCAACATTAAAGAAAATAATAAGACAGTAACAATTCTTCACCGAGCGGTCAAGTTAGCCTGGCAACTTTGAGAAACACTGAGAAACGACCCAGTTGTCTGGGTCCTAAAATAAGCCATGAAGACTGTTTAGTAAAGAAAAAGGAGTTACAGTGCAGTTTCATCTCATTTTTAACCCTCTACACACTGTAAAGTTTTAGTCAGTGACCACTGCTTACTGTACATCACAGTACACAATTTCAATCTTGGAGCAACATTTTCACAAGAGTACATAAAAAGTATTGGTTTTTAGCTTAATATCTGTATTTCCCCAAGCTTGGAAAAGGATATCATGCCACTGGTTGACCACGGTGAGTTCCAGTAGGAGGATAAAAGAGGAAACGACGTCGTTAAAGTTGTTCCTGCAGTAGTTGTGCTTGGCGAACACTGAGTTTTTGAGCAGAGGGTTTCCACAGAATGCCTTAGCCGGATCAGTGGAGTTGGCCTCGAAAAAGAGTATTTTCCCTTTGAACAGCTCCATTCCCACCATGGCGAATATGTAATAGACCACCTGAAAAATACATGGGACAACTATGCAGTCAATCAATCAGTTGCAACACAGGATTACATAGAGGGATATTTCACTCCAATCAATTGTCTGATGTTTTCAGCCATCATAATACAGTAATGTAAATATGAGTCAATGACCAGGACCATCTCATTTGTAGATCCAGCTGTATGGCATAATCCAAAATGAACAGAAGACATAAGCACCACAATTATAATCCTTATCTTTTCCATTCATTTAGGGTTGAGGCATATAGCTGGATATACATAGCTCATAGATTGGGAATTTGATTCATCTTGACCTTTGACACTTGGAAGGGATATCCGATGATTTCAATCTCATGAGCTTAGTTCAACTGAACCCAAAATACAGTATAAGCTTGTTTTACTCCAATGTTTGTAAACAAAGTAAATGTAAAACACCATATAGGCTCAAAACATGGTTCCAGCTATAATTACAATTTCATGGATGGTCAGTCCTTGCATCCATAGCTTTGTCGATGAATTTGAGAGTGGTTACATTTCTCCAGCCCCATCCCTCAGCTTTTTAGTGAAACAGTGGAGGGGAGTACACTTTGTTATCCTGATTGTCACTTTAAGCTCAATATGCAGGAATAGGGTCACACTTTGGTCCATAAATATCATTAATAAAACACAATAACTTCTTGGTGTAATTTAACTTAACTACACACTAACAACTTACGATAATGAGCTGTCCGAATGTGAGTATCGTTGGTCCAATCTTGATGAGGGTGTTGATGATGGCACGGAACCTGAGGGGAGAGAGAGAACATCAGGAAAAGTTCCACGTCCAAGTCTATGAATAAGAATATCAAAATCAACCATATCCGACTTGTATAGGTCTTTCTGCAAATTCATTTTGTCACAGTAGCTACTGCAGATACTAGCGCTGGTAGTTAAGGGAAACGGTTTGATAATGTTTCACATCTTAATGTTGAAGCCCACACACACCAGACACTGCTCATACAGGAAATGGAAGTACTTGACCTCCTAACCTTTTGATGTTGTCCACCACTCGTATGAGCCTCAGGATGCGCAGGATGAACACAATGTCTAGGATCTGACGGCTGGTGTAGCCTCCAGCTGGGACAAACCACATGAACATCACAACGTGAGCGCCCGGCAGACTCGGAGGGCTAAATCATTTTACATGCATGTGTTCTATGCTGCAAGAGGGCACCGACGATAGCATAGAGACAAAAAGGACACAAAGAAAATAAACAGCATCCCAAGTCAACATAGGAGGCAGATGTTTGATTTATAGCGCTTTTCAACAAGCTCCTCACAGTAGGAAACACCTCATCCATCGCCAATGTATACCACCCACTACCAATGTCCTTATATACTATACTGATTTTTCAATAATGTAATTGATGAGTATCTATCAGAAGTCATCAATAAAACATAAATAAAGTACTCTTTTAATCTTTCATTGTACTTTTTCTCATTTTCAAAAATGAAACATAACGATGACCCCTCATTCAATAGATTTAAAATAATACATGAAAGGGTCAAAGAGCTATGGGCAACAGAAACAATAGGGTGACTCCAACAAACCAATGAGAGGCTTACTATAGGTGACCTTCCACTCCTGCTTCCCAGAGCCAGCACAGCTTTGAAATAACGTAACACCCCAATGTTAGCTCAATGTCAACAGCAGGCAGCATTAACAATGAGCGGCCATCAGAGGGTGGCTCATGAGGAACAGCAAACCGCACACAAAAATGGGCAATTAAGTTGGATATTGTATTTGCCTTAATATAAACAATGACGGTAAAAGTTCTCTCAAATGGCATGATGGACTACAATCTGAAATGTAGGCACACTGCTGCTGAGCCCTTAAAGAAAAATAACAAAGAAATAACAATTTACTGTTTGTGAGGAAAGAGTGGAAGTCATCGATAACACAATGTGCTAGATTTAAAGACATATTGGGCCGGTTTCCCCCGGACGCAGATTATGCCTAATCCTGGAATAAAAAGCATGCTCAATGGAGAATCTAATGGAATTCTAATCCAGGACTACGTTTAGTCTGTGTCCAGGAACATGGCCCATTTTGGTTTTGAATCCTCAAACTTAAAAATATGTAGTAGTACACTGCTGCACTGGGCGTCGATGACATGGATGTCAATTAAGGCCTGATAGGTGGGGGGGGCCACCTCTCTGATTCAGAGGGTTTGGGTTAAATGTCAAAGACCTGACTAGGTATCCCCTTTCCCTTCCCTAACACAGATTTAGGTTTTACTTACATAATTTCACTGCTGAATTGATGATCATAGCAATCAAGGCAGTGATGACAATGATGGTGTCAAACCTGTGTGCATAGTGGTGAGGAAGATATTACTACACAAGTAACTAAACCGAAGCAGAAACGGTCTCCTTTCATTGCAATTCAATCCTCATATACCTAATCAGCTAGTACCACTTAAGTACGCAAGCCTTGGTCACAGAATTAGGGATTCTGCATCTACATGGCGTAAGGGGAACATAAAACTTTGCTACTAATATTGAGCAGACCTGGGTTGTATCTTTCTTTCAACTTTAGCCGTGCTTGATTGAGCTTGGAACAGTCAAAAAAGTGCAGACCCTCAAAACGCTCAAAGTATTTGAAGGGAAAACAACAAATTATACTACTACTGCCTACATAAAGGGTTGGTTTCCCAGATTAAGATTGAGTTTTGTCCTGGATTAAAAAGCAAGCTCAATGGAGATTCTTCAGTAAGCATGCTTTTTAGTCCAGGACTAGGCTTAAATCGCTGCCCGCGTAACCGGACAAAAATGCTTGGGATTCTCACCAGTTCCAGAACTGGTGTCTGGAGAAGAAGGCGCGCGGTTCGAAGCTGTACAGTTTGAGGAGGATCTCTAGGAGATAGAGAACCAGGAAAGCCCACTCTACGTTGGCTATCAGCGGGTCCTCCTCATCCAGGCCGATGAACACCGCGTTAACCAGGATGATCAGGTCGTAGGTGTACATGAACGCCCTGGATATCACACACACACACACACACACGGAAAGAAACACAAAGATATACAGTGCCTTGGGAAAGTATTCAGACCCTTTGATTTTTTCCCACATTTTGTTACGTTACAGCCGTATTCTAAAATGGATTAAATACATAAAAATCCTCAACCTACACACAATACCCCATAATGACAAAGCAAAAATCAGGTTTTTAGAAATGTTTGCACATTTATTAAAAATAAAACAGAAATACCTTATTTACATAAGTATTCAGACCCTTTGCTATGAGACTCGAAATTGAGCTCAGGTGCATCCTGTTTCCATTCATCATCCGTGAGATGTTCCTCCAACTTGTTTGGAGTCCACCTGTGATACATTTAATTGATTGGACAAGATTTGGAAAAGTACACTTCTGTCTATATAAGGTCCCACAGTTGAGAGTGAATGTCAGAGCAAAAACCAAGCCATGAGGTCAAAGGAAATTGTCCGTAGAGCTCCGAGACAGGATTGTGTCGAGGCACAGATTTGGGGAAGGGTACCATAAAATGTCTGCAGCATTGAAGGTCCTCAAGAACACAGTGGCCTCCATCATTCTTAAAGTGGAAGAAGTTATATACCACCAAGACTCTTCCTAGAGTTGGCCGCCTGGCCAAACTGAGCAATCGGGGGAGAAGGGCCTTCGTTAGGTAAGTGACCAAGAACCCTGTCATGCTGACAGAGCTCTAGAGTTCCTCTGTGGAGATGGGAGAACCTTCCAGAAGGACAACCATCTCTGCAGCACTCCACCTATCAGGCCTTTATGGTAGAGTGGCCAGAAGGAAGCCACTCCTCAGTAAAAGGCACATGACAGCCGCTTGGAGTTTGCCAACAGGCACCTAAAGACTCTCAGAGCATGAGAAACAAGATTCTCTGGTATGATGAAACCAAAATGCAACTCTTTGGCCTGAATGCATCTGGAGGAAACCTGGCATCATCCCTACGGTGAAGCACGGTGGTGGCAGCATCATGCTGTGGGGGTGTTTTTCAGTGGCAGGGACTGGGAGACTAGTCAGGATCGAGGCAAAGATTAACGGAGCAAAGTAGAGAGATCCTTGGTGAAAAGCTGCTCCAGGGCACTCAGGACCTCAGACTGGGGCAAAGGTTCACCTTCAACAGGCAAAGGTTCACCTTCAACAACTTCAACAACTACTCAACAACTACTTTTAAACTCGGACAAAACAGAGAGGCTTGTTCTAGGTCCCAAGAAACAAAGAGATCTTCTGTTAAATCTGACAATTCATCTTGATGGTTGTAAAGTCGTCTCAAATAAAACTGTGAAGGACCTCGGCGTTACTCTTGACCCTGATCTCTCTTTTGACGAACATATCAAGACTGTTTCAAGGACAGCTTTTTTCCATCTACGTAACATTGCAAAAATCTGAAATTTTCTGTCCAAAAATGATGCAGAAAAATTAATCCATGCATTTGTTACTTCTAGGTTAGACTACTGCAATGCTCTACTTTCCGGCTACCCGGATAAAGCACTAAATAAACTTCAGTTAGTGCTAAATACGGCTGCTAGAATCCTGACTAGAACCAAGAAATTTGATCATATTACTCCAGTGCTAGCTTCCCTACACTGGCTTCCTGTTAAGGCAAGGGCTGATTTCAAGGTTTTACTGTTAACCTATAAAGCGTTACATGGGCTTGCGCCTACCTATCTTTCCGAGTTGGTCCTGCCGTACATACCAATACGTACGCTACGGTCACAAGACGCAGGCCTCCTAATTGTCCCTAGAATTTCTAAGCAAACAGCGGGAGGCAGGGCTTTCTCCTATAGATCTCCATTTTTATGGAACAGTCTGCCTACCCATGTGAGAGACGCAGACTCGGTCTCAACCTTTAAGTCTTTACTGAAGACTTATCTCTTCAGTAGGTCATATGATTGAGTGTAGTCTGGCCCAGGAGTGTGAAGGTGAACGGAAAGGCTCTGGAGCAACGAACCGCCCTTGCTGTCTCTGCCTGGCCGGTTCCCCTCTCTCCACTGGGATTCTCTGCCTCTAACCCTGTTACAGGTGCTGAGTCACTGGCTTACTGGTGCTCTTTCATGCCGTCCCTGGGAGGGGTGCGTCACTTGAGTGGGTTGAGTTACTGACGTGATCTTCCTGTCTGGGTTGGCGCCCCCCCTTGGTTTGTGCTGTGGTGGAGATCTTTGTTGGCTATACTCGGCCTTGTCTCAGGATTATAAGTTGGTGGTTGTAGATATCCCTCCAGTGGTGCGGGGGCTGTGCTTTGGCAAAGTGGGTGGGGTTATATCCTTCCTATTTGTCCCTGTCCGGGGGTATCTTCGGATGGGGCCACAGTGTCTCCTGACCGCTCCTGTCTCAGCCTCCAGTATTTATGCTGCAGTAGTTTGTGTCGGGGGGCTAGGGTCAGTTGGTTATACCTGGAGTACTTCTCCTGTCTTATCCAGTGTCCTGTGTGAATTTAAGTATGCTTTCTCTAATTCTCTCGTTCTCTCTTTCTTTCTCTCTCTGAGAACCTGAGCCCTAGGACCATACGTCAGGACTACCGGGCATGACGACTCCCTGCTGCCCCCAGTCCGCCTGGCCTTGCTGCTATTCCAGTTTCAACGGTTCTGCCTGCGGTTACGGAACCCCTACCTGTCCCAGACCTGCTGTTTTCAACTCTTAATGATCGGCTATGAAAAGCCAACAGATTTATTCCTGATTTTTATTTGACCATGCTTGTCATTTATGAACATTTTGAAAATCTTGGCTCTCTAATTTTCTCCTTCTCTCTTTCTTTCTCTCGGAGGACCTGAGCCCTGGGACCATACGTCGGGACTGCCGGGCGTGGTGGCTCCTTGCTGTCCCCAGTCCGCCTGGCCTTGCTGCTGTTCTGCCTGCGGTTATGGAACCGCCACCTGTCCCAGACCTGTTGTTTTTCAACTCTTAATGATCGGCTATGAAAAGCCAACTGAATATTATTCATGATTATTATTTGACCATGCTTGTCACTTATGAACATTTTTGAACATCTTGGCATAGTTCTGTTATAATCTCCACCCGGCACGGCCAGAAGAGGACTGGCCACCCCTCATAGCCTGGTTCCTCTCTAGGTTTCTTCCTAGGTTTTGGCCTTTCTAGGGAGTTTTTCCTAGCCACCGTGCTTCTACACCTGCATTCTAGCTGTTTGGGGTTTTAGGCTGGGTCTCTGTACAGCACTTCGAGACATTAGCTGATGTACGAAGGGCTATATAAAATAAACTTGATTGATTGATTGAACAGGACAACGACCCTAAGCACACAGTTAAAACCTCTTCGGGCTAGGGGGTGGTATTTTCACATCCGGATGAAAAGCGTGCCCAAAGTAAACTGCCTGCTACTCAGGCCCAGAAGCTAGGATATGCATATAATTGGTAGATTTGGATGGAAAACACTCTAAAGTTTCTAAAACTGTTAAAATTATGTCTGAGTATAACCAAACTTATTTGGCAGGCGAAACCCGAGGACAAACCATCCAGGATTTTTTTGTTTGTTGAGGTGACTGTTTTCAATTGGTTTTCTAAGTGAATCTAGATTTCTGAGGCATCTGGTTGCAGTTCATATGGCTTCCACTAGATATCAACAGTCTTTAGAAATTGGTTGATGTTTTTCCTTTGAGAAATTAAGAAGTAGCCATTTCCTTTCTGGGTGGATAGCCAAGTGGACTGTTTTGTTTGGGGCGCGTGACCTGAAGCTCGCTCCACTTTCATTTTATCCGCTATTGAACGCAGTTTATCCCATCTTATATTTTATGGATTATTTACATTTTAAAATACCTAAAGTTGGATTAGTTGAAACACGGTGGCTGGATTAACAAGAAGTTAAGCTTTAATTTGGTGTATTGCACCTGTGATTGTATGAAAGTTAAATATCATTTTTTTTAAAATTGAATTTCGCGCTCTGCAATTTCACCGGATGTTGTCGAAACGTTCCGCTAGCGGAACCCCCAGCCGAAACAGGTTAAGACAACACAAGAGTGGCTTCGGGACAAGTCTCTCTAAGTCCTTGAGTGGCACAGCCAGAGCCCGGACTTGAACATCTCTGTAGAGACCTGAAAATAGCTGTGCAGCTATGCTCCCCATCTAACCTGACAGAGTTTGAGAAGAAATGGGAGAAACTCCCCAAATAGAGGTGTGCCATGCTTGTAGTGTCATACCCAAAAAGACTCAAGACTGTAATTGCTGCCAAAGGTGCTTCAACAAAGTACTGAGTAAAGGGTGAGAATTCTTATGTAAAATGTGATATGTTATTTACTTTAAATAAATTAGCAAACATTTCTAAAAACCTGTTTTTGCCTTGTCATTATGAGGTAGTGTGTGTAGATTGAAGAAAACAAAACAATATATTTTAGAATAAGGCTGTAACAAAATGTGGAAAAAGTCAAGGGGTCTGAATACTTTTCGAAGGCACTGTCTACTTTCAGATACTTTCACACGCGCCCCCAAACCTCTTCCCTGTACGTCTGCTGAGTAACGTCTACACTCATTGGGTGCACTCACCTGTGCTGGACCATGCGGCAGACGAGACGACTGGGGGAGGAGAGATAGAGAGAGGGGAGCCATGTCTTGAGGGGGTGAGGCCGTGACTTCATCATGATCACCTGGATGTTCAGGAGGTCCGCAAGCTGAACAAATGCCACTTTCCCTGCACAGGTGGATGGATGGATTAAATGAATTAAGGCTTCAGCTCAAAGCAGGTGCTGCATTTGTCATCTTGGGTAACACTACGGTCGCGTTCCAGGGTAACTACATTGCAGGCATTGCATTGCATGAACCAATGGTTGTGTACCATGTCAGTGACTGGGAATTTTGACTTCAAATGGCTATATCATATGATGTGGATGTTAGCTGACATATTAAACACCTATACAGGTCCATCTGCAATTTACTCAGCATGTAACACAGCTTTGTGTGGATCTCTCTGTGAAGTAGACGCCAACCACTCACCTATGCAGCCTTTGTTGTTGTCGTCGGAGACGCTCCACAGAAGCTCCCTGTGAGCGTTGCTGATGTCCGGCTGGACGAACCGCACAAGCTGGTTCCAACAGGCCTGGCTTACCACAGGCTCCTCCTCTCCCTTCCTCTCCTGCAGCACGCCGAAGGCACGCACCATCTTGTGCCTCTTGGCCCTGACGAGCTGCCGAACTTCTTCCTGATTGGGTACATAGGATAGGAATAGGATGAAGTTGCCCGTAGACACTGATCTTGGCTCAGTTTAGCATTTACCCCACAAATGGTTGAGGTTAGGAATGGGGGAGGGGATCCTAGACCTGGACCTAGAGGAAACTTCACCACAAAGCACATGGGTAAAGTGACATCACTTGACCTACAACCTCAGATCAGTGAAGACGAAGGAAAGCATACTTTAGACTACAAACACCCACCTAGGGAAAGTGATGAGAGGTTATCATAAATGAGTCCTTTTAGACACCACACAATTATCAGCCGCTCACTTTTCTCACCAACTCAGCGGGCTTGTGGTTAGAGTGTCCGCCCTGAGATCGGAAGGTTAGGAATTCGATGACCAGCGGCGTCATACCAAAGACTGTAAAAATGGGACCTGGTGGGTCTCTACTTGGCACTTAGCATTAAGGAGATTTGAGGGTAAGGCCCTGCGATAGACTAGCATCCTTTCTTGGGGGGTGTACTTGTACACCAAGCTGCCTTAAGCTAGAGCCAGGAGATTCTCCTATGAGCCATTCCATCTCACACAAGCCAAGGCTACTTACATTTTAAAGTCACCAATATTGAATTTCATAATAAAACACAAAAGCACTCAAAATAGCTACCTTTAAGCAACAACCTATCAAAGTTGTGACGTTCAACTAGCTCATTCAGACACGCTCTGACACAGAATGAAACAAATCATATCAGAACCAACAAAAGGAGCAAATCTGCAAAGAAATTGCTTATATCATTGTCGTGTCCACCCACTCTACCTTCAGGTACTTTTTGTAGTTGTTGTACACGACCGCCAAGAACACTGACATGAAGATGTAGGTGTTGATGAGGATATAGGTGATGAAGAACACAGCAAAGAAAACGCTGAAGTTGTACGCTGGCATCCTACGTAGGGAAATAAAGACAAAAATACAAAAAGATTTGTCCACGTAAGTGTCTGTATATTAAAGATTAAACAATTAAATGACTCATGTGATATTTTACAGTTTAGTCATTTAGCAGAGGCTCTTATCCAGAGCGACTAACAACCAGTTTATTCAACTTCAGTAGGCAAAACCCACCATGTATCACCATCATTGCAATTATAATCTACTCCCAGCAAAATTGTTGTAGGTTTATTAGGTACACCACCCTTTCACGGAAATGGTTCGCTCCTACAGACAGGGAGTCACGTGGCCGTGGCTTGCTATATCAAGCAGGCAGATAGGCAGAGACATTCAATTACTGTTCAATTGAACATTAGAATGGCAAAACAAGAGACTTAAGCAACTTTGAACGTGGTATGATCGTCAGTCCTAGGTGCGACGGTTCCAGTATCTCAGAAATGTCCGTCTACCTGGCCTTTTCACGCGCGCCAGTGTCTAGGGTTTACCGAGAATGGTGCATCCGTCCACAAATCGGTAAATAACGGCGCAGTACAACAGTGGTGTGCAGAACGGCATCTCGGGAATGCACAACTCGTCGGTCTTTGACACGGATGGGCTATAACACCCGGTTTCATTCCTATCAACTAATAACAAAAATAAGCAGCTCCAGTGGGCACGCGATCACCAACACTGGACAATTGAGGAGTGGAAAAGCATTGCCTGGTCTGACAAATCAAAGTTCCTGTTGCGTCATATTGGTGGCAAAGTCAAGATTTGGCCTAGACAGCATGGGTCCATGGCTCAATCCTGCTTGGTTTCAAAGGTATGGGCTGGTGGTGGTAGGGTAATGTTTTCCTAGTACACGTTAGGTCCCTTGAGCAACGTTTCCATGCCCCGAAGAATTCAGGCTGTTATGGAGGCAAAGTGTGATCTGACACAGTACTATATGGATGTACCTAATAAACTGGCCACTGAGTGTATATAGAAAGGGGCATGCACTTTGAGCTTAAAGTTGCACTACAAATCAAAAGTCATACAGTTAAAGCTAGAATCCTTAAATGCTACATCCATTTTCTGACCTTTAAATTAATGATAAATACCCATTAATTCTTAAAGATTAACTGAAATGCCTTATGAGCTCAGTCCAACTGTCATACTCCATCAGAACCCAAAACATAAGATTGTTTACAAACATTGGAGTAAAAACAAACACTGTCTAGCCTCAAAACATAGTTAAAACTATATTTGTGATATAGTGGATGGTCATCCCTTGCATTGATATGCTCTGTCTATGAATTTGACAGTGGTTACATTTCTCAAAGCCCATCCCTAAGCTTTTTACCAAAACAGAGGTGGGGTGCCAGCTTTGTTATTTTTTCAATTAAGGATTCTAGCTTTAAAAAGAAGAATTCAAATATTGCTAGATTTCATAACAAAAAAAATCACAATAAAGTCTTAACAAAAATCATAAGGAAATATGGTTGGATAATGTATCCAGGGTACTCACATGATATCCGGGCTGTTGGCAGTCGTGACTAGGACATAGAGATCAAAGACAATCTCCAGATAGTTGGTGAAATAGGGGCGTCCCTCTATTGTTTTAAGGCCCCTAGGGAGAAAGCAGCAGCACAAATGTGGTGTGCATTATGTCCAACAACAATGCCCCCCCCCCCACCAAAATAAAACTAAATAAAAGGGCAACTTGATCCTAGCCCCCTCCCTCTTTGCAAACAGGAAGTATGGATGGATGTCCTCTACTAACCACACAAGGACGGTGTAGGATGACATAACCATCATAAAGAAAAACAGTGCTCCGAGGGGCTAAGATTAGGTTTGGGATAGAAAAGCTGATTCTAGACCTTCTCTTATAGAGGCAACTACAATAGTTTTCAGAGCAACTTTATGAAGTGCTATGCATTTGGTAGTAATTCTTTGCTTGCCAACTATACCAGACCAGCATGGGTGCAGGCTTTTGTTCCAACCCATCATGAACACGCCTGATTCAACTAATAAAAGGCTTGGTAGAATAGGAGTTGAATCAGATTTGTTAACCCTAGTTTTGTTTTTTAAATTTCTTATTTTTTTAAGTAAAAAATTGTTTGCTTCCCTACCCCAAGTTTTCATGTGTGGGTCAAATATGACCCGTATGTATTTCCTATGGAATCCACTGCATTGCACTCGTCAAACTGACTTTTCTTTGTTACAACAATAAAATCAAAGTGATTAATATAATCTTGTTTTTAATGTTCATTAATCACCGTTTTCATTTCTCCTTTTTAACTCATTGAGTAAAAGCAGTTTCATAAAGGGGCTCATAAGAATGTAGACAGATATACAGTTGAAGTCGGAAGTTTACATACACCTTAGCCAAATACATTTAAACACTTTTCACAATTCCTGACATTAATCCTAGTAAAAATTCCCTGTTTTAGGTCAGTTAGGATCACCACTTTATTTTAAGAATTTGAAATGTCAGAATAATAGAAGAGATAGAATGATTTATTTCAGCTTTTATTTCTTTCATCACATTCCCAGTGGGTCAGAAGTTTACATACACTCAATTAGTTTTTGGTAGCATTGCCTTTAAATTGTTTAACTTGGGTCAAACGTTTCAGGTAGCCTTCCACACGCTTCCCACAATAAATTGGGTGAATTTTGGCCCATTCCTCCTGACAAAGCTGGAGTCAGGTTTGTAGGCCTCCTTGCTCGCACACACTTTTTCAGCTCTGCCCACAAATGTTTTATAGGATTGAGGTCAAGGCTTTGTGATGGCCACTCCAATACCTTGCCATTGTTGTCCTCAAGCCATTTTGCCACAACTTTGGAAGTATGCTTGGGGTCATTGTCCATTTGGAAAACCCATTTGCGACTAAGCTTTAAACTTCCTGACTGATGTCTTGAGATGTTGCTTCAATATATCCACATAACTTTCCACCTCATGATGCCATTTATTTTGTGAAGTGCCCCAGTCCCTCCTGCAGCAAAGCACCCCCACAACAGGATGCTGCCACTCCCGTGCTTCACGGCTGGGATGGTGTTCTTCGACTTGCAAGCGTCCCCCTTTTTCCTCCAAACATAACGATGGTCATTATGGCCAAACAGTTCTATTTTTGTTTCATCAGACCAGAGGACATTTCTCCAAAAAGTACATCTTTGTCCCCATGTGCAGTTGCAAACCCTAGTCTGGCTTTTTTTAATGGCGGTTTCGGAGCAGTGGCTTCTTCCTTGCTGAGCGGCCTTTCAGGTTATGTCGATATAGGACTCGTTTTGCTGTGGATATAGATACTTTTGTACCCGTTTCCTCCAACATCTTCACAAGGTCCTTTGCTGTTGTTCTGGGATTGATTTGCACTTTTCGCATCAAAGTACGTTCATCTCTAGGAGACAGAACGCATCTCCTTTCTGAGCGGTATGACAGCTGCGTGGTCCCATGGTGTTTATACTTGCGTACTATTGTTTGTACAGATGAACGTGGTACCTTCAGGCGTTTGGAAATTGTTCCAAAGGATGAACCAGACTTGTGGAGGTCTACAATCTTTTTTCTGAGGTCTTAGCTTATTTCTTTTGATTTTCCCATGAAGCAAAGAGGCACCGAGTTTGAAGGTAGGCCTTGAAATGCATCCACAGGTACACCTTCAGTTGACTCAAATTATGTCAATTAGCTTATCAGAAGCCATGACATCATTTTCTGGATTTTTCCAAGCTGTTTAAAAGGCACAGTCAACTTAGTTTTTGTAAACTTCTGACCCACTGGAATTGTGATAGTGAATTATAAGTGAAATAATCTGTCTGTAAACAATTGTTGGAAAAATTACTTGTGTCATACACAAAGTAGATGTCCTAACCGACTTGCCAAAACTATAGTTTGTTAACAAGAAATTTGTGAAGTGGTTGAAAAACAAGTTTTAATGACTCCAACCTAAGTGCATGTAAACTTCCGACTTCAACTGTGCAACCAAAATGGTTTAACAGATGCTGGATGAGGAAGCCATTTGTGCCTCTGACTCAGAAGTATCTAATTCAGATGGCACAGACTATGTGCCTGTGGGTAAAGTTGGAGTTGTGGATGCACCTGGTAGTCCAGCTGTTCTAGAAGATTATACAGATGGGGAGAACTCCTCTGAGGAGGAGAGTGAGTAAAAAGGGGTCTTACTGGAGTGAACATCTCCCACCACTAAAGACAGGACCAGAATCCATAACATCCTGAGGATCTGCCCAGGGCCTGTGCCGGGGTCAACAGTTGTGTCACCAAAAGTTGCCTGGGATCTGTTCATTAGTGACAACATCATTGAGGAGGTCCTAAAGTGTACACATTTTTGAAGGATGAGGAAGAGCGACAGCAAAAGGGACAGAGTGGAGAGAGCTCAACAAAGAGGAACTAAAGGCCTTCATTGGTTTAACCCTCCTCTCAGGCATGGAGAACCGGTGGGATATCTCCACACGGGAGCTATTTTTGGATCCACTCCAGAATCCAATGTATAAGGCCACCATGTCGGTTCGGAAGATATGAGGATATCCGTCGATACCCGAGGCTTGATGACAAGAGGACCAGTGTGTTCAGAGAAGCAACGGACCACCTGGCAGCCTTCTGGTATGTGTGGGACCTTTTCCCGGACAAACTGTAGAGAAAGGTTCATCCCCAGCGATTGCGTCACAGTGGACGAGCAGTTTTCCTCCAGACGTGACACTTGGCATTCCGTCCAATGAGTTCAATCTTGGTTTCATCAGACCAGAGTATCTTGTTTCTCATGGACTGAGAGTCTTTATGTGCCTTTTGGCAAACTCCAAGCGGGCAATCATGTGCCTTTTACTGAGGAGTGGCTTCCATCTGGCCACTCAACCATAAAAGGCCTGATTGGTGGAGTGCTGCAGAGATGGTTGTCCTTCTGGAAGGTTCTCCCATCTCCACAGAAGAACTGAGGCAATGGAAAGCTGTGGGGTGATGAAAGAGAGCCATGCCACCACCACTCAGAGCAGCCAGGGCCAGAGGAGGAACAGGTGCCAGCTCTGCCCAAGCGCAAAGGATAGAAAAGTCAGCTGCTGGTGTTCTCAGTGCAACACATCCGTCTGCAAAGAGCACAGTCACAAGCTTGCTGTTTGTAACAAATGCATGGACTAAGACAGCATAAGTAAGCATCACACACACGCAAACTTTGTTCCTTTTAGTGTTCATGTTTTCTAAATTCACAATTGTCAGTGTTGTCATTTATATTGATGATGAACTTTGGATTTTCAAATAAATGCTTAGAAATATTATAAAACATGCTTAAGGTGGTTTTATTTTGTTCTTCATACTAAAAGGTTGAATGTGAAACTTTGATTGTAAGAAAAAGATGCTAATATTTTCAATATCCGTTATGGAATTTCATAATATGTTATCATTGAAATGTGTATCAAACTGTTGAAGAGCGACTAAAAACATTTTAAACAAAATAATAATTAAAAGGTCCAAATCATCACTCAAAATAATTATGTTCGACCAAATGGATAATATTTTAGACCCATATCAATAAAACACAGATATTACATTATCGGGTCATTTTGACCTGGCATATGCATTCTTGTGGCGCCATGTTTACTATGCATCCTAGGGTTAATGCTTGGCTGGAATAAAGGCCTGCATTTAGACCAGGCCTCTGCAGACAAAATGGTCACCCCTGTTCTAGATTTTACAATGCTGTCAGGTCATGCCCATATGACTTCCGGACATTCCTGATCCTGACTTACCTTTTCCCAAAGAGTTTGAGGGCCATGAGTGAGAACATGAGCACACTGAACATGAAAAGCAGGAAGACATAGAGGATCTGAGGCAGTGCGTTCCGGATGCTTCGGAACGCTCTCCGGAGCTGGAGGAAGGAAGAGAGAATGTGAGTGAGTGACAGAAAGGGGATACCTTGTCAGTTGTACAACTGAATGCATTAAACCGAAATGTGTCTTCCGCATTTAACCCAACCCCTCTGAATCAGGGGGAAAATGGTGTGTGTGACAGACAGACTTTACCTGTCGTCCCTCAGTGATATTGACCAGTAGGAGGGGCCTCAGTACCCGCGACCAGCGGACAGCGTAGAAACCACTGGCTTTCAACGCCCCATAAATTATCATATCAACAAGTGAGAGCTGAGGAGGAGAAAAATGACAATTATTACCTTGTTTCTTTCATTGTAATGGGAGTAGTTATTCAAAGCTAAATTCAAAATCGACTTCTAACGACTCCTGGAGATCAAAGTAAATTGTATAGATTTAGTGTGGTAATTGTATTGTAGCCATATTGTTTCCATCTATCCAATCCTGAAGCGGGTGAGTGTAATGGCTAGTGGTTGATTTGCAATTCAGCATTCTGGATTATTTCAGAGCAATTCTCAAACTTCCTAAATTGGAGCCCAGTGTTGGAAGTTGGAATTGGGTTCCAACATTGGGCTCCACTTTTCCACACACTGCTCAATCAAGAGTCAACACCACCCCAGTCATACAATTTACATTGAAATATGTTTTACCACCTTTATATATATATATATATCGCTACCAATACATGTTTGGATACATGGTCAATACAGGAGTTAGCAGTGTCCAACAGTGCATTCAAAATGAGTCATTTGTTTATTCTGAATCAAACTGAGTCATAGCGTTAACACTAGGCAGTAACTAGGAGTTGAGAATCCCTGACACAGGGAAACTGAGGGCTAAAGGTTGTTTCACAACAACGTGCAAAGCACTTCTCAGCACATTCTCAACTTGTCATACAGTTCCTTCAAATGCTGCTACACTGACAGTCACTGGGTGCATTTCCCAATTCCTTCTTGGCCAAAGTAGTATGCGATTTCTTTCAACGACCGAGACTAATACATGTTAGCAATACCTTGGTTTTGGATTTGATTCCAGTATTGTTCATATATGCAGAATATGTATAAGCTGTCGCCGGATAAGAAGTATTATAATAAATTAAAATGTATTATTCAGGCACCTGTATCTAGACAGAGATATGCATACTGAATCACAATGACCCTAGTGTTCATGTCTTGTGAGGAGAGGTAGGAGAGAGCAGAGCAGACAAGGAATTTCCAATGTAGTAGTTGGACAAATAAAGTTGTATTGTGCTATATTGTATTTCACTAAAGAACATGATAATACGCACTCCCTAAACTTGAGTACACCAGGGCTGGGCTGAAAAATAATACAGATAAGAAATGAGGTCCGCGGAATATTGCTGTTCCCCTGTGCTTTATTCCTGCACCTAAAAATTATTCTATTGCAGTAGTTGAGTCGCGCCTACCAAAATGATGACAAAGATGCAGATGTTCTTGGGGTCTTTCCAAAACCTTTCCCGGGGAATGACTTTGGCGTAATGCACAAGCCGAGCAGTGAAGGCTGCCAGACAGACAAGCTCGATCACTGAGGTCACCTGAGGGAGACAAAAACAATGTGTGCCTGCTATCAATTCAGGAAAAAAATGGTATATGCACAACCAATTGTTAGCAATTCAACTTAGTTTGACCGGGGTGGTGTTCATTTGGTGTAAACAGGAAAAAAATGCTTTGAAACAGGAGGGGTTACATGAACTTGTTCAATGAGAATATTTCAGTTTCAGAACATTTCTGCAATGTGCCCTAGGCCTAATGAACACGACCCTGGTACTCTCATCAAAAAACAGAGGTCACACACAGTGCTACACACAATACAACTGTCGGACAACTGTGGATATATTTAAAACATGAAAAGAGCAATACAACAAGCCTAAAGAAACTGGGTTATTTGTAACGGTTTCAAGAGACAATTCCTGCATACTGCTTGGAATGCTTCATTATCTCTCGGCCAAAATATTTGCGTTTTAAAAGACTGAGAATTGCACCAAGTTGAGAGGATTATCATTGTGGATATCTACCCATATTGGCAGAGGGACAACTGCTGGGTCTTCAAAGATGGCCAAAGCCAGGTCCACTAGGATGAAGGCATACACCAGGATCTGCAACCCCCAATGGTTATAGAGCAAGTACAATCTGTGGGGGAAAAAAGCAACAACCAGAATCATATTTCAACAGAATTATCCAATATTTTCAACCATATATAGTCAGAGAGAGGGTTGTCTTTTTCCCCGTCTGTTCCTCTCACACACACACACACACACACACACACACACACACACACACACACACACACACACACACACACACAGCCTATGATAGCAGGACTACCTTTAATGCTATCCTTAAGCTACAAGTGACAAGATTCTATCTATTTGTATTTATTCTAATACACGCTCTGTCTATTTCGATATATTCAACCAGTTGAATACTCTGGAAACTATAACCTAACATCATTAAACATAACCATCTCTACCTACCTTATAGCTTGAGGTGTTGTGTCAAAAAAGATGTTCCTGTTATACTGGGCGTCTGACACGTACACTGCTGCCAGGTCAAAATCCTGGAACACCCCCACAGACAATAAAAGCAGCCGGTGAATACTCTACGCAAATGAAACCTTTAGTATATATGCAATATCATAGCCATATCTAGACAACACAAAACAGTAGGGTCTTTAGGTTTATTATATGTATAAAGTGTCTCAAGGTAGGAATGCTGATCTAGGATCAGCACCCACCTGTCCATGTAAAAAGGTAAAACTGTGATCCCAAGTCAGCACGACCACTCGAAGACGCTTGAAAAATACAGGCGCTGGGTGAAAAAATGAAGTGTGTGATCCAACTGGTCAAGTCATGCAATGGGTACAGTTTATGATCATATGAATCCATGGGATCCTTGATGTCAGTAAAGCATTAGAGCAAATAGGGACATTGACTATGTATAATGTACATAGGCTGATAAGTGTCAAGGCAACACAGTCAACTGAAGATAATTAAGTAACGTTAGTGTGCAATGAACCAAAATTCTAATTTTAAGTGGAAAAGGCTCCGCCCAATATAGGCAAACAAACATGATGACATGTATAATATAAACGTTAAAGGAAAACACGCGTGGTGTGTTGGCTGTGACAAAACGGATTATTGCCATGCCAGTAAGAAAGCCTATAGTTGGAGTATGACTATTTCATGCATTATTATCATGATTTAAAAAAATATACAGCTTACAGTAGGCCAGAGCAACTTTATAAAACTATGCATATACGGTACTCTGCACGAACGCAAACAACTTACGTATGAGGTTATGTGATGAGACAACGACAGAAAGAAAATACTATATAACGTATCACTTGGAAATGTAACGGAGCACCGATAGGTGATACGTCAGCAACATTCTACAAAATATCACTTACACCCTTTGTCTTTCCGTTCACAGTTTCAGATGTATGTCCACTGTTTCTTATCCCCTTTCCATTTTCCGGCGCCTCTTCTGGAGTGATTTCCTTTTTATCTGGTTCAGACATTGTTTTTAGCATTACATTTCCCTTGAAAATGTACTTTTCTCCTCTTTCGTAGGCCTAGATAAACTATTCGCTCCTGTTAAGTTAGCAGGATATCCCGTGATTGAGTTGGGAGTCGTCCCCCCCAAAATTGTTATAACTCCTGTTTTCTTGCACGTTACTGCGTCTGCTACATATACGTCCCTCAAATATCACACGTTTTTGTCGAATTGAAGGCATGCTAACATTTTGACCTCCTGTCGTAATCGGAGGATGGAATAGCCTACTTTAAAAAAAAAAATTATAACAGAAAGATTGTGAAGGGAATGCTGTATGCCAGGATTTTTTATCTGTCATGTGACAATTTTAGCGGAAATAGCGGAGGAGAGACGAAACGTTATTGCATAAGTAGAGTTGCCAGAATGTGAGAACTCTTGGGATGTGAGAACTCAAGGTCCGTATAGCACTCGAATTAGAGAAAACATGATGTTAAAGTTAAACTGATGCTATACACAGTGTACAAAACATTAGGAACACCTGCTCTTTCCATGACAGACTGACCAGATGAATCCAGGTGAAAACTATGATCCCTTATTGATGGCACCTGTTAAATCCACTTCAATTAGTGAAGATGAAGGGGAGGATACAGGTTAAATATGGATTTTTAAGCCTTGAGATACTGGCGTGTGTATGTGTACCATTCAGAGGGTGAATTGGCAAGACAAAACATTTAAGTGCCTTTGAACGGTGTATGTTAGTCATAGATGCGGGAAGTAGGGGTGAACATCTCCTGCTCTGACTGCAAAGCTGGGAGCGACCGGGCCGCCTGTGAGTGCTTTGGGACGGGCCCCCACGGCAGCACCCGCTGCTCGTTGAGAAGAGTAAGAACGATACGTGCTTTCACGTCAGAGTCTCAAAGTCCCCAAAAACACCAGGAACAGTTGCTAGCTTTATTGAAAATTTGTCGCTAGAGGGGTCTGAATACTCGCTAAATAAAGCGACAAAGTTGCTAAGTTGGCAACACTGCACCTGGGGGCGATACTTTTCACAAAAGTAGTACACTGGACCTTTAATAGTCCTGTATTAGCAGTCTGATATGTGCCAGTGTGGGCAAAAAAATCCCAAACTATGATGGAAGTAGGTGACAGGAGCACCAGTTTGGGTGTGTCAAGAACTGCAATGCTCCTGGGTTTTTCATGCTTAACAGTTTCCCAAGTGTATCAACAATTGTCCACCACCCAAAGAACATCCAACCAACTTGACTCAACTGTGGGAAGCATTGGAGTCAACATGGGCCAGCATCCCTTAAACTTTGATCATTAATGCTTTACTTTGCTTTTGATAACATTAGCCATGTTTCCATCAAACCATTTTATTTTCCAGACATTTTGTATACAATTTTAGGGGCCTTATTTATACGCTTGTGACATGATGATCGGTGCTTGACTTGCAAATAAAGACAAATACAAATGATCTTGCTCTCATTGTAACCAGGTAGGGTTTATTACCTACTAAGCATGGACTGACAGCGACTTTTGTGTGTAGTCCAGCGGCCTTGATTTCAACGTTCCTAAGATTTTTGGTCCGAACCAAATGTGACTAATTTCAGGAAACTAGGCGTATGTCACTCCTTGACAGGAGAGCCATTTTTTTTTGGGGGGGGGGGCAAAAATGCCTTCTGGAACATGTACGCTTTCATGTGCCTTCATAAAAACTTGTATACCATCTGTAAATACGAAAACAATTGTTAAATTATGAGCCTATTTGGTTTAGCCGCTGAAAACGTCAGGAATCTTCCCGCTAGCTGGCTGAGATAATGAATGGGCTGGACATCCCGAGAGTTGAGTTTGGATTGGTCTGCCATGTAGCAAGCTTCTGTCTATAACATGAGCTGGTCAGTATGTGTAGGTAATCCTTTCTAATGCAGCTTTTTTGAAAGATATCACATAGTAGAACTGCAAAAGTGTTATCTCCACTTTCTGGAGGACCGAGTTTTGAAATCATTGAAATGCCCAGTGGAATTAGAGTATGATAGCTAAGCAAATGGAGCAAATTCTGGTGTTTGATTGCAAATATGCAGAGGGAGTCGAAAAGAGAACACACAGAAGGCTATTGTATAAAGTACATGTCTCAGGATTACATCTTCAAACTAAGGGCAACCATGGCATCTGTGACAGAGAGGGAGAAGCATCCATCCATGTATACGGGTAAAATAGACTAGCTAGCTACATTCATATATTAAACGTTTCTAATTTAGTCAGCAAGTCATTTTCATTTCAAGTTAAAGCGTACTGTTAGCTACAGTTGAAGTCGGAAGTTTACATGCACTTAGGTTGGAGTCATTAAAACTAGTTTTTCAACCACTCCGCAAATTTCTTGTTAACAAACTATAGTTTTGGCAAGTCGGTTAGGACATCTACTTTGTAATTTACAAGTAATTTTTCCAACAATTTTTTACAGACAGATTATTTCACTTGTAATTCACTGTATCACAATTCCAGAGGGTCAGAAGTTTACAAACACTAAGTTGACTGTGCCTTTAAACAGCTTGGAAAATTCCAGAAAATGATGTCATGGTCCTAGAAGCTTCTGATAGGCTAATTGACATATTTGAGTCAATTGGAGGTCTACCTGTGGATGTATTTCAAGGCCTACCTTCAAACTCAGTGCCTCTTTGCTTGACATAATTGGAAAATCTAAAGAAATCAGCCAAAACCTCAGAAAAAAATTGTAGACCTCCACAAGTCTGGTTCATCCTTTGGAACATCCTTTGGGAGCAATTTCCAAACGCCTGAAGGTACCACGTTCATCTGTACAAACAATAGTACGCAAGTATAAACACCGTGGGACCACGCAGCCGCCATACCGCTCAGGAAGGAGATGTGTTCTGTCTCCTATAGATGAACGTACTTTGGGGAGAGGTGCAAATCAATCCCAGAACAACATCAAAGGACCTTGTGAAGATGCTGGAGGAAACGAGTCCTATATCAACATAACCCGAAAGACCGCTCAGCAAACAAGAAGCCACTGCTCCAAAACCGCCACAAAAACCACCAGACTACAGTTTGCAACTGCACATGGAGACAAAGATTGTAGTTTTTGGAGAAATGTCCTCTGGTCTGATGAAACAAAAACAGAACTGTTTGGCCATAATGACCATCGTTATGTTTGGAGATAAAAAGGAGGAGGCTTGCAAGCTGAAAAACACCATCCCAAACGTGAAACACGGGGGTGGCAGCATCCTGTTGTGGGGGTGCTTTACTGCAGGAGGGACTGGTGCACTTCACAAAATAGATGGCTTCATGAGGGAAAATTATGTAAATATATTGAAGCAACATCTCAAGACATCAGTCAGGAAGTTAAAGCTTGGTTGCAAATGGGTCTTCCAACTGGACAATGACCCCAAGTATACTTCCAAAGTTGTGGCAAAATGGCTTAAGGACAACAAAATCAAGGTATTGGGGTGGCCATCACAAAGCCCCGACCTCAATCCTATAGATTTGTGGGCAGAACTGAAAAAGCGTGTGCAAGCAAGGAGGCCTACCAACCTGACTCAGTTACACCAGCTCTGTCAAGAGGAATGGGCCAAAATTCACCCAACTTATTGTGGGAAGCTTGTGGAAGGCTACCTGATGCGTTTGACCCAAGTTAAACAATTTATAGGCAATGCTACCAAAAACTAATTGAGTGTATGTAAACTTATGACCCACTGGGAATGTGATGAAAGAAATAAAAGCTGAAATAAATCATTCTCTCTACTATTATTCTGACATTTCACTTTCTTTAAAAAAAAAGTGCTGATCCTAACTGACCTAAAACAGGGAATTATTACTAGGATTAATGTCAGGAATTGTGAAAAACTGAGTTAAAATGTATTTGGCTAAGGTGTATGTAAACTTCCGTCTTCAACTGTATCTAGCTAACGTTAGCTGGCTGGCTCGCTAGTATGATGTGTGTAGTAATATTATTCCTATCTTAGAGCCATTTGCATTGCTAGTTATAGCCTAATGTCAGCTAACTAACATTTAACCTGGTTGGTTAGCTACCTGCAGATTCATGCAAGGTATTAACGTTATGACTTGGGATTATGGTTCATTGTTTAGCTAGCTAACTGCATTTCTAAACAAGACTCCACTGTTTATGATGTCACTACGACAACTGTTGAAAGATGTAGCTGGTAAATTCGCTCAGGCTATCTACTCCGATTTCTGAGCACTATCGTCTGTGTGCCAGAACGCAGAATAATTGACAAATTTACAAACGCTCAAAACCTGTTGAATACGGCCATTGTCCGTAGACGTTGGCAAAAGAAGTGTAATTAAATTGTTGCCAGCACAGTCACCAATGCTCTGGATAACATAACAGCCTAACCAGCTCTCCTAGTGCGAGTAAAATGGTCAGAGTGAGCTGTTGTCTCATTTGTGTCTGGAAGTAGCTAGCAAGCTAGCCAACGTTAGCCAGTTATCTGGGTGCCTGACTGATGTTGTTGGGTCAGAACACTCGGATCAACCCTACTACTGGGCCAGAGCGTTCAGTGTGAATGCTCTGAGAGCAAAGCGCTTTGAATTTACGGATGGAAAATCTGGCACAAGAGATTGAATTTACGAACACACCCGTAGTATAAACCAGCCTTCAGTCTTGAAATTTTGGGTTGTTTAGTACATGGCCTCACGTGACGCAGCGGTCTAAGGCACTGCATCTCAGTGCAAGAGGCATCACTACAGTCCCTGGTTCGAATCCAGGCTGTATCACATTCGGCCGTGATTGGGAGTCTTATAGGGCGGTGCACAATTGGCCCAGTGTCATCCCGGTTTGGTTCGGGGTAGGACACCATTGTAAATAAGAATTTGTTCTTAACTGACTTGCCTAGATAAATAAAGGTAAGATAAAATAAATAAATAAAAATCCTTAGAGGTGGGTGGGGCTAAGGCTTAAGAGGGTGTGAATTATTCTGAATGGGTGTAGACAAAGAGCTCTCCAGTAGGTTTACCAAAACATTCAAAACATTTTCTCAAAAGAGAGGTTACAAGTTTATCAACTTGCAAAGCAGAATTACTTTCCCATTGTTCCTCAACTGTAGTGTATGATATACCATTTTGTAGCCCGGAGGCTCTACTTTTATCCAATGTAAAAAACACGATTTCAAATTTTGCTACATCAGATCGAGCCGATCGGTCACAAATCACAAAAATGGACATCTATGTTTCACAAGTTTGGATAACACAGTACAGTAGAGCACAGCAGAGTACAGAACATTACAGTAAAGTATAGATCAGCACAGTAGCTTAAAGCATAGTATAATACCGTATATCCTTTACGCTAATGTACTCTACTGAATTAAACTACTGTGCTCTATTGTACTGAGCTGTTCAAACTTGTGCAACACAGCCTAGACATCTATGATTCACTCAGATTTGGCCTGACCAAAGTTGTACTTGTTTGGGGGCAGAGTTCATTAGAAAATATCCAGCATGCTTTGGAAGTGTTTGATTTTAGATTTACATTTTGGTCATTCAGCAGACGCTCTTATTCAGAATGACTTACAGTCAAGTTAATACATAATATGTTAACTGAACAAAAATATAAACGCAATATCTTTCATGAGCAGAAATGTTCCATATGCACAAAAAGCATATTTCTCTCAAATTTGGTGCACAAATTTGTTTACATCCTTGTTAGTGAGCATTTCTCCTTTGCCAAGATAATTCATCCACATGACAGGTATGGCATATCAAGAAGCTGATTAAACGGCTTGATCATTACACAGGTGCAACTTGTGTTGTGGACAATAAATGGCCAGTCTAAAACGTGCAGTTTTGTCACACAACACAATACCGCAGATGTCTCAAGTTTTGAGGGCGCAGGCAATTGGCATTCTGACTGCAGGAACGTCCACCAGAGCTGTTGCCAGAGAAGTGAATGTTCATGTGTCTAGCATAAGACACCTCCGTTGTTTTAGAGAATTAGACACTAGGTCCAACCGGCCTCACAACCGCAGGCCAGGTGTAATGGCATCGTTTGTGCAAGAGCTTGCTGATGTCAACATTGTGAACAGAATACCCCATAGTGGCTGTGGGGTTATGGTATGGGCAGGCATAAGCTACGGACAACGAACACAATTGCATTTTATCGATGGTAATTTGAATGCACAAAAATACTCAGACCAGATCCTGAGGCCCATTGTGAGGCCCATTGTTTTTAAGATATCTGTGACCAACAGATGAATATCTGTAATCCCAGTCATGTGCAATCCATAGATTGGGGCCAAATGAATTAATTGGATTTCCTCATATGAACTGGAACTCAGTAAAATCAATGAAATTGTTGTATGTTGCATTTTATATTTTTTGTTCAGTATAGATTCACATCTCCAAGTAAACCAAAAATAAAAGTTCAATCATAGGATTAAGCCAGTGGCTCAGATGAAACTATCCAAGCATTAGATACATCTTCTTTAAATGTTGATATTTGGTTTCTTGTCAACCAAACACAATTCAGTATGACTTTTGTAAGACGGTAAATAGCCTAAAGTTAAGGCTCTTTCAAACTCATTTAACAGTATTTATTCAACCTTAACATGAGTGACATCCATGGACACATGTTGAGGTTACTGTAACTATAAATGTCTTCTTATGTAATCATAGAACGTTTGCATGCTCAAGATAGCATGCAAAGGTCACAGGTCTGTGGAGATCTTCACAATTGCTATAATAATCTGTGCAGAATCCCGAACAGCATCGCTCACTTGGACTATGTACTTTTAATATAATCTCAACTGCAATCCAGGTCATTTGGTTGTACTGTACTATTATATAGATGAAGGAAGCACAGTGATAAAATGTAAGTTGTTGTATAAATACAAAATATCTGACATTGTATTCCCATTTGAACTTTGTTGTGCTTTTAAATGGTTGAAAGCGCGGTTATAACACATTTAGATGACAACTAAACCAAAAATCAGACATTGTTTTTCCATTGGAATTTGGTTGTCCTTTTATATGGTTGAAAGCATAGTGATAACACATTGGGAATTCAACTAACTTCTGGCTGTCTTTTAGAGTGGGTGAATAAAGGATCAACGTCTCCACTAAATATTACCCACATTTCCACGTTGAAATTACATGGTGTGCCCAGTGGGCTAAGAGAATGAACTTCAAATCACTATATAGTTGCCCAATTAGTTTACACTATCTTTCCTTAAACAGATTCCCTTTAATGTAGGAATTGTGATAGAAGCAACATAATATCAGCCCTTTTGAATATAACAACTTAAAGCAAATCTAACTTTTAATTTGTTGTACGAGTGCATCGGCATATAATATGTTGTAATGAGTCATCATAAAGTCTAATTGTTTGTCTCCATAGTTGGAATGTTAGAGTCACTGTCTGTATGGTTATTGGTTATCGTCTCTCACAAAACTAGACTATCAGCAAACTACAATTAAAAACAAACAAAAAACATTGAAATGGTCTAATGCCTAAACAACAAATGGAAAGGGAGACATAGACATAGACATATAGTCATGGTTCGATTCCCTAGCATTCTGCACAATAGGTTTAGCATATTGCCAGGTTGATACCACAGGAGGCTTGTGAGGGGAGGACGGCCCATAATAATGGAGCAAATAGAACGGCATCAAACACCTGGAAAGCATACACTTATTCCGCTCCAGTCATTACCCAGAGCGCGTTCTCCCGAAATGAAGGTGTTACCAAACTCCTGTGGTTGATACATGACAAAGGAACTGGCAAGTTTAGTCTTTTAACTTGCACCTACACAACAAGCCTATAAACAGCCTGGACAACAAGCCTATTTATCTAATACTGTACTCTCTTCATATGGTCAACAACTTGGTAGGTTATTTTAAATATTTCAATTATGCTAGTTATAGCTAGAGTGAGTTGTGTGGGGTGGGGAGATAAGGCGAGACTAGAGCTACGAAACAGAGCCCTTTGCAATGCCCACTAACCAGCTGTATACTCCCACTTTTTCCCACACAACTCACTCTATCATAGAAATCAAAAGCTATTCCATGTTAAAATGTTATGGGGTGCATTTGCTCCATTGGTTTTGTTGGTAAACTATTCTGATAGGCCTACATTCTGCCCAAATAGCCACAGTAGCCTGCTTGGCCACTGACTAAAACTGTAACTAAAGCAGGTACAGCCAGTGTTCACGGTAAACGTGTGCCAGAAGTTGCACAGAATGCTTAAAATGTTCAAGTTTCCACTCACAAGAAATTTGCCAATGCCAGAAATATGTATTATGACCATATCAAATGGTTTCAGAATGTGGTACTTTGACCTTTCAGGTGCTCTTTAGCCTCACACCTGACATGCTTTGTTCTCATCTTTGGCACAGCAAGATATCGACACATGGAGGAAGTACCTCAAGGCCACGCCCCACCTGCTGACAATCTAGGAAGAGTTTATTCAACCTGTCTGTTTAGCATTTTATTATATTGATGTCCACAAACTTTATAAGTGGTACTTTGGTTGAGCCAGTAGCTCTGTTGGTTTGAATAAAGAGTGGAAAATAAGGGATTGATTGTGTTTTAAACTTTTCAGACAAAGATACTTGATGCTTCGGCAAGGTCCGAGAGGAGTAGAAGACGCTCAGCCAACCACCTTGACGAAGTGCAAACGACCACCTTGGATTAATCTTACTATCGTTTTTGCATTTATTTAATCATTTGCAGTTATATTATGTTTGCCCTGTATTTTTTGTTTTATTATCTTTACTCTGTATTTGCCTCCAGGTGGCGCCAATGACCACAGTGTGCCTCATTGAGGGAAAGATAAAACATTTTTCTCCCAGGTTCTGACGTCACTGTTTATTACCTGTGGCTGAAAAGTAACATTTAACTAGCCCGGGCTCCCTACGCCCCACCCATTTTCCCTTGACGAGAATGGGCGAGTTCATTTTCCATGGCCAGTGTTTGTACATTTTAGACCATTCCATTGAAACCTCCACCCACGGAACGCAAAACAAAACCCGCCCAATGCTTTCTGTTCTTGCTGTTAGGGTGGCCAGAAGGGTTATATTTCTTTCCCCTTCGATATATTTTGAGAATAATTTAAAACAAATGATTACTGTTTCCTATAACTGTATTGAACTAATGATGATGAATAGAGAAGATAGACAACACAGGTGCACCGTTCTCATGGAGAGTGTGTAGGAATGACGTCAGCAGCAGCTCTGAATACAGCACGAGTACAAACCGCTTGACCGGTGAGACTTTCTCTTTCCTTTTCAAAAATATTTCAGGATTACGACTAATTCTATAACCCAGGCTTTATAATTTATTAGTGCCTCGTTGAGTGCCGTTTTGAATGGTAAAATAAAATAATAATTAACATGAATGTCATTTGTCTTACAAGATTCACTTTTGTAACCGAGTGTTTTCTATATTGGCTATACAGATGATTTTATTTCCAAAGATATTTAGCTATAGCATTTAGATTTTTTCTTATTTAAAATGTAGATGTTTTACTATAACAGTACGTTTTAATGACTGTTCTTAAGAACCTGCAAAAATGCTGAAATACCAATACACTAAGAAACTCAACATGAAAGGTGCATGGCAAGTGAAGTACTGCCAGATGACTAGGTTGAAGCAGTTAATTTTCCTCTGCTCTTTAAAATAGAAGAGTCAAGAATAATGCATTCCAACCGTCACCAGATGACATTGACAAAAAGCAGTAAAAGAGCACTAAGTTGACTGTGCCTTTAAACTGCTTGGAAAATTCCAGAAAATAATGTCATGGCTTTAGAAGCTTTTGATTTGAGTCAATTAGAGGTGTACCTGTAGATGTATTTCAAGGCCTACCTTCAAACTCAGTGCCTCTGATTGACATCATGGAAAAATCAAAAGAAATCAGCCAAGACCTCAAAAGAAAATTGTAGACCTCGACAAGTCTGGTTCATCCTTGGGAGCAATTTCCAAACGCCTGAAGGTACCACATTCATCTGTACAAACACTAGTACGCAAGTATAAACACCATGGGACCACACAGGTGTCTTACCGCTCAGGAAGGAGACACGTTCTGTCTCTTAGAGATGAACGTACTTTTGTGCGAAAAGTGCAAATCAATCCCAGAACAGCAGCAAAGGACCTTGTGACGATGCTGGAGGAAACGGGTACACAATTATTTATATCCACAGTAAAACGAGTCCTATATCGACATAACCTGAAAGGCTGCTCAGCAAGGAAGAAGCCACTGCTCCAAAACCGCCATTAAAAAAAGGCAGACTACGGTTTGCAACTGCACATGGAGACAAAGATCGTACTTTTTGGAGAAATGTCCTCTGGTCTGATGAAACAAAAATAGATCTGTTTGGCCATAATGACCATTGTTATGTTTGGAGGGAAAAGGGGGAGGTTTGCAAGCCGAAGAGCACCATCCCAACTGTGAAGCACGGGGGTTGGCAGCATCATGTTGTGGGGGTGCTTTGCTGCAGGAGGGACTGGTGCACTTCACAAAATAGATGGCTTCATGAGGAAGGGAAATTATGTGGATATGTTGAAGCAACATCTCAAGACATCAGTCAAGAAGTTAAAGCTTGTTCGATGTTGCTTCAATATATCCACATAATTTTCCTTCCTCATGAAGCCATCTATTTTGTGAAGTGCACCAGTCCCTCCTGCAGCAAAGCACCCCAAAACATGATGCTGCCACCCCCGAGCTTCACAGTTGGGATGGTGTTCTCCGGCTTGCAAGCCTCCCCCTTTTTCCTCCAAACATAACGATGGTCATTATGGCCAAACAGTTCTATTTTTGTTTCATCAGACCGGTGGACATTTCTCCAAAAAATACGATCGTTGCCTCCATGTGCAGTTGCAAACCGTAGTCTGGCTTTTTTATGGCGGTTTTGGAGCAGTGGCTTCTTCCTTGCTGAGCAGCCTTTCAGGTTATGTCGATATAGGACTCGTTTTACTGTGGATATAGATAATTGTGTGCCCGTTTCCTCCAGCATCGTCACAAGGTCCTTTGCTGTTGTTCTGGGATTGATTTGCACTTTTCGCACAAAAGTACGTTAATCTCTAGGAGACAGAACGTGTCTCCTTCCTGAGCGGTATGACGGCTGCGTGGTCCCATGGTGTTTATACTTGTGTACTATTGTTTGTACAGATGAACGTGGTACCTTCAGGTGTTTGGAAATTGCGCCCAAGCATGAAACAGACTTTTTTTCTTGGCTTATTTCTTTTGATTTTCCCATGATGTCAAGCAAAGAGGCACTGAGTTTGAAGGTAGGCCTTGAAATACATCCACAGGTACACCTCCAATTGACTCAAATTATGTCAATTAGCCTATCAGAAGCTTCTACAGCCATGCCATCATTTTCTGGAATTTTCCAGACTGTTTAAAGGCATAGTCAACTTAGTGTATGTACACTTCTGACCCACTGTAATTGTGATACAGTGAATTATAAGTGAAATAATCTGTCTGTAAACAATTGTTGGAAAAATACCTTGTTTCATGCACAAAGTAGATGTCCTAATCGACTTGCCAAAACTTTAGTTTATTCACAAGAAATTTGCGGAGTGGTTGAAAAACGAGAGAGTAAATGTTAATGATGAACTAATTATATAGAAATTGATTCCTGATGTGACCCGGTACGTACTGAAAGAGAGAGACATGTGCATGTTTTCTATTGGAAATAGTAGATATCTGATACGTGGACTGAAACATTTTCAGCCTTAATAGGTCTTTGTTTACATGCTCATTATTGGTATTATGAAAAAGTTGTTTTACAGGTACAGGATGAGAGCAAAGTACTACAAATGTCTCCCATTGTTACAATCAGACAAGTTCCTAATGATACATGTTCTTTCTTTACAGGAGCCAAAATGCTGTCTAGCATTTACCTAACTGGAGTTTTACGTGTCATTCTGATATCGATTATTAGTTTAGGAGGATTTGTGGCGCTGGTTTTAATGCATTACAGCTCAGCACCATCTCTGTTCTGCCCTCCCCTGCCTGCTTTCCCACCTCAGTACTCAGAGAGACCCCAAGGCCAGCACAACAGCTCATTGGCTAAGACCCTACCAGACAAGCCCATTATGCTGTTGTGGTTCTGGCCTGAACACTACAGGTTTGACTTAAGCGATTGTGCCACTCTCTTCAACATTAATAGCTGTCTCCTGACTGATGACAGGTCAATGTACAACAAGGCAGACGGGGTGCTCATCTTTCACAAATCCATTAAGCGAGATTTATCCAACTTGCCTCGATCACCCAGGCCACCATTCCAGAAGTGGATCTGGTTCCATGTTGAATCCCCTACAAACACAAACAGGCTATCTGGTCTAGAGAACCTTTTCAATTTGACCTTGAGTTACAGGCAGGACGCAGACATCCCTATTCGTTGGCGCTTGACCGCAAGGAAAGGCCAGGGGGAGGATTTTGTGCTGCCCAAAAAAGATAAATTAGTTTGCTGGATTGTGAGTAACAATAACCCTGCCACTGGATCAGGCCAAAGGTATAACTATTACAGAGAACTTGTCAAACACGTTAAGGTGGAAGTCTTTGGCAAGGCCTTTGGCCGCTTCTTGAACTATGAGGACTACTACGATACCATCTCCAGCTGTAAGTTTTACCTTTCCTTTGAGAACTCAGTCCACAGAGACTACATCACCGAGAAGCTAAATGGACCACTTGCAGCAGGAACTGTACCAGTAGTATTGGGCCCACCCAGACAAAACTATGAGGACTTTATCCCAGGCGATTCCTTCATCCATGTTAACGACTTTCCAGATGCCAAAGCCCTGGCAGAATTCCTCCTGAAGTTGGACAAGGATGATGAGGCATATCTGCACTACTTTCAGTGGCGTGAACACTTTTCTGCTCAGCGCCATCTAATTCAACAGTATCAAGAGTTCACCCATGCTATTTGTTATGCCTGTGACCATGTGGGAACACATAAGGAGTACAGAGTTGTTCACAATCTTTACAAATGGTATTTTGGTTAATAAGGCACTTAGTGATCCCCAGAAATATTGGGACATTTACAAATATTTGGTGTTTTGAGCCCCACATTTTCAGCACCCCGAAAAAAAATTGAGGCTTGCCTGGTTTTTGGCCAATAATAAGTGTCACATCAGTTAGCAAACAATGTAAAGAATATATAAATCATTGAGTTAATAAAGCTGCATAAAAACATGGTCTCTTATTTGTTTTCTTGAGTAAGGCAGCTCCAAAATGCAGGTGTTTAATCCTAGCTCAGTGCTTTCTGTGGTGGTGTGGCAAGCCAGCAGAAAATAGGAGTGTTGCACCGTGATAAGCTCAGTGTTCTGTCACTCATGGGAACACTACGTTACCGCCAAGTCGAAGTCCTTAGTAAGGATAGACATAGAAAATTCTAGCCCTTTGGGTCCTGCTATATAGTTACATTGGAAATGCCCTTCCAAGAAGGCTCAAGATCATTGGCCACAGATAAAATGCTGTCAAATTATGTTAGCACAGCTGAAAACTGTTGTTCTGACTAAAGAAGCAATAAAACTGGCCTTCTTTAGACTAGTTGAGTATCTGGAGCATCAGCATTTGTGGGTTCAATTACAGGCTCAAAATGGCCAGAAACAAAGAACTTTCTTCTGAAACGTGTCAGTCTATTCTTGTTCTGAGAAATGAAGGCTATTCCATGTGAGAAATTGCTAAGAAACTTAAGATCTCATAAAACGCTGTGTACTACTCCCTTTACAAAAACAACGAAAACGGACTCTAACCAGAATAGAAAGAGGAGTGGGAGGTCCCGGTGCACAACTGAGCAAGAGGACAAGTACATTAGAGTGTCTAGTTTGAGAAACAGACGCCTCACAAGTCCTCAACTGGCAGCTTCATTAAATAGTACCCGCAAAACGCCAGTCTCAAGATCAACAGTGAAGAGGCGACTCCGGGATGCTGGCCTTCTAGGCAAATAGCCGTGGACACCACACACACATCACGGAATTTCTGGGCTCTTTTATTTCAGCTCATGAAACATGAGCATTTATATTTTTGTTCAGTGTATATATATACACGGCTCAAAAAAAATAAAGGGAACACTTAAACAACACAATGTAACTCCAAGTCAATCACACTTCTGTGAAATCAAACTGTCCACTTAGGAAGCAACACTGATTGACAATAAATTGCACATGCTGTTGTGCAAATGGAATAGACAAAAGGGGGAAATTACAGGCAATTAGCAAGACACCCCCAATAAAGGAGTGATTCTGCAGGTGGTGACCACAAACCACTTCTCAGTTCCTATGCTTCCTGGCTGATGTTTTGGTCACTTTTGAATGCTGGCGGTGCTCTCACTCTAGTGGTAGCATGAGACGGAGTCTACAACCCACACAAGTGGCTCAAGTAGTGCAGCTCATCCAGGATGGCACATCAATGCGAGCTGTGGCAAGAAGGTTTGCTGTGTCTGTCAGCGAAGTGTCCAGAGCATGGAGGCGCTACCAGGAGACAGGCCAGTACATCAGGAGACGTGGAGGAGGCCGTAGGAGGGCAACAACCCAGCAGCAGGACCGCTACCTCTGCCTTTGTGCAAGGAGTAGCACTGCCAGAGCCCTGCAAAATGACCTCCAGCAGGCCACAAATGTGCATGTATCTGCTCAAACGGTCAGAAACAGACTCCATGAGGGTGGTATGAGGGCCCGACGTCCACAGGTGGGGGTTGTGCTTACAGCCCAACACCGTGCAGGACGTTTGGCATTTGCCAGAGAACACCAATATTGGCAAATTCGCCACTGGCGCCCTGTGCTCTTCACAGATGAAAGCAGGTTCACACTGAGCACATGTGACAGACGTGACAGAGTCTGGAGACGCCGTGGAGAACGTTCTTCTGCCTGCAACATCCTCCAGCATGACCGGTTTGGCGGTGGGTCAGTCATGGTGTGGGGTGGCATTTCTTTGTGGGGCCACACAGCCCTCCATGTGCTCGCCAGAGGTAGCCTGACTGCCATTAGGTACCGAGATGAGATCCTCAGAGCCCTTGTGAGACCATATGCTGACACATGCACATTTGTGGCCTGCTGGAGGTCATTTTGCAGGGCTCTGGCAGTGCTACTCCTTGCACAAAGGCGGAGGTAGCGGTCCCGCTGCTGGTTTGTTGCCCTCCTACGGCCTCCTCCACGTCTCCTGATGTACTGGCCTGTCTCCTGGTAGCGCCTCCATGCTCTGGACACTACGCTGACAGACACAGCAAACCTTCTTGCCACAGCTCGCATTGATGTGCCATCCTGGATGAGCTGCACTACCTGAGCCACTTGTGTGGGTTGTAGACTCCGTCTCATGCTACCACTAAAGTGAGAGCACCACCAGCATTCAAAAGTGACCAAAACATCAGCCAGGAAGCATAGGAACTGAGAAGTGGTCTGTGGTCACCACCTGCAGAATCACTCCTTTATTGGGGGTGTCTTGCTGTTGCCTATCATTTCCACCTTTTGTCTATTCCATTTGCACAACAGCATGTGCAATTTATTGTCAATCAGTGTTGCTTCCTAAGTGGACAGTTTGATTTCACAGAAGTGTGATTGACTTGAATTTACATTGTGTTGTTTGAGTGTTCCCTTTATTTTTTTGAGCAGTGTATATACACTCAGATGCTGCCACACCCGAGCTTCACGGTTGGGATGGTGTCTTCGGCTTGCAAGCCTCCCCCTTTTTCCTCCAAACATAACGATGGTCATTATGGCCAAACAGTTCTATTTTTGTTTCATCAGACCAGTGGACATTTCTTCAAAAAGTACGATCGTTGCCCCCGTGTGCAGTTGCAAACTGTAGTCTGGCTTTTTATGGTGGTTTTGGAGCAGTGGCTTCTTCCTTGCTGAGCGGCCTTTCAGGTTGTCGATATAGGACTCGTTTTACTGTGGATATAGATACTTTTGTACCTGCTTCCTCCAGCATCTTCACAAGGTCCTTTGCGGTTGTTCTGGGATTGATTTGCACTTTTCGCACCCCAGCACGTTCATCTCTAGGAGACAGAACGTGTCTCCTTCCTTAGCGGTATGACGGCTGCGTGGTCCCATGGTGTTTATACTTGCGTACTATTGTTTGTACAGATGAACGTGGTACCTTTAGGCGTTTGGAAATTGCTCCCAAGGATGAAACAGACTTTCTTCTGAGGCCTTGGCTTATTTCTTTTGATTTTCCCATGTCAAGCAAAGAGGCACTGAGTTTGAAGGTCGGCCTTGAAATACATCCACAGGTACACCTCCAATTGACTCAAATTATGTCAATTAGCCTATCAGAAGCTTCTAAAGCCATGACAATTTTCTGGAATTTTCCAGACTGTTTAAAGGCACAGTCAACTTAGTGTATGTAAACTTCTGACCCACTGGAATTGTGATACAGTTAAATAATCAGTTGTTGGAAAAATGTAGTGTGTCATGCACAAAGTAGAAAGTAGATGTCCTAACCGACTTGCCAAAACTATAGTTTGTTAAGAAGACATTTGTGGAGTAGTTGAAAAACAAGTTTTAATGACTTCGAATTCAACTGTAGGTGTCCTTCCTAACTCAGTTGCCGGAGAGGAAGGAAACCGCTCAGGGATATCACCATTAGGCCAATAGTAATTTAAATGGCTGTGATAGGAGAAAACAGGATTGATTCCACAGTGTCTCTACATATTTGCATTTACAGCCATGTTATAAAGAAGTGTACAGTGCATATACAGTATTACACAGTACTTTCAACTATTGTCATAACACTTTAGTTTTAGATCATAAAATTAAGGTGAGCCGTTTAGGCACAATTTGAGTTGCTTGAAAATCTGAAGCACAGAAAAATGTCAATGTGTAGTCACACAAACCGTAAATACGTATAATTGTCTTGTAACTACACTTAACAAAAGTATAAACAACATGTAAAGTGTTGGTCCTATGTTTTATGAGTTGAAATAAAAGATCCCAGAAAGCTTGATTCTCTCAAATGTTGTTAGTGAGCATTTCACCTCTGCCAAGATATTCCATCCACCTGACAAGTGTGGCATATCAAAAAGTTGATTAAACAGCATGATCATTACACAAGTGCACCTTGTGCTGGGAACAATAAAAATGCCACTCTAAAATGTCACCCAACACAATGCCACAGATGTCTCAAGTTTTGAGGGAGCGTGCAATTGGCATGCTGACTGAAGGAATGTCCACCAGAGCTGTTGCCATGGTATTTAATGTTCATTTCTCCATCATAAGCTGCCTCCAACGTTATTTTAGAGAATTTGGCAGTACGTCCAACTGTCCTCACAACCACAGACCATGGGTACGGCATCATGTGGGAGAGCGGTTTGCTGTCAACGTTGCGAACAGAATGCCCCATGATGGCTGTGGGGGTATGGGCAGGCATAAGCTACAGACAACAAACACAATTGCATTTTATTGATGGCAATTTGAATGCAGATACTGTGATGAGATCCTTAGGCCCATTGCCATTCATCCGCTGCCATCCCCTCATGTTTCAGCATGATAATGCATGGCCCCATGTCACAAGGATCTGTACACAATTCCTGGAAGCTGAAAATGTCAGTTCTTCCATGGCCTGCATACTCACCAGACGTGTCACCCATTGAACATGTTTGGGATGCTCTGGATCGACAGCGTGTTCCAGTTCCCGCCAAGATCCAGCAACTTCACACAGCCATTGAAGAGGAGTATAATAACATTCCACAGGCCACAATTAACAGCCTGATCAACTCTATGAGAATGAGATGTGTCACGCTGCGTGAGACAAATTGTGGTCACACCAGATACGGGCTGGTTTTCTGATCCACGCCCATACCTTTATTTGTTATCTGTGACCAACGGATGCAAATCTGTATTCCCAGTCATGTGAAATCCATTGATTAGGGCCTAATACATTTATTTCAATTGACTGATTTCCTTATATGAACTGTAACTGAGTAAAATCTTTTAAATTGTTGCGTTTATATTTTTGTTCAGTATAAGTAACTATATATAAGTAAGTATAAGTAACTAACTACTAACTATATACACTGTCCCTGTTAATTTAGTCTCACAATAACATACCTATCAACGCTGTATTGTCATTCTTACGAAATGAGCATTAGTCTTCCGGAGTCGAGGCTATGTGACTACTATGTATATATACACAGTGGGTACGGCGCGGTATGTATAGGGCCACATCGAAAAGTGGGAAAACTTGTTTTGCTTTATAAACAGGTCTATTAGTTAAACATTCCATCCAAAGTCAATGTATCAATTAAGTATTGGCAAACATTTTTTACATTATGTATTATTTTATTAGAAGTGTTAAGTGTACACAGTGCAGTATTCAAAAAACAGAAAGTGATTAAACACATGGATGCTAGTTATACAGTGTCTAAGGTCAACATGAGTGTACAAAACAGTAGGAACACCATAATATTGAGTTGCACCCCCTTTTGCCTTCATAACAGCCTCAATTCGTCAGGGAATGGACTCTACAAGGTGTCGAAAGCGTTCTACAGGGATGCTGGCCATGTTGACTCCAATGCTTCCCACAGTTGTCAAGTTGGCTGGATGTCCTTTGGGTGGTGGATCATTCCTGATACACACAGGAAACTGGAGCGTGAAAAACCCAGCAGCATTCACATGGATTAACCTGGTCAGTCTATGTCGTGGAAAGAGCACCTGTTCCGAAATTTTGTACACTCAGTGTACAGCATAGCATGTATGATGTAAGTACACAGCATCAAATCACGAAATAAACACTAAGGGTTAAACAGTATATTTAATTGTTTTTCTTTCAGACATTCAAAGTGTCAGACATTCAAAGTGTCACAGTCCAGCAATATTGCCATTGTCCATTGGTTAAATTAGATTTTAACAACCTATTGAAGTTGTTAATCCTTTGATTATCATTAGCCTTAGTTCAACAACTACAGCAACACGCTTTGGTATTTTACTTGATACATTTATTTGAACCTTCAGGGGATATGCAGTACATGGTTATGCCAACATAGAACATACTGTATTCCAAAGTGTACCCAATGTGTGTGGAGTGTACCCAAATATTGCATAAGAGAAATAGATCTTGCCTAGATGGGTTAAATAGATCCATTTACATGGGTGAAATCTTACAGTAGGCTGGAGAAAGACCTTCAATATCCATCAAGGACTATCATTACAGGCACCATTGGTTGGATTTGGGAATATGTCAGGGATGCTAGCATAGTGCCATGTATTCATATGGAGTGTTAGGTAACCCTGTATGGTGATATTCAGTCATATTTATCAAAGGATTAGAGTAAATTCCATTTAAATTCAGTCAATTCAGTTTACTTCCTGAGGTGAAATGGAATTGTCTCCAACTCTGATTAAATGGCACCCTATTCCCTACATGCACTACTTTTGACCAGAGCTCTATTGGCCCTAATAGTGCACTATATAGGGAATAGAGAGCAATCTGGGACGCAGCCTCAAATCTCTTTTCAGTTGTTCCTCAAAGAAGTCTAGGCCTGGATGGGTTGGCCCTGACTGAGGAGAAAGCCCCGATGTGGGAGACCAGGTTGGGCTCTATGCTGTGCGCTCTCTCTCCGGTTATAGTCCGAGCCATCTGATACAGAACCATGTCCTTAGCATTGCCCTTGACGCAGAATGATCCGTCCAGGTACTCCGCCGCCCTGAGTGATGAGTTACCCGGAAACAGCATGGCAGGTGTGCAGCACTCGGTCGCCGGGGACACGGCGTAGAGCTGCGGCGATAAGCGCCGTGCCTCGAGTAGGTAATGCCGACCGGCCAGCTCTACGGTGACCATGATGTACAAGGTAAGGAAGAGGAGGTGGGTGGTGGAGAGGGAGAAAGAGAAAGGTGTACCGTGGCTAAGGATTAGGAGGAGTGCGGTAGCCCCGACTAGTCCAAGTCCCACCCATTCCAGGATGCGGTAGGGTTCGGGGTTCCAGTAGCGCTGCAGCCTCTCCGGGTGGTAGAGCTTGACGTAGAGAGTGTGGAGGGCGAAGCGCCGCGAGAGCAAATCTTGGATCACGGCAAAGAAGTCTGCCCTGGGTAGTGCGTCGTCCTCGAGGACCATCAAGTTTTTGGGCCTTGCCAGCTCCCATCCTTTGCGTAGACAGTAGACGTAGTCCCTCTTCTCCTTCTCAAAGGTGTTGACGTGAGCCTGGTTCTTCCACTGCTCCTCCAGGGACCTCCGCACCACCAGGAACTGGCTCTCCAGTAGCGCCGCATCCTCGTTGTCCAGGGGACCGCTTTCCACATCGCACACCAGCACTTCGGCGCAACGCCGCCCCTCGCCGCATCCTCTCAGGAGGGACACCAGCCGCTGCATCACTTGAAGCAGGTAGTGAAATTCCTTGCCCTCCGTTCGCCTGGCCGTTACCACAGTGATCAATAGCTCGGATCCCTTAGCGATGTTGGAAAAGCCAGGCGACCCAGTGGTAGACCGTGATGCCTCCCAGAATTCCAAAGCCTCCTGCCCTCTCTCGTAGCTCTCCGCTAGAAACTGATCGCTCATGTCATTCAAGTACATCGATTTAATGTAGTAGTAGGAATATAGTAGCCTATGGCAGCACAAAGGCAGTACGATGCCAAACGTTATGATACATAAAGCTAGTCCTTGGGCAACAGGGCTGGACCACCGTAAATGCTGGCTCGCCAGAGCTTTCCATCGAGGCATTGGTAAAGATGAGTATTATAGTGTTGAGTAAAAAAAAAGTTGGAAAAAAAAGATTCAGGTTTCAATAATGATTTAACAAATCTTATGTAAAAGGGGATGTTTGCTCTGAGCTGTTTGCAATGTTAGGGTTGGGCAACGCCTTTGTACAACTGTTAATTTCCAGGTTGGCTGTGTGAAAGAGTTGTGGTGGCTACAGGCCTACTAGTGTTGTAAAAATTGATGCCAAAGCAACCATACCGGAACAGCAAAAAAAAAGAAGCTCTGTATGCAAAGCATTGATATGGTTGCTTTTCATAGCTTTTATCCTTCCAGCAAAATGTGTGCAAAAGTAGATATCCACGTTTGATATTGTCCAAGTATCTCTGGCCAAGGAAAAGCCAATTCAAAGTCTCCAACTATACGACCATCTACAAACACTGCTGCTACCTGTAGCATTCCACGGTTCCATTAGATCCCATGTTCCTGGAGAAACTATAAAAAAAAAAAAGGTTATTAATTTTGTTCAGGCTATTCAAGTTGGAGGCACACCCAAATAACATGAATAGCCAGGTGTAGACTGTACCCAAAGTTTCAACTACTGTATGGCAACATTAACTATTTAATTAGATGTCACGTCTGACTTTACAGTGTATAGCTAATTAGTATATAATCCATTGTTTTTAGGCATCCTATCGCTGTGTGTGAACCAGTACAATTACTGTGCGATACAAATTCGTTTCATTGTACATTTTAAGATTATATCGGTAACAAGCGAGTTAGTGCCCCCACTTTACCTGGCTATTGATACAGCACACCGTTGTGCATCATCGGGTCAACATGCAGAGAATAGAACGATCAACATAAGCCTATTTCCTTTACTAAATAGGCGACTGTGCTGTCCAGGAAAAAATAGCAGCAAAATATTAAACATCTATTTTCCTTAGTCTATACTGCGTTAGATATGGTGGAAGCAACAAATAAACAGTCTCACCATAACTTCTAATGTGGTAATATAGTTGCTACATGGCTGCCGTAGCTAGAATCAAGGGTTATGTTTCAAAATGCGCACTTAAGTTCTGCATTATTTTAAATGGTGATCTTCCAATAACACCTGATGCCACGTTTACATCGTAACGTATTTCTTTACGTCGTTTTCACGGAGTCTTGCCCGGCTACCGGAAAAGACTAGTCACAGATTGAACAATGAGAAAGAACGATGAGACAGATATTTCACCAGCTGTATAAATTTGAAGCATCCGGTTGACGCACTCACTACAAAATATGGTGATGAGAGGAAGCCAAGTCGTGGCAGTGGGAGAAGATTGAGCGAGATGAATTTTGGCCGACATAATGCAAATATTCTCATCGATGAAACATTTGATCTCAATGTTTCCAAAACTATAACATGTTACGAACAGAGTGGACTACGTTTTGTAGATTTTAGCCTTTGCCAAAGTTTAAAAAAAATTGTATTGTTTAGAAGGAGTGCAAGGGCGAATTGGGTTATTGCACACGCGCACTCTACAGAGTAGGCGTTCCCTAACAAATATGCAAATACCTGCTAGAACGCGCCAATATAATTTCGCTAGCTTGTACCTGGCTCTGCCCACTAGGATGAATTTGTTTCCATTGGAAAGGACAGGCTGTGGTCTAGCTTGGGTTAGTTTAAAAAATCTTTGGTGTGGTCTTTGTAAAAATCTCAAAATGGAGGATAGTCTGTCTCTCGTCAGAGATTGAATTTATTTTGGGATATTGCAAAATATGACCTTTTCGTTCAAGACACAGGATAAATATATAGCTTGAGGTTATAAAACATGTTTAATGACTTTTCCCTCAACTTGTTTCTTTACCTTTATAGAAAGTCAAGATAGTTTGCACTGCAGATCAGCAGCTAGCTAAAGCAAGGCTAGGTTGAAGATACCTCAGGGTCGTTACAATACCATTGTAGCTAGCAAGCTCCACCTAATAATTATGATTAAAAAACAAACGTCATTATCACAAAACACTTAAATGGGAGGTAATACAATAATTGTATTGTGTATTATTCAACAATACTGTTAAAAATAGTACTCACGTTAAGTAATGGGTAATTGTTCACAACAAGTTGCTAGCTATCCCATAAAGCCATTACCTAAAACCACATATTTCCATCTCCTGTTGTTTGGTAACTTCCTGTTCTTCGACGGACTCTGGACTGAAGACGAGGAAAAGTTTGAAACATGTCTAAATATGCGCTGTTCGTCTCGCAACGGAGCCTTCAACCGCAATGGGATGTTCCAATTGAAATGCATGACATCCGGCGTAATGTAACGAAGTGCATATGGTTTTGCGTATGTGATCGAAGCTTCAGAGAGCATACTGTCTAGTATGGAACACGTTGACGGGAGAACGCAGAGCGCTTAAAATCCTTTACTTATCGGTACCAAAGATTTTTTATTTTCTTTATTTAACCAGGTAGGCCAGTTGAGAACAAGTTTTCATTTACAACTGCGACCTGGCCAAGATATAGCAAAGCAGTGTGACAAAAACAACAGTTACACATGGGATAAACAAACATACAGTCAATAACACAATAGGAAATCTGTATACAGTGTGTGCAAATGAAGTAACGAGGTAAGGCAATAAATAGGCCAATAGTTGCGAAGTAATTACAATTTAGCAATTTACACTGGAGTGATATATGTGCAGATGAGGACGTGCAGTAGAAATACTGGTGTGCAAAAGAGCAGAAAAACAAATATGGTGATGAGGTAGGTAGTTGGTTGGATGGGCTATTTACAGATGGGCTGTGTACAGCTGCAGCGGTAAGCTGCTCTGACAGCTGACGCTTAAAGTTAGTGAGGGAGATATAAGTCTCCAACTTCAGTGATTTTTGCAATTCATTCCAGTCATTGGCAGCAGAGAACTGGAAGGAAAGGTGGCCAAAGCAGGTGTTGGCTTTGGGGATGACCAGTGAAATATACCGGCTGTAGCACGTGCTACGGGTGGGTGTTGCTATGGTGACCAGTGAGCTGCGATAAGGCGGAGCTTTACCTAGCAAAGACTTATAGATGACCTGGAGCCAGTAGGTTTGGCGACGAATATGTAGCGAGGACCAGCCAACGAGAGCATACAGGTCGCAGTGGTGGGTAGTATATGGGGCTTTCATTTTACCTTTTTTCAATGGATTTAAAAATATATATTTATCCATAAAATTGATGCCAACTGATTCATGATTTCGACTGGCTGAGAAACGCTGCCTGCCTGTCTGTCTCCTCCCCACTCCTGACACGTTCATTACTATCTGACAGCAGGAGATTCAATTTCAATATTGAAACAATGTTACAAATGTCGGAGAGACCGACAGCAAGGTTTATACACATCTCAGCTGTTGAAAACAAAATTTTAGTCTAAAAGAAATGTGAGATAATGTCTAGATGCCTTTTATAGTGGAGATCAAGTGTATAAATTGCCTGGCTGGGCTGATGTGACCGTGGATTGTGCAGTCAGATGGAACAGAGTAAATAGGCATTTTAATGTCATAGATTTAGCCGGTGGCAACTTGTGGAATAGACACTGTCTGGAATGCGGTTTTAACCAATCAGCATTCAGGATTAGACCCACCCGTTGTATAAATCTTATTATAAACTGGGTGGTTCGAGCTCTGAATGCTGATTGGCTGACAGCTGTGGTATATCAGACCAGTTATCACGGATATGACAAAACATTTATTTTTACTGCTTTAATTACATTGATAACCAGCTTATAATAGCAATAAGGCACCTCTGGGATTTGTTGTATATGGCCAATATACCACGTCTAAGGGCTGTATCCAGGCACTCCGCGTTAGGTTGTGCGTAAGAACAGCCCTTAGCCATGGTATATTGACAATATACCACACCTTGTGCTTATTTGCTTAATTATTGTTATCTCATTTTGAATATTCAATGAGGGTTATTGATGTCAACCGCCTGTATTCAATAGAGAGAGATGCTAGGCTACTAGTGTAACAGTATAACTTTAAACCGCCCCCTCGCCCCGACACGGGCGCGAACCAGGGACCCTCTGCACACATCAACAACGGTCGCCCACGAAGCATCGTTACCCATCGCTCCACAAAGGCCACGGCCCTTGCAGAGCAAGGGGCAACACTACTTCTAGGTTTCAGAGCAAGTGACGTAACTGATTGAAATGCTACTAGCGCGTACCCGCTTACTAGCTAGCCATTTCACATCCGTTACACTCACCCCCCTTTCAACCTCCTCCTTTTCCGCAGCAACCAGTGATCCGGGTCAACAGCATCAATGTAACAGTATAACTTTACGTTGTCCCCTCACCCCGACACGGGCGCGAACCAGGGACCCTCTGCACACATCAACAACGGTCGCCCAAGAAGCATCGTTACCCATCGCTCCACAAAGGCCACGGCACCAATGTAACAGTATAACTTTAAACCGTCCCCTCGCGAACCAGGGACCCTCTGCACACATCAACAACTGACACCCACGAAGCGTCGTTACCCATCGCTCCACAAAAGCCCCGACTCTTGCAGAGCAAGGGGCAACACTACTTCTAGGTTTCAGAGCAAGTGACGTAACTGATTGAAACGCTACTAGCGCGTACCCGTTAACTAGCTAGCCATTTCACATCCGTTACACTAGCAGATATAAAACTTTTTTTTTCAAGTTGCCGGGATGTCACGCGTCCTACTTATATCATTATACTCGTAACAACTTGAGCATTACAAAACTTCTATTCGATCAAATAAACCTCACGTAGCAAATAAGCCATTCATTCTCATTGACCTCCACACAAAAACTCATTGCTTGGGGGGTGAAACAACGAAGTAACTCTTTCTGCTGGCGGGAGACAGATTTTCCCCGGAGATTTACATTTACATTTAAGTCATTTAGCAGACGCTCTTATCCAGAGCGACTTACAAATTGGAAAGTTCATACATATTCATCCTGGTCCCCCCGTGGGAATTGAAACCTGGTCCCCCGTGGGAATTGAACCCACAACCCTGGCGTTGCAAGCGCCATGCTCTGCCAACTGAGCCACACGTCTCCCGTGGGACTCTCCCGCTCTGCAGAAGCCAACAATTTACCATAAGACTTGAACAAGAAGGGACAGCTCTTAAGTAAGCAAAGAAATATCCACTAGGTGGCAATGTATACCCAGGGCATGTTAAGAAAGCATTTCTATATGTTCTTCATGGAAGCAAATGAGAGGATGGCTAGCTATACATGTTGTGCTGACTTTAAAATAGGTTGCAATAGGTTTAACAGTGACCATTGGTTGTCAAACAATACTTTGATTGAAAATATCCTTACCCAAACCCATGTCACTCATAATTTCCTGTACATGGGCTGGTCACACAATTTTTTAATTTATTTTATTTTATTTAACCTTTATTTAACTAGAACAAATTCTTATTTACAATGACGGCCTGAAAACATGAAAAAGTTCAAGACACCTTCTCTCATCACATTCACACAACCATACATGAGTAAGGGGTTTTTGCACATCAAATTATATTTATTGTATTACCAGTTTAAAATGTTCCATAAGACAAAACATAACCAACCATATAACAACATAGCACTGTCATCCTAATGGTGCCAGTTAATTTATATTCTTTCCCCACTACTGGGCTGAGCCAAGTTGAACTGTACTGGATCAGCCTGGTTCTGCCTCCACCATAGTCACTGTGGAACTGAGCTGGGTCAGTATGATAGTGTGAAAGGATAATAGTTCCCTCAAACGACATATTTGTCACTTGGAGAGTGGAATGCCTGGTGACGTTGGTGTGTAGTGTCTCGTCTGGAGACGCGCCCATACAAACTTCACACACACACACATGCACTCAGGCTTCGTCTCAATTGGTACCCTATTCCCTATGGTGAACAACTTTTGTTCAGAGCCCTATGGGCCCTGTTCAAAAGTAGTGCACTAAATAGGGACAGGGTTATATTTGGGACGTACATTACTGTTAAACCACAGAACAAAAAATGATCATGTTTTGCAGCAATACCCAGTTAGATCAATGGGGAAGGTTTGCGGCAACTTATTATACATTGGATATTGTCTAATAGGATCCTAACTACATTATTCTACACGTTGTTAGTGTTCAGTTTATAAATGGCCTACAAAACAATGGACCATTTTAAAGTATAATAACTGCCAAAATAAGGGAAACACTTGAGTAAACGAGGGATACAAAGTATATTAAAAGCTGGTCCTTTCAGACTAGGCAATGCTCAGTTGCCTATTATTTTGGCTAGAAGAAGAGATCTCAGGGGGATTAAAGTGTGTGTGTGTCAGTCACCAGATCTCAACCCAATTGAACAATTATGGGAGATTCTGGAGCTGTGCATGAGACAGTGTTTTCGAAAAAAAAACACCAAACGATGGAATTTCTCATGGAAGTATGGTGTGGCATCCCTCCAATAGAGTTCCAGACACTTTAAATTTATGCCAAGGCACATTGAAGCTGTTCTGGTGGCCCAGCGCTCTATTTTAAGAAACTTTATGTTGGTATTTCCTTTATTTTGGCAGTTATGGCATGATAATTTGAAAAAATTCACTTTAATTTATCTTAATTGTCCTAGTAGACAAATCGGACCACATATCCCTCTGAGAATTTTTTTGTTATTGTATTCTATTCTATTGAAAAAAAGTCTGAATAGAACGGAATATAGTTTTTCAGGAACTACCCGTTTTACAGGCAATAATTATGTCTTTCTGTGGATAACTGACTAATTAGATCAGGCATTTTAACAACTTTTTTTAGGACAATTGTCTCACTCTCACACAACGACTAAAGCATCTATTGTAAAACTATTTTTTCGATCTTGAGTTTTAAAATTAGGAGTTGATCACTTGTTGCTCACTCGTGTTGATTTGGCAAAGGCACACTTCGAGGGTGAGTTTGTCAACAGTTTGGGTGTGACGAATGAGTCAAATTGAAAAAATGTATAGCGCGGCTTCTACAAGTTCAGACAAACTTCTTGAATACATCATTGATATGACTAATTGGGTAGGTTAGCCTACAATTCACGTGTAGGTAAACTACAAAACTGGTCTTTATTTGGTCGGGTGTGACAGTCAGTTATCGGGATGGGAAAGCAGGTTTTTCAAGTTGGCACCTCTCTTAAAACGGGCACCTGCACCTGTTCTACCATTACTACATTTGAGGTGCCCGAAACCAAAGGAGAGCAACCATGACATCAACTACAGAGACTTTACCCCGTGGACTAGGAATATGCACAACTATTCCAGACATTTTCTACCTACCGGAGCTTGTGAGTTACAATGGTTTACTGTTTTTGCTCAGGTATATATTGTATCGAAACGTGATAATATTTTAATGACGTCAATTGACGCACTTCCCATGGTCATGCACCTGTAGAACCTTTTTACGTGTGTTCCAATTTGCGACAAAATGTTGCCTCTACCCGCTGGGCACAGACGTAAATTCAACGTCTATTCCACGTTGCCGTAATTTCATTTAAATTACGCTGAAACAACGTTGATCGAACCAGTGTTCACAGTGGGTAGGAATGTTTGGCTGGGTCTACACAGGCAGCACAATTCTGATATATTTTCCCCGCTAATTGATCTTTTGACTAATCACATGATATCTGTGAGCTGATCTGATTGGTCCAATGACCAATTAATGAAAATAATTGGTCTGCCTGTGTAAATTCAGCCCATGTTGTTCTTATGATTTGGGGAGGAACATAGCCTTTATGTCTGGACTGTATGGGGTGCATTTTCTACAAGTCATCATTCAGTAAAACACTTATTTGATATAATGTAAAATGCAGGTTGTTTTTTTAGAAGAAGCGTGTGCCTTGCAGTTGTTATTATGACTATGAGTAGTACTTCTACCGAACCATCACATCTAGTATAGAAAGTGTGTGACATTTCAAGATGTCCTGGTATTAGTTTGTAGACATTTCACAATCACCCCAAGCATCCACATTCATGCTGACATCTCAGACCACTGGTGGAATGTTGTATGCCTACCTTTGCCATTGCCTGGCCCTGATACAATAGCCTGGTCATAGATCCTGTCAGTTCTATCATGTCAACTCCTTGTCTTACCAAACATGTTTTGCATGACAAGGAGTGGCATGATGGCACAATCGGACTGGACCATGGCTACTGACAAGATATCCTAAATGAACAAGACAGGTGGATTCTGACACACACACACACACACCCTTCTTTTGCATTCCCAGGCAACAGATTGATTGCTGGGAGCTTGTCAGGGTGGAGTAACAGAAAGGGTGTGACTTGATGACAAACAACTAATTGTACCTTTCCATAAATCGTATGTCATAGGGATTAGGGAAGGGCAGGCCATTGTTGGTTTTCTAAGGTAGGTCTTGGTAAATTCTAATCTGTTTATTTCACTATGTTATATAATTGATTCCAACAATGGAATAAGTGCTATTACAGTAGTGTAGTTTTAGCGTCAGGAATGCCAATTTTGTTTTCTCCCCAAACTAATAGCACCAAACGAGTTCCTATGGTGTCACAGATCTGCAAGGTTTTCTTTTAATATCCCAGTCCCCCCCAAAAAACTGCAGACTCCAACATTTTCAAACCAATGAAACAAAATAATTGTAGGAATACACTATCTCTTGCTACCAAGGCCACTGGATGTTCCACTGAAAATACAACCTAACATGATTTTCCCACTTACCCTGGCTCGGGGGTTTCCCCACGTTTTTTGGATATGCTGTATATTGTTCTCAATATTTCAAATTCATATTTCGTTTTTTGAGTATTACCATAGGTGCAAATCTAATTGAGTGGAACAATTGACTTCTTTCAATTTTAATTGAATGGACCAGAAAACCATTTACTCTACTGCAATGCTTTGTTTCAGGTCTTTGGAGGTCTGGTATGGATCCTGGTGGCATGTACACTGGTGCTTCCCTACAACCCACAGGGCTGGGTGATGTTCGTGTCCGTCTTCTGTTTCACCATGACCTTCATCTGGATGTGCATGTTCGCCTTCGGGGTGCATCGCAACAGCGGGGGATGGGCAACTGCTGTGAGTCTTTCCTGTTTTTTGAGGGAAGGGGGGGCGGAAGCACCATGGATAGATTTGTTTAATCGACTAACCAGATGAAGGATAAGTTCAAGGAGCACACACACACACACACACACAAATAGTAATATAGCATGTATATTTCATTTAGAAAATCTAGTCAAATTGAGGAGGCAATCCTGGGGAACTTTTCACAATGAATTAGCCAGGAACCTGGCTTTGTTGAAATAGAACATATATTTACACTTAATATGAATTACATGATAGTTGGCATACTAGACAGAGAAGGAAAAGCAGCAGAAGGACCTGAGTATGAAATCAATGTTTTTTTTTTAACTAGGCAAGTCAGTTAAGAACAAATTCTTATTTTCAATGTCATTCCTAGGAACAGTGGGTTAACTGCCTTGTTCAGGGGCAGAACAACAGATTTTTACCTTGTCAGCTCAGGGATTCGATCTTGCAACCTTTCGGTTACTAGTCCAACGCTCTAACCACTACGCTACCTGCCTCCCCAGTTATGATGGTTCTCTTTGGAGGAGGTCCACTATATTCAACAGTCATCATCGCCATTGATAATAAATATATGTATGTATTGATGATGAAAAGTGTACCATTCCTGGCGGATACCCCAGGGTGTACCCATTTTAGATTCCATTACTAACACACCTGATTCAACTAATCAAAGGTGTGGTGATTAGTTGAATCAGGTGTGCTAGTGCTGGGCTAGAACTAAAATGTACACACCCTGGAGGCTGGCCAGAAATAGATTGGGAAAAACTGGTCTAAGAAAAATAAATGTAGCGCTTCGCCCGTGCTCTTGGCTGTAAGATAATCTTCTGGCTCCAAAAAGCAGTCACACTGCATTGTTGGTTAAGTTTCACCCCAGATCTTTTTCCATTATCCAGTCAAACGCAGTGAAAATAATTTCCTCATCCTTCCCTTTCTATGTCACACAGGACTTAGCATACCACGGCATTGCAGCTTTCTTCTACCTCAGTGCCTCAGTGGCTCTCGCCAAAGTGACCCTGGATAAGAAAGATGGAGACATCTTTTACTATCGACTTGACATTTCTGCAGTGGTAAGTCTTCCATAACAGCAAATCTTAGGAAATGTATAGGGATGCCAAAAACAATCTAAAATGTTCACGTCTTTCTCACTGTAACAGTTCCTGTACAGCTTAGTATCAAATATCATCCATTAGTTTCCCTGCCCCTGACTAGTTTCCCAGTCCCTGCTGCTGAAAAACATCCCCACAGCATGATGCTACTACCACCATGCTTCAACGTAGGGATGGTGCCAGGTTTCCTCCAGATGTGACACTTGGCATTCAGGCCAAAGAGTTCAATCTTGTTTTCATCAGACCAGAGAATCTTGCTTCTCATGGTCTGAGAGTCTTTATGTGCCTTTTGGCAAACTCCAAGCGGGCTTTCATGTGCCTTTTACTGAGGAGTGGCTTCCATCTGTCCACTCTATCATAAAGGCCTGATTGGTGGAATGCTGCGGAGATGGTTGTCATTCTGGAAGGTTCTCCCATATCCACAGAGGAACACTGGAGCTCTGTGAGTCAGAGTGACTATCGGGTTCTTGGTCACCTCCCTGACCAAGGCCCTTCTCACCCGATTTCTCAGTTTGGCAGGGTGGCCAGCTGTAGGAATCTTGGTAGTTCTTCCATTTAAGAATGATGGAGGCCGCTGTGTTCTTGGGGACCTTCAATGCTGCAGAAATGTTTTGGTACCTTCCCCAGATCTGTGCCTCAACACAATACTCTCTTGTACGGTAAAATTCCTTTGACCCATGGCTTGGTTTTTGCTTTGACATACACTGTCAACTGTGGGACCTTATATAGACAGGTGTGTGCCTTTCCAAATTATGTCCAATCAAGTTGTAGAACCATCTCAAGGATGATCAATGGAAACAGGATGCACCGGAGCTCAATTTCGAGTCTCATAGCAAAGGATCTGAATACTTATGTAAATAAGGTATTTCTGTTTGTTTTTGTTGTTGAAATGTCTAAAAACCTGTTTTTGCTTTGTCATTATGGGCTATTGTGTGTAGCTTGATGAGGATTTTTTTATTGATTTCATCCATTTTAGATTAAAGCTGTGACGTAACAAAATGTGGAAAAAGTGAAGGGGTCTGAGGACTTTCCGGATGCACTGTGTCTTGCCTAAGGGACAATGCCAGGATCACACAATGATGTTAAAGAAGTTGAACCAACTTGGGGTGTTGAAGGATACAATCCTTTAAAGTAGATCCTAATAGGCCTACGACTATGTGGTATAGCTATTTGTAGGCTATAGCCTAGTGAACGTACAAAAACATATAGCTTAATATCATTGCACTGCTTGCGAGGAGAGCTTTTGTTTGCGAGGGAGCATTTCATTGTTTTGTGTAGCTTACACAACGATGTATCATAAATAAACTTTGATTCGATTAACTTGAACACATGGTTACAACATGCCCTATAACAGAATAAAAGAAAACAGAGGTGAACTATAAATTCATATAATTTATTTGTATAGATTAACATGCTATCAAATCAATTGACCAAGTAGTGAACATAAATCATTACTATGTAGAATTGCAGGAAATCTGTTTCAAAACAGCCATTAATCAAGCCTTTGTTGTGGTGTATTCATGCATCTCAATAAACTATAAACTAAATGCATTATTACCTCCAACTTGGCCCAATTCGCCCACCCTGACATACTGTCCCAAGCTAGAATGGGGCCTGCGTCTCAACCAATAGGCAAAATATCCCAAGCAGGGCTACAGCAACTTCCAGAGAGGGTCAAGCTGCTTGGGCTTTGCGGTGGCCACTCTGGTTTATGTGTCCTCGGCAGAACTGTGTCGCCGTAACCAAGTAGTCACATATTGTTCTGGGTTCCACTGCACAAGAGGTGGTACGTGGAGTTTTGTGAACATCAAGGCAGATACACAATGAATTTGGACCTAGAGCTTGTAAAGTTCATGTGGCTGAACCCCCTCTCACACTCAGCCGAGCTGCAGATTTGTAAAAAAAGTGGTCAAGCCTCCAATGGGCCTCTTCAGTGCACAGACTCTGTAACCTACAGTTCTTCATCATTCTCGCCACTGCCTTAGAAAAGACAGGGAAGAAACCACCATTTACCTACCTCTAGGTTGCTATACATATTTATTTGGTTTACATGAAAAACTATAGAATGACAGTTTTATTGGTAATTAAATAGAATTTATTTAGAATTTATCAGAATACATTTTCCAGAAAGAGATTTACCAGCTCTGTGTATTCTCAAATCAAAAGAAGTGAGGGAGCGCCGGTCCCCTGTTGCTCTGGCTGCACTACACCCCAGGCGATCTGTTCTGTAGATCCAGCTACATGCCTCAATCCAAAATGGGTAAAAAGCACCATATAATTTCAAGGTTTTATTCTGTGCTTTTTTTCCCACTATGCATATTAGTTTGAGGCATATAGCTGGATCTACACAACTGATGGTATGTGGGGTGGATTCATTTGACGCCTGAAAACTAGTGTTATGTCCCTAAATCATAATTTGTCAATGTTTTCACGACTCAAAAGTGGTCTGGGTTCGAGTGGACAAAACATTAAGAACACCTTCCTAATATTTAGTTGCACCGCCCTATTTGCCCTCAGAACAGCCTCAATTCATCGGGGCGTGGACACTACAAGGTGTCGAAAGTGTTCCACAGGGATGCTGACTCCAATGCTACCCACAATTGAGTCAAGTTGGCTGCATGTCCTTTAGATGGTGGACGGGAAACTGTTGAGCGTGAAAAAAAACAGCAGCGTTGCAGTTCTTGACACAAACCGGTGAGCCGTTTTGTCTCAGTTGTCTCAAGGCTTAAAAATCCTTCTTTACCTGTCTCCTCCCCTTCATCTACACTGATTTGAAGTGGATTTAACAAGTGACATCAACGAAGGATCATAGCTTTCACCTGGTCAGTCGATGTCATGGAAAGAGCAGGTGTTCTTAATGTTTTGTACACTCAATGCATTAGGAGGCCTCAATCCCAAAGTAAAAGGAATGATTGAAAGGATTTCATCCTTTTAATTAGTTACAGATTCGACCACAGAATAATTTCCTTTTACGTACAGTAATATTCAACTAGAATTGTGCACTCCTAAATTGAAGTCACCGTTTCTGCTTGAACTCATTTTGGTACTCTTGCTTATTAGTAGGGATTGTGGGCATTCAACTGTCTAACAGTAGGCTAGATTATGTACTGAGTTCCCCAAACTTGTGCCTTTTCATTGTGTGTTTGTTACCCATCCAAAGGTGGAAGATAATGTTGCGATTTCAATCAAACACCTACTGACCTTGTCAAGGAGTTCAGATCTCTTGGCCTAACAGCTAAGGTGTTGGGTTGACAGTCACTGGACCAGAGTTTAAGTCCTAGTTGAATATCTTTATCTGTGCAATATCACCCCCGCTTGTTGCTGATATATGTTCTTACTCTGCCAGGTGTTCTCTTACGTGGCCACACTCCTCTACTTCATCCACACCATCTTTTCGGCCATGAGGTGGAAGTCCTTCTAAACTAGAACGATGCTAAAGGCCTCAGTCAAAGAAGAGAAGGTCATAAGTCTACTATTGGAAACCATGGAGGGCTGTGGTGTAATGTACTGCATGGCCTATACCCTGAGGTAAAGAAGAAATCTACCTGCTCTTCATCCCAATTCTCTATCATTCTCCTCATTCTCCCCCTACATATTCAAATGCAAATGATTGGTTTAGACTAGAGGGAATTGCCATCATAGGCCTACATGTCCTTTCTTTTTAAATTCATGAAGGGAAGTGAACATATGCACTATGGACACTTAGGGTAGACGGGTAGTAAAGAACCAGATCCCTCTTGGAGGACTAACCCTACGAAAGCAAACCTAGAATTAAAAAGTAATGATGGGCTACTAAGTCAATTATTACAGTTACAACATTTTTTATTTGACAATTTTTCACTTTTATAATTTTTTCACATAATCTTCCACATTTTATTGAACAAACCAGAAATGTAAAATGTAATGAAATGTTTGTTTGCTTGTTTTTATATGCTTTGCTACTGATAGCATTTTTGTAAAATGTTGATCCTGATGGATCCACCTACTGTTACGTTCTAATAAAGGTGTTATGAAACATTGTAAACCTACAGTAGGACACATTAGTGATAATAGCTCATTGTTTTTAATATAGCTAGCTCTTTACAACGACCCAAAGTGTTTGTAGCCTCATAGACCAAACAAACAATAAAATGGTTAACCAGTCTATCTTTAGTTTCGGAGTTGACAGCTGTTAACGACAAAATAGGGTCGTGTTTCACCTCCAACAGGGTTCCATTTCAAGCCACGGGTGATGTCTGGTATTGATACTTATACATTTTTCATCAGGCACAGTGTTGGGTGAATCAAGAACGCAGCTTCATTCTAATCTCCTTTTCCCCCGAGGGTCCATTTTGTCAAGTCAGAGGACCTAACAAAAGGGTCACGGATCTCTGGGACACGAAATGTGCTTTAACCTGTTTATTGCAGTGATGTTCTTGTTGTATTGTGTGTCACACGTATCAGGTGCATTCTTATCTTTCTTAATATTCTTATCTCTATGGTCCTCCCCATTTCTAATAACAGGTACACCACACCACCTAGTACTGTTTCCCACTGCAAGGCACTGGTATATGCAGTCAGAGTGAGACAGGTGTCATTACCTAAGGTAGAATAACATTATTCACAAACATATTACATCAGCAATATCATTTGGTGACATTTACTATGGTAGTGTAACATGTTGGCATTCAATGTGTGACATACGCCCACTGAAAAAGGTTAACACATTTACTAAATTAAGTAATAAAGTAGGATTTTATTTAGAAAATTTGAACATGGGGCTTAATTTACATTGTGTACACGAACATCGCAGGTGTTGTCCAGCGTTGCTTGCAAATCTTGTAACACTATTGTGTCAAAGACAAGTGGCTGTGGAACATGAATAGGTGCTAAGTAGTGTTTTAGTCTAGATGCTATCAGATGGGGATCAGTATCTTTCTGTAAGAAGGCGGGGTGACTCATGGACAGCTCTAGTCTGAAACCAGAATAACCTGAATCTGAATGTCCTGGCAGAGGGCGTAAATAAAGTTGGGGCTGGGTGGTTGGGACACACATGTCATTGGGACCCATTGGCGCAAGCATGCTACACACACACACACACCATTTTGAGTGGGCAGTAACTACTCCCGTCAGAGGTTAAGGCAATTAAAATCACCATATGACTTGCTCATATTATACACCATGGCTCATATTGTTGCCATGAATTAGCATTGCTATTTGGCTGATATTCTGATTTGATACTGATTGTATGCCCATGAAACACACAGGTTCACTTACATACAGTGAATCAGAGAACTACAAATTGTGAAATACAATGAAAATGTAGAACCATTGATATTAGATTTTATACTTTCATCCATTTATGGCACATTTATTTTATCCATATGATGCAGACAGTTTAATTTACATAAAGTGAGTCAGAGGACTAGAAATGGTGAAATACAATGGAAAACAGTATTTAAATTATTCATCACTTATTGTACTGCAAGTGAACCACACACAAGGCATTGCCTCATCTGTCATCATGAAATGTCATTATTGATATGTTAAGTCTTGTAAAGTTTTTTTATTTTTTATTTTATTTCACCTTTATTTAACCAGGTAGGCTAGTTCAGAACAAGTTCTCATTTGCAACTGCGACCTGGCCAAGATAAAGCATAGCAGTGTGAACAGACAACAACACAGAGTTACACATGGAGTAAACAATAAACAAGTCAATAACATAGTAGAAGAAAAAAAAGAGAATCTATATAACCATTGATATTAGATTTTATACTTTCATCCATTTATGGCGCATGCATTTATTTTATCCATTTGATACACAGGTTAATTTACATAATGTGAGTCAGAGGACTAGAAATGGTGAAATACAATGAAAAACAGTATTTAAATGAATCATCACTTAATGTACTGTAAGTGAACCACACATGACAAGGCGTTGCTTCATCTGTCATGAAATGTCATTATTGATATGTTAAATGTTGTAAAATAACACTCAAGCACCACCATGTGTTGGCCCGTCCACATTACATGAAAAAACTGACTGGAGGAGAACTCCACTTTGGGATTAGGTGAGTAAGCACATTAAACCACACACATTTTTATTTGATTTATTTCACCTTTATTTAATCAGGTAGGCCAGTTGAGAACAAGTTCTCATTTACAACTGTAACCTGGCCAAGATAAAGCAAAGCAGTGCGACCAAAACAACAACACAGAGTTATAGCCCCCACTTCCACAAGCTTTGTAAAGGGACAGATTGAATGGATGCCAATGTAACATTTGACTTAATTGTTCATTTGCTGAGCATTTTGGTAAAAAACAAATGTTTATAGAGAAATAGCTAGGTTTCAAAAAATGTCTTTAATGTAAACAGAATCTACTCTTCCAATTATATTTGTTACTTTAGAGGTCATTCAGGTCAAGAATGCACCAAAGCTTCAAAAACAAAAGACAAATTAGAGAATTAAAAGTGATCAAAGGCTGCAATGAAAATGTCAGTACAGTCACATTTTGAAAGAGATGCATTTGAAAAGAATATGCTCTGTGCTCCCCTCTCCAAAAAATGTATGACTTATATACTCCTTCCGGCGCTGGAACAAACCACCAGCTATTCCCAAATTATCTTTGGTGTCCAGAGAGTCAGTAGATAGGCTACAGTGGTTTGCGACAGTGGGCGACTGAAGATGAACTATTTGAGCACCGCCATTTGTGCGATGACATCTGCTGTGCTGTAACACCACATGAATACAAATGTACCCTCCCCTCCCAGTTTCAGATGTACTGTCTCACACTGTCATTCATTGTGAGTCCTGAGCCGCAAAACCTGACAGCTGTATTTTATCCCTTGATGAGATATAATATATATACAAAAGTATGTGGACACCCCTTCAAATTAGTGCATTTGACTATTTCAGCAACACCTGTTGCTAACAGGGGTATAAAATCGAGCACACAGCCATGCACTCTTCATAGACAAATATTGGCAGTAGACTTGCCTTACTCAAGAGCTCAGTGACTTTCAATGTGGCACTGTCATAGGATGCCACCTTTCCAGCAAGTCAGTTCCTCAAATTTCTGCCCTGCTAGAGCTGCTGCGGTCAACTGTAAGTGTTGTTAATGTGAAGTGGAAACGTCTTGGAGCAACAATGGCTCAGCCGCGAAGTGGTAGGCCACACAAGCTCACAGAACTGGACCGCAGAATGCTGAAGAAGCCTAGCATGTAAAAATCGTCTGTCCTCAGTTGCAACACTCACTACCAAGTTTCAAATTGCCTCTGGAAGCAACGTCAGCACAAGAACTGTTTGTCGGGAGCTTCATGAAATGGGTATCCATGGCCGAGCAGCCACACAACCCTTATGAACTCACTCACCAAGTCAGCGTATAGATCGATGTTATTCTCTGAGGCTGCCCGGAACATTTTCCATTCCACGTGATCAAAACAATCTTGAAGTGTGAATTCCGATTGGTCAGACCAGCATTGAATGGTTCTAGTCACGGGTACATACTGTTTGAGTTTCTGCCTATAAGACGGTAGGAGCAAGATGGAGTAATGGTTAGATTTGCCGAAGGGAGGGCGAGGGAAGGCCTTGTATGCATCTCAGAAGTTAGAGTAGCAGTGATCATCAAATCAAATCAGGTTTATTTTATATAGCCCTTCGTACATCAGCTAATATCTCGAAGTGCTGTACAGAAACCCAGCCTAAAACCCCAAACAGCAAGCAATGCAGGTGTAGAAGCACGGTGGCTAGGAAAAACTCCCTAGAAAGGCCAAAACCTAGGAAGAAACCTAGAGAGGAACCAGGCTATGAGGGGTGGCCAGTCCTCTTCTGGCTCTGCCGTGATCGAGTGTCGGCATAGGCTGATAGAATTGAGGTTGCCTTGTTCTCAAATTTGCTTTGTTAAAATCCCCAGTACAATAAATGCAGCCTCATGATATATGGTTTCCAGTTTACAAAGAATCCAGTGAAGTTCCTTGAGGGTCGTCGTGGTGTCTGCTTGAGGGGGTATATACACCGCTGTGACGATAACTGACGAGAATTCTTTTGGAGATAATATGGCCAGCATTTGATTGTAAGGAATTCTAGGTCGGGTGAGCAGAAGGATTTGAGTATGTTGTTATGATTACACCATGAGTCGTTAATCATGAAGCATACACCCCCGCCCTTCCTCCTCCCAGAGAGGTATTTATCTCTGTCGGCGCGACGCATGAAGAAGCCCGGTGGCTGAACCGACACCGACAACATACCCGAGAGAGCCATGTTTCCATGAAACAGAGAATGTTACAATCTCTGATGTCTCTCTGGAAGGCAACACTTGCTCTAATTTCGACTACTTTGTTGTCAAGAGACTGGGCGTTGGCGAGTAGTATACTCGGAAGCGGGGAGCGGTGTGCACGCCTACGGAGCCTGACCAGGAGGCCACTCCGTCTGCCTCTTCTGCGACAACGTTGTTTTGGGTCGGCTTCTGGGATTAGATCCACTGTCCTGGGTGGTGATCCGAACAAGGGATCCGCTTTGGGAAAGTTGTATTCCTGGTCGTAATGTTGGTAAGTTGACGTCGCTCTTATATCCAATAGTTCTTCCCGGCTGTGTGTAATAACACTTAAGATTTTCTGGGCAAACAATATGAGAAATAATACGTTAAAAACAAAATACTGCATTGTTTCCTAAGGACCCGAAGCGAGGCGACCATCTCTGTCGGCGCCATCTTAGCCAAGCTCAGAGAGTTAGTCTGTGTTTAAAAAATCTCAGTAGATCAGTACATTTTCTTTCCAGTCACTAAATCATGATGATCAAAATTGCAGATGTTCTTTTAAAGTAGTCAAGTCTTCGATGGGCCTCTCCAATACACAGACTCTGTAGCCTACAGTTCTTCATCATTTTCGCCACTGCCAGAGAGAAGACAGGGAAGAAACCACCATTTACCTACCTCTAGTTTGCTATACATATTTATTTGGTTTACATGAAAAACTATAGAATGACAGTTTTATTGGTAATTAAATAGAATTTATTTAGAATTTATCAGAATACATTTTCCAGAAAGAGATTTACCAGCTCTGTGTATGCTAAAATGTCAATTATTACAGTTGCAAAAATAAGGAGACATTTTTAGTTTGACCATTTTTTACTTTTATATTTTTCTCAATTAATCTTCCACATTTTATTGAACAAACCAGAAATGTAAAATGTAATGAAACATTTGTTTGCTTGTTTTTATATGCTTTGCTACTGATAGCATTTCTGTAAAATGTTGATCCTGATATGTTCTAATTTAGGGGTTATGAAGCATTGTAAACCTACAGTAGGACACATTAGTGATAATAGCTAATTGTCTTTAATATAGCTAGCTCTTTACAACAACCCAACGTGTTTGTAGCCTCATAGACCAAACAAACAATAAAATGGGTAACCAGTCTATCTTTAGTTTCAGAGTTGACAGCTGTTAACGACAAAATAGGGTCGTGTTTCATCTCCAACAGGGTTCCATTTCAAGCCACGGGTGATGTCTGGTATTGACACTTAAACATTTTTCATCAGCCACAGTGTTAGGTGAATCAAGAACGCAGCTTCGTTCTAATCTCCTTTTCCCCCGAGGGTCCATTTTGTCAAGTCAGAGGACCTAACAAAAGGGTCACGGATCTCTGGGACACAAAATGTACTTCAACCTGTATATTGCAGTGATGTTTTTGTTGTATTGTGTGTCACATGTATCAGGTGCATTCTTATCTTTCTTAACAATCTTATCTCTATCGTCCTCCCCATTTCTAATAACAGGTACACCACACCACCTATTACTGTTTCCCACTGCAAGGTACTGGTATATGCAGTCAGAGTGAGACAGGTGTCACTACCTAAGGTAGAATAACATTATTCACAAACATATTACATCAGCAATATCCATAGGCGGAAATCCCAGGGGGGACGGGGGGACACGACCCCCCCATCTTGGGAAAAATATGATTTGTCCCCCCCAATATATCACTGTAAACATAACTATGTAATTTCAATAATATTAATAATACGCAATGAAAGCACTTGTGCTGTTTATAGACACTTAATAGCGCATTTAAATTTCAAAAGATTGCGACCCCCCCCCCGCCCTTTGCCTCACAATGGTTTGATCCACTGCCAGTTCTTTAGCTGGCAAGGTAATAAAGGGTTCGTATCTACTGTCCGAAAGGGACATGTACGTAACTGACGTGAGGTTAATCCAGTCAATCCATAGCAGGTCCATAGCAATGTTATTTATTTATTTTTATGTTGGCAGGGTTCACACACTAGTTGAATTTGCAGAGCTAGCGCGCAAACTAAAGCAAACATTAACTATCAAGCTAGCTAGTACCTATTCCATTTATGTGGCGTCGTCAAAGATGGAATCTTTGCTATCGTCAGTTTATTCCAAGATCAGCATGCAGCTGTAGTGCTTCGACATCCCTGTGATAAGGTTAGCAATAAACTGAAGTCCAAACTGAACAGAACAGAACTACACTCTCTTCTACCATTGTCTTAAATATATATAATGGTCTCGTTGCAAAAGATAAATTGTCGCTAGTGAACTTTTTTTATTTTATTTTATTTCACCTTTATTTAACCAGGTAGCAAAGATTATAGCAAACACACAGAAACGGAATTGGTGCTCGCTAGCTTTACAAATTCAGCTATTGTTGGAAGCCAGCCAATATGAAACAAACTATTTAAATTACATAAGGTTGCAGCATGTGTTGTGTAAATGTGTGTGCGTGCAGCTAGGCCAGCCAGCCAGCCAGGTAGAAAAATGGCAGAAAAAAGTAAGAAGACGGACATCAGAGTATTTGTCAGTACACCAAAACACATAGTAAGAACTCTAGTATCCTAATATCTCAAAGACTAGTTGATAAAATGTTCATAAGAAAGAAGTGAAATGCTAATGGAAATGTTTCACAATGATGTCATTAGGCAGAGCAGGCAACAGATGGCACACAGACAGCAGAGCTGGGGACAGATATGCAGGGACAGACTGGCAGAGACAGGGAGTCTCAGGTAAGTTTGTTGAGTCTTTGTTTGGCAACATTATGAAAGGTTCTCAATTTTTTTGACTTGTAAAATAGGGACATAATTGGAAAATGCCATGGATACCCCCACTCTCAACTTAAACTGGTGACTAAACTAAGATTTGTTTACGGCAATGGTATTGCTGTTGTGATTAATTGTGTAGTTTTGGGTACCGGTAGTTAGGAGTACGGCAAACACCTTATTTATTTTCTAGGAGACCGGCTGAGTCAGTTAGGGGGGTGAAAGGGAAAGAGCCAGGAAGAGAGACTTCAGAGGACAGTGTCACAGCCACGGCAGGACCAAGTGTCACCCTTGTTGCCAGCAGCACCAGTATAGGGGACAGTGGCACAGCATTGTCCAGTTACCACAGTGATGGCACAAAACCATATCAGCCACACCCACAATTTATAGAACCGCAAACTCTTGCCAACAGAGTGTTGACGTTTCAAGAGAGATGGTTTCGCGATTTCCCCTGGCTACATTATAATCCATCAATAAAAGGAGTGTTGTGTTTTCACTGTAGCCAAGGGTTTTCAAGCCAGCCATCTTTTGGCCAAAGAGCTGATGCTGCCTTCATTAGTGCAGGATTTAGGAACTGGAGAAAAGGCATTGAAAAATTCACAGCACATCAAAATTGCCAAACCCACCGCCACTTTGTAATTGTAACAGCACACCAGCTAAATCCAATCAGTGTCCAGTTATGTCCAGCGCGTGGGTTAAACAGCTGGATGACGCAAGGCATTGCTTGATGAAAATTGTTAGTTCGGTGCGGCATGTAGTAAGACAGGGACAAGCCTTTAGAGGCCACACGGATGACAGTGGGAATTTATACCAGATTTTGAAACTTAGGGCAGAAGAGGATGATCCCATTTTACTGAAGTGGTTAACAGAGCGTACCACAATGTACACAGGCCCCAAAGCACAGAATGAAATTCTGAACATCATGGCCAATAGTCATTCGAGGCATTGCAGCTGAGATTAGGTCTCTTCCGATTGTACAATTTTCATTAATTGTTGATGGTACTCAAGATGTCTCTGGTGCTGAACAGGAGAGTGTCTGTCTGCGTTATGTTGACCATGACCATGTCCCTCACAAGGAGTTTATTGGGCTATACAGGGTGTCGGAGACAACAGGCGAGGGCATTGCGAAAGTGCCAACTGATGTGTTGTTGAGGAAACCCGCAAACATATGCTCGGTTCTTTTGTTCAGTAGTGTGTATAGCAGTGGTTCTCAACCTTTTTGGGGTACTGGAACCCCTGCATATTTTGAGGCAAGGCAGGCAAGGTTTTGAGCAGTCCTCAGGGACCTCCACCCCTTCTATATTATATGTAAACTTACTGGAAACCTTGTGGTACTGACTACATTCATTACACTTTTTTATTTCACGGACCCCTTGCAATTAGTCCATGGACCCCTGTTTGAGAACCCCTGGTTTAATTGATATTTGTTCTTTTGTTTAGTAGTTTTCAGGACACTTACAAATGATTTATTTCATGTTATTTTATTTAAAATGGCCTACTTTGTGCGACATACTTGTCCATAGCTGCTGTTTGAAGAGTTGAGACACTGACTGAGTTGAGACACTGACTGAGTTGAGACACTGACTGAGTTGAGACACTGACTGAGTTGAGACACTGGCTGAGTTGAGACACTGGCTGAGTTGAGACACTGGCTGAGTTGAGACACTGGCTGAGTTGAGACACTGGCTGAGTTGAGACACTGGCTGAGTTGAGACACTGGCTGAGTTGAGACACTGAAGGATATTTTGTTTGATTTATTTGGGTTTTTCATTGAAGTAGTTATTTTGCTTTTAGAACTACTTATTTTAAGCTTTTTGTTCTTGCAAAGATATTGTAGACTCAGGCCAGGTGGACATATTTAATGACTATTTAAATGTATCAGAAAAAGTCCAATTAAAAAGTCAATTCAATACGGCGACCAACTTTGTGATGGTTCTCAATGGAGATTCTTTTAGATGTGATCACACCATGTTCATTGTATTTATGAAAACTACACCCATACAGTGTACAGTACCATTGTCACCTACTGACCTTTCTTGATATTGCTGGTTGTAAGTACGAATACCTGCATACATACTGGACTGGTAAGGAGCACTGCTATAACTATTATTAGTAGTAGAATTATAATGATTTAAACATTTGAACAAGTTGGGAAAACCCTTCAGTTAACTACTGTACCTATCAATTATCCAGTTGTAGGAATTATGGTTCCTCAATATACATTTAACAACGTATGCTATGTGTTACAGCACTACTTTTGGTGTCCCCCTCAGGAATTGCTCTTGAGAAAATTTAATGTAATTGTCCCCTCCAAGGTTGATCTCAGATTTTCGCCCCTGGTAATATCATTTGGTGACATTTACTATGGTAGTGTAACATGTTGGCATTCAATGTGTGACATACGCCCACTGAAAAAGGTTAACACATTTACTAAATTAAGTAATAAAGTAGGATTTTATTTAGAAAATTTGAACATGGGGCTTAATTTACATTGTGTACACGAACATCGCAGGTGTTGTCCAGCGTTGCTTGCAAATCTTGTAACACTATTGTGTCAAAGACAAGTGGCTGTGGAACATGAATAGGTGCTAAGTAGTGTTTTAGTCTAGATGCTATCAGATGGGGATCAGTATCTTTCTGTAAGAAGGCGGGGTGACTCATGGACAGCTCTAGTCTGAAACCAGAATAACCTGAATCTGAATGTCCTGGCAGAGGGCGTAAATAAAGTTGGGGCTGGGTGGCTGGGACACACATGTCATTGGGACCCATTGGAGCAAGCATGCTACACACACACACACACCATTTTGAGTGGGCAGTAACTACTCCCGTCAGAGGTTAAGGCAATTAAAATCACCATATGACTTGCTCATATTATACACAATGGCTCATATTGTTGCCATGAATTAGCATTGCTATTTGGCTGATATTCTGATTTGATACTGATTGTATGCCCATGAAACACACAGGTTCACTTACATACAGTGAATCAGAGAACTAGAAATTGTGAAATACAATGAAAATGTAGAACCATTGATATTAGATTTTATACTTTCATCCATTTATGGCACATTTATTTTATCTATATGATGCAGACAGTTTAATTTACATAAAGTGAGTCAGAGGACTAGAAATGGTGAAATACAATGGAAAACAGTATTTAAATTATTCATCACTTATTGTACTGCAAGTGAACCACACACAAGGCATTGCCTCATCTGTCATCATGAATTGTCATTATTGATATGTTAAGTCTTGTAAAGTTTTTTTATTTTTTATTTTATTTCACCTTTATTTAACCAGGTAGGCTAGTTCAGAACAAGTTCTCATTTGCAACTGCGACCTGGCCAAGATAAAGCATAGCAGTGTGAACAGACAACAACACAGAGTTACACATGGAGTAAACAATAAACAAGTCAATAACATAGTAGAAGAAAAAAAAGAGAATCTATATAACCATTGATATTAGATTTTATACTTTCATCCATTTATGGCGCATGCATTTATTTTATCCATTTGATACACAGGTTAATTTACATAAAGTGAGTCAGAGGACTAGAAATGGTGAAATACAATGAAAAACAGTATTTAAATGAATCATCACTTAATGTACTGTAAGTGAACCACACATGACAAGGCGTTGCTTCATCTGTCATGAAATGTCATTATTGATATGTTAAATGTTGTAAAATAACACTCAAGCACCACCATGTGTTGGCCCGTCCACATTACATGAAAAAACTGACTGGAGGAGAACTCCACTTTGGGATTAGGTGAGTAAGCACATTAAACCACACACATTTTTATTTGATTTATTTCACCTTTATTTAATCAGGTAGGCCAGTTGAGAACAAGTTCTCATTTACAACTGTAACCTGGCCAAGATAAAGCAAAGCAGTGCGACCAAAACAACAACACAGAGTTATAGCCCCCACTTCCACAAGCTTTGTAAAGGGACAGATTGAATGGATGCCAATGTAACATTTGATTTAATTGTTCATTTGCTGAGCATTTTGGTAAAAAACAAATGTTTATAGAGAAATAGCTAGGTTTCAAAAAATGTTTTTAATGTAAACAGAATCTACTCTTCCAATTATATTTGTTACTTTAGAGGTCATTCAGGTCAAGAATGCACCAAAGCTTCAAAACAAAAGACAAATTAGAGAATTAAAAGTGATCAAAGGCTGCAATGAAAATGTCAGTACAGTCACATTTTGAAAGAGATGCATTTGAAAAGAATATGCTCTGTGCTCCCCTCCCCAAAAATGTATGACTTATCTACTCCTTCCGGCGCTGGAAACAAACCACCAGCTATTCCCAAATTATCTTTGGTGTCCAGAGAGTCAGTAGATAGGCTACAGTGGTTTGCGACAGTGGGCGACTGAAGATGAACTATTTGAGCACCGCCATTTGTGCGATGGCATCTGCTGTGCTGTAACACCACATGAATACAAATGTACCCTCCCCTCCCAGTTTCAGATGTACTGTCTCACACTGTCATTCATTGTGAGTCCTGAGCCGCAAAACCTGACAGCTGTATTTTATCCCTTGATGAGATATAATATATATACAAAAGTATGTGGACACCCCTTCAAATTAGTGCATTTGACTATTTCAGCAACACCTGTTGCTGACAGGGGTATAAAATCGAGCACACAGCCATGCACTCTTCATAGACAAATATTGGCAGTAGACTTGCCTTACTCAAGAGCTCAGTGACTTTCAATGTGGCACTGTCATAGGATGCCACCTTTCCAGCAAGTCAGTTCCTCAAATTTCTGCCCTGCTAGAGCTGCTGCGGTCAACTGTAAGTGTTGTTAATGTGAAGTGGAAACGTCTTGGAGCAACAATGGCTCAGCCGCGAAGTGGTAGGCCACACAAGCTCACAGAACTGGACCGCAGAATGCTGAAGAAGCCTAGCATGTAAAAATCATCTGTCCTCAGTTGCAACACTCACTCCAAGTTTCAAATTGCCTCTGGAAGCAATGTCAGCACAAGAACTGTTTGTCGGGAGCTTCATGAAATGGGTATCCTTGGCCGAGCAGCCACACAACCCTTATGAACTCACTCACCAAGTCAGCGTATAGATCGATGTTATTCTCTGAGGCTGCCCGGAACATTTTCCATTCCACGTGATCAAAACAATCTTGAAGTGTGAATTCCGATTGGTCAGACCAGCATTGAATGGTTCTAGTCACGGGTACATACTGTTTGAGTTTCTGCCTATAAGACGGTAGGAGCAAGATGGAGTAATGGTTAGATTTGCCGAAGGGAGGGCGAGGGAAGGCCTTGTATGCATCTCAGAAGTTAGAGTAGCAGTGATCATCAAATCAAATCAGGTTTATTTTATATAGCCCTTCGTACATCAGCTAATATCTCGAAGTGCTGTACAGAAACCCAGCCTAAAACCCCAAACAGCAAGCAATGCAGGTGTAGAAGCACGGTGGCTAGGAAAAACTCCCTAGAAAGGCCAAAACCTAGGAAGAAACCTAGAGAGGAACCAGGCTATGAGGGGTGGCCAGTCCTCTTCTGGCTCTGCCGTGATCGAGTGTCGGCATAGGCTGATAGAATTGAGGTTGCCTTGTTCTCAAATTTGCTTTGTTAAAATCCCCAGTACAATAAATGCAGCCTCATGATATATGGTTTCCAGTTTACAAAGAATCCAGTGAAGTTCCTTGAGGGTCGTCGTGGTGTCTGCTTGAGGGGGTATATACACCGCTGTGACGATAACTGACAAGAATTCTTTTGGAGATAATATGGCCAGCATTTGATTGTAAGGAATTCTAGGTCGGGTGAGCAGAAGGACTTGAGTTCCTGTATGTTGTTATGATTACACCATGAGTCGTTAATCATGAAGCATACACCCCCGCCCTTCCTCCTCCCAGAGAGGTATTTATCTCTGTCGGCGCGACGCATGAAGAAGCCCGGTGGCTGAACCGACACCGACAACATACCCGAGAGAGCCATGTTTCCATGAAACAGAGAATGTTACAATCTCTGATGTCTCTCTGGAAGGCAACACTTGCTCTAATTTCGACTACTTTGTTGTCAAGAGACTGGGCGTTGGCGAGTAGTATACTCGGAAGCGGGGAGCGGTGTGCACGCCTACGGAGCCTGACCAGGAGGCCACTCCGTCTGCCTCTTCTGCGACAACGTTGTTTTGGGTCGGCTTCTGGGATTAGATCCACTGTCCTGGGTGGTGATCCGAACAAGGGATCCGCTTTGGGAAAGTTGTATTCCTGGTCGTAATGTTGGTAAGTTGACGTCGCTCTTATATCCAATAGTTCTTCCCGGCTGTGTGTAATAACACTTAAGATTTTCTGGGCAAACAATATGAGAAATAATACGTTAAAAACAAAATACTGCATTGTTTCCTAAGGACCCGAAGCGAGGCGACCATCTCTGTCGGCGCCATCTTAGCCAAGCTCAGAGAGTTAGTCTGTGTTTAAAAAATCTCAGTAGATCAGTACATTTTCTTTCCAGTCACTAAATCATGATGATCAAAATTGCAGATGTTCTTTTAAAGTAGTCAAGCCTTCGATGGGCCTCTCCAATACACAGACTCTGTAGCCTACAGTTCTTCATCATTTTCGCCACTGCCAGAGAGAAGACAGGGAAGAAACCACCATTTACCTACCTCTAGGTTGCTATACATATTTATTTGGTTTACATGAAAAACTATAGAATGACAGTTTTATTGGTAATTAAATAGAATTTATTTAGAATTTATCAGAATACATTTTCCAGAAAGAGATTTACCAGCTCTGTGTATGCTAAAATGTCAATTATTACAGTTGCAAAAATAAGGAGACATTTTTAGTTTGACCATATTTTACTTTTATATTTTTTTCAATTAATCTTCCACATTTTATTGAACGAACCAGAAATGTAAAATGTAATGAAACATTTGTTTGATTGTTTTTATATGCTTTGCTACTGATAGCATTTCTGTAAAATGTTGATCCTGTTATGTTCTAATAAAGGTGTTATGAAACATTGTAAACCTACAGTAGGACACATTAGTGATAATAGCTAATTGTCTTTAATATAGCTAGCTCTTTACAACGACCCAAAGTGTTTGTAGCCTCATAGACCAAACAAACAATAAAATGAATACCAGTCTATCTTTAGTTTCAGAGTTGACAGCTGTTAACGACAAAATAGGGTCATGTTTCACCTCCAATAGGGTTCCATTTCAAGCCACGGGTGATGTCTGGTATTGACACTTAAACATTTTTCATCAGGCACAGTGTTAGGTGAATCAAGAACGCAGCTTCGTTCTAATCTCCTTTTCCCCTGAGGGTCCATTTTGTCAAGTCAGAGGACCTAACAAAAGGGTCACGGATCTCTGGGACACAAAATGTACTTCAACCTGTATATTGCAGTGATGTTTTTGTTGTATTGTGTGTCACACGTATCAGGTGCATTCTTATCTTTCTTAACAATCTTATCTCTATCGTCCTCCCCATTTCTAATAACAGGTACACCACACCACCTAGTACTGTTTCCCACTGCAAGGTACTGGTATATGCAGTCATAGTGAGACAGGTGTCACTACCTAAGGTAGAATAACATTATTCACAAACATATTACATCAGCAATATCATTCGTTGACATTTACTATGGTAGTGTAACATGTTGGCATTCAATGTGTGACATACGCCCACTGAAAAAGGTTAACACATTTACTAAATTAAGTAATAAAGTAGGATTTTATTTAGAAAATTTGAACATGGGGCTTAATTTACATTGTGTACACGAACATCACAGGTGTTGTCCAGCGTTGCTTGCAAATCTTGTAACACTATTGTGTCAAAGACAAGTGGCTGTGGAACATGAATAGGTGCTAAGTAGTGTTTTAGTCTAGATGCTATCAGGTGGGGATCAGTATCTTTCTGTAAGAAGGCGGGGTGACTCATGGACAGCTCTAGTCTGAAACCAGAATAACCTGAATCTGAATGTCCTGGCAGAGGGCGTAAATAAAGTTGGGGCAGGGTGGCTGGGACACGCATGTCATTTGGAACCATTATAGCAAGCATGCTACACACACACACACACACACACACACACACACACACACACACACACACACACACACACACACACACACACACACACACACACACACACACACACACACACACACACACACACACATTTTTGAGTGGGCAGTAACTACTCCTGTCAGAGGTTAAGGAAATTAAAATCTCCATATGACTTGTTCATATTATACACCATGACTCCTACTGTTGCCATGAATTAGCGTCGCTATTTGGCTGATATTTTGACTTTACTGATTGTATGCCCATGATACACACAGGTTAACTTAGTGAATAAGAGAACTACAAATTGTGAAATACAATGAAATGCATAAATGAAATGCAATGAAATGCATAAACATTGCTATTAGATTTGATACTTTCATCCATTTATTTTATCCATTTGATACACACAGGTTAATTTACATAAAGTGAGTCAGAGGACTAGAAATGGTGAAACACAATGAAAAACAGTATTTAAATGAATCATCACTTAATGTACTGTAAGTGAACCACACACGACCATGAAATGTCATTATTGATATGTGAAGTCTTGTAAAGTAACACTCAAGCACCACCATGTGTTGGCCCGTCCACATTACATGAAAAAAACTGACTCAGAGGAAAACTCAGTTTTGGGATTAGTTGAGTAAGCGCATTAAGCCACACATATTTTTTATTCAGTTTTATTTATTTAACCTTTATTTAACCAGGTAGGCCAGTTGAGAACAAGTTCTCATTTACAACTGCAATCTGGCCACGATAAAGCAAAGCAGTGCGACAAAAACAACAACACAGAGTTACACATGGGATTAACAAACGTACAGTCAATAACACAATAGAAAAATCTGTATACAGTGTGTGCAAATGAAGTAAGGAGGTAAGGCGAACTCCGCTTTGGGATTAGGTGAGTAAGTACATTAAGCAACACACATTTTACAACATCCATTTACCCTCTATTGTGTGTACTTTGTGTTTTGCTTCATAATGATGAAACTTGGGAAATTACTATTGTCAGTTCATTGTCTAATGTAGAGGAAGTGTTGGGTCACATAAAGTCATTTGAGGAAGCTCATCTTGTCATCTTGTCATCAAAACTTGCAGACCTCAAGTGACATTTTGCCCTTGGGAACATGTATAGCCCCCACTTCCACAAGCTTTGCAAAGGGAGAGATTGAATGGACGCCAGTGTAACATTTGACTTAATTGTTCATTTGCTAATTATTTTGGTTAAAAACAAATGTTTATAGAGAAATAGCTAGGTTTCAAACATTTTCAAACAAACGTACAGTCAATAACACAATAGAAAACTCTGCATACAGTGTGTGCGAATGAAGTAAGGAGGTAAGGCAATAAATAGGCCATTGTGGCGAAGAAATTACAATTTAGCAATTAACATTGGAGTGATAGATGTGCAGATGAGGATTTGCAAGTAGAAATACTGGTGTGCAAAAGAACAGAAAAATAAAAACAAATGTGGGGATGAGGCAGGTAGTTGGTTGGATGGGCTATTTATAGATGGGCTGTGTACAGCTGCAGCGATCGGTAAGTTGCTCTGACAGCTGATGCTTAAAGTTAGTGAGGGAGATATAAGTCTCCTTCTTCAGTGATTTTTGCAATTCGTTCCAGTCATTGGTAGCAGAGAACTGTAAGGAAAGGCAGCCAAATGAGGTGTTGGGGATGACCAGTGAAATATACCTGCTGGAGCGCATGCTACGGGTGGGTGTTGCTATGGTGACCAGTGAGCTGAGATAAGTCTGAGCTTTACCTAGCAAAGACTTATAGATGACCAGGAGCCAGTGGGTTTGGCAACGAATATATAGCGAGGACCAGCCAACGAGAGCATACAGGTCGCAGTGGTGGGTGGTATATGGGGCTTTGGTGACAAAACGGATGGCACTGTGATAGACTGCATCCAATTTGCTGAGTAGAGTGTTGGAATCTATTTTGTAAATCACATCGCCGAAGTCAAGGATCGGTAGGATAGTCAGTTTTACGAGGCTTTGTTGCAAAATAGGAAGCCGATTCTAGATTTAATTTTGGATTGGAGATGCTAATCATGAGTCTGGAAGGAGAGTTTACAGTCTAGCCAGACACCTAGGTATTTATAGTTGTCCACATATCCTAAGTCAGAACCGTCAAGAGTAGTGATGCTAGTCGGGCGGGCGGGTGCGGGCAGCGATCGGTTGAAGAGCATGTATTTTGTTTTTCTAGCATTAAAGAGCAGTTGGAGGCCACCCTCTATTGTGTGAACTTTGTGTTTTGCTTCATAATGATGAAACTTGGGAAAGCACTATTGTCAGTTCATTGTCTAATGTAGAGGAAGTGTTGGGTCACAGAAAGAACATTTGAGGAAGTGAATCTTGCATCTTGTCATCAAAACTTGCAGACCTCAAGTGACATTTTGCCCTTGGGAACATGCATAGCCGAGGGAGAGATTGAATGGACGCCAGTGTAACATTTGATTTAATTGTTTGTTTGCTAATTATTTTGGTTCAAAGCAAATGTTTATAGAGAAATATCTAGGTTTCAACAAAAAAAATGATGTAAACAGAATCTACTCTTCCAATGATATTTGTTAATTTAGAGGTCATTCAGGTCAACAACGCACCAAAGCTTCAAAAACAAAAGACAAATTTGAGAATTAAAAGTCATGAAAGGCTACAATGAAAATGTCAGTACAGTCACATTTTGAAACAGATGCATTTGAAAAGAATATGCTCTGTGCTCCCCTCCCAAAAATGTATGACTTATCTACTCCTTCCGGCGCTGGAAACAATCCACCAGCTATTCCCAAAATATCGTTGGTGTCCAGAGAGTCAGTAGATAGGCTACAGTGGTTTGCGCCAGTGGGCGACTGAAGATGAACTACATGAGCACGGCCATTTGTCATCTGCTGTGCTGTAACACCACATGAATTCAAATGTACCCTCCCCTCCCAGTTTCCAATGTACTGTCTCACACTGTCACTCAGGGTTAGTCCTGAGGCGCAAAATCTGACTGCTGTATTTTATCCCTTGATGAGACACACTACATATACAAAAGAGTATGTGGACACCCCTTCAAATTTGTGGATTTGGCTATTTCAGCCACACCTGTTGCTGACAGGTGCATATAAACGAGCACACAGCCATGCAATCTCCATAGACAAATATTGGTAGTAGAATGGCTTTACTGAAGAGCTCAGTGACTTTCAATGTGGCACAGTCATAGGATGGCACCTTTCCAGCAAGTCAGTTACTCAGATTTCTGCCCTGCTAGAGCTGCTGCGGTCAACTGTAAGCGTTGTTATTGTGAAGTGGAAACATCTAGGAGCCACAATGGGTCAGCCGCGAAGTGGTAGGCCACACAAGCTCACAGAACTGAACCGCAGAATGCTGAAGCGCGTAGCGAGTAAAAGTCGTCTGTCCTCAGTTGCAACAATCAATCAATCAATCAAGTTTATTTTATATAGCCCTTCGTACATCAGCTAATATCTCGAAGTGCTGTACAGAAACCCAGCCTAAAACCCCAAACAGCTAGTAATGCAGGTGTAGAAGCACGGTGGCTAGGAAAAACTCCCTAGAAAGGCCAAAACCTAGGAAGAAACCTAGAGAGGAACCAGGCTATGAGGGGTGGCCAGTCCTCTTCTGGCTGTGCCGGGTGGAGATTATAACAGAACTATGCCAAGATCTTCAAAAATGTTCATAAGTGACAAGCATGGTCAAATAATAATCATGAATAATTTTCACTTGGCTTTTCATAGCCGATCATTAAGAGTTGAAAAACAACAGGTCTGGGACAGGTGGCGGTTCCATAACCGCAGGCAGAACAGCTGAAACCGGAACAGCAGCAAGGCCAGGCGGACTGGGGACAGCAAGGAGCCACCACGCCCGGCAGTCCCGACGTATGGTCCCAGGGCTCAGGTCCTCCGAGAGAAAGAAAGAGAGAAGGAGAAAATTAGAGAGAGCCAAGATTTTCAAAATGTTCATAAATGACAAGCATGGTCAAATAATAATCAGGAATAAATCTCAGTTGGCTTTTCATAGCCGATCATTAAGAGTTGAAAACAGCAGGTCTGGGACAGGTAGGGATTCCGTAACCGCAGGCAGAACAGTTGAAACTGGAATAGCAGCAAGGCCAGGCGGACTGGGGACAGCAAGGAGTCATCATGCCCGGTAGTCCTGTCGTATGGTCCTAGGGCTCAGGTTCTCAGAGAGAGAGAAAGAAAGAGAGAACGAGAGAATTAGAGAGAGCATACTTAAATTCACACAGGACACTGGATAAGACAGGAGAAATACTCCAGGTATAACCAACTGACCCTAGCCCCCCGACACAAACTACTGCAGCATAAATACTGGAGGCTGAGACAGGAGCGGTCAGGAGACACTGTGGCCCCATCCGAAGATACCCCCGGACAGGGCCAAATAGGAAGGATATAACCCCACCCACTCTGCCAAAGCACAGCCCCCGCACCACTAGAGGGATATCTTCAACCACCAACTTATAATCCTGAGACAAGGCCGAGTATAGCCAACAAAGATCTCCACCACAGCACAAACCAAGGGGGGGGCGCCAAACCAGACAGGAAGATCACGTCAGTAACTCAACCCACTCAAGTGACGCACCCCTCCCAAGGACGGCATGAAAGAGCACCAGTAAGCCAGTGACTCAGCCCCTGTAATAGGGTTAGAGGCAGAGAATCCCAGTGGAGAGAGGGGAACCGGCCAGGCAGAGACAGCAAGGGTGGTTCGTTGCTCCAGAGCCTTTCCGTTCACCTTCACAATCCTGGACCAGACTACAATCAATCATATGACCTACTGAAGAGATAAGTCTTCAGTAAAGACTTAAAGGTTGAGACCGAGTCTGCGTCTCTCACATGGGTAGGCAGACTGTTCCATAAAAATGGAGATCTATAGGAGAAAGCCCTGCCTCCCGCTGTTTGCTTAGAAATTCTAGGGACAATTAGGAGGCCTGCGTCTTGTGACCGTAGCGTACGTATTGGTATGTACGGCAGGACCAACTCGGAAAGATAGCTAGGAGCAAGCCCATGTAACGCTTTATAGGTTAACAGTAAAACCTTGAAATCAGCCCTTGCCTTAACAGGAAGCCAGTGTAGGGAAGCTAGCACTGGAGTAATATGATCAAATTTCGTGGTTCTAGTCAGGATTCTAGCAGCCGTATTTAGCACTAACTGAAGTTTATTTAGTGCTTTATCCGGGTAGCCGGAAAGTAGAGCATTACAGTAGTCTAACCTAGAAGTAACAAATGCATGGATTAATTTTTCTGCATCATTTTTGGCAGAACATTTCTGATTTTTGCAATGTTACGTAGATGGAAAAAAGCTGTCCTTGAAACAGTCTTGATATGTTCGTCAAAAGAGAGATCAGGGTCAAGAGTAACGCCGAGGTCCTTCACAGTTTTATTTGAGACGACTTTACAACCATCAAGATGAATTGTCAGATTTAACAGAAGATCTCTTTGTTTCTTGGGACCTAGAACAAGCATCTCTGTTTTGTCCGAGTTTAAAAGTAGAAAGTTTTCAGCCATCCACTTCCTTATGTCTGAAACACAGGCTTCTAGCGAGGGCAATTTTGGGGCTTCACCATGTTTCATTGAAATGTACAGCTGTGTGTCATCCGCATAGCAGTGAAAGTTAACATTATGTTTTCGAATAACATCCCCAAGAGGTAAAATATATAGTGAAAACAATAGTGGTCCTAAAACGGAACCTTGAGGAACACCGAAATGCATAGTTGATTTGTCAGAGGACAAACCATTCACAGAGACAAACTGATATCTTTCCGACAGGTAAGATCTAAACCAGGCCAGAACTGGTCCGTGTAGACCAATTTGGGTTTCCAGTCTCTCCAAAAGAATGTGGTGATCGATGGTGTCAAAGGCAGCACTAAGGTCTAGTAGCACGATGACAGATGCAGAGCCTCGGTCTGACGCCATTAAAAGGTCATTTACCACCTTCACAAGTGCAGTCTCAGGGCTATGATGGGGTCTAAAACCAGACTGAAGCATTTCGTATACATTGTTTGTCTTCAGAAAGGCAGTGAGTTGCTGCGCAACAGCTTTTTCTAAAATTTTTGAGAGGAATGGAAGATTCGATATAGGCCGATAGTTTTTTATATTTTCCGGGTCAAGGTTTGGCTTTTTCAAGAGAGGCTTTATCACTGCCACTTTTAGTGAGTTTTGTACACATCCGGTGGATAGAGAGCTGTTTATTATGTTCAACATAGGAGGGCCAAGCACAGGAAGCAGCTCTTCCAGCAGTTTAGTAGGAATAGGATCCAGTATGCAGCTTGAAGGTTTAGAGGCCATGATTATTTTCAGTACTAAAACACTTAAGTGTCTCTCCCGATCCCAGGCCCTGGCAGAGCTGTGCAGATCCAGGACAGCTAAGCCCTGGAGGAATACGCAGATTCAAAGAGGAGTCCGTAATTTGCTTTCTAATGGTCATGATCTTTTCCTCAAAGAAGTTCATGAATTTATTACTGCTGAAGTGAATGCCATCCTCTCTTGGGGAATGCTGCTTTTTAGTTAGCTTTGCAACAGTATCAAAAATACATTTTGGGTTGTTCTTATTTTCCTCGATTGAGGTGGAAAAGTAGGATGATCGAGCAGCAGTGAGGGCTCTTCGGTACTGCACGGTACTGTCTTTCCAAGCTAGTCGGAAGACTTCCAGTTTGGTATGGTGCCATTTCCGTTCCAATTTCCTGGAAGCTTACTTCAAAGCTCGGGTATTTTCTGTATACCAGGGAGCTAGTTTCTTATGACAAATGTTTTTCGTTTTTAGGGGTGCAACTGCATCTAGGGTATTGCGCAAGGTTAAATTGAGTTCCTCAGTTAAGTGGTTAACTGATTTTTGTCCTCCGACGTCCTTGGGTAGGCAGAAGGAGTCTGGAAGGGCATCAAGGAATTTTTGTGTTGTCTGAGAATTTATAGCACGACTTTTAAAGCTCCTTGGTTGGGGTCTGAGCAGATTATTTGTTGCGATTGCAAACGTAATAAAATGGTGGTCCGATAGTCCAGGATTATGTGGAAAAACATTAAGATCTACAACATTTATTCCATGGGACAAAACTAGGTCCAGAGTATGACTGTGGCAGTGAGTAGGTCCAGAGACATGTTGGACAAAACCCACTGAGTCGATGATGGCTCCGAAAGACTTTTGGAGTGGGTCTGTGGACTTCTCCATATGAATATTAAAATCACCAAAAATTAGAATATGATCTGCTATGACTACAAGGTCTGATAGGAATTCAGGGAACTCAGAGAGGAACGCTGTATATGGCCCAGGAGGCCTGTAAACAGTAGCTATAAAAAGTGATTGAGTAGGCTGCATAGATTTCATGACTAGAAGCTCAAAAGACGAAAACGCCATTTTTTTTTTTTGTAAATTGAAATTTGCTATCGTAAATGTTAGCAACACCTCCGCCTTTGCGGGATGCACGGGGGATATGGTCACTAGTGTAACCAGGAGGTGAGGCCTCATTTAACACAGTAAATTCATCGGGCTTAAGCCATGTTTCAGTCAGGCCAATCACATCAAGTTTATGATCAGTGATTAGTTCATTGACTATGACTGCCTTTGAAGTGAGGGATCTAACATTAAGTAACCCTATTTTGAGATGTGAGGTATCATGATCTCTTTCAATAATAGCAGGAATGGAGGAGGTCTTTATCCTAATAAGATTGCTAAGGCGAACACCGCCATGTTTAGTTTTGCCCAACCTAGGTCGAGGCACAGACACAGTCTCAATGGGTATGGCTGAGCTGACTACACTGACTGTGCTATTGGCAGACTCCACTAATCTGGCAGGTTGGCTAACAGCCTGCTGCCTGGCCTGCACCCTATTTCATTGTGGGGCTAAAGGAGTTAGAGCCCTATCTATGTTGGTAGATAAGATGAGAGCACCCCTCCAGCTAGGATGGAGTCCGTCACTCCTCAGCAGGTCAGGCTTGGTCCTGTTTGTGGGTGAGTCCCAGAAAGAGGGCCAATTATCTACAAATTCTATCTTTTGGGAGGGGCAGAAAACAGTTTTCAACCAGCGATTGAGTGCTGAGACTCTGCTGTAGAGCTCGTCACTCCCCCTAACTGGGAGGGGGCCAGAGACAATTACTCGATGCCGACACATCTTTCTAGCTGATTTACACGCTGAAGCTATGTTGCACTTGGTGACCTCTGACTGTTTCATCCTAACATCGTTGGTGCCGACGTGGATAACAATATCGCTATACTCTCTACCTCTCTGCCTCTGCCTCTGGAAGCAACGTCAGCACAAGAACTGTTCATCGGGAGCTTCATGAAATGGGTTACCATGGCCGAGCAAGCTTAAGATCCCCATGTGCAATGCCAAGCATCGGTAGGAGTGGTGTAAAGCTCGCTACCTTGGTCTCTGGAGCAGTGGAAAAACGTTCTCTGGAGTGATGAATGACCCTTCACAATCTGTCAGTCTGATTGGCGAATATGGGTTTGACGGATGCCAGGAGAATGCTACTTGCCGCAATGTATATTGCCAACTGTAAAGTTTGGTGGAGGAGGAATAATGGTCTGGGGCTGTTTTTCTCGGTTCGGGCTAGGCCCGTTAGTTCCAGTGAAGGGAAATCTTAATGCTACAGCATACAATGATATTCCAGACGATTCTATGCTTCCAACTTTCAGCATGACAAGGCCTCCAATGCACAAAGCCAGGTCCATACAGAAATGGTTTGTCGAGATTGGTGTGGAAAAATTTGACTGGGCTAAACAGAGCTCTGACCTCAACCCCATCGAACACCTTTGGGTTGAATTGGAACACCAACTGCGAGCCAGGCCTAATCGCCCAACATCAGTGCCTGACCTCACTAATGCTCTTGTGGCTGTAGTGGAATGTCTTCCCACAAGAGTGGGGGCTTTTATAGCAGCAAAGGGGGGTTATAGTAGCAAAGAATGTCCATCATTTTGGAATGAGATGTTTGACGAGCTGTGTCCACATACTTTTGGTCATGCAGTGTATATCACCCCTAAATGACATTGTTGCCCCTGTGATGCCATTGCCATTCGTAATGCACACAGTTTGCCAATACTACAAAATGAACTTGGACTCAGGGTTTTCAATTATTGTAGAGCTTGAAATGAAATATGAATCACTCATATTGAGACATATATAATGTTAAATGCATAAACATCCCAGCACCTTAGTTATGAATCTGTCAAAAATAAACAGTCATGTTTCACGAGGAAACACAACGACGGGGTTTACCGAAAAAAGATAATTAAAGCACAGTGTGTAACTTGTCAGCATAGATACCTTGTCACTTGCAGCTCCGGCAAAGTAAAAGAGGCAACAATGTGATTCTCGCTCTATAGTGTCCTTCCAATATCTTGCTGACGATAAAGTGCTGAATGAACAATAAACCAAATAACACTTACTAAGAAATATGTTGTTTACTAAGGGGGATAACATTAGCTTAGAGCATGAGCCTATTGTCACCCCTACTCTGCCCCCCTTGAAAGTATTAGCTTGCAGTGTATTGATCGAGATAATCCATTTTTTTTTAAAGCAGGATGTCTTAATACTGTACGCCATTAATATTGCATTAAGCCCCAGGGTTTACAGTTCCTCCAGTTCACCCATATGGTCTTTGGGAGCTGCTGCTTTCTGTCTTGAGTGGGTACCATAAGTTACAATGGTGGTTTCTTGACATGAGCATTGTGCATCCCAAAAGGGACCCTATTCCCTGTATAGTGCACTACTTTTAAACAGAGCATGGGAATATTTAGTGTACTAAATAGGGAAAAGGGTGCCATTTGGGAAGTACCCTCACTATAAAAAGTAGGAAAGAATGATCCCACACCGGCATTTTATAGTCAGCTTGATCACCCTAGACCAGGGGTGTCAAACTCATTCCACGGAGGGCCGAGTGTCTGCAGGTTTTTGGTTTTTCCTTTCAATAAAGCCCTAGACAACCAGGTGTGGGGAGTTCCTAACTAATTAGTGATGTTAATTCATCAATAAAGTACAAGGGAGGAGCGAAAACCCGCAGACACTCGGCCCCCCGTGGAATGAGTTTGACACCTGTGCCCTAGACGTTCACATAAAGCCAGCAATTCATGGATTCATGGAGATTAAACACACCTAGATTGCCTACCAATAATGAAAACTTTGGCTAACTAATCAATATTATGAAGAGATCTGTGAGAGCCTGCCCACATGAAAACATATTATAGTATACTATGGTATAAATGCTGTTGTATTACTAAGTTTATATACTGTAATATTCACTGTAGTGTTTTTGTGGACTTCACTGTAGTATTCACGAGTTTTTGCACAAAAACACATGGCTGTAGTATACTGTAGTATTTACTATAGTGTTTTTGTTTTATTATCTTTGACATAGACGTGTGGGCTTTCTCCTTGAGGAAACCTACTGGACAAATATTAAAATAGCACCTTTTCCATGACTTTTAAGTAGGAAGGACTGGGGTTTGAATGGATAGGTTCAGAGTTTATACTCTTTTCTATAACCTGTGGCAAACGCAATATACAGTATGGTCTATCACAATCTAAACACAGTACATGTGTTCAATACAAAGGTTGGTTAGCTCATAGATTTGTAGACTTTCCATTGGTGCACAGAACACAATCCACAATAGAAATAAAGGTGAATACAATGGAGGAACACAACTGTTATGGGTGGATTCAGAAAGTATTCACACCCCTTGAATTTTTCAAGATGTTGTTGTGTTACTGCCTGAATTTAAAATGGATTAAATTGAGATTTTTTTTGTCACTCGCCTACACGCAATACCCCATAATGTCAAAGTAGAATAATGTTTTTCACAATTATTACACATTTATTTAAAACGAAAAGCTGAAATGTCAGGCGTCAGTAAGTATTCAACCCCTTTGCTATGACCAGCCTAAATAAGTTCAGGAGTAAACATTCACATAATAAGTTGCATGGGCTCACTCTATGTGCAATGATAGTTTTTAACATGATTTTTATAAGGACTACTTCATCTCTGTACCCCACACATACAATTATTTGTAAGATCCCTCAGTTGAGCAGAGCATTTTTAACCGCTTCGACCACAAAGACCAGGGAGGTTTTCCAATGCCTTGCAAAGAAGGGAACCTATTGGAAGTTAGGTAATAATTTAAAAAGCAGACACTAAATATCCCTTTGAGTACAGCGAAGTTATGAATTACACTTTGGATGGTGTATCAATACACCCAGTCACTACAAAGATATAGGCGCGTCCTTCCTTTTGTGCAGTAGTATTTACTGATTGCCGGAAACAGTCAACACAATTGCACATATTTCTCTTCTGATGAAAACAATTTGCTAATATTCTGTGAACAAAACACTTAATGGTGGATTTTGTATTCACTGATGACATTTGTATGTCATGTTTTGCGAAAGGTAGTCTAAGATATGCGAGTCGGGTACTAAGGCAAGAAAATGATCAGAAGTTTGATCATTGCTTTTCTGCTATAGATTACATTTCAACACAGATCTAAAATTGCTTGTACGCTATTGAGAAAAACTGTAATGACTGAAAGGTACAGTGTGTAGTGTATTTTACAGTATACTATGCACTTCTATAGTAAGGAGTAAACAATTGAGGGATACTACAGGGTGTAGTAGCAAAGTGGGTGGGGTTATATCCTTCCTGTTTGGCCCTGTCCGGGGGTATCATAGGATGGGGCCACAGTGTCTCCTGACCCCTCCTGTCTCAGCCTCCAGTGTTTATGCTGCAGTAGTTTATGTGTCGGGGGGCTAGGGTCAGTTTGTTATATCTGGAGTACTTCTGTCTTATCCGGTGTCCTGTATGAATTTAAGTATGCTCTCTCTAATTCTCTCTTTCTCTCTTTCTTTCTCTCTCTCGGAGGACCTGAGCCCTAGGACCATGCCTCAGGACGACCTGACATGATGACTCCTTGCTGTCCCCAGTCCACCTGGCCGTGCTGCTGCTCCAGTTTCAACTGTTCTGCCTGCGGCTATGGAACCCTGACCTGTTCACCGGACGTGCTACCTGTCCCAGACCTGCTGTTTTCAATTCTCTAGAGACCGCAGGAGCGGTAGAGATACTCTTAATGATCGGCTATGAAAAGCCAACTGACATTTACTCCTGAGGTGCTGCACCCTCGACAACTACTGTGATTATTATAGCATGGTGATGCTGTTCATTTATGAACATTTGAACATCTTGGCCATGTTCTGTTATAATCTCCTTCTCGGCATAGCCAGAAGAGGACTGGCCACCCCTCATAGCCTGGTTCTTCTCTAAGTTTCTTCCTAGGTTTTGGCCTTTCTAGGGAGTTTTTCCTAGCCACCGTGCTTCTACACCTGCATTGCTTGCTGTTTGGGGTTTTAGGATGGGTTTTCTTGCAGCACTTTGAGATATCAGCTGATGTACGAAGGGCTATATAAATACATTTGATTTGTAGTATAGTATTCTACAGTCTACTACAAAATGCTATATATAGTAAGCACTACACTATCAAGGGATACTACAGTTTATATACTGTATAATCTTGTTGTAACATGTTGCCTGCAGTCTGTCAGACATATTTGATGCCAGGCAGTATTTTCCCCTTGGGAATAACTAAAATTAAAATTGGTAAATGGTCGTGAGCCCTGTGTCACAGAGCCATCTTCTGTAGACACCCACAGACACCTCCTGCTTGCAGGGGCGAGGTGCGAGCTGAGGGCCACACATTCCCATTAACACCCTTCTGCTTCTCTCCTCCTACTCCGTTCCAGTGTCCTGCGCTTGACATTTTACACACCGCAGATAAAAATAAACCGATCTACCGGAATGTTGGAAAATCAAGTGTCTGCTTCTAGTCCTCCTGAGGCAATAAGAGAAGTGTTACCACTCGGATGATGTCACGCCGGAACTGCTTAATGTTTTGTTACACTGTGGTTTAATGAATTAACATCCAACTGTGACCATATAAGAGAAGTGATGCCCTGTGTGACTAAGCTTTTATGTGTAATGCCTTGGATTGTCATTACCATACATTATGATAATGAAATGTATGTGATATTGTGTTGTAGTAATGTATGTAATAATGTGTTTGAGGGGATAATATATAGAAACAGGATCATTCATTTTTACATATTTATTTTTTATCGAACCTTTATTTAACTAGGCAAGTCAGTTAAGAACAAATTCTTATTTACAATGACGGCCTACCCCGGCCAAACCCGGACAACGCTGGGCCAATTGTGCGCTGCCCTATGGGACTCCCAACCACGGCCGGATGTGATGCATCACAAAGAAATATCCAAAATGATTGAATCCTTTTGAATAAAACATCATGTACAATCCTTTTCCCCTCATTACTATCAGTAGCCTACTGCAGATCCCCAAATCACTTGATATTGACTAAGAATCTGCAGTCAGTGTTGTGTGTGGAAGCATCATGGCAGAACCAGGTATTCGTATGTCTCAGCTGTTTGATGAATATTATTGATGAATCCATAACTTGACCGTGTGATGACTTGTTTGTGTGTGTGTGTGTGTGTGTGTGTGTGTGAGAGAGAGGTAGAATTAGTCTGATACCTGCTAATTATTAAAATCCAGAAAATAGACGTAAAACTCTACAACCACCTAAAAGGAAGCGATTCCCAAACCTTCCATAACAAAGCCATCACCTACAGAGAGATGAAGCTGGAGAAGAGTCCCCTAAGCAAGCTTGTCCTGGGGTTCACAAACACAAACAGACCCCACAGAGCCCTAGGACAGAAACACAATTAGACATAACCAAATCATGAGAAAACAAAAAGAGAATTAATTGACACATTGGAAAGAATTAACAAAAAACAGAGGAAACTAGATTGCTATTTGGCCCTAAACAGAGAGTACACAGTGGCAGAATACCTGACCACTGTGACTGACCCAAATTTAAGGAAAGCTTTGACTATGTACAGACTCAGTGAGCATAGCCTTGCTATTGAGAAAGGCCGCCGTAGGCAGACCTGGCTCTCAAGAGAAGACAGGCTATATGCACACTGCCCACAAATTCAGATGGAAACTGAGCTGCAATTCCTAACCTCCTGCCAAATGTATGACCATATTAGAGAAGCATATTTCCCTCAGATTACACAGACCCACAAAGAATTAGAAAACAAACCCAATTTTGATAAACTCCTATATCTATTGGGTGAAATACCACAGTGTGCCATCACAGCAGCAAGATGTGTGTCCTGTTGTTGCCACAAGAAAAGGGCAACCAGTGAAGAACAAACACCATTGTAAATATAACCCATATTTATGTTTATATATTTCTCTTTTCTACTTGAACTATTTGCACATAATATGACATTTGAAATGTCTTTATTCTTTTGGAACTTTTGTGAGTGCAATGTTTGCTGTTATTATTTTAATAATAATAATAATACGTTTTCATTGTTTATTTCACTTTTGTTTATTATCTATTTCACTTGCTTAGGCAATGTAAACATATGTTTCCCATGCCAATAAAGCCGCTTAAATTGAATTGATATTCAATTGAAATTAAATTGAGAGAGAGCGCGAGTGAGTGAGTGACCAAGCATGCGTTGGAAGTAGTGACTGTTCCGGATATGTTTCTTGAGTACATTTCCCGTGAGGCCTTAATAATCATACTTGACAAAATTGACATTGAGTGCTAAATCACAAGAAATAGCCTATATTGTTGACACTTTAAATGTTGCCTGCATAGCAACACTATGTTGTCTTAAGAATGATCTGTAATTAGGCTACACTGCTTCTGACATCTGAAACAACTGTGCTATGACGCATGCAACGAAAGCGTTAAACCACAATTCCAATCATTAACATTCGGTGCATCATAACAGTCCAATCTAACAACTTTTTGCCTGGAGATTTTCGTGGGCCTTTATTCATTTTTTTAATTTACCTTTTGTAGTGTTTCTTTCTGACAGATTGAGCTATTCTTTGATGGGTCCTTTGTTTTGCGATAATTTGAAATGTGGTTCATGTAAGACTCTTTCTCCTGAGCATCAGCAGCGTCGAGCAGATCCAGCAAATCCCCTGTCACATGAAAATCTTGCATCCCGCCGCGGGCGGCAAGAATGAGATGGCACATTGGGTTCATTACAATGATTTCCTGTCTTCCATAATTATTTGAGTGAACTTATTATTGTCTCTGTATATTCAAATGATTTACCCTCACAATAAGAAACTGCATTCGTACGGGCATTAATGTCTTTATTGAGTTTTCAAAACAAATTGCATTGAAATGGGTTTGAATCCCCAAAGCAGGTGTAATTGAAATATAAATGAGAAGAAATCATTCTTCATCAAGTTAACTCTTGGATATGAGGGGAATGAGGCATATGACTGTCTATTAATTCAATTACTTTTTTCTTTTTTACTGTCAGTTGACTCAAGTCAATCAGTTCAAATCCTTTAACACTCAATTTTCAGTTGCAGCAAAGTACAAGGCCACAACTGTAACGGTCCTGACCTGTTTTATGTTGTTTTTGTATGTGTTTAGGTCAGGGCATGTGTTTTGGGTGGGCAGTCTATGTTATCTGTTTCTATGTTGGTTTTGGTTGCCTGGTATGGCTCTTAATTAGAGGCAGGTGTTTTGCGTTCTCCTCTAATTAAGAGTCATATTTAGGTAGGGTGTTCTCACTGTTTGTTTGTGGGTGATTGTCTTCCGTGTTTGTGTTATGTTTGCACCATACGGAACTGTATACGGTTTGTTCGGTTTATGTAGTCTGTTTCCTATTCGTGCGTTCTTCGTGTCTATGTAAGTTCTCATGTTTAGGTCAGTCTACGTCGTTTGTTATTTTGTATCATTTCAAGTGTAGTTCGTGTTCGTTTTTCGTCTTGTTTAATAAGTATGTGTTCAAACTTCGCTGCGCCTTGGTTCCCTCAATACTCCTCCTTTTCCGAAGATGGAGAGGAGGAGGATCGCCGTTACAGAATCACCCACCACGCTAGAGCCAAGCAGCGGAGTAATTGGAGTAAGGGACAGGAAAAGAAGGAGCAATGGACATGGGACGATATATTGGACGGAAAGGGTTGCTACACTTGGGAGGAGATCCTGGCTGGTAGGGATCACCTTCCATGGGAACAGCTGGAGGCACTGAGGAGAGCAGAGGCTACCGGAGAGAGGAACCGGAGCTATGAGGGAACGCGTCTGGCACGGAAGCCCAAAAAGCCCGTAAGTAATTCCCAAAAATTTCTTGGGGGGGGGCTAGGAGGTAGTGGGCCAAGGGCAGGTAGGAGACCTGCGCCCACTTCCCAGGCTTACCGTGGAGAGCGGGAGTACGGGCAGGCGCCGTGTTACGCAGTAGAGCGCACGGTGTCTCCTATACGAGTGCATAGCCCAGTGCGGGTTATTCCACCTCCCCGCACTGGGAGGGCTAGATTGGGTATTGAGCCAGGTGTCATGAGGCCGGCTCACCGCGTCTGGTCTCCAGTGCGTCTCCTCGGGCCGGCATACATGGCACCTGCCTTACGCATGGTTTCCCCGGTTCGCCTACATAGCCCGGTGCGGGTTATTCCACCTCCCCGCACTGGTCGGGCAACCGGGAGTATTCAACCAGGTAAGGTTGGGCAGGCTCAATGCTCAAGAGTGCCAGTACGCCTCCACGGTCCGGTATTTCCGGCGCCACCTCCCCGCCCCAGCCTAGTACCTACAGTGCCTACACTACGCACTAGGCTACCTGTGCGTCTCCTGAGCCCAGTTCCTCCTCCACGCACTCTCTCTGTAGTGCGTGTATCCAGTTCGGTGCCTCCAGTTCCGGCACCACGCACAAAGCCTCCTGTGCGTCTCCAGAGCCCTGAACACACTGTATCTTCTCCCCCTACTAATCCTGATGTGCTTGTCCTCAGCCCGGTGTCACCAGTGCCGGTACCTCGCATCAGGTATAGAGTGGGCTTTGAGAATACAGTGTGCCCTGTCCCTGCTCCCCGCACTAGTAGGAAGGTGCTTATCCTTAGCCCGGTGCCTCCAGTTCCGGCACCACGCACCAGGTCTACAGTGCGCCGTATCCGGCCAGAGCCATCCGTCTCCCCAGCGCCATCTGAGCCATCCGTCTCCCCAGCGCCATCTGAGCCATCCGTCTCCCCAGCGCCATCTGAGCCATCCGTCTGCCATGAGCCTGCAAAGCCGCCCGTCTGCCATGAGCCTGCAAAGCCGCCCGTCTGCCATGAGCCTACAGAGCCGTCCGCCAGACAGGAGCCGCTAGAGCCGTCCGCCAGACAGGAGCCGCTAGAGCCGTCCGCCAGACAGGAGCCGCTAGAGCCGCCCGCCAGACAGGAGCCGCTAGAGCCGCCCGCCAGATAGGATCTGCCAGAGCCGCCAACCAGACAGGATCTGCCAGAGCCGCCAACCAGACAGGATCTGCCAGAGCCGCCAACCAGACAGGATCTGCCAGAGCCGCCAACCAGACAGGATCTGCCAGAGCCGTCAGCCTGCCATGAGCGTCGAGAGCCGTCAGCCTGCCATGAGCGTCGAGAGCCGTCAGCCTGCCATGAGCGTCGAGAGCCGTCAGCCTGCCATGAGCGTCGAGAGCCGTCAGCCTGCCATGAGCGTCGAGAGCCGTCAGCTTGCCATGAGCGTCGAGAGCCGTCAGCCTGCCATGAGCGTCGAGAGCCGTCAGCCTGCCATGAGCGTCGAGAGCCGTCAGCCTGCCATGAGCGTCGAGAGCCGTCAGCCTGCCATGAGCGTCGAGAGCCGTCAGCCTGCCATGAGCGTCGAGAGCCGTCAGCCTGCCATGAGCGTCGAGAGCCGTCAGCCTGCATAGACCTGCCAGAGTCCCACAGCCGGGATCTGCCAGAGTATATCAGCCGGGACCTGCCCCTTGTCCCGGTGCTGCCCCTTGTCCCGGTGCTGCCCCTTGTCCCGGTGTTGCCCCTTGTCCCGGTGCTGCCCCTTGTCCCGGTGCTGCCCCTTGTCCCGGTGCTGCCCCTTGTCCCGGTGCTGCCCCTTGTCCCGGTGCTGCCCCTTGTCCCGGTGCTGCCCCTTGTCCCGGTGCTGCCCCTTGTCCCGGTGCTGCCCCTTGTCCCGGTGCTGCCCCTTGTCCCGGTGCTGCCCCTTCTCCTGGTGCTGGCCGTTTATTTAGGGGATGTGAGTTTTGGGGTGGTCATTGGGAGGGGAAGACAGAAACGGGGAGTGACTATGGTGGTGTGGGGACAGCGTCCAGAGCCGGAGCCACCACCGTGGTCAACTGCCCACCCAGACCCTCCCCTGGACTTTGTGCTGGTGCGCCCGGAGTTCGCACCTTGAGGGGGGGGTTCTGTAACGGTCCTGACCTGTTTTATGTTGTTTTTGTATGTGTTTAGGTCAGGGCATGTGTTTTGGGTGGGCAGTCTATGTTATCTGTTTCTATGTTGGTTTTGGTTGCCTGGTATGGCTCTTAATTAGAGGCAGGTGTTTTGCGTTCTCCTCTAATTAAGAGTCATATTTAGGTAGGGTGTTCTCACTGTTTGTTTGTGGGTGATTGTCTTCCGTGTTTGTGTTATGTTTGCACCATACGGAACTGTATACGGTTTGTTCGGTTTATGTAGTCTGTTTCCTATTCGTGCGTTCTTCGTGTCTATGTAAGTTCTCATGTTTAGGTCAGTCTACGTCGTTTGTTATTTTGTATCATTTCAAGTGTAGTTCGTGTTCGTTTTTCGTCTTGTTTAATAAATATGTGTTCAAACTTCGCTGCGCCTTGGTTCCCTCAATACTCCTCCTTTTCCGAAGATGGAGAGGAGGAGGATCGCCGTTACAACAACCTAAAATGATATTATGTACGTGTATGTAAGAAAAGCAATGGATTTCCAATGTCTCAAACAAGACTGGCTGGAATTCAATCATTGCAGATGATAGTTTTCCACACGGCCCTTTTACAGCAGCAAGTCCGGGCTGGAAGAAGTTGACACTTGATTTAGGAATTGTCAGTGCTGTTGTGTGCCCTGGATGACTTCTCAGCCAAGTTTTCCATCACTACTGAACAGGTCACAACACCAGACTGCCCATTTCTAAATCACATGTCAACTTCCTCCTTCTGAGGTAAATGCTGTGCAAGTCAAACGCACTTCTGAAAAGGCAGTTTGGAAAATGTAACATCTGCAAGGATTGAATGCCAGCTTATGTCTCAAGACTTTTGACTAGCTAATATGTTGTAGCATTGTCCTCCAAAATGGTCAGTGCTCCATGATGTAAGTTACTCTCAAAACCGAAATAATGTCTTTTGAGATAATGGGGTATTTTGTAGAAACATGTCCATGGTTATTTTCCTCTGAACACAACAGAGGAAAATAGTGGCAACTTAAACGTAAAAGTGGCAAAACCAAGGTCCCATTCACTGGGGAAAAGATCAATTACATTTCCGAACATAAACGCTACCAAGACACCGTCTGACCTCGTCCAATAGCACCACTTATTTATGCTTCAAAAGCGATTGCTCCCACTTGAAGTTAATGTATGCGTCCTAACTCTGTGTGGAACAGACGTTTGGCATGACTTGAATTTTCCAACTTGGATTCTGATGTCGTTGGAGCACAAAGGGTAGTCCAGTAAATAGAGCAGCGTGCTGCTTGGGGCCAAACGAAATGGAGCCCAGGCACAGATTCTGTGCCACAGACGGGGAGAGATAAGGCTTCTATTTCAAGGGAAGCGAGGAGGGAGCATTGTCACTGCAAATAAGTCACGACTACGACTCGATTGGAGAGGAAAACCAAATGGTGTGAAAATACCTACGACAGTTTGCTTTACAAAACTCAGGTATATGCTTCGTATTGTTTTATAGCACTTAGCATAGCAGAATATAGGGTATGTAACATCCTCATTGATCTACATTCATGCCTGCCTGTAAAGTGCATGAGGGGTAAAATAGCAGATTATGCTAATCAGCTCATTATGGGTTCAGATATGCAGATATGTCAATCATTTTGTCCGAGAGAATGAGTTCCTGTTTTACAGTAGCTTTAATGAGCCTCAACCCTTTTAAGCCTGCCACCTTTCCTCTCAATATCTCTTCTCTTCCACCAGACGCTAGTAGACGATGGCTGATATCTGTGTGCTCATGACAAAGACAGATATCAATGGGGTGTGCTATCTTCTTCAAATAATCACTGCCTTGCTCTCACCTCAGTTTTGATAGGGGGTTTGTTGGCTTCACAATGGAAAATTGGAGGCACATAAGCCATATTGGAATGGCTATTTGAATGCCTCTGGTTGATTATCAATCAAAATGTATTTGGCAGCAAGTGGTCATAACTTTGAAACTGATGTTCACGCACTGTACAGTGTCTTAGAGAGTAAAACGATATGATGCATGTGGTCCGTCACACACTGTGAACACACGTGTACAAGGGCTGAACACATTCACACACACGTTCAATGAAGCTTGCAAGTGATGGGAAATCACACAACGTACCCCTATTGTTCACATCTCTGTTACAACGCTTCCAAACGTATCGACAGACTGAAACCTTGTCACTTTGATGAACACATTGGGTAGAACTGAAACACTCCGAAGATCCTCTTTTTTCCACCTCTCCTCTACGGATCCACCTCTAATCCATCCACCCCCTGGATCCATAATACGGACTTCAAGACAATTAATGGAGATATCCAATCTCCATATACCACCTCCACGGTCAAAGGGCCTGGAAACAGTGGAAAAACACCCTGGAGGGAACCACTTATCCACCACATTCCTCCACTGGTGGGGGGGGGGGGGGGGGGGTTCAACATTGTCTAAAAAGTACCCACCATCCAAATACTCCAAACCCTTTATCTCCCATGTGTCGGTGGCGACAAGGAGCTGCCAGATAGCCGGTCTACTCCAGAAGCCCAGAGTGACAGGCTCTATCAGCAGAGTCCTTGTATGGCCATGGATCGGGCTGAGGAGGACGATAAGCAGCAGCCAGCCCAGCTATGCGGCCCATGTTTAGAGAGACTCCTTGGGACCGGGCATCCGCGGGAACAGTCTGTTTCTGTTCAATTTAGAGGGGTTATCGCACGCCGTTCTTCCCGCTAGGCAGTACGTATTTTTCACAGCTCCATTAGGACTAACAGAGGTGAGTAGAGGGGTTCTTGTTCGGTTGGTCAACCCGTTCACCTTTGACAAATTTGAAATGTATTTCCATGAATGTCTTTCACCTTTAGAAAGAATGATGGTGCAGTTGACTAGCAGATGGGGAATCATCATGTGTCATCATAATTCTACGTTTTTGCATGATTTTCATAGTGAGATGATAGTCTTGTTTACCGCAGTGGGTAATTCCATTATAATATGGATTATGGGAGATTCAAATATTACATTAGCAAACCATACGGTATTGATTTTCAGCCCTTTTATCCAATTGATGGCAGAAGCACCTGAACAAAAGTCCTCTACATTCAGTGAGAAATTGGACTTTCAGGCAAAGGGGGTCAGATAAATCATGATTCAGACTTAATTAACTGGTGCAGCTCATGCACTGGATAGGAGCGGGGAAGTTAGACCATGAATAATTACAAGAACATAAATAAAAAATAAATCCAAGACATACATTTGTATGACATTTAAAGAGATAGTTCTCCCAATTTACAAAAATGTATGTTTGCTCCTTTACCCAGAAATCAGATTATGGACAAGGAGGGTCTGCAATCCACACTTTGGTTTGGTTGAACTTTTGACTGCCACCAACAGCGATGGGACAAGACTGTAACTACCAATTGGATACCACGAAATTGGGGGGGAAAGGGTTATAAAAATAAAAATAAATAAAAATAGAAATAAGTGAATATTAGCATTTTCTTACCGAAATGTAAGTTGATGTCCCACAGTTAAAAGTTAAAAGTTATCTCTTTTGGTGGAAGAACCTTTGGCAGCCATTACAGCTGTGAATCATTTTGAATAAGGGTCTACCAACCTTGCACAACTCTTAGGATAACATACTGGGCATTTGGAAAGTATTCAGACGCCTTTACTTTTTCCACATTTTGTTACATTAGTCCTATTCTAAAATGGATTAAAAACATGTATTAATCCTCATCAATCTACACACAATACCCCATAATGACAAAGCGAAAACAGTTTTTAGATAACCTACATTTTTTTATGTTTTTATTAAGAAATACCTTATTTACTAAGTATTCAGACCCTTTGCTGTGAGACTCGGAATTGAGCACATGTGCATCCTGTTTCCATTCATCATCCTTGAGATGTTTCTGCAACTTGATTGGAGTCCACCTGTGGTAAATTCAATTGATTGGACATGATCTGTCTATACAAGGTCCCACAGTTTACAGTGCATGTCAGAGCAAAAACCAAGCGATGAGGTTGAAGAAATTGTCCGTGGCACTCCAAGACAAGATTGTTTCGAGGCACAGATCTGGGGAAGGGTACCAAAAATGTTCTGCAGCATTAAAGGTCCCCAAGAACACAGTGGCCTCCATCATTCTTAAATGGAAGACGTTTGGAACCACCAAGACGCTTCCTAGAGCTGGCCACCCGGCCAAACTGAGCAATCGGGGGAGAAGGGCCTTGGTCAAGGAGGTGACCAAGTTCCTCTGTGGAGATGGGAGAACCTTCCAGAAGGACAGCCATCTCTGCAGCACTCCACCAATCAGGCCTTTATGCTAGGGTTGCCAGATGGGAGCCAGTAAAAGGCACTTTACAGCCCGCTTGGAGTTTGCCAAAAGGCACCATGAGAAACAAGATTCTCTGGTCTCAAGAAACCAAGACTGAACTATTTGGTCTGAATGCCAAGCGTCACGTCTGGAGGAAAGTAGACACCATCCCTACGGTGAAGCATGGTGGTGGCAGTGTTTTTCAAGGTCAGGGAGTGCGAGCCTAGTCAGGATTTAGGGAAAAATGAACGGAGCAAAGTACAGAGAGATCTTTGATGAAAACCTGCTCCAGAGCACTCAGGACCTTTAGACCGGGGCGAAGGTTCACCTTGCAACAAGACAACGAAACTAAGCACACAGCCAAGACAACGCAGGAGTAGCTTCGGGGACAAGACTCTGAACCTGGTCAAACATCTCTGGTGAGACCTGAAAATAGCTCTACGCTCCCCATTCAACCTGACAGAGCTTGAGAGGATCTGCAGAAAATAATGGCAGAAACTCCCCAAATACAGGTGTGCCAAGCTTGTAGCGTCATACCCAAGAAGACTTGAGGCTGTAATTGCTGCCAAAGGTGCTTCAACAAAGGGTCTGAATACTTATGTAAATGTGATATATCTGTTTTTTTTATGGGGTATTGTGTGTAGATGATGAGGGGGGAAAAAACGATTTAATCCATTTTAAAATGTCGACAAAGTCAAGGCGTCTGAATACTTTCCGAATGCACTGTATATCAATTGATTTTATTAAAATTGCTCAAGCTCAGTAATTTGGGTGGGAATCATTGATAGACAACAATATTCAAATCTTGTCTCTGATTTTCAAGCAGATTTCAATCAGGACCGAGACTGGACCATTCAGGAGCACCTCTTGGAAAGACATTCTGGTGTGTCTGGCATTAACATTTGTGCTGAAATTGTCCCGCTGAAAATAAAACTCTGTCCCAGGGTTAGGTTTTCAGAAGACTACGGTGGCTTTTTCCGCTAAACTTCCCGGTCCCTGCTGGTGCCAAGCATACCCATATCATGATGCTGCCACCGCAATACTTGAAAATACAGAGGATCAACAACATTGCATTGTATTTTTGTTTTTAAAAAGGAGAAAGGAAAAGTGTTGAAGCCCATGGACCTGTTATTATGATTTTTTGAGCAGTTTGATCATCATTTGACTAATATTCTGCAGTAACATTTTACAGACACCAGCCCCAAAGTAGTTTAGTGGAACGGCCCATCAATCAATAAGTGCATAGACAAAAATGGGATGGTGTGGAGAAATGCTATGGGAGTGATTTCTGTTCCCAATCCATACTTGGCCTTACAAATGTGTACACTGTATCCTCTGAACATCATTTTCATTCAGTTATGCAGCAAGCTATCCATGAAAGCTTGCGTTCCTACTATATCACCTACTTTAGATATATCGTGACTGCTTATCACATCTTTTACTTACTATGTGTCATACGACGATGCAAAGGACTGTTTAAGGACTGAGGGAGTACAAGCAAAGTCTGGCCAAGTGCATGTACGCCAAAATAACCCTGTAAGCCAAAATAACTGATAACTGTAAAATCACGAATGACTAACTAACTGACTGACGTTCAAGTAAAGTGTGTCCAGTCTGCGTGAGCCAAGAGCAGAAACATGACTGACTCAACTGTGAGTTCACCTCAACTCTCCCTCTTGCTCCATGATGAAGTTATTTGAGGTGAAAGCTTCCCAGTACTACGATATCGTCATTAAAACTCCACTGACTCAGAATGGAGTCAGGTTCAACTGCATACTGTGTCTCTGCCAAGGGACGCGCATCTACATTGTTTCAAAAGGAAACAAATCACGCACCGGCACATTTGATGAACCTTTGATGGAACCACTCTCGCCTCTCCCATAAGGTGAAATGATTTCAAAGTCAAAGCTTCAAAAAATGAAAGGTAGTCACTGTGTAACCTAATGTAGTAGGCATAGATAGACGCACGAGCAGAGTTCCCACTTCCATTTTTCAGGGGAAACGGAAGTTAGGTTAAAAATACTGTATCCCTGAAAACCGAATGTTAACGTTTCCTGGTGACTGCATAGACTAGTCACTGTGTGCTATGTGTAGTGCATTTGGAGCAGCATGGGCTAATTCAAAGAGTGACTGTTGCAGCATCATCTGACATATTATTCATATCTGTTGTCTGCTAAGCTAGCCTTCTACCGGAGGCCTGGAGATTGAGTGGGCAAACAAGGGGGGACAAAAAATGTCAGAGAGCTCAGCGTTGGGTAACTTGACCTGACATGGCATTGCAGTGACTCAAGATTACAAGCAGGAAGAGAAACTCTTTTCTTTGGTGAGTTATAATTGACCTCAGCTTATCTGACAGGCTGGTCTCGTAGACTAGACGTAAGATAGTAAACAGAAATCGGGGACACGCAAATTAGTATGATATGTTATGTTTGGTGGGGTTACATATCACATAAGGTTACTTAAGGCAGAACTGAAAGGAGGGTGGTTGGTCAGGGTGGAAAGGTAGGTGTATAATGCGAACATCTAGCAACCCAAAGGTTGTGTGTTTAAATCTCATCATGGACAATTTTAGCTAATTACCGACTTAATTAGCCACAACTTACTACTTTTTAGCTACTTTTTAAGTACTTAGCATGTTAGCTAACCCTTCCCCTATCCCTTAAGTACTTAGCATGTTAGCTAACCCTTCACCTATCCCTTAATCTAACTCTTAGAGATATGCATCTTTCCCTTTCAAGACAATTTGAAAAGTATCTAGATACATGGGCTTCGAAACTATACAGGAATGATACATTTTAGTTTGAAATGATTCAGTGTGATTCATTTTGATTAGAGGAATAACGCAAATGTCTAGCAACTCAAAGGTTCTGTGTTTGAATCCCATCACCGACAACTTTAGCATTTTAGCTAATTATCAACTTTGCAATTACTTACCACTTTTTAGATACTTTTTAAGTACTTAGCATGTTAGCTAACCCTTCCCCTATCCCTTAAGCTAACTCTTAGAGATATGCATCTTTCCCTTTCAAAACGATTGGAAAAGTATCTAGATACATGGGCTTCGAAACTATACAGGAATGATACATTTTATTTTGAAATGATTCAGTGTGATTCAGTTTGATTAGAGGAATGATGAAAATGTCTAGCAAACCAAAGGTTCTGTGTTTGAATCCCATCACCGAAAATTTTAGCTAATGATCAACTTTGCAACTACTTACTACTTTTTAGCTACTTTGCAACTACTTATCATGTTAGCTAACCCTTCCCCTAATCCTAACCTTAACCCTTTAACCGAACTCTTAGGGTGTGAATCTTTCCCTTTCAAGACGATTCGATACGTATCTAGATACATGGCCTCCGATACGATACAGGAACGATAAGTTTTAGTTCGAAACGATTCAGTGCAATTTGGTTTGATTAGAAGAACGAATCGATGCCTTTCGGTTCGATGAGATACGATTCGATGCACCAACATTTGTTTCATAAACTCAATCATTTTCCATTCTAAATTAAAATCTGCTGTTCATGAGCTGGGCCTCTTTGAGCTGGATCTGTCTAAGCTGACTTCTCTGTGTGTGTGTGTGTGTGTGTGTGTGTGTGTGTGTGTGTGTGTGTGTGTGTGTGTGTGTGTGTGTGTGTGTGTGTGTGTGTGTGTGTGTGTGTGTGTGTGTGTGTGTGTGTGTGTGTGTGCGTGTGTGCATGTCTATGGTGTATGTAGGCAACTAAGCTGAGCCATGAGGGAAACTAGGTATCTACCACCCCACTATCAGTGATCTGAAATCACCCACTAATTAATTTGTCATTTTTGCAGATTCAACGTGTTAAGCGCTTGTAATGTATCAGTATTTATCTTTAAAAATTAGCTATGACAAAGCCAATGAATATATAGCACAACTTTGGATTTCAACCCCTTGTCATAATTTAATGATTTAGACCGTTTGGGAGTTTTGAAGGACTTGGAGCTTCTCTTCTTCTCCTGCTTCGACCGTGCAGTGCGGGTAGCAAAAGTGATTGCTGTCTTTGTTATGAAATGATCAAATTTCGCCTGATTGTTTCAAGCAAAATTACCAAAACTATTCCTGATGGTGAACAACGAACAATGTAAATACAATCTAATGTAAGCCCCGATCAGCATACAGTATAGCCTACCTATAACAAGATGAGAGTTGTAGCTTAGGCTGGTAGAACACAATTTTCAACAGTGCATTTGATAAAAATAACCTACCAAATTACATTGGTTGTCACTCAACTAATAAAGCCTAATAATGCGCAAGCCATTTTACAAATATTTGAATGCTGAAGTTAACACGCAGATGTGCCAGATCAAAAATAGGCCTACCTCTAGTTGGTCAGCACATGAAGCTGCGCACAGCACGCAGTTTGAATATAGTAGGGTACTGATATTGCCTGGGGTTGTTCAGCATGCAAAATGACCTGTAGATCAATGACCGTCAACATAATTACATGCTTAGTTCGACACTGAAGGAAAGGACACATATTTTTGGAAGGAAGTAATTTGAACAACAACCCTAATCTTAATCTTAAACTAATGTTAGTGTTAGCCACCTAGCTAACATTAGACACAACACATTGGAATTTGTAACATATCATACGTATTGCAAATTCTTAACATATTGAATTAATTGCAATTCGTAACATATCATACGAAATAGATGATGGACATCCACAAATTAATACATACCATACCAAATGTAACATACTAATTTGAGTGTTGTATTTTCGTTCAGTATGTTACGTCTACCTCTGAGTCCAGGTTGCATTTGGGCTTCTCTGTAAATACTCAATGAAATAAATAGCTTGGGATCAGACTCCTGAATTGTCCAAATGGATAAAAAAAAAAACTTAGGCCTATATCCTGTCAAACATAACAATATTGCAGTTGGATAAGGATCAGCCCGTTTTTTAAATTTTCGCCTAAAATGATATACCCAAATATAATTATCTGCTTGTAGCTCAGGCATTGAAGCAAGGATATGCATATTCTTGATACCATTTGAAAGGAAACACTTTGAAGTTTGTATAAATGGGAAATTAATGTAGGAGAATATAACACATTAGATTAGATTAGAGTAAAAGAAAATACAAAGAAAAAAACAGCTGTTAATATTTGTTTTCCATCATCTTTGAAATGCAAGAGAAAGGCCATAATGTATAATTCCAGCCCAGGCACAATTTAGATTTTGGCCACTAGATGTCAGCAGTGTATGCGCAAAGTTTTTGACTGATCCAATGCATCATTGCATTTCTGTTCAAAATGTTGCATCAAGACTGCCAAAATGTGCCTAATTGGTTGATGAATAACTTTTCAAGTTCATAACTGTGCACTCTCCTCAAACAATAGCATGGTATTCTTTCACTGTAATACTTTCACTACTGTAAATTGGACAGTGCAATTAGATTAACAAGAATTTAAGCTTTCTGACAATATCAGATATGTCTATATCCTGGGAAATTTCCTTGTTACTTACAACCTCATGCTAATCGCATTAGCCTACGTTTGCTCAACCGTCCCGTGCGGGACCCGCTGATCCTGAAGAAGTGTTAAATATTTATTGATTAAAGGATATTTAAAAAAAATAGCATTATGGCTAAACAAAATGGAGCATATCTAGGTTTGCATTAGGCCTAGGTTGCATTAACCTCCAATACTATATTAATATTGTGCCAATAATGTAGTTTCCACAAGTAAGTGCTTCTAAAATACATGAGATGAAGATACAGTACTGATTTGTTCAAACTTGATTCATGTTCAAGTTTGGGTTAGATATAATGAAACTATTCCTAAAATAAGCTGTTAGAATAAATGCATTATTTTTTCTCAAGACAGCAAATCAAATAATATATGGAAATTAATTCCCCCATTGCTTTGCGTCACTATCGAAAAAACATCACCACCTCACTTTGGAGATGAGAGCATGGACATTAAAACCAGTATATATGAGAGATATGAGAGAGAGAGAGAGAGAGAGAGAGAGAGAGAGAGAGAGAGAGAGAGAGAGCGCGAGAGAAAGAGAGAGAGAGAGAGCAGTCCGGAGGAAGCGCGCGTTGAGCGCCCATGATTGTCTCTATTCGGCTATCTACAGTGTGGCAGAACATTTAGATTTTTTGGGTACGAAGGGTTTACCTATACAACAACTGAAGATTTATTGACGATGGCGCAACTTACATCATTGTTTTATAAAGGTTTGGAAATTGAGGATTTCTCAAGGACTTCTGTATCCTTTCTTCAACCTCAAATTATTTTTGAGTAGTTTATAAATTCCGTTCCCCATTACGTGGATTAAAACGGTAGGCTAACATTCTGGGCAACTACTGTCACTTGAAATGTTACACATTTTTGTAGGCTACTTTATCGACTAGTTGGCTTTAAATCCTACCTGTAAAGAACATGTGCATGGATGTACTGTAAATTGCGGACTATCATTTTCTGATACTGTATCTTTGTTATTTCATGTTGCAAATGAGAATCATGTAATTAGGACAAATGTTGTCTAGCCTTTCTCAAAATAATAACCTATGTACAGAAAGATAAGACTATGAAATACATTTTACTATCGCCAGCTCTAGCCTTCTGGGGACCCTAAGCAAGATTTGGTTGGGGTGCCCCGACTTCGGGCAAACATTTTAGTGACTCCCCTCTTGATGGTGGAGAGAACATTTTTTTGTTTTTAAGTTCATTTCCTGCAATTCTACACATTTTGTCATGGGGGGGTAAGGAAAATGTTTCAGTTTAAAAGCAAGTTGTCTGCAATTTTACACATTTTACCATGGGGCAAAGAGAAAACTTAGCAGTTTTACAACAAATTTCCTGCAATTCTACACATTCTGTAATGACTTTGCAATGTTAGTATGATATCTGAGGGAGAATGACTAACAAATTCAATGTGGCCTCCCCCCTGGATGTCAGGGCCCCTGGACACGTGCCCTGTGTGCCCAGTCGGGATTCGGGCATGATTACTATAAGTTTAGATGGCTGGCTAGACTAACTGCCAATCTATTTTTTTTTTTGCTGACATGGCTAATTGAGTGACTGTCAGTGACTGACATAACAAGAGAAACTGCTGATGCACCACCAAATTTCGAAATTGCACCTGGTGTATTCTACTGTTCTTACTCTCAATAGTAAGTTGAGACCCTAACTGAGTAAAAAAATATATATAATATGTCAATCAAAACTAGACGTTGAATAGGTTTGAATCCCCGAACCGACGAGGTGAACAATCTGTCGATGTCCCCTTGAGCAAGGCACTTAACCCTAATTTGGCAGTATGTCAAGAGGACATAGTAAAGCTTGTATAGAGAAATGTAATCATTGGTGCCATTTTTTCCATCTAAACCAGTTATTCAAATGATACAATGCAGGTGATCACTCTCTAAGTCACACACACACACACACACACACTCAGAGAGAGAAGTGTGTCGTACACTTGTGTGGTTGTCTGGTTAAACCAGTGTTATTTTCTTAATATTATTTAGGAAGTGTTTCCCCAACCAGGTTAGCCAGATCCCCCTCCTAGCCTGGTAGCCCAGAGGACACCTGAAGCACCCCCACATCTGACAAAGAGACCTTTCCTAAAATAATTTAGCTTCAATTGGCTTCAATACTGAATGTGTGATGTGTGCATTGGAGGCGGCTCTGGGGGATGTTGCTTTATATCTACGGTAACTTAGGGAAACACTGGAGTTAGGAATATTGACATTTCTCTTTCAGTCATTTGTAAATTTTCAAATTTGAACAGTTTTTGGTAGTTCTGTTCTCATCGATCCCTTTTTTTTGCATAGGTGAAAGGAAGAGTTGGAGCATAACACCTCGTCAGAATCATGGGACAAACTGGGACATCATCTTTCCGCTTCTGCACTCTTCAACTCACAGTGTTGTTGGCAGTTTTTTCATCTGAAATTACATTTGTTACAGCGGTGAATTCAAACCCAAGCCTCGGAACAAACTCTTCCATTGGCAACCAGACTAACAAGAAATGTGATTCAGTGGGTACTGAATGCAAAGTGGGTGTCATTCTGCCCATATGGTTACCAGAGAACCCATCCTTTGGAGATAAACTGGCAAGAGCCACAGTTTACTTTGTGGCCTTGTTTTACATGTTCCTGGGGGTCTCTATCATTGCGGATCGCTTCATGGCATCCATCGAGGTAATTACATCACAAGAGAGGGAGATCACCATCAAGAAACCAAATGGTGAAAAAGTGACAACCACTGTGCATGTGTGGAACGAGACAGTGTCCAACCTGACCCTTATGGCCCTGGGTTCCTCCGCCCCGGAGATCCTACTGTCCGTCGTTGAGGTGTGCGGTCACAACTTTGACGCAGGTGATCTGGGCCCGAACACCATCGTTGGTAGTGCTGCTTTCAACATGTTCGTTATCATTGGATTCTGTGTTTCTGTCATTCCCGATGGAGAGCACCGGAAAGTCAAACATTTGAGGGTATTTTTTGTTACCGCCACCTGGAGTATATTCGCGTACACCTGGCTTTATCTCATCTTGGCTGTCATCTCTCCGGGCATCGTACAGGTGTGGGAGGGCCTTGTCACACTGTTCTTTTTCCCGTTGTGTGTAGGGATGGCTTACGTTGCGGATCGCAGACTTCTTGTCTATAAGTACATGTACAAGCGCTACCGCGCAGGGAAGCGAAGAGGGGTGATCATTGAGACGGAAGGGGAGGCTCAACTTCCTTCAAAGATGGACATTGAAATGGATGGGAAAATGCTCAACTCAGAGGGCTTCATGGACGGAGCGATGGGTTTTGATGAGAAGGACCTGGATGAGGAGGAGGCCAGGAAGGAAATGGCCCGGATCCTGAAGGAACTGAAGCAGAAGCATCCAGAGAAGGAGACAGAGCAGCTGATAGAACTGGCCAACTACCAGGTACTGACACAGCAGCAAAAGAGTCGCGCCTTCTACCGATGCCAGGCTACCAGGATCATGACGGGAGCAGGGAATGTACTGAAGAAGCATGCAGCAGACCAAGCCAGGAAAGCTGTTGGTGCATACGAGATCCGCTCCGAAGTTTCGGAGAATGACTTTTCGTCAAAGGTCTTCTTTGACCCCGGTACATACCAGTGCTTGGAGAACTGCGGTACAGTGGCCTTGAATGTAGTACGCCTTGGTGGGGACTTGACTAACACCGTTTCAGTGGAATACCGTACCGAAGACGGCACAGCCAATGCCGGCTCGGACTACAAGTTCACTGAGGGCGTTGTGGTGTTCAAACCTGGTGAGACTGAGAAGGAGATCCGGATAGACATCATTGACGATGACATCTTTGAGGAGGATGAGCATTTTCTGGTCCACCTTAGCAACGTGAAGGTCATATCCGAGGGCACTGGCTACGGACAACCAAGGGCTAATCACGTGGACACTTTGGCGGGCCTTGGCCTACCCTGCTCAGCTACTGTGACTATCTTTGACGATGACCATGCCGGGATCTTTACTTTTGAAGAACCGGTAATGACCGTGAGCGAGAGTATCGGCATGATGGAAGTAAAGGTTCTTCGTACCTCAGGAGCGCGGGGACTAGTGGTCGTACCCTACAAGACCATGGAGGGTACAGCAAAAGGAGGGGGAGAAGACTTTGAAGATACGCACGGATCGCTGGAATTCCAGAACGATGAGATCTTGTAAGTTACATACTTGCTTTTAACGTTGTCATGTTTGTATTGTTGTCATGTAAATGAGTTGAGGCCCACGGCACATTGACGTTCAATTTGGACAAATGTTATGTCTAAGTTATGACAATGTCCCTGTTTCTAGTTTGTCCCACAGAAGCAGTTTTCTGTCTCAAAAAGAAAATAGCTGTATCGTTATCGCCTAGCACTAGGAGACTTCCCACTGGGCACAGACGTCAACTTATTTTTTAAATTTACACTTGGTTTAGTTGTCAGCTAATGTGAATTTAATGTGAAATCAACAAAAAATGTCAACATGTCACTGGATTTGGGTTAAAGGTTCGGGGGAAAAAATGAAATTCCTATACGTTGATGGCTTTTTGCAAATCCAATCAGTTTTCCACGTTGATTCAACTTCTGGTTTATGACATGGTTTATGACATGGAAACAACGTTGATTCAACCAGTTTTTGCACAGTGGGTTGTACTTTGTATGGCCTGTTGACATCGTCATTTCAATGTGCTGTCCATTCCTATTGTTGTTTTAATCTATTGTCTTAGGTTACATTTTCTCAGGGGATGTAAGTGTCTCTGGGGTTCAAGAAGGAATCCTGTCTTAAGTTTCTATCTTTCCACTGTACTTCATCCTTTCTGCTTCACTGTCTTGTGTTCTTTTTCTCTCAGCTTTGCCCTCACTGCCCCTCTTGTTTCAATCATTCATGTGAGCATTCAATTGACTGCCTGACTAGCGCCTCTAAACAAATCTACCAATTAGTGTTTTTCATACCATATGTAGAGATACTGTGGACTAGAGGTCGACCGATTATGATTTTTCAACGCCGATACCGATACCGATTATTGGAGAACCAAAAAAAGCCGATACCGATTAATTGGCCGATTTTTTTATTTTATTTGTAATAATGACAATTACAACAATACTGAATGAACACTTATTTTAACTTAATATAATAGATCAATAAAATCAATTTAGCCTCAATTAAATAATGAAACATGTTCAATTTGGTTTAAATAATGCAAAAACAAAGTGTTGGAGAAGAAAGTAAAAGTGCAATATGTGCCATGTTAGAAAGCTAACGTTTAAGTTCCTCGCTCAGAACATGAGAACATATGAAAGCTGGTGGTTCCTTTTAACATGAGTCTTCAATATTCCCAGGTAAGAAGTTTTAGGTTGTAGTTATTATAGGAATTATAGGACTATTTCTCTCTATACAATTTGTATTTCATATACCTTTGACTATTAGATGTTCTTATCTTCTCTAGGGTAGGGGCAGCATTCGGAATTTTGGATGAAAAGCATGCCCAAATTAAACTGCCTGCTTCTCGGGCCCAGAAGATATGATATGCATATAACTGGTAGATTTGGATAGAAAACACTCTAATGTTTCCAAAACTGTTCAAATAGTGTCTGTGAGTATAACAAAACTGATTTGGCGAAGAAAAATCCATTCAGGAAGTAGGATTTTTTGGGGTTTTGTAGTTTTCTATTCAATGCCATTACAGTATCCATTGACTTAGGACTCAAATTGCAGTTCCTATGCCTTCCACTGGATGTCAACAATCTTTACATATTGTTTCATGCTTGTATTTTGAAAAATTAGGAAGTAAGAGCAGTCTGAATGAGTGGACCCTGCCATGTCACAGAGCTTTTTCAGGGGCGCGACCGAGAGAGTGTCTTTCATGTTTACCTTTTATATTGACGACGTTATTGTCCGGTTGAAGTATTATCGATTATTTAGGCTAAAAACAACCTGACGATTGAATTTAAACATCGTTTGACATGTTTCTATGAACCTTACGGATACAATTTAGATTTTTTTTGTCTGCCTGTTGTGACTGCGTTTGAGCCTGTGGATTACTGAAGAAAACGCGCGAACAAAACTGAGGTTTTTGGATATAAAGAGACGTTATCGAACAAAAGGAATATTTATTGAGTAAATGAATGTCTTCTGAGTGCAACCATATGAAGTAAGGGATTAATTTTATCTCTATTTCTGACTTGTGTAACTCTTCTACTTGGCTTGTTACTGTTTGTAAGGATTTTTCTGCTGGGCTATGTTCTCAAATAATCATAAGGTATGCTTTCGCCGTAAAGCATTTTTTTAAATCTGACACCGTGGTTGGATTCACAAGTAGTTCATCTTTAAACCTATGTAAAATATGTTTGGTTTTCTGAATTTTTATAATGAGTATTTCTGTATTTGAATTTGGCGCCCTGCAGTTTCACTGGCTGTTGAAGAGGTGGGACGCTAACGTCTCACGTACCCTAGAGAGGTTATATGCACGTTAGTATTGCCAGTGTAACAGTATGGCTTCCATCCCTCTCCTCGCCGCTACCTGGGCTCGAAACAGGAACACATCGACAACTGCCACCCTAGAAGCAGCGTTACCAATGCAGAGAAAGGGGAACAACTACTCCAAGTCTCAAAGCGAGTGACGTTTGAAACGCTATTAGCGCACACCCCACTAACTAGCTAGCCATTTCACATCGGTTACACCAGCCTAATCTCAGGAGTTGATAGGCTTGAAGTCATAAACAGCGCAATGTTTGAGGCATTGTGAAGAGCTGCTGGCAAAACGCACGAAAGTGCTGTTTGAATGAATGCTTACAAGCCTGTTGATGCCTACCATCGCTCAGTCAGACTGCTCTATCAAATCATAGACTTAATTATAACATAATAACACACAGAAATACGAGCCTTAGGTCATCAATATGGTCGAATCCGGAAACTATCATCTCGCAAAACAAAACATTTATTCTTTCAGTGAAATACGGAACCGTTCCGTATTTTATCTAACGGGTGGCATCCATAAGTCTAAATATTCCTGTTACATTGCACAACCTTCAATGTTATGTCATAATTACGTAAAATTCTGGCAAATTAGTTCGCAATGAGCCAGGGGGCCCAAACTGTTGCATATACCCTGACTCTGCGTGCAATGAACGCAAGAGAAGTGACACAATTTCACATGGTTAATTTTGCCTGCTAACCTGGATTTCTTTTAGCTAAATATGCAGGTTTAAAAATATACACTTCTGTGTATTGATGTTAAGAAAGGCATTGATGTTTATGGTTAGGTACACGCTGGAGCACTCACTGGTGCTGGAAAAAAGAGAAAACACATCAAGAAATGATCATTGTGATGCTAATGATAACGATGCATTAGCATGTAGCATGAATCGATTAGGTATGGAATATGTTGGAGCCCAGAGGCAGCAGCTGTTCTTTGGCTGTTCATTTTGTGTATGCGATGTAAAAACACTGGAATACCTTCCTGATAAAGATTTAAAATAATACCATTATAAACAGGTGTATCAAAAGATGTAATGGACTCTAAACAGTTGGCAAATGGTTACTATTTATGAAGAGCTCCCAACAACTACTAAATTCATTTTACTACGTTATAGGTTCCAGAGAGATACGAGTAGAGAAAGGGGTTATGAACATGAGACAGTAGGACTCCTACATGTTGACTCCACATGTAGTTTACATACTAGCTAAAATAATTTGGATCTTGAACTACTCCTCAGTCTATCCTGTTTTATTTCAACTCAAAACAATCTCCTCTTTCATAAGACATTACTTGTAAGCTAAGCAGTTGTAATATTGAACGGTTTTTCATCAATATCCTATTGAACAAAAATGCAGCTGCTTTCGATAGAGATTTTCCATATCAGTGTGTCCATTATTTATAGGAAACCACCATAATTGAATGTGAGTAAGGCATTTTTGCCTTTTTCAATGGGAAATCCACCAACACTTTCATCACTCCCCTCTTCAAACTGGAACTCCCGTAAATGATATACTGGTATAGTCAGGTATACTGTACATACCTAGAATAGCAGTTGGGCCAGACATTTTCCATGGATTGTGGGGTGGGGGATATAATGACAACAAATGTATTCCATAGAGGATAAACATTGCCAGTTTGAGGACAGCACCAAATGGAAAAGGCCCTGTGCTTGTTTTAAGTTTTAAGACATCCACACATTTATACAGAGGCAAACGGATTGCTTTGAAGTGAGCAGTGTAAATCGTCTCAGCAAGCTTTGCATAGAGAAGCAGCCCCATATATAGACAAGGCAGCAGCCTCTGTTGGGAAGTCGGTTCTTAAGTTATCATTTGGGAAATGTATTAACGTTGGCATTGACACATCTGAGAGGATGCAGTTGCAAGTTATTTCCAAATCTATTTTAAGATGCATGCAATGTCCGTTGGAATGTAAACATTTATTTATGTTTCTGCACATATCACTCACTTATGCTACAGACAGAATATGATTGACAGTAATTACATTTTTCACTGAAGCAAGAGGCCTGGTTACTCTCAACCATGCTGTATCCAGATAAGGGGGGTTGATGAGTCAAAGATGATCTAGTTATATCGTTACAAGAAGTTACACGGTCAGGACCATGTTCTTTTGTTTTGCTGGTAGGAACAAGTGTTAGTTGTTGTGATGATATTGGTAGACATTAATGTGTAATAAGGGCTTCGCTCCTGACTGAGCCAGTATAGGTTTTAAAGAATCATCACCCGATACTCCTCCAAGGACCTTTCAGCCACCTTTGAAATATCAAACTAACAATGTTCTACAAAGTACCCACTTCAGTTCAATTTCTACTGGATCTATTCTCAAAAAAATGTGGTTCGGTCCACTGTACTTTTAACTATACTGAATGATAACTATGCTGTAAATTTCATTTTACATCACAATTTGTTATAGCCAGAATGTGTCCTTTGTGTCCTACTGTCCTTATCAGACAAGATCATAACTGCTGCCCTCAACCGTAGAGAATGATGGTTCAACCATGCCTTTTTTTTTGTTTTGACAAGACCCACCCTCTGGTAATGTAGATATTATTAACTTTGCTGCTTACATGTAGTGAAATTAATGACTTTGCTTTGACTACACACATTGACAAGCATGCAACTTGACAGGGGGTTACTTTGGGCTTTAGGAGGAGGTACTATTTTAAACAACTAATTAAATCGTTTTTTTGCCTATGCTAATTTTGCCCTCTCGTCTCTGGCCTGCTCTCGCATGAGGACAGACCTCGTGCTCCTCCTCAGACCACTTTCATGATCTAGGGCTAGCGTAGCTGCCCCCGCGGACCAGTGGCGGCTCTGGCCTGTGGATCACATGGCTGGGGGAGTGACGTGTTCCCTTGGGCTGCATGACAGTGGGGCTGTCACCACCGCTTCATCAGACGAGCAACAGACAGAGGCAGGAGACCAAGGCACTTTAGACCATAGAGGAGCAAGAAGACCAAGGGTTCAAATCATGTTTGAAATCTTTCAAATTACTCCAAGCTGTGCTTGATTGAGCTTGCCTGGTGCAGACTCAATCAAATTGCTTAAAGTATTTGAATGATGTCAAATACTATATAAACCCAGGCCTATCCAAACCCAACCCCCTCAACCTCTGTCTATATACGCCTCACGTTTTCCCTTGCAGCCTTTGGATGTTTTTTGAGGAGGATGGTCAGTGCAGTGCAATGTCCCAATTTCTGGGGAGCTAATCGCTTCAGGGGGGATGGTCGTATTTGTGTCTTTTTTTTCTGCAGGCAAAAGAGGACCCTGCTGGCTGAAATGTTTGTCAGGCTTTCTACATGGCTGAAATAAGTTTTTTTCAGGCCTCTAATTGGCTGAGACACAGAGACTGGGAGCAGATAATAGCAGACGTGTTACTTACAAAGCACAGTTTGATCAATCACTATGGCCATCTCGTCTGTGCTGACGGATTCTCTTAGCGTTGTATCCTATTGTATACTTTGTGCAAAAAACGATCACACATACGACCCTGGCTGCTGCTCAAGTAAGCACGTTAATGAAGATGCCATGAAATAAACATACCGTTTCTTAGCAAAAACACATATATTTTCGTGGAAAGACACTCAATATAGGACACACATGCCCGATAGTCAGAAACAGCATTGTTACATTCTGCATCTCAGCCCCTTAGGAACACTCGGCTGCCTCTCTATCAAGTAACATTTTTGTACACACCAAGGGTATAGTCTATAGGTTATGAATAGCTGTAAGAAAAACTGGGTCAAGTGACAAATTGTAGAATTATTTATACTTTTTTGGTACCTTTGCTGATGTAGTACCATAGGACTTCTTCCCACCCCAAGAGGGATACTTAACATTATGTACACTGCACATAGGGGAACCCACATCTCTTTGTAAATCAATTTAAATTCTGAGACCGCGCGAACTCAAATCACATGTTCCATGCTTTAGCAGGGAGGAATAAAGGACAAGGAGAAACTTTCAGTAGGCTGCATTTTATATGTTGTGACGGAAGCAGCAATTAGCATTGCAAACTGCCTATCTTTGTGAAGCCATCTTTGGTGTGTAATTTGAATTGTATGATTTACAAAGAGGAAATAGCTTATTGGGGCATTTAAGATGGTAAAATGTGACTACAAAATGTATTCAAAATCTTGGAATACGGTTTTCAAGCCTCCTGTTCGGCATCTTTCGTACTCCTGCTTCCAGCCCTATGCATGAGTATCAAACATATGAACAAATCTGTTATGTAAATTACTTTACATAGTGTACATTTTTTCAGTCTGCAAGAAAATATTCTACCTAGTATTACATAGACATCAACAGAATAATGGTCCACAGGAAGCCTAGCGGTTAGAGCGTTGGGCCAGTAACCGAAAGGTAGCTAGTTTGAATCCCAGAGCCGACAAGCGAAAAATCAGTCAGCGTTTTTCATCATGAATCTTGTTCTAGAGGCAGCTCTGCAGAGTGGTCACTAGCTGGCAAAGCCACAAAGTCATAACATCTGATTCTAATTCTAACCACACTGCTAACCCTAACCCTTAACATTAAATGAAGACCAAAGAGCAAATGTTATCATACATTTTTTACATTATACCCAATTTTGACTTCACAGCTTGCAGAAATCGCAGAAATCGCTCAGATCTGCCTCCAGGGTAAGATTTATGACAATAAATGTCATCCTGCTGAAAAATCTGTCAATGTGCCGTTGAGCAAGGCACTTAAACCTAATTGCTTGAGGGTTACCGTTGATAATGGCAGACACTGGCCATGACACCACTCTCGGAGGCGATACTCAGCTGGAGTTGGGATATGCACATTTCTTATTTTGCCATCATTTTACCAGGTAAAGAAACACATTTCCAATTCACACATGCTTATTAATACACGTGTACATGTGTGAAATAGGACAAATAAGCACCCACCAAATTATTATTATTATTATTTAATAAGCCTCCCTCACTTTATGAGCTGTCTTCTTACTTACCGCAGTCTTCACGTTCTCAAAATCTGCAAATGATTTCAAGACCACTGGCATAAGGATCTTATAGCAGGGCCAGAAATAGAAAACTAATGTGAGGCAGGAAAAACGAATTATATTCATGGTAGGGAAGGCAACTTATTGGTCTGCCGGCTCCTTAGGCACCAAAAGAAAATTACTCCTGACAGAATCCAATGAGAGACAAACTGTAGCCTACTTTCTGCATGGAAGTATGATGTACTACTGTATGTGGTCGGAAGGTTATAATTGAGTAGGTCGCTAAGGAGTTGGTTAATAGAGTTCTTACATTAGGGAGTTTTCCTCCTCGGTTACAGTGACTGATAGAGTGGAGTCACTGAGTCAGGCCTTGTACAGTATTCTCTAGTTAATCACAGATACTGCCAGTCCAGCTGGAGGGCTTGAATGTAAAGGCGAAGCTTAAGTGTATTGGGACTGCTACTCTGTTATCAAGCCTCGCTCTCAGTCTCCTTTTGTGCGGCTGGGTCTGAAGACCAGAGGGTAATGCCTGTTACTGGTTGGTGTTAACTCTTTCCCTGTTAGAATTCTCCATAAGAGGGTCTGGGCTACTTTTGCACATTTGTTGTCCGAGTGAGGGAAATGCTGTAAATCGAGAGGTGTCGATGTGTTCTGAAAGATGAGACGTTGAGGGTTATAATAAATACCGCTTTGATGTGGGCTTCACATTTCCATATTTTAAGATGTCATTTACAGTATCAAGCTTTATGAGCGCTGTGTTTGATCCACAGTTACAAGGGTTATATATGCGTTATACCCTGGGTTGTCCTGAACACAATGAGCTTATATGTTTGTCGTATTGTGAAGAAAATTAGACGCGGAACACACACTTGAATGCACTGATTCTATATGCACCAAAACTACAATCTGTTTCTCTGAAGTGCCTTTTCGAAGCCTAACAATGTACAGTCTTATTTTATAACTTATCTAGCCATGTTGGCAATAAAATAAGCTTTCAAAAGATGCCCACCTGACCCAGATTGCGATTCATAACGGAACGTTTTTGGATTGTGTATACAGCAACAGTAATTGTGTGATGGTGCTGTGTTCCAAACAAAAAACTATAAGTGGGCTTGCTTCAGTTCCTCAATGGCAAAGCTAGGAGAGCTCAAAAAACACCTTATAGTTGAAGGCGCTTTCCTTGAGTCATAAAAGTGCATTGAAATGACTTAGGAAATGTGCAGTTTGGAGAGGTGTGGCCACCTGGAAACACCAGTTAGACCTCTCACTCAAACCCTTGTAATTGTTTTTTCTTAGTTTGCACCAATCCAACATTTCAGTGAATATTCTTAGTATGTTCCTGAATGTATCCAGAGTATTTTCAGATGTTGTTATTGACAAAGACTGTGAAAAGTACAGTAAATGTAAAATGCACATAAAATCAACAGTGTAATGTTTGGATTCAGTCTCGTGTCCTCACCCTTGGTCTCATTATTTCTCCATAATCTCCAGTGTTCTCTTTCAGTTGCTACCATTGTCCTGCATATGCTTTTTTTATAGTTCTTCTGTTATAAATATTTTACATTTGGCCCTAACCAAATAGGCCAATTTCCACAAGTGTAAGGGGTTTTAAACCATTCATTTTTATTCAATTCTGGTCACAGTAAAGCCTACTCTGAACTTACGTATTTTGCAAATCGGACATTAAAGTATAACTATCTGGGGCTCTCTTTCACGGGAAATAAAATTGTCGAGGAAGGTAACTGACGTTGACAAGGTCACTGGTGTTGACATTCAGGGGCAGTGTGACCGTTGACACTGCCTATTTTGTGGGATGGATGCCTTTGAGTGGGAGTGCTGAGGACTGTGGAGATGCTGGCTCACAGCTGGTGGTTGGCCCTGAGTCAAAGCGCATTGGCTGATTTGACTCAGTTGGAGGGCTGGCTCACAGGGATAGGATTGACACGGGGCTAAGAAGCCAGAGGAACATTCTCTCTCCTCCCCTTGTCCCCATGTCCTCTTTCTCTCACTCTTTTTTCCTCTCTCCCACCCTCTCTGTTGTTCACTTCTCTTTTCCCCTTTATGTCCTCTCTCTCTCTCTCTCTCTCTCTCTCTCTCTCTCTCTCTCTCTCTCTCTCTCTCTCTCTCTCTCTCTCTCTCTCTCTCGCTCCCACCCTCTCTGTTGTTCACTTCTCTTTTCCCCTTTATGTCCTCTCTCTCTCTCTCTCTCTCTCTCTCTCTCTCTCTCTCCCACCCTCTCTGTTGTTCACTTCTCTTTTCCCCTTTATGTCCTCTCTCTCTCTCTCTCTCTCTCTCTCTCTCTCTCTCTCTCTCTCTCTCTCTCTCTCTCTCTCTCTCTCTCTCTCTCTCTCCCACCCTCTCTGTTGTTCACTTCTCTTTTCCCCTTTATGTCCTCTCTCTCTCTCTCTCTCTCCCACCCTCTCTGTTTCAGTATGTTGAATTGAAAGGGGCGAATATTGTGTTGATTCGATCACAATTCCCACAGTTGATAGTGTTAACTAAGGGGGAGACTCTAGAAAGTTGAGTAAAGTTCAATCTCGTGCTTCTCTGTGCGGGTTGATATTTCTTCTGTGTGGCAGTCTTGGTGGAGCTGTGCGCGGGTGGATTTAAAATTGAGGGGGGGGGGGGGGGAAACTAACTCAATATTCTTTAAAATAACTCAAATCAAATCTAAACTGTGTAGAAAGTGGACCTACAATGTATTCATATAGTTTATTGACTGTCCAGCTCACTAATAATCACTGTGCACAGTCAATGGACCTACACTATCGTTCAAAAGTTTGTGGTCACTTAGAAATGTCCTTGTTTTTGAAAATAAAAACCGTTTTTCTCCCTACATTCAAATAACATCAAATTGATCAGAAATACAGTGTAGACATTGTTAATGTTGTAAATGACCATTGTAGTTGGAAGGCTGATTTTTAATAGAATATCTAAATAGGCGTACAGAGGCCCATTATCAGCAACCATCACTCCTGTGTTCCAATGGCACGTTGTGTTAGCTAATCCAAGTTTATAATTTTAAAAGGCAAATTGATCATTAGAAAACCCTTTTGCGGTTATGTTAGCACAGCTGAAAACTGTTGTCCTGATTAAAGAAGTAATAAAACTGGCCTTCTTTAGACTAGTTGAGTATCTGGAGCATCAGCATTTGTGTGTTCGATTACAGGCTCAAAATGGCCAGAAACAAAGAACTTTCTCCTGGAACTCATCAGTCTATTCTTGTTCTGAGAAATGAAGGCTATTCCATGCGAGAAATTGCCAAGAAGCTGAAGATCTCGTACAACGTTGTGTACTACTCCCTTCACAGAACAGTGCAAACTGGCTCTAACCAGAATAGAAAGAGGACTGCACAACTGAGCAAGAGGACAAGTACATTAGAGTGTCTAGTTAGCACAACGTGCCATTGGATCACAGGAGTGATGGTTGCTGATAATTGGCCTCTGTACGCCTATTTAGATATTCCATTAAAAATCAGCCTTCCAACTACAATGGTCATTTACAACATTAACAATGTCTACACTGTATTTCTGATCAATTTGATGTTATTTGAATGGACAAGAAAAGGTGCTTTTCTTTCAAAAACAAGGATATTTCTAAGTGACCTCAAACTTTTGAATGGTAGTGTACATTAGTACAGTTTCTTGACTGTCTAAATCGCTAATAATCACTAGACAGTCAGGAAGCATTGAAAATTCCCAAAAACGATGGAATTATGATGGCAAGGAAACATAACCAATTTTCAGTGTGGCCCACCGGACCTCGTAGAAGACCGAATGCGGCACCTGGGGCAAAATGACTTTGACACCCCTGGTTTAATCCATGACACACAGGGCTGCCTGAGAGGGTGAATAGGAGGTGTCACAAAAGGAAGTGACTGACTCCCTGTTATGTCACCCAAGGGCCCAGCAGGACTCTTGGTATTTCTTTTCACCAGAGACTCATTCACCTCTGTGGCACCAAGAGGCCGTTGATCAATAATTCATGTTAATCTTAGTCAATCACATGAACATCAGCTTAATGACGCTATATAAAGGTCCCCTGTCACTTAGTAGTTGACTTTGAGTAATGGGCAATTCCAGCGTGATGGATGTGACATTTCCACACAAAATCACATTTCTCACAGAATGGACAAACAAAACATTAATTAAACTGTTGCATGCTCAGGTTGACTATCCCACATAATTGCCCTAAATCTAATCAGTTTGGAGGTTCCACTAAGTTTGAACTAGTTTGTGGTTTGTCAATCCCTTTCTAGCTTCCACCTAATGAGGTTTTGAAAAAGTAAGCAAAGTTTTCGGGTTCCCGAGTGGCGCTGCGGTCTAAGGCACTGCATCCCAGTGCTAGAGGCGTCACTACAGACCCTGGTTTGATTCTAAGCTGTATCACAACCGGCTGTGATTGGGAGTCCCATAGGGCGCTGTGGAACCCACGTATACCAGCCTGGTCTCATAGAGTAGACGTAACATAGTAAATGTAAATCCGAGATACTCAAATTAGTATGAAATGTTATGTTTGGTATGGTTATATAATACAGATGTTTACTTACTGTGGTGGTTGGTCAGGGTGGATGGTAGTCCCGTGTAGCTCAGTTGGTTGAGCATGGTGCTTGCAATGCCAGGGTTGTCGGTTTGAGTCCCACGGGGGACCAGTATGAAAAAAAGTATTAAAATGTGTGCACTCACTACTGTAAGTAGCTCTGCATGAGAGTGTCTTCTAAAGGACAAAAATTATGGGTTGGCTTATAACGGACAACTGTAGCTACTTCGCAACTACTTAGCATGTTGGCTAATCATAACTTTAACCTAAACCCTAACCCATAGCCTAGCTAATGTTAGCCACCTAGCTAGAATTTCTAACATATCATATGTTTTGGAAATTTGTAACATATTGTACATTTAGCAAATTTGTAACATATAGCACGAATTGTAATTCTTAACTTATCAAACGAAATGGGTGATGGACATCCATATATTAATACTTAACATACGAAACGTAACATATCATACTAAACAGGAGTGTTCTCGGATTTACATACAGAATAATATGAAATGGTCTGAGACCAGGTTGACTATACGGCATGTGTTTATTTTCTATGGCAATTTTCCCTTCCAAAGGTTTTGGACATTTCCATTTGCTACAAAGCAGCACTGTTTTATCAAGGGACAGTGTAATTCCATTCCAATTAATGACCCTGTTTATCCCACAGTCTCTGAATACGTGTAAGCAATTGAAATCGCACCAATGTTGACATAATGCTATTAGGACTCACAATCAGTGTTTAGCCTACCTTTAATGAAGGAAATACATGTCAGACCATGGACGTGTTCTGTTATTAGATGCAGTTATCTGCCAGATTTAAATTGTCCATCTTGTAAGGGGTGAAATGTGGCAAACACAGCAGCCTTGAAGTATTGTTCATCAACCATCCACAAGGTTACATTTCGTGGATTGGCTGTTTATTTTACTAGGACAATAAATTGTCAACAAATCGTGGATTCATTTTCTTAATTGTTTTTGATGGTAGGCCACTCTAGTAGGCCTACATTATGAACAAATAGCCACAGTCTGAAACTTGTCACAATCTGTTGGGATTATTTGCTATTATTTCAAATCCAACAGCAAATGGCAATCTGCTACAGCAGCTTGTTTCTGCATTATTCAACAGTAGCAATCAGACAATTAGTAACTTATAAATTGGGAATGTCATATCCCGTTTACGCCCAAAGCAAGTAGAAAGGCTTTTCTTTCAAAGCTACCTACATAGTTTTTGTCATTACTTGTATATTTTGTCCAAGTTTATTAGTAGTGTGGTGTTTTGAGATATGTTCAGACATGTTTGGCTAGCTGTTAGAGCGAGAAGCCTGTCGTCTCCCTCCCTCCCCTGGTCTGGTCTGGTCCCAGATCTGTTTGTGCTGTCTTGCCAAATCCTATGGTCATTGTCATGAGTTGGATATACAGCACAAACATATCTGGGATCAGGCAATAATTTCCCCCTGGTTTAGTTTATAAACAATATGCAAGAGTGCGTCTTCAACCCATGGGTGCTCTGTTTTTCTCTTGGAGAGTTGTTTTAGTCTCCATATTTGGGTAGCATCGCTGTTGAGAGTATCCTGGTCATTCTCAAACATGGGCCTGAGCCACAGTATAAGACTATAAAATAGACTGATTGAAAAAAAAAAAAAACAAGCACAACTTACATTTGACCTATTGTTGAGAAGAAAATGCAATAATATATATTGGAGGGAAAAAATGTCCACCATGCCTGTCTGTACATAGGGCCTGTGGCCTATAAGAACACTAACAGTACAATACAGCACTGCATAGTCACACTTGAAAATATTTCAGTCTTGTTGTGAATTGTTGTTTGTCTCAAAATACTTTCATTCAGAACTTAAATGTAGTGTTTTGATGAGGCGATATATGGGGGTGTTTTCATTTTCCCAGTACATTTTTGTATAAAAGACATTGATTTCATTGTTTGTGATTTATTGTTTCCTCCCACCCCACCGGAATCGCTTAATGTCACCCTACAATCCATCTTCCCATTTTTTTTTGTGCTGTCGCCTTTGTGTCGTTTGACGATGCATGGCTCGTCGTTCTTCTTCCCTCATGTTCGCACTCTCCATACGCTGTTCTATCTGCAACCTTGTCTTCTTTCTCTCTCTTTCTCTCTCTCTCTTTGTTTCAGCAAAACTATACAGATCAATATAATCGATGACGAGGAATATGAGAAAAACAAGAACTTCTTCCTTGAGATGGGAGAGCCTCAGCTGCTGGAGATGAGTGAGAGGAAAGGTGGGGCGTTCCCTTCCCAGGCTTTGGTCCCAACACTGTACCCCTTAACCCCACCCCCATTCCATTCGCCATGTATGGCGTCCCCTACTGGATCCATCCACTATTACTTTGTGCTTGCCCAGACTACTGAATTGGGTATACATGGATAAAGGCCACATTTCCATCCTCCATGGAGCATTTTCCCAATCCTGGTCCAAGAGGAGAACAGTATAAAGGCAGGTTTTCCTACCCACTGGATTCTCTATTTTGGTCTTTTTTCATTGTTACCTTTCAACCATATTTGTGTAATGGTCAGGTGTATATTTCTTGATTATAAATCCCAGGTTTTCCTACCCACTGGATTCTCTTTTTTGGTATTTTTTCGTTGTTACCTTTCAACCATATTTGTGTAATGGTCAGGTGTATATTTCTTGATTATAAATCCCAAGATTCATTGGAGCCGAAACCAGCATACATAGTGGTCCTGCAGGACCAGCATTGATCCTAAAACAATTTTAGTCAGATCTAGACTACAGAGCACTTGTTCTGAGTAGTCACTTTTTTTTAGCTGTGACCTTTTATTTACCTCAGCACCTAGACAAAACAATATCAATGTTATGAGAGGTAAATACCAGGACATAACAATATCAAATGCACAGACATAACAATATTGATATTATGATTAGAGGTGAAGATCAATGAAGATAGTTGAGGTGAAAAGCTTTCATCTTTAAACTTAAACTGAGATTATAGAGGCTTCCAAACAGAGTTCCAACTGTCCCTCCATGTATGCACCATGAGGTGGTACGGGTATGCAACAGAGCTCGACTTCCCCCCTACCCCCGAACCCCGACAAACTGTTCCATCTGTACATCCATGGATGGCCCAGTGGATTGGTGGATATCGAAACCAATCCAAATCCTTTTTGGTGTGTGTGTGTGTGTGTGTTTGTGAAACTTGCACAATCTATCCTTCCCCCTTCCCCCACCTCCCGCCCTCGTCCTTCACCTTGCCCTTTTTGTTTTGTACCTTGTCTTGTGTCCCCTTGCAGGAAGACCATAGGGGTTAGAATACTTGACCACGACGAATATGAAAGGCAGGCCAGATTCTACATAGAGCTACAGGAGCCCCATTGGAAAAGGCGATTGACAGGTGTGAGAGTAACTGAAAAGAGTAGAAGATGGGCTCAAGCTTCTGACCTCCTCCTTCTCTCCTTCCTCCCACTCCTTCCTTCTTACTTTCCTGTTCTTTTTTTCACCCTCTTCTGCTCCCTTTCGTATTTTCTCTGCTGTCGCAAGGCTACCTACCCTCTCCTCTGGTTTCTTGTGCTTCTACTGCCCCTGGTCAACACCGCTGTTCAATGGGGTTGGGCTGAACAGGATTTGAGCAGAATCAGAGAAGTTTCTTTCTGTCTCGTTAAGGAGTCCCATCCTATGAGGCGTGCAGAGTGATAATGGCTTTTTGGTTGATAAACAAAGGTGGAACGTTGAGTGGTAGTGGTTGTATGCTCAAGAAGGTGCTGTAGAAATGTGTACCTCCACATGTTCTAGCCCTTGAGCTCTCGTGGTCTTCAGCCAAGCAAATGGTCCGAGTTGACTCTTTCCTAACCATACCCCTTGGGTACTAACTGTGTTCCACTGTTTCTGTTTGTGGTGTTGCTTGGAACACACACACTCACAATACTCAAGAACTTTATGAGTTTTGCAGTATGCATTTTGGACTTTGATTAACTCCTTACTGTAGGATTTTGGAAGAAACGCCATTAGATATATTTTTATCATTACATAATACAATATTAACGTCTATATACGGTACCAATGCATATACTAAATCACCACTCTCAATGTATGGAAATGACTTTTTAACATTTTATCATTGTGCTATTGAGAAAATGGTGTGTTGCGGTGGTTAATTTATTAGGCACATTTTGCCATCAAAGAGAAGTGATTGCAGTACATGTGTATTGTGATACCATTTCATTTAATATTTGTTTTATGTTGACCTCCAAATGAAGCTATGCCAGAGCCTAGGGCCCTGTTTCCCAAAACCCTGATAACATTACATTTTGGAACATTAGGGACAGTGCATCGTTAAAACGCTCTCATGAGACTTCCGTTCCATCTCAGGAAACTTGGCCCAAAACACTACACTGCAGGTTAATGTTAGCGCATCATTTTGACAATAATCTGTTTTGACTTATTCAGTGTGCGTTTAGGCATCATTTGTCATTGCTTAAACTTTCACCCAGTGGAAACATTTAGCGTGTAACAAATGCCACTAGGAAACCCTTGTTTTTATTTCCGAATATGTTACATCTTTAAATACTCACAGATATTGGGAATTGAAATTGTGCCTCTGAGATTTGATTGGCCCAAGTCTTTTATTGGCATTTAATGTATAACATTTCGAGTCCTACAAGCCTGATTTGAAATTCAAAAACTTGCTAGACATGTCTAGTCTGTAGTGAACAACAACCTAACCACGAAAATCTATATATTATAACTAACTTGCCTGATGGCTATAACTTTTTCCCACCGGCTTGTGTATATTCATTCCTCTGTTTCCCTTGTTACTTGTTTCCATTTCTCTTGTTTCTCATCTCTCGTTTCTCTCTGCTCAACTGTCTCTTGTTTCATCTGTTTCCATCCTATCAGCTGTGTTGCTTCAAGAAATTGGTAAGCAGTCTACGTTTTCTCGTTAGTCTGCTCTGGTGTGCTGTCACACTCTTCGTTTACCTCGCTTCTGAAGTCACTTATTACTTGAAATGTCAATCATTGTCTGTTACTGTTGTAGTGTTAAGTGTCAAGCGTGCAAAACTGGCAGTCCTTGTACATAGTAACCTTCTACGGAAGGGTAAATACATTTCCTAAATGATGTTCTCAGTTGCAAGAAAACATGTGTAACTGTTCTTATTAAAGAGTGATTTAGAGTGAGTTGGAAGTAGGCCTATACAGTATTTTTATACTATAGTTTAATTATCATTTTCTGATCAAAATGTGTCATTAATCAATAATACTATTAAGATGCTTCATATAAACTAATACCCACTCACAACCAAAAGGCATGTTTTGATTTATTTTCTTTATTTTTTATGGTTTTAGGTGGATTCGTGAAGACAGGTATGGTATATTACTATTGCAAAAGAAAATATATTATTTGGATTCAATGTATATATTGATTGATTGATTAATTAATTGGTCATTTTTTGTTAATTGTAATAGACAAAAAGCTTTATGGTAAGAGACAATTCAGTGTTTTGCATTTGATTGCTTTAAATCGTCGAAATTTAAAGCAAGTCAAATTCAAGTAACATATGTGTCACCTTGGTGAGAATCGTGCGTTCTCCTACCCATTACTAATGGCACAAGCCTGTCAGGCTACTCTTTCATTGTTTAGACTATCTTTGTAACTATGTCTATTTACACATAGACATTTATAACAAACCAATGTAATATATTGATTATATTGAGAATGCTTTGATAGACTTTAGTTGATTTGAGCATGGCATATTTTCAAATCAAATATACTCCAAAGACAGCACTGAGTACACGTGAATGGATATGTTTTGTGTACTTCTGTAGTACTACTATAGTATTTTCTTTGGTGAATATTAGTAATGTAGTTTGTTTGGTTTGCACCTTGGTTTGTGGCACTTCCAGGTATTCAATGTGTAGGCCTATCCTATCACTGAATGAGTCACACTTCACTGTGTGCGAAAGAGTGTGAAAGATGATGAATGCGTGTGTGCGACCTCACTGTGTGTTCATGTAGGCATGTACCAGTGGACGCTGCTGAGGGGAGGACGGCTCATAATAAAGGCTGGAATGGAGTCAATGGAGTGGTATTAACCGCATGGAAATCACGTCTTTGATGTGTTTGATACCATGCCAATGACAGGGTTGGGGAGCAACGGATTACATGTAATCCGTTACTTGTAAGGGATTACAAAAAAAATGGTAGCTGTAATCCGTTACATTACCAGAAAAAAAATGTGTAATCAGATTACAGATACTTTTGAAAAACTAGATGATTACTTTGAGGATTACTTTTAAATTCAGAAAGGATGTTTGCGAAAAATATCTTTGACACTTCTCTGTTTTCTCAATGACATTCAAATCAGCATTGAAAAAAGGCTCGATTTTAAATTTGTTCCATCTGGGCGAGTCTGACCACTATGACGACACACCAAATGTGTTCGATGGATCACGGGAAAAGAGCACAAATAGGCTTTTGTAGGCTACAGTGCAAGCTATGTCTTACAATGGTGCGACTGCTGTCGGCATCCAAAGATTATCCAATTTGAATAAACGCTTGGAGGTAAGGATGACAGCAGTGGTGTAGTCTACGGCGATACGGATATCCTTTATTATTGATATCTACATAGCGCATTGATATGAATCACACTGCTGCTCTCTCATTTAGCTATTTGCACCTCATGAATTGTGGTTGTTGTGGATAGCTGCTCACAAATCTAAATGTGTATTTGATCCCAATAATGGTTTAAATCCAAGAAGTTCAAGCTGCCTATCAATCATTGTTTTTGAAACCAGTCAGTGAAAAATGCACTCTTGCATCAGCTGCATAGTGCGGATCCCAGCCTATGGAATGAAAGTGGGGCTTTTATTGCTCAATCTACTTCATTCTGATAAAACATATTTTTTAAAATCCACAGGCCTAATGGACACACTGAGCGCATTCTGTGGTCCTTTAACGGTTGGGTCGTGAACCGTTAATGGTCGGCTATTCATCAGGGTTCAATCAAGTCTCTTGGGAATGCAATTTCCACAAACACTTTGTGCTTACTCAACTGTATACAGTAGGCTAATTACAGATAAGGTAAATATAACAATGTAATGAAAATGAACTAGCTAAATTCTGGTTCAAATAATTTCATGTCTCCAGAAACTTGAATTGAATTCCCCCTATTTTACAGGAAATAAACATTCATAAAGCTTACACACTTGAAATACTTTAATCATGGTAATTCAGGTATTACAAATGATTCATGAATGGTTTATGAATGTGTTCCTGTTGTGTTAGGTGTGACCAGTTGTAATATCATATCACCTAACATGTCTGGTGATTACTGTATGTGCTACAGTACAGTTGAAGGCAGAAGTTTACTTACACTTAGGTTGGAGTCATCAACACTTGTTTTTCAACCACTCCACAAATGTCTTGTTAACAAACTATAGTTTTGGAAAATCAGTTAGGACATCTACATTGTGCATGACACAAGTCATTTTTCCAACAATTGTTTACAGACAGATTATTTCACTCATAATTCACTGTATCACAATTCCAGTGGGTCAGAAGTTTACATACCCTAAGTTGACTGTGCCTTTAAACAGCTTGGAAAATTTTAAAAAATGATGTCATAGCTTTAGAAGCTTCTGATTGGCTAAATTACATCATTTGAGTCAATTGGAGGTGTACCTGTGGATGTATTTCAAGGCCGACCTTCAAACTCAGTGCCTCTTTGTTTGACATCATGGGAAAATCAAAATCAGGCAAGACCTCAGAAAAAATAATTACAGACCTCCACAAGTCTGGTTGATCCTTGGGAGAAATTTCCAAATGCCTGAAGGTACAACGTTCATCTGTACAAATAATAGTATGCAAGTATAAACACCATGGGACCACACAGCCATCATACCGCTCAGGAAGGAGACGCATTCTGTCTCCTAGAGATGAATGTACTTTGGTGCGAAAAGTGTAAATCAATCACAGAACAACAGCAAAGGACCTTGTGAAGATGCTGGAGGAAACAGGTACAAAGTATCTATATCCACAGTAAAACGAGTCCTATATCGACATAACCTGAAAGGCCACTCAGCAAGGAAGAAGCCAATGCTCCAAAACTGCCATAAAAAAGCTAGACTACCGTTTGCAACTGCACATAGGGACAAAGATCGTACTTTTTGTAGAAATGTTCTCTGGTCTGATGAAACAAAAATAGAACTGTTTGGCCATAATGAACATTGTTATGTTTGGAGGAAAAAGGTGGAGGCTTGCAAGCCGAAGAGCATCATCCCAACCGTGAAGCACGGTGGTGGCAGCATCATGTTGTGGGGGTTCTTTGCTGCAGGAGGGACTGGGGCACTTCACAAAATAGATGGCATCATGAGGAAGGAACATTATGTGGATATATTGAAGCAACATCTCAAGACATCAGTCAGGAAGTTCAAGCTTGGTCACAAATGGGTCTTCCAAATGGACAATGATCCCAAACATACCTCCAAAGTTGTGGCAAAATGGCTTAAGGACAACAAAGTCAAGGTATTGAAGTGGCCATCACAAAGCCCTGACCTCAATCCTATAGAAAATGTGTGGGCAGAACTGAAAAGGCGTGTGCGAGCAAGGAGGCCTACAAACCTGACTCAGTTACACCAGCTCTGTCAGGAGGAATGGGCCAAAATTCACCCAACTTAGCTTGTGGAAGGCTACCCGAAACGTTTGACCCAAGTTAAACAATTTAAAGGCAATGCTACCAAATACTAATTGAGTGTATGTAAACTTCTGACCCACTGGGAATGTGATGAAAGAAATAAAACCTGAAATAAATCATTCTCTCTACTATTATTCTGACATTTTACATTCTTAAAATAAAGTGGTGATCCTAACTGACCTAAAACAGGGAATTTTTACTAGGATTAAATGTCAGGAATTGTGAAAAACTGAGTTTAAATGTATTTGGCTAAGGTGTATTTAAACTTCCGACTTCAAATGTATGTCAGTGGTCACTCCGGTCCTGAAGATGTACTGAGTGTGCAGGCTTTTGTTCCAGCCCAGCAATAACACAGTTGATAGGACTTAGCCTACACACTTCATTCAGCTCTTCGGTCTGGGCTGGGATTAGGTGAATCAGGTGTGTTAATGGTGGACAGGAACAAAACTCTTCACATTCAGTAGCTCTTCAGGAGGATTGTTTGGATCCAATGCTATATGAAAAACAATCTTTTCAATCAAACACAGTCACTGGTTTTCCCCGGATAACTTTAAAAGCATATTTCCTCTATAGCTGCAACTTTAACAAAAGTCTCAAAGCAAATGTACTCAAATTCATGTACTCAACAAAGTAAAGTTTACAGTGGGATCAAAGAATCTCAACAGCTTTTCAATTGAAACCTGCGTTCCTCCACCATAATATTGTGAAATATATTGGATAGTGTTTTTGACTTATCCGGAAACCTTGGGAAACAGTTTTTATTATCTAATGGGGGCTCTTTGTGCAATGAACTTTGAACTGTGAACTTGTCCCTCAGGCAGGGACGTCTACCGGAAAGTGCAGGGTAGGGATAACCCTGTCCCCGCCACCATTATCAGCATTGCAGGTATACATCCTCCCTTTGTCCTCTCTATCCCCCCCTCACTTCTCTATCGTCTCGCTCTCTTCTATCCTCCCTCTCACCATCCATGTGCCGGTGTTGTGTCAAAGGCTGTGCGCACGCCACCGTGTGACTCATGAGTTCTCTGTCACGGCCGTCTCAATACTGCCTCCGGCTGGAAATCTCTGCGAAATAACAGTCTGCTTTTTTATTTCCAGTGTCACTCTGAAAGAACTCCCTTTCTTTATCAGCTCAGTACGTCTCTGTTTCTGCTTCGATGACTAGCTTTGGGCCAGTCAAATGACTAGATTGTCACAGCGACGCTAATAGTCAGTATCATGCAGCTATTGCACATTTGCCTCTTTCACACACCTTTGTGGCTTCTCCTACCACAGATCGTTTATGTAGCCTGTGAATGCACACTTTTCCTAGTCCTCACTTTATCTTTGCTCAGTTAGCATAAACAGAGCACAAGAAGGTACACTTGCAACAGAAACCTGGACTCAAGTGACATTTTCACACTTATGAGCCTCGCAAAACAGAGCCAAGCTGAACTGTTATGCTCTGGCCAGGTTCTGCATCCACCACAGTATCTGGAACTGTGCTAGAAAGGATTATGGGAAAATAAAATATCCAGCATAGTACTTAGCACAATATTTTCAAAAGTGTAAAGGTTTTCAAAGGCAGGTGTTGAACAGTCAACAGCTACCTTGACCACTCACAGAAACACATGAATGTTCTCTTATGGGTATCGTCCGTGTCATGGCCGCTAACCACCCAAATGTGATCTCTCTCCTTTCCTCTTTCTTTATCCATCTCTCTCTATCTTTCTCCCCCTCTCACCCTCAGAGGAAGGGGACGAGGAAGCTCTCTCCAAGAAAGAGGAGGAGGAACGCCGCATCGCTGAGATGGGCCGGCCCACCCTCGGGGAGCACGTCAAACTGGAAGTTGTCATCGAGGAGTCGTATGAGTTCAAGGTACGAGACCACACTTCTGCTTTGGTCTGTTTCTGAGGCGTTCTATTTTACTAGATTAATGACTACCTTTTGGTTTGTTAGAAAGATGTTTCCTGGTTACTAAAATGTTCCCCTGATTTTAGTTTTAGTGACACAAAAAAGCAATGTATAGTGTAGAGAATCGTTGCAATGTCTAAAACGCTGTGACATATATTTGGAATAACCCAAAATATTGTATTTTCAGCTCTTGAAGCTGACGTACAAAACTAAAACAAAAAATAAGCAAAAACGTAACTTATAGAGGGGAAGCATAGCATACCGCACAAAGAACGGATCTACCGCTTACCAGACTTGCTTTCAACGAGAATGACAGATCATTAACTCTCATTTATATCGGAAATCTGCCGTGTCGCGCACAAACCTGCAAATTATACCTTTAATAATAGTAAATCACAGCTTTGATAGGACCGTAAAACAACTAGTGGACCTTTAAAACCACCCACTCCACCACTTGGAAAGGGAGGGAATAAGACAACCAGCTGCACTTGAGATTGTATCTCCTATTACTTACAGTAAGTCGTACCTCTGGTGTCTTAAGTGGTATCTCCCATCTGTCAATCCAAAAGGTGTACTGATACTGTAAGTTCCATTTTCCACACGAAAGAGACAGTGATCAGGATGAACATTTTGGAATTTGAGCATTAAAAATGTCTTTGCAGTTTGGGGTAGTTTTAGGGGTAGGAGTCAGGGTATGTTTTGAGGTTGATATAGGGTATGTGAAATGGTTTGGCTCACAGTCTGCCCTGATAAATCAAACTGGTCTGTCTTTATTGTATTTTATAGACTTGTACATCATGTTCACCGCCAAGGTGTGTTCATTGGGCATGTATCTGTGTTTGTGGAATGCTAAATAAGCAGGTTTGAGGATTAATAGACTGAAATATTATCTTCTGGTGCCCCACAGAACACAGTGGATAAGCTGATTAAGAAGACCAACTTGGCTCTATTGATTGGAACCAATAGCTGGAGGCAGCAGTTTATGGAAGCTATCACAGTCAGCTCTGGTAAGCAGATCAATCAATCAATCATTTCATTGGCAGCCTTTTATAGAAAAGTGTTTGTAACAAATTGCCTAACCAACAAACCAGGCCTAAACCCCAAAAGAACAAGCCACAACTAGAGTGGCAGGGGAAAACTCCCTAGGTCTAGGAAGTGCAGTAGGAAGAACCCTTCAGGGTAGCCTCTTAAACATCACACCAAATCTGCGTCCCAAATGGCATCATATTCCCTTTATAGTGCACTACTTTAAAAAAACTAATATTATTTTTATTATTTTTATTTTGGTTTGCGCGCACTGCGCCCGGCCCTCCACAGGAGTCGCTGGTGCACGATGAGACAAGGATATCCCTACCGGCCAAACCCTCCCTAACCCGGACGACGCTAGGCCAATTGTGTGTCGCCCCACAGACCTCCCGGTCGCAGCCGGCTGCGACAGAACCTGGAGTCTCTGGTGGCACAGCTAGCGCTGCGATGCAGTGCCCTAGACCACTGCGACACCCGGGAGGCCCAGTGCACTACTTTTTGACCAAGGCCTAGTAGTGCACTACAGGGAATAGGTTGCCATTTGGGACGCAAACCTATATTCTGATTCTTGGACAACAATACGGGATGATGTATTCAGAGCAAAATTAAATCTTGTCCCAAATATGTTATTTTCCTTTCAAATCATATTTGTCTTAATTGGCTACACAATCACCCTAGCCACAATGTCATCTGCACAGATCTTAATTGGAACGCTTTTTGTAATTAGCGGGAACTGTGAAGTTCCAGTAGCGGCGCCCTCCGAAGCACATTCCGAAGCACTGTTGATTTATCAGCGGAGCAGCGCCGAAGCACAACGAACTCATCAAGCAACACACATACACACACACACACCCCCACACACAATCACATATACACACATCTCACACAAAGTTCCACTGAGAGCTTGAGTGGAGATGGCTAAGCTTGTTAGCCATGGGAGTGCACTCCAGAGTAGATTCCTCCAGGGCTAGTAATGAGATCATTAAAAAGTCCATGTAATGAATTAGTATGTAATGAATTCATGAATTCTAAACTACGTGTGTGTGTGTGTGTGTGTGTGTGTGTGTGTGTGTGTGTGTGTGTGTGTGTGTGTGTGTGTGTGTGTGTGTGTGGCCGTGGCCATGTCCAGAATCAGGCTTTCCTACTATTTACTTAAACTGCATATTGTGTGCTAGTACCACATACTGTTTAGAAAAAAACTAATTCGGTAAGCAACAAATATCAACATACTAGGTTCCTGGGAATGCATCATCTAATGAGCAATTATGTTTATTCCCGCCATTCGTTCTTTTTTGGTACAGCACGTCCCCTCAGCTGATTATCAGCTGAAGATTATCTTCCTCAAAAGTGTACAGTGAATTATACTAGCTGACAAGCTGAAATTATTATGACATCCTGCCATTTAAAGCATACAAACATTTTGAAATTTCACATACTATAAAACATTCTATAAAACAATGCCTACTATTTAGAATGCAAGTATGGGTATTCACACACAACCATTGTGTGTGTGTGTGTGTGTGTGTGTGTGTGGTGTGTGTGTGTGTGTGTGTGTGTGTGTGTGTGTGTGTGTGTGTGTGTGTGTGTGTGTGTGTGTGTGTGTGTGTGTGTGTGTGTGTGTGTGTGTGTGTGTGTGTGTGTGTGTACTCGTGAGTTCTGAACTGTGCTAATATCCGGGCAGACCCTTTCCTCTGGGATAGGCACAGAGTCTTTGCTGCAGATGGGCTATAGTTGATCTCATCCCTAACCTGTATGTTTACCGTAACACATATTCGATTGGAAACAAAACAAGGCAGGACATGGCCAAGCTGGATCTTTTGAACCACTATGGCCTCCTGTCCACTCAAATGCATGCATGAGCACACACACGCACCCATGCATGCACGCGTGCATAGAAACAAGCATTGAAACAGGTGTTGAAATGCAGGCCTATGTCTTGAGACATACTCATGGACACGTGTATTGTATTAGCAAAAATACACACAAATAGAGACACACACATACACTCACACACACACACACACACACACAAAAACGTGACCATTCCCTGCTCCCATGCAGAGAAACGCATTCAGATGGATTTTGCCCATCAGCTCTTTTAAGCCACGCTGTCAGTCACCCTAATGAACTCTCCCATGGCTTCAATGAGTAGAGATGTGGCTCACTGTCCTGACTTGATGTGATGAGAGGCTTCATTGGTTGTGTCATGTGGAAATTCACTCTCCACACAGACTGTAGGGAGTGGAGAGAGTGGGACTAACGGCTAACACTACTAGGAATGCCGGAACGTCTGTGTTTTAATTTAGAATGGACTAGTGGTGGCTAGTTTCTCCTGGTCCACTCACAGTTTAAGACTTGATTACATTGCAGAGAAACTTAACATTGTAGCAGAGGTTTTAAACATGTTAAATGTTGAAATTGAACCACGAAGTTGGGGTTACAACACATCTTTCCTCCCCTCAAAATGTCTCAGGCGATGATGATGAGGACGAGTGCGGCGAGGAGAAGCTGCCCTCCTGCTTTGATTACGTCATGCACTTTCTCACCGTCTTCTGGAAGCTCCTGTTCGCCTTTGTGCCGCCCACCGACTACTGGAACGGCTGGGCCTGCTTCGTGGTCTCCATCAGTATGATTGGCCTGCTCACCGCCTTCATTGGAGACCTGGCCTCCCACTTTGGCTGTACCGTGGGCCTCAAGGACTCCGTGACCGCCGTGGTGTTTGTGGCGCTCGGGACGTCTGTGCCAGGTGCGTTCCATACATGCCGTAATACACACAGACATGTATACACACTGTCACGTTCCTGACCTTATTTCCTTTGTTAAGTCTTTGTTTAGTTGGTCAGGACGTGAGCTGGGTGGGCATTCTATGTTATATGTTTCTATGTTTGGTTTAGGGTTGTCAACTAGCCTGATATGGTTCTCAATCAGGGAAAGGTGTTTTACGTTTCCTCTGATTGAGAACCATATTTAGGTAGGCTGTTCTCACTGTTTGTTTGTGGGTGATTGTTCCTGTTTCAGTGTACCAGTGTTAAGTGTTCACGTTACGGGACTGTATCGTCTTCGTTCCTTTGTTTGTCGGTTTGTTGTTCTTTGTTCGTGTTAAAAGAAGTATTCCAATAAATATGGAAACATACCACGCTGCGCTTTGGTCCTCCTCACTTTCACCCGAAGACGAGCGTTACACACACAAACAGACATATTCACAAACGGTGGGTCTTATTAGGACTCTGTCACCAATCTAGTGTTTGCTGCATTGGGAGGTCAGGTTAGTAACATACACCATCTAACTCTACATTCTCATGACAGGGTTGTAATCACAATTAGGCATTGTCACTCCTAAAAGCAGTGCTTTGTATGCAGTGTTCTTGAATAGTACACTATGTCATATCTCTTGTCATGCATGGACATCTAATTTTGGATCCATGTCACTCTACCACCATTCACAATTCTTCCTTTTCTTCCTTTCCCTTTCTCTTCATCTCTCTCTCGCTCCCCCAGACACGTTTGCCAGCAAGGTAGCTGCAATCCAGGACCAGTACGCAGACGCCTCCATCGGCAACGTAACGGGCAGCAATGCCGTTAACGTCTTCTTGGGGATCGGCGTGGCCTGGTCCATTGCCGCCATCTACCACAATTCCAAGGGCAACGACTTCCGGGTGGACCCGGGCACCCTGGCCTTCTCCGTCACCCTATTCACCATCTTCGCCTTTGTCGCCGTGGCCGTGCTCATGTACCGGCGCCGACCTGAGATTGGGGGCGAGCTGGGTGGGCCCCGGGGCCCCAAAATTGCGACCACCTGTCTCTTCTTCAGCCTGTGGCTCATGTACATCGTATTCTCCTCCCTGGAAGCGTATTGCCACATCAAGGGCTTCTAACTTCTCTATAAAGAATCTGAAAGCAAGATTCAAAAAGCAATAGCTTCTAGAGTCTCCAAAAGCTTCAGAAAGATCTTCGAAAGCTTCTTAGTCTTTGAAAGCTTCTATAAGGTCTTATAAAGCTATTCAAAATTATTTGAAAGCTTCTTTAAATAAAATTGAAAGATTTTTAGTCTTTGAAAGCAAAAAAATAAATATATAACCATTTTTTGCTTTCATCCAAGGCCTCTGAACTATGTACGATTAAATCCAAGGATTTGGAGGCATTGACGTGTCACATCCAAGGTCTCCTACGCCATTGACTACCACCTCCCTTTATCCTAAATCTAACATCCATGACATCCAATACTTAAGCCATTTACTGCCACATCCAAGACATCTGAAGAATCCACTAATATAACTAAGGCCTCTGAACCAACAACAGCAGGATGGTGGCCCAAATATTTCAGACGTGAATTATATATATTTTTTTAACTATTAATTTAGTGTTTGGCCTCTAGCTCCTTTAATCATGTTGTTGCAGCTTTATTTTAAATGGAAGCTCTCTGTTGACTTGCATTGGATCAAGACTCCTAAGGCTGTGTATCCAAAATGTAATTTCAGATGAAGCAAAAAACTTGTGCTTGTTTGGTTATACAGAACTTCAAAGCTATGCCTAAAAGTGCTGCTGGCTGGCATCCACAATCTCTATTCAGTGCCCCCCCCCCCAAAAAAAATACACTAGACAAATATGTCATAATATTCCTGCAACACAGAAACGTGAGTGGTTGTTTAAATGCGAAGGGCATATGGATGATAACTACATAGTTACTGAGGTAAATACCTAAATGAGACTATAACTCATTTTATGTCTACACAGTACTGTTGCAGTCATGACTGCATCTCCAATATTACAGAAACTAAAGAAACCTTTCCTTACTAGAAGAATGTCTTGATATAAAATGTCACTAATGCACATGTTATATATATTTTTTAATTCCCCATGAAACATTTATCAGCAACAATACTATTACACTATTACACAGTCAATAAATAGTTAATTAGAGGTGAAATAATCATTATGTCTTCGTGAAATGTATTTATATCCTATATCTTCTATGGTCTTTCTTTTAATTGTGTTAAACATATTTAATTCAGTCGGCTTTGTCTGCTAACAGACCATTTTTACAATGAAGAGATTGTGAGAATGTTATACAGTGGAGACAGTGTAAAGAAGACCACAATACACAGAGATGTCTTGTCAGAAGGTGATCTGAATTTTCACTAAGATACATTTAACACAATTTACAAATTAAATATCATTGTAAAACAAAAACTAAACTACGTTGTTTTGTCATCAAAAAATATATAATTGGAAGGAATGAGCCTAGATATCTTTCAGTGACAGCTTTTTGAAAATGTTTTTAGGAAAATGAATCAACCTTTTCTAGCGTGGTTGGTTGACTTGAACCTCTTTTGATATTCTTATCAGACCTCATATGACAAGAATTATATCCTAAGACAAGGATACAGTATGGATCTTCCATGTTTGGGTGAATAGGACTTCCATCGTAGTAAGAAGATAAAGTCCAGAAAATGTATAGTATGCCTTGGATGGGCAATTGCCTTGGATAGGCCTGCGGACCAATACATTATTATTATTTTTTTAAACACATTCTTAGGAGCTTAGTCGGGGTCTCAATTTACGGTTGAGAGTTAGAATAATAGAATACACAAGGTGAAATTTCGAAATTTGGTTGTGCATCAGCAGTCACTCAATTAGCCCATGTCTGCTAATTGTTTTTTGATTGGTAAGTTAGTCTAGTGGCCAGCTATCTAGACTTGTAGTAAGCATGGTCGAATTACCAAACAGAGTAGGGCCCATTGATTATCAATTATAATATTAAAAACTGATAACATTTACCTCCACCCTATGGCAAAATGTGTAGAATTGCATGAAATTAGCTGTAAAACTGCAAATTTTTCACTCCGCCCCATGGCAAAATGAGTAGAACTGCATTAAATTAGTTGTAAAATAAATAAAAAAATCTCTCCGCCCTGTGGCAAAATGTGTAGAATTGCAGCAAACTTGCTTTAAAACGCCAACATTTTCTCTACACCCCATGGCAAAATGTGTAGAATTGCAGGAAATGAACTTTAAAACGTAAAATGTATCTCTTCGCTGTCACGAGGGGTTCACTAAAATGTTTTGTTCGCGGGGGGTGGTATGGACATCCATACCACCCCCCGCAGACCCACGAGCCACTGCGGTCCCCCATGATGAGTTCCATTGCCCATCCCTGTAGTACGCTATCAAGGTCTCCAAGACAGAGACTGCCAATCCCTTTATATATGTGATGTCACTAGCATCTTCCATTTTGTCTGTTAACTACCGCAGGTGACAGAGAAAACAACACAAACTCTAAGGTTGTGCTTCTTTCATAGGAAAGTCCTCAAGAATTTCTCGTGTGTCAAGTTTAGTCATACATTGTTGTTGATTCCTTGTCCAGGTGTGCGGCGATGTTCACTTTAGCACTGTGGTGAGCATAGTGTGCTAGTGTTGTCTATACCTCTGTCTGAATAATCCGCAATGTTGGATTATCAATGTGCTACTTGTAAACTATATGCATGAGTGTAAACATAACTGTATATAATAAGCCGTAGTTATCATTAACATTAGGGGACACATTTTGATAATGAGCAGTAATGGATTTGGGTTCATTAAAGTTTGTTTTTGTGTGTTTGCTCCTGGAACAATGTCATCTGAAAGACTACACTTCTTTTAAAGTAATGTGAACAAGTCATTTTCTTATTTGTATGAAAGGCAATATCTCATACTCTTGTGTTGATGAAAGTTATTCGTACGGTCCAAAACGACATTGCTTCTGCTTGAGTTTGCCGATGTTGAGTTTGAGGAAAAGACGAAGCAGTACTTTGTCTGTGTTATGTTTTTTGTATATAGTGTACAGTGTTGTCAAAGTGAGGTAGTTGGCCTCAATGTTGAACATATAAGATTCAAACTATTTATTTTCCTACCCTTTGGGGACACAAGAATAGCTAATGTTGCCTTCCAGGGAAGCCGCGTTTTGAATTGACTTTCACCCCTCTTTTCCTCTATATTTCTGAAGGAGTCTGGGTGGTTCTCAAGGTCCTTGTTGAGGCGTTTTTATCCTTTCTTGCAATGGAAGTTGTCTTGTCGTCATTCAGGGGCCTAAATGAATACTACACACCTACTACAGAGTGAATTCAGCCAAACCTAAAAAAAAAGAAGTATCACTTTATCAGTATTGTGTGAATGCATGGTATTGTAACTTCTTACACAGTTTTGACTGGTTTAAACAAAACAAAAGGAATCGAGACCCATTTTTTTCTCTCACATTAAGCACATTGATTCACTATTAGGACAGTTGATGCGTAAAAAAATAGCCATATTATGGCTTCTGTTTATTTCACCTTTCTCATTGTTCCTATTAGTGATGTCACACACATTGACAATATTTTATTGATTCACTCTTCCTCAACTTCTCACAAGCCTAGGCCCGTCTCTGGACAAATTGTTTTATGTTTTTATGTATTAACATTGGTCAGACATACTGTGTAGCCTGGTCCCCTTCTGTAACTGTGCTGTAGACAACTTTCTATTCTTCTATCCTTGTCAAGCTCCATATGTATACTACATATACATATGGAAACCCCTTCAAATTAGTGGATTCGGCTATTTCAGCAAACACCAGTTCCTGACAGGTGTATAAAATTGAGCACAAAGCCATGCAATCTCCATAGACAAACATTGGCAGTAGAATGGACTTACTGAAGAGCTCAGTGACTTTCAACATGGCACCGTCACAGGATGCCAACTTTTCAGCAAGTCAGTTCATCAAATGTCTGCCCTGCTAGAGCTGCCCCGCTCTATTGTAAGTGATGTTATTGTGAAGTGGAAACAACGGATCAGCCGCGAAGTGGTAGGCCACACAAGCTCACAGAACGTGCTGAACCGCGTAGCGCGTAAAAATCGTCTGTCCTCGGTTGCAACACTCACTACCAGGTTCCAAACTGCCTCTGGAGGCAGCGTCAGGATCTTCATGAAATGGGTTTCCACGGTCGAGCAGTCGCACACAAGACTAAGATCACCACGTGCAATGTCAAGCGTCGGCTGGAGTGGTGTTAAGCTCACCGCCATTGGACTCTGAAGCAGTGGAAATGCCTTCTTTGGCGTGATGAATCACCCTTCACCATCTGGCAGTCTGACGGATGAATCTGGGTTTCGTGCATGCCAGGAGAATACTACCTGCCCCAATGCATAGTGCCAACTGTAAAGTTTGGTGGAGGAGGAATAATGTTCTGGGGCTGTTTTCACGATTCGGCCTAGGCCCCTTAGTTCCAGTGAAGGGAAATGTTAACGCTACAGCATACAATGACATTCTAGACCATTCTGTGCTTCCCACTTTGTGGCAACATTTTGGGGAAGGCCCTTTCCTGTTTCACATGACAATGCCCACTTGCACAAAGCGAGGTCCATACAGAAATGATTTGTCGATATCCGTGTGGAAGAACTTGACTGGCATGCACAGAGCCCTGACCTCAACCCCATCGAACACCTTTGGGATGAATTGGAACGCCGACTGCGAGCCAGGCCTAATTGCCAAACATCAGTGCCCAACCTCACTAATGCTCTTGTGGCTGAATGGAAGCAAGTCCCCGCAGCAATGTTCCAAAATCTAGGGTAAAGCCTTCCCAGCAGAATGGAGGCAGTTATAGTATCAAACTCTATTTGCTACTATACCAACTCTATCTTAACGCCCATGATTTTGGAACGAGAGCAGGTGTCCACATACCTTTGGTCATGTAGTGTACATCCTGTATGACAAGGAACGAACACAGAGAGGAGTTGGCAAAAGCGCAAACAGACTGGACCACCAGGCTAGGTAATACGAGCACCATATTTCTCTCAGAATGCTTGTTCTAGGTTTCATTGTGTGTTTTATTTTATTTATCAGGGTTTTTTGCTTTAAATGTATTTGTTTGCTGTTCAAATGTATTTGAATGTCATAATCTTTCTTTCATTGTGCACCCAAAACAGGAGGGACGTACACAATCTGTAATGTGTACCAAGGCTGAATTAGTTCTGTCACAGAAAATAAAAGTTTTGAAACCTAGCTTGTCTCAGGGACATCAGTAGAGTTGTTATTGGTGTGTACATGATTGTGTATGGTGTTAGGATTTGGGTATTTGATCAATTAGATATTTCTGATAAACAGTAAGTTGGCTCCCCCTTCTGGTACATTTAGCTGATACTGTACTGACAAACGCTTAAGATACATATTACTGTATTCCCTTACAGGATTGTGACTTTTTGCCCTTCCAAAATATTTAGATTTTTACCATTTTGAAAAAATGACAAAATATTAATCTGATTGTATAAAATGTCCTTTAAACGTCTCTGTGTGTGCAGGTCAACCAGAAGAGATTCATGAAACGGCAATCTGCAGTTCAAACAATAACAAAGCGGTCATCCTTTAGTCGGGGCTATGGATGCAAGGACTGACCACCAATGAGATCAAAATGATTGTTTTAACCATGTTTTGAAGCTATAAAGTGTTTGTTTACAATTACATTGTTAACAAATAATGAAGTAAAACAAACGTATCTTTTGGGTCCTGATGGGGTTAATTAAAGGACATTTTATACAATCAGATTAATATTTTGCCATTTTTTCAAAATTGTAAAAATCTAAATATTTTGGAAGGGCAAAAAGTCCAAATCCTGTAAAGGAATACAGTAATATGTATCTTAGACCAGGGGAGAACGACTGCCCCCTCGCGTTGAGGATTTCAAGATGAAGGCCGACCGAGGTACTGCAGGCTACATTCGCAACTAAATTGTCCTTATAACTTCTTCTGTGTGCAATTTCAAAAGAATCAGTTGAAGGACATACACCTAGTGTATTAGAACCAATTATTGGTACCATGATTGTGTTCAATGTTTTTTTATATATCCATGAATATTGACCACATAGATCGCCGTTTCCTCATACACTGTAATGGGGGATTGTGTTTTCTGGAAACAATACCTGCCGTGCTTCGGTCGGCCTTCAACATGAAATCCTCAACGCTATGGGTCAGTCATTCTCCCCTGACTAAATGGAGAGGAGGCAGCACTGAGCTAGCCTGCAACGTCACTTCCTAGAGAAGCGCTCAAACTACACATGCAATGTGTCTTAAAACTCCTTCATGTAGCAAGATGGTGACACGCTGAAATGACACCTCTTGATCTTCAAATGCGCCACTGAGCATTCTCATAGGAAACAATGGGGTGACGTCATCGATGGCTTCGTTGAACTATGCACATGAGGCATTTATAGGTTATATTCTTCAAGAGTCAATGGCTTTATATTATTCATTTAAAAGTCGACAAATGGAAAATGCAGTTGCAGATTGCCCAGCTGATGGAAAGGGTGGAAAACAGAGGCCGGGAGTGAATCCAGCCACAGAGGAAGAGGTTTTACTCAGCCCAAAATCTCTCCATGAAAATAAGCCCACAAAGTGAGGTCAATGAGAGTCTCAAATTTGGTCAACAAAAATGTAATTGCTAATTTTCTAAGTGAGGCTTATTTGATCGAAAAGGAGTTTCGTAATGGTTAGCTTGTTAGGAATACACTGATATGGATGCATACGCATTTCGGCAACTTTGAAAAAAACTACTTTATATAGCAGTTGTGCCTGTTGTCATAAAGATAGATAGAGGACTTATCATGGATATAACCTGTTTTAGCATGGACACTGCAATGGAGAGCTTCCACGATTTTAAAGTAGCCAACTGGGTGGGGATTCTTATGAGTTGGGACAATTGACTACTTTAAAATGGAGTCTCAATGGTTGCTGCCCATGCTGTCACAGACGCTATGATGGCACAGATACAAATATGAGTCCGCAATCTCTATGTCCGCAATCTCTATGAGCTGTTGTTCACACGCATATCTGCCCTCTCATTGGCTAGAATGGTCCCACCTGATCTCGCCTTCTCCCGTCTGCCTTCCATCTTTGAGGACATGTGTTTCCATTGTTAGATCGATCACACTTAAGGACAACAAAGTCAAGGTATTGGAGTGGCCTTCACAAAGCCCTGACCTCAAACCTATGGAAAATGTGTGGGCAGAACTGAAAAAGCATGTGCGAGCAAGAAGGCCTGCAAACCTGACTCATTTACACCAGCTCTGTCAGGAGGAATGAGCCAAAATTCATCCAACTTATTGTGGGAAGTTTGTGGAAGGCAACCCGAAACGTTTGACCCAAGTTAAACAATTTAAAGGCACTGCTACCAAATACTAATTGAGTGTATGTAAACTTCTGACCCAGTGGAATGTGATGAAAGAAATACAACCTGAAATAAATAATTCTCTCTACTATTATTCTGACATTTCACATTCTTAAAATAAAGTGGTGATCCTAACTTGACCTAAAACAGGGATTTTTACTGGGATTAAATGTCAGGAATTGTGAAAAACTGAGTTTAAATCTATTTGGCTAAGTTGTGTGTAAACTTTCGACTTCAACTGTAGGTTGATAGTAATTTAGGTGGCAAAGGTCATCTCCTTTGAGGGGAGGTACATGAGCCGCCTTCCAAACCTTGGGGATAGTACCAGATATAATCGTCAGGTATAAAATATGAGCCAAGGATTCTACTACAAACAAAGTGTTACCCAAATAACAGATATGCTATCCTGTTGTCTCTGTGACTCCCATAGAAAAGATATTGTTGAATCATGGCTCTCAGTGAAATTGCATTGTTATGACATATGTTGCCAAGAGCAAGTCCTGCATCGAAACCCTATTGTTACGTTCCCCAGTTTCTGTGTTCTGTTTTGTATTTGAGTGTGTGTTTCAGGAGATGGCTTCCTGAAGTACTCCCCAACCAGCTGATTGGTCAACCCCAGGCTAATTGGTGATTGGAGCTGACCCCGCCCCCTCGTCAAGAAGCAGCTGACTCTAATCACCATTGCCACCTGAAGATAAAAGCCAGTGTTCTGCCCCAGGAGTTTTGGAGAGAGAGGAGATGAGATTTGGAGTAGAGATTTGGAGATTGAGAGAGAAAAATTAGATTGTGATATAGTGTGGGTTGGGTATCAGAAAGTGTGGTATGTAATGTTGTTGTTGGTAGCAGTTTTTCTATGTCCTGTGTTTGTGAGTGTTTGTGAAATCATTAATAATTACTCTGTTTCATTTGTTCCCAGGGGGGAAGGAGAAGGCACTTTGGGAGTGCTTAGGCAAGAGGCCCGCGGGCATACATATACCCGTAGTATATTTACTGTCTAGACACACTAGGTAAGACCTGGGCGGACCACCCCCTGTATTTTGGTTAGGGCACCAGGCGGTGTTAAGTTAGGTAAGTTAAGTGGGTAGGCAGGTTAGATAGGAGAGGGGGAACTTTGATATTTACTTTCTTTGCTTTGGTTCCGTCCAGCCCCTTTTCCCCATATTACCGTGTAAGAAAATAAATTCTAGTAAACGGTAAATTCTGCTTTTGTGTCATCCTTACTCGCACCTACAGTCCATACCTCTTGCACTTCAGAGAGTTGAGTTGTAGCAGGGAGTTGCGTTCCCTCTTCTCAGAGGCGTGCGTAACACCTATTATAAATGAGCTAATTACACAACTTGACAGAAGCTTTGTGTTCAAAATTGCATCAAATAATTATCAATAATTCCTGACTAGAAAAGACTTGGGGACTTTATGGGTGTGAACTTTAGTACAGGGCTCGGGAGGGACAAGGACCTAAGTGGTGTAGGACCATAGCTGGGTGGGTGGGAAAGAGCAAGAAGCTACTAAAGATGTTGTGATTGTACGAGTTATCAAACAGCCCACACCCCCAGGGAAGCTCCATGTGCACATGATCATCTTTATCCAGTTGCACCTGATATGTACTCGTAACTACCATTGAAGTTGTCCTGGACGTTGTGTTGCAGTTGCTGTCCATTTTTGGTCAAGTACACACCAATTTTCTCATAAGACTTTCGTCCCATGGCGGTGAATCTGATGTAGTAGACTCCTTTCCCTCGTGCTCTGAAGACGCCTGTATCAAAGGAGATTCAGGGATAAACACTGTCCATTTCATAGACACCGGAGCAGCCTGTTGGACGTGTGTTTTAACAGTATATAAAGATTGTATGTGTTATCAGTATCGAGTACTGTTGCAACCCACTGGGCACACCATGTCATTTCAATGTGGAAATTTGGCTAATATTTGGTTGAGGCATTGATCAATGATATTTCAACCTTTATTCACCCAAATTTAAGTTTGCCTGCATTAAATTCCCCAGCCACTAGGAGCACTGCTTTTGGATGAGCATTATTATCCATGTCTGTCTTTACGACAGTTAATTCACTAGGCCTACACAGCATAAATAACACCAATGGAGGTTGTAAAAACTCATAATAGGGGTATTCAAATAAATCAATGAAGACTTATTTAAAATTTAATTTCACCCTCAATTTTGCCTTTCATGTAAAGTTGGTTTCACTACTCAGTAATATTTGCTATCTGAGCGTCATGTCTGTCATTACATGAAATTTACCCGTATCTGAAACTTTACTTCTTTGAAGAGCAGGCCTATCTTAAATAACTTTCCCGGCGCACCCGACGCAGTACCACCACAGGGTGACTCACAACACTGTGGTCAGAATGGACGTTAGGAAGAGCCCTCATCCAACCATCTTTAAGAAGACAATAGATGGTTGTTCCCAAATATATTTAGATGAATACAAATATATGGCTCTGGTTGTTCCTAAATCCATGTGAAAGATCACTTGAGTTTATTATGTCTAAACATCCACCATCATTTCCATCAGTAACATAGACTATTGTTTGTCTTTCTCTATCAAAATGCTATGGTTGAGTTTTGGTAGTTATTTTCTTCTGTTCATGGAATGATTTGTTTTCAAATTCCAAACAGGTTAAGTTCCAGCAAGTAGACGAAGAAGAAATTAATGCAATGGTCAAAGAGGTCTATAAATGCAATTTGAATTGATGAGGAACATTATGGTCGAAAAATTGCAAGATTATGCTATAATACTTTTATTGCATCAAATGGTTGTTTTATGCAACAGAATAGAGTATTCTTAACTGTTGTGTGTGTGTTCTACTGATGATGGGCCTCTGGGAGATAACACTGACAGGAGAGATTTACCATGTCTTTTGGGTGATAAAACCTAAAGAGCATTCCAGAGCATGAGTTAATGTTTCTGTTCCATACCGTATCAGGGAGAGATGGTCCCAGTTTGGAGTTGGAGGGCCAGACACTGGTCTCTACACAATGAAAACTGTTGACACAGCAGACCTGCTGCGCCAGCAGCATACCACCCTGCATACCACTGCAGGCTTGCTTCTGAAGCTAAGCAGGGTTGGTCCTGGTCAGTCCCTGGATGGGAGACCAGATGCTGCTGGAAGTGGTGTTGGAGGGCCAGTAGGAGGCACTCTTTCCTCTGGTCTAAAAAAAAAATATCCCAATGCCCCAGGGCACTGCCCTGTGTAGGGTGCCGTCTTTCGGATGGGACGTTAAACGGGTGTCCTGACTCTCTGAGGTCATTAAAGATCCCATGGCACTTATCGTAAGAGTAGGGGTGTTAACCCCGGTGTCCTGGCTAAATTCCCAATCTGGCCCTCAAACCATCATGGTCACCTAATAATCCCCAGTTTACAATTGGCTCATTCATCCCCCTCCTCTCCCCTGTAACTATTCCCCAGGTCGTTGCTGCAAATGAGAACGTGTTCTCAGTCAACTTACCTGGTAAAATAACGGTAAAATAAAAAATAAAATAAATAAAAAATACAGTCTGCTATATATTATAGGTATCTTTCATACAGATCTTAACCTTGTGACCCATTCTACATATCTGTTGTTCATCATGTACGTTGAAAGGGGTGTATCTTGGCTATAAAACCTTTGTACCTTTGTCTCGGGGCTCTCAACGAATCATCTGAGCGTGAACCTTCGACCAGCCATGACCAGCCATGATTATCGTAGAGCACTCAATCGATTCACTTTATGTCGAATAAATGTTGTGGATCTTAATGTTTTTCCTCATAATCCTGGACTATCTGACCACCATTTTATTACGTTTGCAATCGCAACAAATAATATGCTCAGACCCCAACCAAGGATCATCAAATCATCACGAGCCATGTGTTTAAGTTTGTGTCTACGGAGCCATTTACTTTATGTTCATATTCTTATCTTTTATTGTTTCTTACTGTTGCATTGTTGAGAAGGAACCTGCAAGTAAGCATTTCGTTGGACCATGTGTATCCTGTACATACGACTAATAAAACTAAACTTGTGTGTGCCTATGTGTATGTGTGCCAGGGTTGGGGTCAATTCCTTTTCAATTCAGTCAGTTCAGGAAGTGACCTGAAATTCAAAACCCACTTATAAATTCCCTCATTGCCGCTCTTTGAGAAAATAATTTGATTTCAAACTGGAATTTCTGTTTACTACCTCAATTGACAGAATTGAAATGGATTTGACCCCAACCCTGATGTGAGCGGAATATCAGTGACAATGCTCCCTCCTCTATCTGGCATTTGTGCGAGCTGATGTCTTCTGCTTTACAGCTGCTCTCTTGCTCCAAATGTTGCCAGACTTCTTATCTGAAGTGCTGACTGGCTTCTTCCTCTGTCGCTGCTACTTCAATTTAGGCCACTTGCACTGGCTCAGTTTCTGATCGAGACTATCCTTCCAGGAAAGGTACCTGAAGACCTGACTGGCATTGGCACTGGCCTCCACATGCTTCACAGCACTCTGTGGCAGATCTGGATGCTGCCGGGCCTGCTGGGTCAGCTCAGGACACGACTCAACCTTCTGTGTTAAGCCTAGACAACCAAACTTCCTCAGGATCATCTTGATCACAGAGGGTTTTCTGGGGTAGGAACATAGGATTGACTCCCAGAGCATGGTAAGCGGCTAGGACTTCTGAGTCAAGAGATGGAGCTGTGGTTGGGTTGTTGTCACCAGAGAACAGAGACTTGACTGGTAGACCACTATCAATATGGAGACTGAGGTTCTCTGAGGTGTGTCCTATGGTAACCTCAGCACACAGATTCAAGAAAATGTGTTTTCTCTCAGAAGAGACCACTCCTAGGGACACCTGAAAAATGGGGATAGTATTTAGATTTTACAAGCTTGTTGAATTTACACTATTTCTTAAAGACCCACTCCAGCCTCCCTAGCACCTCAGTTATCACCTGATTTACTTAACGAAAGGTGCATTTCAGTAGCTGGTGCAGATCTCCTCATGACAAGGCACAAGTGGATGGGTGGGCCTTTAGTCCTCTATTGCTCCTCTATTGTTCCAGCAAACAAGGGGGAATGCTGATGACATCTGAGTGAACCCATAAAAGAGACCAACTCCTTGAATAGATTTTTTTCCTTCTGAAAAACAGTATTTTGATGAAGTATGTTTACTTACATTTTTGGGACTTTTTAGAGTGGTTGTCATAGGCCTTCAGGCCAAATCAGTCCACTTTCTACTAATGTAGTTTATGAAAGTTAAATGCATAGCCGCGAGAAGTAAGAGTGTACCCTCAGCACACCCTGAAAAATCGGAAGAAATGTTGCAATATTTTTTGGGGATATTTTTTTTGTTGAAAAAATTCCCCAACAAAAGTAGTGCACTGGGCTTTTAATAGTTCTGTATTTGCGGAACAATAAAGCTGTCTCCTCCTGCTCAGTGTCATGCCCTGGCCTTAGTTATCTTTGTTTTCTTTATTATTTTGGTTAGGTCAGGGTGTGACAAGGGGGATTTATGTGTTTTGTCTTGTCTAGGGGTTTTGTATGTTTATGGGGTGTTCCCTAGTCTAGGTGTTTGTATGTCTATGGTTGCCTAGATTGGTTCTCAATTAGAGGCAGCTGTTAATCATTGTCTCTGATTGGGAACCATATTTAGGCAGCCATATTCTTTTGGGATTTTGTGGGTTATTGTCTATGTGTAAGTTGCCTGTGTCTGCACTTTCGTTTATAGCTTCACGTTCGTTTTGTTGTTTTTTGTATAGTTTGTCAAGTGTTCTTCGTTTCGGTAAATAAATAGAAGAATGTATTACTATCACGCTGCGCCTTGGTCCTCCTCTCTTCCTCCATACGACGAACGTGACAGAATAACCCACCACAACCGGACCAAGCAGCGTGAAAGGAAGGAACAGCGCTTTGTGGAGCAATGGACTTGGGAGGAAATATTAGTCGGCAAGGGACCATGGGAACAGCCGGGTGAATATCGCCGCCCCAAGGCAGAGCTGGAGGCAGCGAAAGCCGAGAGGCGGTATTATGAGGAGCTAGCTCGGCAGCGCGGCTGGAAGCCTGAGAGGCAGCCCCAAAAATTTCTTGGTGGGGAGGCACACGGGGAGTGTGACGAGTTCAGGGAGGAGACCTGCGCCAACTTCCCGTGCTTACAGTGAGGAGCCGAAGATGGAACCAGAGCCAGTCGGGGTGGAATTGGCGGTGAGCGAGGGGAGTGAAGCAGAGACTGTGAAGGAATTAATGGGGAAATTGGAGGAGAGTGAAATGAGGGAGTTGCTGTGTTGTTGCATGAGGCACAACATCCGCCCGACGGAGCGTGTCCGGGATTTGATGTTACCTGAGTCAGCTCTACATACTCGTCCCGAGGTGCGTTCTAACCGTCTGGTAATGACAGTGCCAGTCCCACGCACCAGGCCTCCTGTGCGCCTCCCTAGTCCTGCACCTCCTGTGGCAGCCCCACGTACGAGCTCTCCTGTGGCAGCCCCACGCACCAGTCCTCCGGTGCCGGCGCCACGAACCAGGCCTCCAGTTCCAGCACCCCGCACTCGCCTTGAGGTGCGTGTCTCCAGCCCAGTACCACCAGTGCAAACACCACGCACCAGGCTTCCTGTGCGTCTCCAGAGCCCTGTACGCCCTGTTTCTCCTCCCCGCACTCGCCCTGAGGTCCGTTTCCCCAGCCCGGTACCACCAGTTCCGGCACCACGCACCAGGCCTACTGTGCGCCTCCAGGGTTCAGTATGCCCTGTTCCTGCTCCCGTCTGTCCAGCGCCGGCTGAGCTGCCCGTCTGTCCAGCGCCGCCTGAGCTGCCCGTCTGTCCAGCGCCGTCTGAGCTGTTCGTCTGTCCAGCGCCGCCTGAGCTGCCCATCTGTCCAGCGCCGCCTGAGCTGTCCATCTGTCCAGCGCCACCTGAGCTGTCCGTCTGTCCAGCGCCGCCAGAGCCGCCCATCTGTCCTGAGCCGCTAGAGCCGTCCGTCAGTCCTGAGCCGCTAGAGCCGCCCGCCAGTCAGGAGCCGCCAGAGCCGCCCGCCAGTCAGGAGCCGCCAGAGCCGCCCGCCAGTCAGGAGCCGCCAGAGCCGCCCGCCAGTCAGGAGCCGCCAGAGCCCCCCGTCAGTCAGGAGCCGCCAGAGCCGCCCGCCAGTCCGGAGCTGCCTTTCAGTCCGGAGCTTCCCGTCAGTCCTGAGCTACCCCTCAGTCCTGAGTTACCCCTCAGTCCTGAGCTGCCTGTCAGTCCTGAGCTGCCTGTCAGTCCGGAGCTGCCCCTCAGTTCTGAGCTACCCCTCAGTCCTGAGTTACCCCTCAGTCCTGAGCTGTCCCTCAGTCCAGAGCTGCCCTTCAGTCCGGAGCTGCCTTTCAGTCCTGAGCTACCCCTCAGTCCGGAGCTACCCCTCAGTCCGGAGCTACCCCTCAGTCCGGAGCTACCCCTCAGTCCGGAGCTGCCTTTCAGTCCGGAGCTGCCTTTCAGTCCGGAGCTGCCTTTCAGTCCGGAGCTGCCCCTCAGTCCTGAGCTACCCCTCAGTCCTGAGCTACCCCTCAGTCCGGAGCTACCCCTCAGTCCGGAGCTGCCCCTCAGTCCGGAGCTACCCCTCAGTCCGGAGCTGCCCCTCAGTCCGGAGCTGCCCCTCAGTCCAGAGGCGCCCCTCCAGTCCAGTGGCGCTCTCTACAATGGTCTTCAGTCCGGGACCCGCTGCGAGGGTCCCCGCTCCAGAGGCGCGACCATAGCGGGTAATGACTATGGTGGAGTGGGGTCCACGTCCCGCACCCGAGCCGCCGCCGTAAGAAGGCCCACCCGGAGTCCGCACCTTTGGGGGGGGGAGGGGGGTACTGTCACGCCCTGGCCGTAGTTATCTTTGCTTTCTTTATTATTTTGGTTAGGTCAGGGTGTGACATGGGGGATTTATGTGTTTGCCTTGTCTAGGGGTTTTGTATGTTTATGGGGTGTTTTCTAATCTAGGTGTTTTATGTCTATGGTTTAGAAGAAAAAGAAACGCACACCTGTTTAGGCGAGGTGCTGGCTAGCGGAGTAGAAAACTTAAAAATAAAGGAGAGCCGCACACTCTAGTAGCTCAGATGCAAAAATATTTAATTTACCAACGTTTCGACAGGCAAGCTGTCTTCATCAGGGTACAATGTACCCTGTATTTTATGTATGTCTATGGTTGCCTAGATTGGTTCTCAATTAGAGGCAGCTGTTTATCAATGTCTCTGATTGGGAACCATATTTAGGCAGCCATATTCTTTTGGGATTTCGTGGGTTATTGTCTATGTGTAAGTTGCCTGTGTCTGCACTTTTCGTTTATAGCTTCACGTTCGTTTTGTTGTTTTTTGTATAGTTTGTCAAGTGTTCTTCGTTTCGGTAAATAAATAGAAGAATGTATTACTATCACGCTGCGCCTTGGTCCTCCTCTCTTCCTCCATACGACGAACGTGACACTCAGCATCACTCTGTTTCTCCAAACCTCAAATTTTGAAGTTGCTCCAAATGTCAGAAATTAAGGGTTAAGGTTTTTGATAAGGTCAAAACATAAAGTTTAGGCATTCATTCCGAAAATTTCAATTAAGGGTTTGGAATACGGAAAACAATTTAAAAATGAGTGTGTACCACTGGGATTAAACACGCAACCTTCAGATCCGGAGTCATGAGATTACGCACATCTGCCACCCCCGTCTACAACGCTCTAGCAAAACCCAAGCCCACCGCCCCTAGTGGGCAGTTTTGAAGGCATTTGCCGTCATCATTAGGACATAGACATATGTCCAATTTCAAAGTAAATCTTGTGTGATCTTCAGCCTGATGTGGTGACCATTGGGAAAGCAGCAGGTAAAATTAAAGAGTTTATATCTAATCTGTGCTTATCCCAAAATGTGTAATTATAACAGTGCACATGTAAATAATGTTTCAGAACCATGGACAGTACTGTAATTTGAGGTAAAGAAAAATAGAAGACAGCTGATTGCTAATTTCAGCTCCTTGGACACTGAACAGCGTGGCACACAGTGCCCCTCCCAGCTCCCAACATAGACGATTATGGCAATACTGCTCAAGATCTCTGGTATCTAGTAGTTTAACCATGCTCTGATGTACTACAATGGTATACTGACAAGGATCATTATGATATGACATGATAAGGGGGTCTTGAAAGTGCATTATAACAGCATCATGCAGGCCTTTGTAACACAGGTAACACACAGAGACAAAGCTCAACATAAGGCATGTCATAAACTCTTAAGACATGTTCTTGTTGATCATCTTTTATCTACAGCTCAATTTAAATGTCAATCTTTGAACATCTTTGCCCAAAAGTTCATATTCATTCATCATCATAGCACAACAAACTGCTTAATACCAATATAGAAATATATTACTTTTCTTTCCTCAAAAATGCATAAAACATTGTGTAAAAATATCATGAACATTTTTACATTTTAGTCATTTAGCAGATGCTCTTATCCAGAGCGACTTACAGTAGAGTGCATACATTTTACATACTGAGACAAGGATATCCCTACCGGCCAAACCCTCCCTAACCCAGACGACACTATGCCAATTGTGCGTCACCCCACGGACCTCCCGGTTGCGACAGAGCCTGGGTGTGAACCCAGCCCAGCCTGGGCGCGAACCCAGAGACTCTGGTGGCACAGCTAGCACTGCGATGCAGTGCCCTAGACCACTGTGCCACCCGGGAGACGAAGTCAACAACAACAAAAAATACCCACAATCCTCTAAAAAGGAGCCACGTGTTAAGTTGTTGCAAGAACATAACATTCTTAAGTTGAGAGAAAATATTATGCAAGTTGTTTTTACATGCAAGTAATCATTCAGATCTTGCAGTTGTCACGACTCCGACCGAAGGTGGCTCCCCTTCCCGTTCGGGTGGCGCTCGGCGGTGCCACTGTTTCTTTCTCCCCCTCCTTGTATGTTGATTGATTACACCTGTTATGAGTTGTGGTGATTGGTAGGGCTTCATTAGTCAGCCGGCCCGCCTGTTTCTTTGTGCGGGATTGTTTTGGTGTAACTTTTGTGTACGTTTGAGACGAACGTGTTTGTTCCTGTTCGTGGGTTTTTTGCAGTGGTGGGCCGTCAGGGCCCTGAAAGACTTTCTGTGCTGGCCTAAACATCATCAGAATATAAAAAAAATTTAAATACATTTTCCCACAAATATGTATTAAAATATTCCCCAGAGTAAGAGTTATACTCTTAATTTCATAGCTTTCCTCTTGATTGCACTGCTTCCAGCCCCAGGTTGAGATTTGGAGGGCTGGTCTTTATGTTAGATCTTTCATCCAATCATATTCAGCCATCATGTGTTGCCAGGGGTCTAAAATCTGCCCTCAGGCCTTCAGAATCAACAGTGCGGGCGCTCGTAGCTTATAGTGAATGGAAATGAAAATTTTGTGTCAACCAATCAGCTTTAGAGTTGGCTATTGTACGCCTGCTGGCTGGCTCCAGTGTTACACAGGAGCCAGCTAGCAGGCGTAGTGCGTGCACATCTTTTGATTGGATTACCAATATTGAGAGGCAGGTCCTATGGAGATCTAGGAAACTGAATTTGATAAACGAATTAATTTGCGTACTACTAAGCTGTTTTTTCAACCCACAATGGTGGAAGGAGGAGAAGATATCGATTTGGTCGAGGATATAATTATAACGCCATTCTCAAGACGAACTTTTCAAGAAAAGTTAGACATTGTAAGGAGAGGTCGCCCGACGCCACAAAGCCTGTCACAGGCGGGAAAGGGCTTTGTTCGCTCGCCACTTTCAAAGTTTCAACTACGAGCGCTGTCAATGGCTCACAGGCTCCTTGGCTCCGAGAAGCACTGCAAACTGTACTGCTGGGAATGCCTATTATTTGCAAGTGATCGATTTGGTGTTTGGAGCCACACTGGCTTTGCAAACTTGAGTTGTCTAACCAAGGCAGCAACGAGACACCAAAGTACGGCTGGGCACTAACAAGCAATGGTGCTTTTGAAAACTTTTGGGGACACCGGAGTGGATCTACAGCTCAAAGAACAAGCGCGCAGGGCAACGGAGCTGCACAATGAAAAGGTGAAGGGAAATATTGAAAAGACTCATTGATTGTGTCATGTTTTTGGGTAAACACTGTTTACCCAAAAATGTCAATTTGTCAATTTCAAGGTGACGCAACGCCTGGTTATACTGCGTTTCTGTCTAAATGTATAGTGTCTAGAGCCATGGCTAAAGATGGTAATAAGAGGTGGATTAATTCGGGTGGGACTGTGTAGTACCTCACTGAATGGTAATAAGAGGTGGATTAATTCGAATGGTAATAAGAGGTGGATTAATTCGGGTGGGACTGTGTAGTACCTCACTGAAGGCCCAGGCCCCAGGCCCAAGGCAAGACACTGGTTTTTTGCTATACTGTTTCAGTCCCTGAGTTTGGGGCGTTTGTTTTGTTCGGCACCCAGTGGTTTTGTGAGGTGGCCTGTGTCCGCCATTTGTGCAATAAAGAGCACTATTTTGAACTCTCTGTTTCCTGCACCTGACTTCAGACCTACGACACCCAGATCGTTACAGCAGTATATTAAATTGATTTAACATTTTCAAAAGTCAAGCTTTTTTAACACAAAAATTAAGTAAAACCAGAAACATGCATTTTTTTGTGAAAATAATAGCATTTACCAAGCCACTGAATTATTTTTTACACAATGCATCACCAGGAGGTTTGGACTTTACCACCACCTTCTCAGAAGGAAATCATTCAGCAGAAATGACATACTGTTTGACTGTGTCATTTGTCACTACAACTGTCAAGCAAAGCTTTGTTATTGCCTCTCTAATGACACAATTGAAGCGATAAGGAAAGCTGTGATGGGAATTTCAGTTAACTTCCTGAATTGATCTACTGTAATTGACCCCAACCATTTCCCTACCATAACTCGCTCCAATGTCGTTTTCAGGTTACTTCCTGATTTGAGTGAATTGACCACAACCAACCCCAGTCTCTCATGACAGGTTTATCTATTACAATTAGTAGCTGGAGATTTGGTCCTGGTTGCCAAGATGACATCCAACCATGACCTGCATATGGCCAACTGTTTAAGATGTTCATAATTCTATATGAAAAAAATATATATTGTAATATCCAATAACATTGGTTGCGTCGGGTAAATTGGTTAGAATTGTGTAATTTAGAGCACCATGCCATTCATTGGAACTGCTGAAAATGTTGGTATTGTAGGATAGTATTTCATTTCAACCCACATTTGTTCCAAGTTTAGTACCTTTTAATTAAAAGTATTTCTAGACAGTATAAAGCCATGCCTACTAAAGTTAATGATTACCTACTCATTTTAAAGTGAGGTGTTGTAACGCTCGTCCTCCTCCTCGTCTGAGAATGAGCAAGGATCGGACCAATATGCAGCGTGGTATGTATCCATAGTATATTTATTTGTGAAAGACGAACATGAAGAACACTTGACAAAATACAAAATAACAAAACGACGTGAACAGACCTGTCCTTGAGAACATAAAACAAGAACAGGAAGGAACACACTAACGAACGAACGAACGAAACAGTCCCGTGTGGCACAAACACTGACACAGGAACAATCACCCACAAACAAACAGTGAGAACAGCCTACCTTAATATGGTTCTCAATCAGAGGAAACGTAAAACACCTGCCCCTGATTGAGAACCATATCAGGCTAATTGAAAATGAACCCAACATAGAAACACATAACATAGAATGCCCACCCCAACTCACGCCCTGACCATACTAAACAAAGACAAAACAAAGGAAATAAGGTCAGGAACGTGACAGGTGTGTGTGTGTGTGTGTGTGTGTTTAACAGAAGTGCTCCCAGGCTATGGTCTGCACAAATACTAATAATACATACAGTACCAGTCAAAAGTATTGTATGTCTCCAACAATATTGATTGCGTTGGGTAAGTGGGTTAGAATTGTGTAATTCAGAGCATCATGCCAATACTTGGAAATGCTGAAAGTGTGGTATTGTAGGTTAATAATTCATTTTCAACCACATTTGTTCCAAGTTAAGTACTTTTCAATTTCAGTAGCCATGCCTACTAAAGTTAATGATTACCTACTCACTTTAAACTGAGTTGAGTGTGTGTGTGACATTCATTATTTAACAGCAGTGCTCCCGGACTATGGTCTGCACAAATGCTAATAATACATACTGTAGATAGATAGTTTTGTTATGGGTCCTCTTAGGTCATCAACATCACATATATGCTTCTTCAGAAACATCTTTCTCATCCTAATGTCTGCTTTAATCTCTCTTCTCCTATGGAACACTCTGAGACGCCCAACCTGTTCTGAGAGAAGCCCGCTCCCAGCACCTGACCTCCTGCCACAAGACTACGCAGACGACCTGCCAGCCTGCTCTGCTATCATCAAAGGAGACCTGAAGGGCATCGACAAGGAGCAGCTCAGAAGACTTCTGAAAACAAAGAATAAGCCCAAGCTTCTGTCTGAGGCGTTCTATCACGACGTGACCCGAAACTGTAAAACGTACGTTACAGACAGAGGGTTCGTCATGATGCCGCTGAGTGTGGAGGAGAGAGACTTCCCCATCGCCTACTCCATGGTGGTCCATGAGAAGATTGAGATGTTTGAGCGACTCCTGCGTGCAGTGTACACACCTCAGAATGTATATTGCGTGCATGTGGACCAGAAATCCTCAGAGGAATTCAAGACTGCAGTAAAGGCTATTGTGACTTGTTTTACCAATGTGTTTGTGGCAAGTAAGACAGAGAGTGTGGTTTATGCATCGTGGTCTCGAGTGCAGGCAGATCTAAACTGTATGAAGGACCTGTTGAAGTCACCTGTTCAGTGGAGGTACCTGCTCAATACCTGAGGAACAGATTTCCCCATTAAAACCAACGCAGAGATGGTTCAGTCACTCAAACTGCTCAACGGGAGGAACAGCATGGAGTCTGAGACCACCGTCGACTATAAGAAACGCCGGTGGCAGTATCAGCACAATATAACCAATAACATAGTAGTCAGAACGAGCATTACGAAGAGCCTTCCTCCAATCAGCACCCCCATGTTCTCCGGAAATGCCTATTTCGTGGTCTCCAGGGACTTTGTCCATCACGTGTTTGACAGCCAGGAGGTTCGGGCCCTGCTGGAGTGGGAGAGGGACACCTACAGTCTTGATGAGCACCTGTGGGCCACTCTGCAGCGCATGCCCTCAGTGCCAGGGTCTAACCCTCCTCACGTCAAGTACCATGAATCAGACATGAACGCCATCGCTCGCATGGTGAAGTGGAGTTCCCTGGAAGGAGATGTGAGGAAAGGAGCCCCATATCCACCCTGCTCCGGTGCCTCCAGGAGAGCTGTGTGTGTCTACGGGGCTGGAGATCTCCGGTGGCTCCTACAACACCACCACCTCATCGCTAACAAGTTTGACCCAGAGGTGGATGATGTAGCCATTAGATGTCTGGAGTCATACCTTCGTTTCAAAGCAACATATGGTTCACCTGGAAGTATCTGGAAAAAGCTACGAAATGAGAAAGGGTTGCACATACAGTAATGTAAAAAAAAAATATTGTGTTTTGGTATCATTTTTATATGTGGTTGTTTTACCTGTTGAATTGAATGCACTGATTGGAAGAGGCTATGGACAAGAGCATCTGCTAAGTTATACCTAAAATGTCATGTTGCATTTAGAATACACTCTCTAAACAACTTATATATATACACAGTCTCTATGATGTCAATATAGGTTGAAAAAAAAAATCATAATTGGGGTGTTCAAATAAAAATGATTTATTTACAACCTATAAGATGTTGGGAATAGTTGCACAGGAGAGCCTGAAACTAATGAAACACCCTAACCCTGTTCAATGTCAGCAGCAATTTCCGATGAGAAATTAGACAGTCAGAGGATTTTCTTCTGAATAACTGGTCAGGGTATACCACGTTCCATTCAGCTTCAGGCAACTTTGATGTAAGGCTTGATCACACCTGTACTGACTACTTCTGTCCGTCATGCCCATTGTTGCTTGTTGATTGTTCACTAGAAAAGGCAATCACTTGGTTGCGGTCAGTGATAAACTTGGATAGCTGTGGATTAGTGAGGAATGTGGGCTGAGGTCAGGTCAGACGAAGAGAGAAGGAACCGTTTTATTACACACTTCACCTGTCGAGCAGCAAAGATGTAGTGTTTAGAGGTGCGAATAGGAGACTCTGCCTAAAGGAGGGTATAAATAATGGTGCTGGTGGGAACATGTTTTTGTCTTTTCAGCTGTTTGACCCAGTGGGTGAATAAACTTGGTTTGAGCTTTGACTAGTTTGTCAGAACCTAACACCTTGTTACAATAGCCTAAATATATAATATGATTGACACAACCGTAGTAATCATCATGAAACAGCCTTGGAAGTGCCATAAGTGCAAGCCAACATAATTCATTATTTTATGAACATGTTTAACTGCAGTGATATGGATTAATTAATCAGTCTAGGCTGAAAATACAGTGCATTCGGAAAGTATTCAGACCCCTTGACTTTTTCTTGTTACAGCCTTATTCTAAAATGGATTCAAATGTTTTTCCCCTTATCAATCTACACACAATACCCCATAAAAACAAAGCAAAAACTGGATTTTATTAATGTTAGCACATAAAATAAAAAATAAAAAACTGAAATATCACATTTGCATAAGTATTAAAAACTTTTTACTCAGTGCTTTGTTTTAGCACCTTTGGCAGTGATTACAGCCACGAGTCTTCTTGGGTATGACGCTACAAGCTTGGCACACCTGTATTTGGAGAGTTTATCCCATTCTTCTCTGCAGATCCTCTCAAGCTCTGTCAGGTTGGATGGGGAGAGTTGTTACACAACTATTTTCCGGTCTCTCCAGAGATGTTCGATCGGGTTCAAGTCTGGGCTTCTCAAGGACATTCAGAGACTTGTCCCGAAGCCACTCCTGCGTTATCTTGGCTGTGTGCTTAGGGTAGGTGAACCTTCGCCCCAGTCACCACCATGATTCATGGTAGGGATGGTGCCAGGTTTCCTCCAGATGTGACGCTTGGCATTCAGGCCAAAGAGTTCAGTCTTGGTTTCATCAGACCAGAGAATCTTGTTTCTCATGGTCTGAGAGACTTAAGGTGCGTTTTGGCAAACTTCAAGCGGGCTGTCATGTGCCTTTTACTGAGGAATTGCGTCCATCTGGCCACTCTCCCATAAATTCCTGATTGATGGAGTGCTACAGAGATGGTTGTCCTTCTGGAAGGTTCTCCTATCTCCACAGAGGAACTCTAGAGCTTTGTCAGAGTGACCATCAGGGTTCTTCTCCCCCGATTGCTCAGTTTGGCCAGGTGGCCAGCTCTAGGAAGAGTCTTGGTGGTTCCAAACTTCTTCCATTTAAGAATGATGGCGCCCACTTTGTTCTTTGGGATCTTCAATGCTGCAGAAATGTTTTGGTACCCTTCTAAACTAAATGGAAGTGGTTCTGGATAAGAGTGTCTGCCTTATCATTAGACAGTATTGATGACGTCAATGGAGGTTGTAAAAAAACCTCATATGACGGGTGTTCAAAGAACTTTTGCCCCCTCAATTTTGCCTTTCATGTCTCTAAAAAGTGGGCTGCATTGTTTGTCACTTCCAAACCAAATAAACTGTTCACCTCAAGTAAATAAATGACAATATTGCTTGGCTAGTTGCCTTACTCTTTAACTCTCCTTTTCATTTGAAGAGAATGCCACCTGCTGATTGAAATGTGATATCAAATAGTCCTAAACTGCCCATTTGAATTGATAAGGAACATTTCATGATCTCTTTTTTTCATGATAGCCATTTAACCCACTTTAGCAGACATTGTTGAACAAAGTGCTCATTCTACTAGCAGAAAGTGGCGGTAGAGCTGTAAGCATTGCATTTCCCTCTGACATTAAGGGTGATGCACGTGAATTATCTCTGGATGGAATGGCTAATGACATCTTTGAACGTAAATTTGCCCAACAGTTTTGATATCCGTTCATCATGATCCATTAAACCTCATGGGACAGCAAACTGCTTAATATTCATATAGGAAGTCCTCTTGAGCACTTGTGGTCCACTCTGCAGTGCAGGCCCTCGGTTCCAGGGTCTAACCCTCCCCACATCAAGTACCATGAATCAGACATGAAGCTATTGCTCGCATGATGAACTTACCTGGAAGGAGATGTGATGAAAGGAACCCATATACACTCTGCTCTGGTGCCTCCAGGAGAGCTGTGTGTGTCTACTGGGCTGGAGGTCTCTGGTGGCTCTTACAACACCACCATCTCATCGCTAACAAGTTTGACCCAGAGGTGGATGATGTAGCCATTTGATGTCTGGAGTCATACCTTCATTTCAAAGCAACATATGGTTAAGATAGGAGTGTCTGCTTAGTTATACCAAAAGCATATAGGTATGGCAATAAATAGGCCATAGTAGCGAAGTAATTACAATTTAGCAAATCAACACTGGAGTGATAGATGTGCAGATGATGATGTGCAAGTTGAAAGACTGGTCTGCAAAAGAGCAAAAAAAGTAAATAAAAACATTATGGGCATGAGGTAAGTAGTTGGATGGTCTATTTACAGATGGGCTGTACAGCTGAAGCGATCGGAAAGCTGCTCAGATAGCTGATGCTTAAAGTTAGTGAGGGAGATATAAGTCTCCAACTTCAGCGATTTTTACAATTCGTTCCAGTCATTGGCAGCAGAGAACTGGAAGGAAAGGCAGCCAAAAGAGGTTTTGGCTTTGGGGATGACCAGTGAGATATACCTGCTGGAGCGCGTGCTACGGGTGTGTGTTGTTATGGTGACCAGTGAGCTGAGATAAGGCGGAGCTTTACCTAGCAAAGACTTATAGATGACCTGGAGCCAGTGGGTCTGGCGAATATGTAGCGAGGGCCAGCCGACGAGAGCATACAGGTTGCAGTGGTGGGTGGTATATGGGGCTTTGGTGACAAAACGGATGGCACTGTGATAGACTGCATTTAGTTTGCTGAGTAGAGTGTGGGAGGCTATTTTGTAAATGACATCACCGAAGTTGAGGATCGGTATGATAGTCAGTTTTACGATGGTATGTTTGGCAGCGTGAGTGAAGGAGGCTTTGTTGCGAAATAGGAAGCCAATTCTAGATTAAATTTTGGATTGGAGATGTTTAATATGAGTCTGGAAGGAGGGTTTACAGTCTACCCAGACACCTAGGTATTTGTAGTTGACCACATATTCTAAGTCAGAACTGTCCAGAGTAGTGATGCTAGTCGGGTGGGCGGGTGCGGGCAGCGACCGGTTGAAGAGCATGCATTTGGTTTTACTAGCGTTTAAGAGCAGTTGGAGGCCACGGAAGGAGTGTTGTATGGCATTGAAGCTCGTTTGGAGGTTTGTTAACACAGTGTCCAAAGAAGGGCCAGATGTATACAGAATGATATCGTCTGCATAGAGGTGGATTAAGGAATCACCCGCAGCAAGAGTGACATCGTTGATATATACAGAGAAAAGAGTCGGCCCGAGATTTGAACCCTGTGGTACCCCCATAGAGACTGCCAGAGGTCCGGACAACAGGCCGCCCGATTTGACACACTGAACTCTATCTGAGAAGCAGTTGGTGAACCAGGCGAGGCAGTCATTTGAGAAACCAAGGCTGTTGAGTCTGCCGATAAGAATACATTGATTGACAGAGTCGAATGCCTTGGCCAGGTCGATGAAGACGGCTGCACAGTACTGTCTTTTATCGATGGCGGTTATGATATTGTTTAGTACCTTGAGCGTGGCTCAAGTGCTCCCGTGACCAGCTCGGAAACAAGATTGCACAGCGGAGAAGGTACGGTGGGATTCGAAATGGTCAGTGATCTGTTTGTTAACTTGGCTTTCGAAGACTTTAGAAAGCCAGGACAAGATGGATATTGGTCTGTAACAGTTTGGGTCTAGAGTGTCACCCAATTTGAAGAAGGGGATGAACGCGGCAACTTTCCAATCTTTAGGAATCTTGGACGATACGAAAGAGAGGTTGAACAGACTGGTCATAAGGGTTGCAACAATGGTGGCAAATAATTTTAGAAAGAGAGGGTACAGATTGTCTTGCCCAGCTGATTTGTATGGGTCTAGGTTATACAGCTCTTTCAGAACATCTGCTATCTGGATTTGAGTGAAGGAGAAGCTGGGGAGGCTTGGGCAAGTAGCTGCGGGGGGTGTGGAGCTGTTGGCCGGGGTTGGGGTAGCCAGGAGGAAAGCATGGCCAGCCGTAGAGAAATGCTTATTGAAATTCTCGATTATCGTGGATTTATCAGTGTTTCCTAGCCTCAGTGCAGTGGATAGTTTTAGGGAGCGTTTGACAGTGAAGAGGGGTGGTTGTTTGATCGCGGACCCATAGCGGATGCAGGCAATGATGCAGTGATCGCTGAGAGCCTGATTGAAAGCAGCAGAGGTGTATTTGGATGGCAAGTACGATATCGCACCCGACGCCGTTCCACCACAGGGTGACCCACAACACTGTGGTCAGAATGGGCGTTATGAAGAGCCCTCATCCAACTATCTATAAGAAGACAATAGATGGTTGTTCCCAAATATATTTAGATGAATACAAATATATGGCTCTGGTTGTTCCTAAATCCATGTGAAAGATCACTTGAGTTTATTTTGGCTTGCTATGCTATGGCTCAACATCCACCATCATTTCCATCAGTAACATAGACTATTGTTTGTCTTTCTCTATCAGAATGCTATGGTTGAGTTTTTGTATTTGTTTTCTTCTGTTCATGGAATAATTTGTTTTCACATTTTTTCACTGTTTCCAAAAAGGTTAAGTTCCAGAAAGTAGACGAAGAAGAAGTTAATGCAATGGTCAAATAGGTCTATGATGCCCATTTGAATTGATGAGGAACATTTCATGACCTCTTTTCCGTTATATATTGTTTGTTTTTGAAAGCCATTTGTATTGTTACACAGTCACTAAACTCAGTGGTAATATTGTACCATCACCCTATTTTATTCCTATCCGGGCCTGGCCAGTTTGATGTGCAGTTCTCCTTTCTCTCATGACAAATGTTTACATGTAACTCACATGTAAATTGTGGAATCAAAGTACATAACTGACAGATGTTATACTAATTAACCCCCCCCCCCCCCCCCCCTATATAAAAAATAAGTATATGATGATGTAATCCTCACGAGCCATGTGTTTAAGTTTGTGTCTGCAGAGCCATTTACTTTATGTTCATATTCTTATCTTTTATTATTTCTTACTGTTGCATTGTTGAGAAGGAACCTGCAAGTAAGCATTTCGTTGGACAGTATGTACCATGTGTCTCATATACATATGACTAATAAAACTAAAAGTGTGTGTGACTATGTGTATGTGTTCCAGGGTTGTGGTCAATTCAGGAAGTTAAGTGAAATTCAAATTCCACTAAAGAATTCCCTCATTGCCGCTCTTTGAGAAAAAAAATTGAATTCAAACTGGAATTTATGTTTACTTCCTCAATTGACAGAATTGAAATGGAATTGACCCCAAACTCTGATGTGAGCGGAATATCAGTGACAATGCTCCCTTCTCTATCTGGCATTTGTGCGAGCTGATGTCTTCTGCTTTACATCAGCTGGCTGCTCTCTTGCTCCAAATGTTGCCAGACTTTTTATCTGAAGTGCTGACTGGCTTCTACCTCTGTCGCTGCTGCTTCAGTTTAGGCCTCTTGGACTGGCTCAGTTCCTGATCGAGACTATACCTCAGCTGCTTCCAGGAAAGGTACCCGGACACCTGACTGGCATTGGCACAGGCCTCCACATGCTTCACAGCACTCTGTGGCAGATCTGGATGCTGCAGGGCCTGCTGGGTCAGCTCAGGACACGACACAACCTTCTGAGTTAAGCCTAGACAACCAAACTTCCTCAGGATCATCTTGATCACAGAGGGGTTTCTGGGGTCAGCATACAGGGTTGACTCCCAGAGGACTGTGGCCTTGCGCTGGTCAGCAGTTCCAGCACGGTAAGTGGCTTGGACTTTGGAGTCAAGATATGGAGCTGTGGTCGGGTTGTTCTCACCTGAGAACAGAGACTTGACTGGTAGTCCACTTTCAATATGGAAACTGAGGTTCTCTGAGGTGTGTCCTACGGTAACCTCAGCACACAGATCCAAGAAAATGTGTTTTCTCTCAGAAGAGAGAATTAGAAGAGATTTTAATCCTATGGACACCTGAAAAATGGGGATAGTATTTCGATTTTACAAGCTAGTTGAATTTACACTATTTCTTAAAGACCTACTCCAGCCTCCCTAGCACCTCAGTTATCACCTGATTTACTTAACAAAAGGTGCATTTCAGTAGTTGGTGCAGATCTCCTCATGACATGGCACAAGTGGATGGGTGGGCCTTTTGTCTTCTATTGCTCCTCTATTGTTCCAGCAATCAAGGGGGAATGCTGATGACATCTGAGTGCACCAATCAGAGAGACCAACTCCTTGAATACATTTGTTTCTTCTCCTGAAAAACACTATTTTGCTCAAGTATGTTTACTTTACCCTTACGTGCCGGTACTTTACTGTATATATACTCAGAATAGCTTTTTCAATGGTGGAAGTAAAACAAATAGCTAATTAATAAGATAATTATTTTGACTTTTTAGAGTGTTTGTCATAGGTCAAACCAGGTCAAACCAGTCCACTTTCTACTAATGTAGTTTATGAAAGTTAAATCAGGAAGGCTGGTCTGAATGCATAGCTGTGGGAAGTAGGGGTTCACCATCAGCACCCCCTGAAAAATCTGAAGAAATGTTGTAATATTTTTAGTTGATATTTTTTTTTTGGGGGGGGGGGGGGGGGGGGGGGGGGATTCCCAACAAAAGTAGTGCACTGTGTTATTAATAGTTATGTATTAGCGGACCAATTAAGCCGTGTCCTCCTGCTCAGCATCATTCTGTTTCTCCAAACCTCAAATTTTGAAGTTGCTCCAAACGTCAGCAGTTAAGTGTTAAGGTTTTTGAGAAGGTCAAAACATAAAGTTTAGGCATTCATTACGAATTGTTAACCTTTCTGAACCACCAATCCCGGATCCGGGATAATTGTCATCAGAAAGGCTGACTAGCATAGCGTAGCATAGCGCCACAGGTAAATAATATTACTAGAAAATATTCATATTCATGAAATCACAAGTGCAATATTGCAAAACACAGCTTAGCCTTTTGTTAATCCACCTGTCGTCTCAGATTTTGAAATTATGCTTTACAGCGAAAGCAATACAAGCGTTTGTGTAAGTTTATCGATCGCTCGACAAAACAATAAGTACACTTAGCATCAGGTAACTTGGTCACGAAAATCAGAAAAGCAATCAAATTAATCGTTTACCTTTGATGATCTTCGGATGTTTTCACTAACGAGACTCCCAGTTAGACAACAAATGTTCCTTTTGTTCCATAAAGATATTTTTTATATCCAAATACCTCCGTTAGTTTGCTGCGTTATGCCCAGGAATCCACCGGAAAGAGCGGTCATGACAACGCAGACAAAAATTCCAAATTATATCCATAATATCCACAGAAACATGTCAAACGTTTTTTATAATCCATCCTCAGGGTGTTTTTCAAATATCTATTCGATAATATATCAACCGGGACAGTTGGCTTTTCACTAGGACCGGGAGTAACAATGGCTGCCTTTCCCTTTTGCGCACAACTCACTCTGAGAGCCCCCACCTATCCACTTACGCAATGTGGTCGTTCACGCTCATTCTTCAAAATAAAAGCCTGAAACTATGTCTAAAGGCTGTTGACACCTTAGGGAAGCCATAGAAAAAGAAGTCTGGTTGATATCCCTTTAAATGGGCAATAGGGATGCATAGGAACAGAGGGGTTTCAAAAACAGGGGCACTTCCTGATTGGATTTTCCTCCGGTTTTCGCCTGCAATATCAGTTCTGTTTAACTCAAAGAAAATATTAAGACAGTTTTGGAAACTTTAGAGTGTTTTCTATCCTAATCTGACAATTATATGCATATTCTAGTTTCGGGGGCTGAGAAATAGGTAGTTTCAAATGGTTAAATTTTTTAGCCAAAAACGAAAATACCGCCCCCTAGTCTTAAGAAGTTTTAAATTGAGGGTTTGGAATACGGAAAACAATTGAAAAAATGAGTGTGTACCACTGGGATTAAACACGCAACCTTCAGATCCGGAGTCATGAGATTACGCCCATCTGCCACCCCCGTCCACAACGCTCTAGCAAAACCCAAGCCCACCTCTCCTAGAGGGCGGTTTTGAAGGCATTTGCCATCATCCTTCGGACATTTCAAAGTGATCTTGAGTGATCTTGAGCCTGATGTAGTGACTATTGGGAAAGCAGCAGGTAAAATTAAAGTGCTTATATCTAACCTGTGCTAATCCCAAATCGTGCAATTATAACAGTGCACACGTAAATAATGTTTCAGAACCATGGACAGTACTGCAATTTGAGTTAAAAATAGAAGACAGCTGATTGCTGATTTCAGCTCCTTGGACACTGAACAGCGTTGCACACAGTGCCGCTCCCAGCTCCCAACACAGACAATTATGGCAATACTGCTCAAGATCTCTGGTATCTAGTAGTTTAACGGTTGTGAACTTCCGGGTTGGAGCGAGTGGTCGCATTTCGCATTTCGCTCCGCAGGTAGTATTACATTTCATTACAGTACAACGGTTTGACTTGTCTGATCTTAGCTAGCTACATAGCCGTCTTCGTATCAAAGATAATTGTGTAGTTTAGAGTATTATCGTAATTACCGAGGTTAGCTAGTCAGCTATTTTCGTCCTAGTCAACACTGCTAGCTAGCCAGCAGCTAGCAGCTAGCCAACGTCTACCGTCTACCGAATAGCAGCACTGGTGGAGCGAGTGGTCGCATTTCGCTCCGCAGGTAGTATTACATTTCATTACAGTACAACGGTTTGACTTGTCTGATCTTAACTAGCTACATAGCCGTCTTTGTATCAAAGATAATTGTGTGGTTTAGAGTAATTATCGTAATTACCGAGGTTAGCTAGTCAGATATTTTCGTCCTAGTCAACACTGCTAGCTAACCAGCAGCTAGCAGCTAGCCAACGTCTACCGTCTACCGAATAGCAGCACTGTAGAAACTATTACATTAGTTTCTACATTACAACGGAACGACTTGATTAGTGTAGTGTTAGCTAGCTACATAGTTGTCGTTGCTGTCTTTGTATCCAAGGTAATTGTGTAGTTTAGAGTAATTATCGTAATTACCGAGGTTAGCTAGCCAGCTATTTTCGTCCTAACGTAGGCAACACTGCTAGCAAGCCAGCAGCTAGCCAACGTCTACCGTCTACCAAATTGCAGCACTGTAGAAACTATTACATTACAACGGAACGACTTGATTAGTGTAGTGTTAGCTAGCTACATAGTTGTCTTTGCTGTCTTTGTATCCAAGATAATTGTGTAGTTTAGAGTAATTGTCAAGGTTACCTAGCCAGTTACCGAGGCTACCTAGCCAGCTACACTTTCAAACTAAGTCAACAACGCAGCCACTGCTAGCTAGCCTACTCCACCAGCCAGCAGCACTATCATTTTAGTCAATAAGATTTTTTGCAACGTAGCTTAACTTTCTGAACATTCGAGACGTGTAGTCCACTTGTCATTCCAATCTCCTTTGCATTAGCGTAGCCTCTTCTGTAGCCTGTCAACTATGTGTCTGTCTATCCCTCTTCTCTCCTCTCTGCACAGACCATACAAACGCTTCACACCGCGTGGCCGCCGCCACTCTAACCTGGTGGTCCCAGCGCGCACGACCCACGTGGAGTTCCAGGTCTCCGGCAGCCTCTGGAACTGCCGATCTGCGGCCAACAAGGCAGAGTTCATCTCAGCCTATGCTTCCCTCCAGTCCATCGACTTCTTGGCACTGACGGAAACATGGATTACCACAGATAACACTGCTACTCCTACTGCTCTCTCCTCGTCTGCCCACGTGTTCTCGCACACCCCGAGAGCTTCTGGTCAGCGGGGTGGTGGCACTGGGATCCTCATCTCTCCCAAGTGGACATTCTCTCTTTCTCCCCTGACCCATCTGTCTATCGCCTCCTTTGAATTCCATGCTGTCACAGTTACCAGCCCTTTCAAGCTTAACATCCTTATCATTTATCGCCCCCCAGGTTCCCTTGGAGAGTTCATCAATGAGCTTGACGCCTTGATAAGTTCCTTTCCTGAGGATGGCTCACCTCTCACAGTACTGGGTGACTTTAACCTCCCCACGTCTACCTTTGACTCATTCCTCTCTGCCTCCTTCTTTCCACTCCTCTCCTCTTTTGACCTCACCCTCTCACCTTCCCCCCCTACTCACAAGGCAAGCAATACGCTTGACCTCATCTTTACTAGATGCTGCTCTTCCACTAATCTCATTGCAACTCCCCTCCAAGTCTCCGACCACTACCTTGTATCCTTTTCCCTCTCGCTCTCATCCAACACTTCCCACACTGCCCCTACTCGGATGGTATCGCGCCGTCCCAACCTTCGCTCTCTCTCCCACGCTACTCTCTCCTCTTCCATCCTATCATCTCTTCCCTCTGCTCAAACCTTCTCCAACCTATCTCCTGATTCTGCCTCCTCAACCCTCCTCTCCTCCCTTTCTGCATCCTTTAACTCTCTATGTCCCCTATCCTCCAGGCCGGCTCGGTCCTCCCCTCCTGCTCCGTGGCTCGACGACACATTGCGAGCTCACAGAACAGGGCTCCGGGCAGCCGAGCGGAAATGGAGGAAAACTCGCCTCCCTGCGGACCTGGCATCCTTTCACTCCCTCCTCTCTACATTCTCCTCTTCTGTCTCTGCTGCTAAAGCCACTTTCTACCACTCTAAATTCCAAGCATCTGCCTCTAACCCTAGGAAGCTCTTTGCCACCTTCTCCTCCCTCCTGAATCCTCCTCCCCCTCCCCCCTCCTCCTCCCTCTCTGCGGATGACTTCGTCAACCATTTTGAAAAGAAGGTCGACGACATCCGATCCTCGTTTGCTAAGTCAAACGACACCGCTGGTTCTGCTCACACTGCCCTACCCTGTGCTTTGACCTCTTTCTCCCCTCTCTCTCCAGATGAAATCTCGCGTCTTGTGACGGCCGGCCGCCCAACAACCTGCCCGCTTGACCCTATCCCCTCCTCTCTTCTCCAGGCCATTTCCGGAGACCTTCTCCCTTACCTCACCTCGCTCATCAACTCATCCTTGACCGCTGGCTACGTCCCTTCCGCCTTCAAGAGAGCGAGAGTTGCACCCCTGCTGAAAAAACCTACACTCGATCCCTCCGATGTCAACAACTACAGACCAGTATCCCTTCTTTCTTTTCTCTCCAAAACTCTTGAACGTGCCGTCCTTGGCCAGCTTTCCTGCTATCTCTCTCAGAATGACCTTCTTGATCCAAATCAGTCAGGTTTCAAGACTAGTCATTCAACTGAGACTGCTCTTCTCTGTGTCATGGAGGCGCTCCGCACTGCTAAAGCTAACTCTCTCTCCTCTGCTCTCATCCTTCTAGACCTATCGGCTGCCTTTGATACAGTGAACCATCAGATCCTCCTCTCCACCCTCTCCGAATTGGGCATCTCCGGCGCGGCCCACGCTTGGATTGCGTCCTACCTGACAGGTCGCTCCTACCAGGTGGCGTGGCGAGAATCTGTCTCCGCACCACGTGCTCTCACCACTGGTGTCCCCCAGGGCTCTGTTCTAGGCCCTCTCCTATTCTCGCTATACACCAAGTCACTTGGCTCTGTCATATCCTCACATGGTCTCTCCTATCATTGCTATGCAGACGACACACAATTAATCTTCTCCTTTCCCCCTTCTGATAACCAGGTGGCGAATCGCATCTCTGCATGTCTGGCAGACATATCAGTGTGGATGACGGATCACCACCTCAAGCTGAACCTCGGCAAGACGGAGCTGCTCTTCCTCCCGGGGAAGGACTGCCCGTTCCATGATCTCGCTATCACGGTTGACAACTCCATTGTGTCCTCCTCCCAGAGTGCTAAGAACCTTGGCGTGATCCTGGACAACACGCTGTCGTTCTCAACTAACATCAAGGCGGTGACCCGTTCCTGTAGGTTCATGCTCTACAACATTCGCAGAGTACGACCCTGCCTCACACAGGAAGCGGCGCAGGTCCTAATCCAGGCACTTGTCATCTCCCGTCTGGACTACTGCAACTCGCTGTTGGCTGGGCTCCCTGCCTGTGCCATTAAACCCCTACAACTCATCCAGAACGCCGCAGCCCGTCTGGTGTTCAACCTTCCCAAGTTCTCTCACGTCACCCCGCTCCTCCGCTCTCTCCACTGGCTTACAGTTGAAGCTCGCATCCGCTACAAGACCATGGTGCTTGCCTATGGAGCTGTGAGGGGAACGGCACCTCCGTACCTTCAGGCTCTGATCAGGCCCTACACCCAAACAAGGGCACTGCGTTCATCCACCTCTGGCCTGCTCGCCTCCCTACCTCTGAGGAAGTACAGCTCCCGCTCAGCCCAGTCAAAACTGTTCGCTGTTCTGGCACCCCAATGGTGGAACAAACTCCCCCACGACGCCAGGTCAGCGGAGTCAATCACCACCTTCCGGAAACACCTGAAACACCACCTCTTTAAGGAATACCTAGGATAGGATAAAGTAATCCTTCTAACCCCCCCCCCCCCCTCCTTAAAAGAGTTAGATGCACTATTGTAAAGTGGTTGTTCCACTGGATATCATAAGGTGAATGCACCAACTTGTAAGTCGCTCTGGATAAGAGCGTCTGCTAAATGACTTAAATGTAATGTAAATGTAAATGTTAACCATGCGCTGATGTGCTACAATGGTATACTGACAAGGATCATTATGATATGACATGATAAGGGGGCTTGAAAGTGCATTATAACAGCATCATGCAGGCCTTTGTAACACAGGTAACACACAGAGACAAAGCTCAACATAAGGCATGTCATAAACTCTTTAGACACGTTCTTGTTGATCATATTTTATCTACAGCTCAATTTAAATGTCAATCTTTGAACATCTTTGCCCAAATGTTCATATTCATTCATCATCATAGCACAACAAACTGCTTAATACCAATATAGAAATATATTACTTTTCTTTCTTCAAAAATGCATAAAACATTGTGTAAAAATATCATGAAGTCAACAACAACAAAAAATACCCACAATCCTCTAAAAAGGAGCCACGTGTTAAGTTGTTGCAAGAACATAACATTCTTAAGTTGAGAGAAAATATTATGCAAGTTGTTTTTACATGCAATTAATCATTCAGTTTTGCAATATTTTAAATTGAATTTACATTTTCAAAAGTCAAGCTTTTTTAACACAAAAATTAAGTAAAACCAGAAACATGCATTTTTCTGTGAAAATAATAGCATTTACTAAGCCACTGAATTATTTTTTACACAATGCATCACCAGGTGGTTTGGACTTTACCACCACCTTCTCAGAAGGAAATCATTCAGCAGAAATAACATACTGTTTGACTGTGTCATTTATCACTACAACTTGTTAACTTGTTATTGTCACGACTTCTGCCGAGGTCAGCCCCTCTCCTTGTTCGGGTGGCGTTCCGCGATCGACGTCACCGGCTTTCTAGCCATCGTCGCTCCATTTTTCGTATATCCATTTGTCTTGTCTTGTTTCCATACACACCTGGTTTTCATTTCCCAATTAAGCTACTTGTATTTAACGCTCTGTTTCCCATCATATGTTGTGTGTAATTGTTTTCATGTTAGGTGGTGTTTGTTTACGCGCTCTACTTTTATGTTCTGTTTTTTGAGCGCGTTTGTTTCATGTAGTGCTCTCGTTTATTTGGAACTATAATAAAGTGTGCCTGTTCATTCTAATCTGCTCTCCTGCACTTTACTTTGCCTCCAATACACCATCCTGACAGTTATTGCCTCTCTAATGACACAATTGAAGCGATAAGGAAAGCTGTGATGGGAATTTCAGTTTACTTCCTGAATTGATCAACTGTAATTGACCCCAACCATTTCCCTACCATAACCCGCTCCAACTGTGGCCAACTGTTTAAGATGTTCATAATTCTATATGAAAAAATATATATTGTAATATCCAATAATATTGGTTGCGTGGGGTAAATTGGTTGGAATTGTGTACTTTGGAGCATCAGGCCATTCATTGGAACTGCTGAAAATGTTGGTATTGTAGGCTAGTATTTCATTTCAACCCACATTTGTTCCAAGTTTAGTACCTTTTAATTTAAAGTATTTCTAGACAGTACAAAGCCATGCCTACTAAAGTTAATGATTCCCTACTCATTTTAAAGTGTGTGTGTGTGTGTGTGTGTGTGTGTGTGTGTGTGTGTGTGTGTGTGTGTGTGTGTGTGTGTGTGTGTGTGTGTGTGTGTGTGTGTGTGTGTGTGTGTGTGTGTGTGTGTGTGTGTGTGTGTGTGTGTGTGTGACATTAATAATTTAACAGAATTGCTCCCAGGCTATGGTCTGCAGAAATACTAATAATACATACAGTACCAATCAAAAGTATTGTATGTCTCCAACAATATTGATTGCGTTGGGTAAGTGGGTTAGAATTGTGTAATTCAGAGCATCATGCCAATACTTGGAAATTCTGAAAGTGTGGTATTGTAGGTTAATAATTCATTTTCAACCACATTTGTTCCAAGTTTAGTACCTTTTAATTTCAGTAGCCATGCCTACTAAAGTTAATGATTACCTACTCACTTACCTACTCACTTTAAACTGAGTTGAGTGTGTGTGTGACATTCATTATTTAACAGCAGTGCTCCCGGACTATGGTCTGCACAAATGCTAATAATACATACTGTAAATAGATAGTTTTGTTATGGGTCCTCTTAGGTCATCAACATCACATATATGCTTCTTCAGAAACCTCTTTCTCATCCTAATGTCTGCTTTAATCTCTCTTCTCCTATGGAAGACTCTGAGACGCCCAACCTATTCTGAGAGAAGCCCGCTCCCAGCACCTGACCTCCTGCCACAAGACTACGCAGACGACCTGCCAGCCTGCTCTGCTATCATCAAAGGAGACCTGAAGGGCATCGACAAGGAGCAGCTCAGAAGACTTCTGAAAACAAAGAATAAGCCCAAGCTTCTGTCTGAGGCGTTCTACCACGACGTGACCCGAAACTGTAAAACGTACGTTACAGACAGAGGGTTCGTCATGATGCCGCTGAGTGTGGAGGAGAGAGACTTCCCCATCGCCTACTCCATGGTGGTCCATGAGAAGATTGAGATGTTTGAGCGACTCCTGCGTGCAGTGTACACACCTCAGAATGTATATTGCGTGCATGTGGACCAGAAATCCTCAGAGGAATTCAGGACTGCAGTAAAGGCTATTGTGACTTGTTTTACCAATGTGTTTGTGGCAAGTAAGACAGAGAGTGTGGTTTATGCATCGTGGTCTCGAGTGCAGGCAGATCTAAACTGTATGAAGGACCTGCTGAAGTCACCTGTCCAGTGGAGGTACCTGCTCAATACCTGTGGAACAGATTTCCCCATTAAAACCAATTCAGAGATGGTTCAGTCACTCAAACTGCTCAACGGGAGGAACAGCATGGAGTCTGAGACCACCGTCGACTATAAGAAACGCCGGTGGCAGTATCAGCACAATATAACCAATAACATAGTAGTCAGAACGAGCATTACGAAGAGCCCTCCTCCAATCAGCACCCCCATGTTCTCCGGAAATGCCTATTTCGTGGTCTCCAGGGACTTTGTCCATCACGTGTTTGACAGCCAGGAGGTTCGGGCCCTGCTGGAGTGGGAGAGGGACACCTACAGTCCTGATGAGCACCTGTGGGCCACTCTGCAGCGCATGCCCTCAGTGCCAGGGTCTAACCCTCCTCACGTCAAGTTCCATGAATCAGACATGAACGCCATCGCTCGCATGGTGAAGTGGAGTTACCTGGAAGGAGATGTGAGGAAAGGAGCCCCATATCCACCCTGCTCCGGTGCCTCCAGGAGAGCTGTGTGTGTCTACGGGGCTGGAGATCTCCGGTGGCTCCTACAACACCACCACCTCATCGCTAACAAGTTTGACCCAGAGGTGGATGATGTAGCCATTAGATGTCTGGAGTCATACCTTCGTTTCAAAGCAACATATGGTTCATCTGGAAGTATCTGGAAAAAGCTACGAAATGAGAAAGGGTTGCACATACAGTAATGTACATTTTTTTATTTGTGTCTTGGTATCATTTTTATATGTGGTTGTTTTACCTGTTGAATTGAATGCACTGATTGGAAGAGGTTATGGACAAGAGCATCTGGTAAGTTAAACCTAAAATGTCATGTTGCATTTGGAATAAACTCTCTAAACAACAGTTATATATTTATACAGTCTATATGATGTCAATATAGGTTGTAAAAAAAATCATAATTGGGGTGTTCAAATAAAAATGATTTATTTACAACCTATAAGATGTTGGGAATAGTTGCACAGGAGAGCCTGAAACTAATGAAACACCCTAACCCTGTTCAATGTCAGCAGCAATTTCCGATGAGAAATTAGACAGTCAGAGGATTTTCTTCTGAATAACTGGTCAGGGTATTCCACGTTCCATTCAGCTTCAGTCAACTTTGATGTAAGGCTTGATCACACCTGTACTGACTACTTCTGTCCGTCATGCCCATTGTTGCTTGTCGATTGTTCACTAGAAAAGGCAATCACTTGGTTGCGGTCAGTGATAAACTTGGATAGCTGTGGATTAGTGAGGAATGTGGGCTGAGGTCAGGTCAGACGAAGAGAGAAGGAACCGTTTTATTACACACTTCACCTGCCGAGCAGCAAAGATGTACTGTTTAGAGGTGCGAAGAGGAGACTCTGCCTAAAGGAGGGTATAAATAATGGTGCTGGTGGGAACATGTTTTTGTCTTTTCAGCTGTTTGACACAGTGGGTGAATAAACTTGGTTGAGCTTTGACTAGTTTTTCACTCTGTTTGTCAGAACCTAACACCTTGTTACAATAGCCTAAATATATAATTTGATTGACACAACCGTAATAATCATCATGAAATAGCCTTGGAAGTGCCATAAGTGCTAGCCAACATAATTCATTATTTTATGAACTTGTTTAACTGCAGTGATATGGATTAATAATTCAGTCTAGGCTCAAAATACAGGGCATTCGGAAAGTATTCAGACCCCTTGACTTTTTCCACATTTTGTTACAGCCTTATTCTAAAATGGATTCAAATGTTTTTTTCCTTATCAATCTACACACAATACCCCATAATGACAAAGCAAAAACAGGCTTTTATAAATAATAGCACATTTAAAATATTTTTTTTAAACTGAAATATCACATTTACATAAGTATTAAAATCTTTTACTCAGTACTTTGTTTTAGCACCTTTGGCAGTGATTACAGCCACGAGTCTTCTTGGGTATGTCGCTACAAGCTTGGCACACCTGTATTTGGAGAGTTTAACCCATTATTCTCTGCAGATCCTCTCAAGCTCTGTCAGGTTTGATGGGGAGCGTTGTTGCACAGCTATTTTCTGGTCTCTCCAGAGATGTTCGATCGGGTTCAAGTGTGGGCTCTGGCTGGGCCACTCAAGGATGTTCAGAGACTTTCCCCGAAGCCACTCCTGCGTTGTCTTTGCTGTGTTCTTAGGGTAGGTGAACCTTCGCCCCAGTCACCAACATGCTTCACGGTAGGGATGGTGCCAGGTTTCCTCCAGATGTGACGCTTGGCATTCAGGCCAAAGAGTTCAATCGTGGTTTCATCAGACCAGAGAATCTTGTTTCTCATGGTCTGAGAGACTTTAAGGTGTGTTTTGGCAAACTTCAAGCGGGCTGTCATGTGCCTTTTACTGAGGAATTGCGTCCATCTGGCCACTCTACCATAAATGTCTGATTGATGGAGTGCTGCAGAGATGGTTGTCCTTCTGGAAGGTTCTCCTATCTCCACAGAGGAACTCTAGAGCTCTGTCAGAGTAACCATCAGGGTTTTTCTCCCCCGATTGCTCAGTTTGGCCAGGTGACTCTAGGAAGAGTCTTGGTGGTTCCAAACTTCTTCCATTTAAGAATGATGGCGCCCACTTTGTTCTTTGGGATCTTCAATGCTGCAGAAATGTTTTGGTACCCTTCCCCAGATCTGTGCCTCTACACAATCCTGTCTCGGAACTATACTACCAACTGATTTGACCTAATGGCTTGGTTTTTGCTCTGACATGCACTGTCAACTGTGGGACCTTATCTAGACAGGTGTGTGCTTTTCCAAATCATGTCCAATCAATTGAATTTACCACAGGTGGACACCAATCAAGTTGTAGAAATAGCTCAAGGATTATCAATGGAAACAGGATGCACCTGAGCTCAATTTTGAGTCTCATAGCAAAGAGTCTGAGTACTTATGTAAATAAGGTATTTCTGTTTTTTTGCTTTGTCGTTACGGGGTATTGTGTGTAGATTGCTGAGTGAAAACATGTATCTTTATCCATTGTAGATTAAGGCTGTAACGTAACAAAATTGATGCATGTTGTGTTTATATTTATGTTCAGTATAGTTAGTAAAAATGTCAAAAATATAATTCCTCTTTGAAATTATGGAGAATTGTGTGTGGGCTAGTGACAGAAAATCTCAATTGAATCCATTTTAAATTCAGGCTGTAACACAACAAAATGTGGAAAATGTCAAGGGGTGTGAATATTTTCTGAAGGCACTGTAACTGTCAAGGGAGGCCTCGTTGTTGCCTTTCTAACGAGGCAATCAAAGCAATAAGGAAAGCTGGAATGGAAATTTCAGTTTACTTCCTGAAATGACGCCAGCCAACCCCAGTCTCTCATGACAGGTTTAACTATTAAACTAAATGGAAGTGGTTCTGGATAAGAGTGTCTGCCTTATCATTAGACAGTATTGATGACGTCAATGGAGGTTGTAAAAAAACCTCATATGACGGGTGTTCAAAGAACTTTTGCCCCCTCAATTTTGCCTTTCATGTCTCTAAAAAGTGGGCTGCATTGTTTGTCACTTCCAAACCAAATAAACTGTTCACCTCAAGTAAATAAATGACAATATTGCTTGGCTAGTTGCCTTACTCTTTAACTCTTCTTTTCATTTGAAGAGAATGCCACCTGCTGATTGAAATGTGATATCAAATAGTCCTAAACTGCCCATTTGAATTGATAAGGAACATTTCATGATCTCTTTTTTTCATGATAGCCATTTAACCCACTTTAGCAGACATTGTTGAACAAAGTGCTCATTCTACTAGCAGAAAGTGGCGGTAGAGCTGTAAGCATTGCATTTCCCTCTGACATTAAGGGTGATGCACGTGAATTATCTCTGGATGGAATGGCTAATGACATCTTTGAACGTACATTTGTCCAACAGTTTTGATATCCGTTCATCATGATCCATTAAACCTCATGGGACAGCAAACTGCTTAATATTCATATAGGAAGGCCCTCGGTTCCAGGGTCTAACCCTCCCCACATCAAGCACCATGAATCAGACATGAAGCCATTGCTCGCATGATGAACTTACCTGGAAGGAGATGTGATGAAAGGAACCCATATACACTCTGCTCCGGTGCCTCCAGGAGAGCTGTGTGTCTCTACTGGGCTGGAGGTCTCTGGTGGCTCCTACAACACCACCATCTCATAGCTAACAAGTTTGACCCAGAGGTGGATGATGTAGCCATTTGATGTCTGGAGTCATACCTTCATTTCAAAGCAACATATGGTTCATCTGGGAGTGTCCGCTTAGTTATACCAAAAACATATAATCATAAACCTGGGGCACATAGAATGCACTGTCTTTACGACAGTTAATTCACTAGGATTACGCAGTATAAAGAACATAAATGGAGGTTGTATAAAAACTCATAATAAGGGTGTTAAAATAAGTCAATAAAGACTTATTTAAAACTTAATTTTACCCTCAAATTTGCCTTTCATGTAAAGTTGGTTTCACCAGTCAATAACACTTGCTATCTGAGCGTCATGTCTGTCATTACAGGAAATTGATCAGTATTTGAAATTGTATAAATGAGAAAACATCAGCTGTCAATTCTCATTCCTCCACAACACACCTGTTTTTACAAATGCACCGCTACTGAGAACAGCGGAGTCCCTGCATAACCTTACTTAGAACAGCGGAGTCCCTGCATAACCTTACTGAGAACAGCGGAGTCCCTGCATAACCTTACGGAGAACAGCGGAGTCCCTGCATAACCTTACTGAGAACAGCGGAGTCCCTGCATAACCTTACTGAGAACAGCGGAGTCCCTGCATAACCTTACGGAGAACAGCGGAGTCCCTGCATAACCTTACGGAGAACAGCGGAGTCCCTGCATAACCTTACTGAGAACAGCGGAGTCCCTGCATAACCTTACTGAGAACAGCGGAGTCCCTGCATAACCTTACTGAGAACAGCGGAGTCCCTGCATAACCTTACTGAGAACAGCGGAGTCCCTGCATAACCTTACTGAGAACAGCGGAGTCCCTGCATAACCTTACTGAGAACAGCGGAGTCCCTGCATAACCTTACTGAGAACAGCGGAGTCCCTGCATAACCTTACTGAGAATAGCGGAGTCCCTGCATAACCTTCCGAAAACATTTAAAACCCGACTTCTTTGAAGAGTAGGCCTATCTTAAATAACTTTCACGGCGCACCCGACGCCGTAACACCACAGGGTGACTCACAACACTGTGGTCAGAATGGACGTTATGAAGAGCCCTCATCCAATCATCTTTAAGAAGACAATAGATGGTTGTTCCCAAATCTATTTAGATGAACACAAATATATGGCTCTGGTTGTTCCTAAATCCATGTGAAAGATCACTTGAGTTTATTTTGGCTTGCTATGCTATGGCTCAACATCCACCATCATTTCCATCAGTAACATAGACAATTGTTTGTCTTTCTCTATCAAAATGCTATGGTTGAGTTTTGGTATTTATTTTCTTCTGTTCATGGAATGATTTGTTTTCCAATGTTTTCCCTGTTTCCAAAACAGGTTAAGTTCCAGCAAGTAGATGAAGAACAAATACATTTTTGAAATTTATTTAAAAGGTATTATAGTGTTACTAATTTGTCACCAGAAAACAAACCAGTTGCCTTAATTTTTTCACTTGATCTTCACATGAGTAGACTGCCATCTTCTGACGTGTGCCTGAAATGCAATGGTCAAAGAGGTCTATAATGATCATTTGAATTGATGAGGAACATTTCATGACCTCTTTTCTGTTATATTTTGTTTCTTTTTGAAAGCCATTTGTATTGTTACACAGTCACTAAACTCAGTGGTAATATTGTACCACCACCCTATTTTATTCCTATCCGGGCCTGGCCAGTTTGATGTGCAGTTCTCCTTTCTCTCATGACAAATGTTTACATGTAACTCACATATAAATTGTGGAATCAAAGTATATAACTAACAAATGTTATACTAATTAACCCCCCCCCACCGCCACCCCCCCAAAAAAATAAGTATATGATGATGTAATCCTTACGAGCCATGTGTTTAAGTTTGTGTCTGCAGAGTGTTGGGGATGAATCAGAATTAGTTGGGTAACATAGATAAGATGTTTTATTTTCATAATATGCTAGTGAGATACTTGTCATTGGAATGTTTCCCTTTGGACTATAGTGTTGGCAGTTGTAGTTATTCCTTCTCAGCTAGGGCTCAGAAACTTGGGGCCCAGAGAGGGGAGAGGTCAGGCTTGTCTTCTTATGGCAATGTGTCTGTAACTATTCCTAAACCATGTGAAGGGATGGCGTGATTAATGTGGAACCAGTTAGTTATCTCCACAATGTCTGTACGCCAGTCACTCCCTCCTTTTCTCATTGGGGGGAGGAGTTTGGCAGTGTCTGGAACCAGTGTATGTCCCCTCTGATGTTGCCCTTCTTTTCTTGACCTAGTATATGACCTAGAGGCTCACTCCCCTCCGTGAGCTTGTCCAGGAGTGGATGTATTTGAGATGGGTGTGTCTAGAATTGACGATTGATATATGCCATTGGATGAGGTAATGTTTTGGTACCAAGAACGAGATTAGAACCTCGTTTAGAGACCCAACTGAATGATAATTTATAGCGAATGCTGTCTGGCTATGGGATACCCCTCTCTCAAGTAAAAGTCTTTCTTTGTGAACAGTTCCTATTATCTGTGGTTTGTCATGTCGACTAGGGGGTGGATCTTTACTATAAAATATCTCAGTTGCCATTATGTTGACCACTCTCAACTTTTCATTAGAGATACTGAAATGTTGAAAGTCAAATGCTATTGCAAAAGCTTAATTATAATTAAAGGTGAAGTTTAAGTATAACTCTAACTGGTGTGTGGTTTGCTCTCTCATCATTTGGTAATACAGGAAATTGCCACAACAAGAGCCATTTACTTTATGTTCATATTCTTATCTTTCATTATTTCTTACTGTTGCTTTGTGTATCCTGTACATACGACTAATAAAACTAAACTTGTGTGTTCCACTTAAAAATTCCCTCATTGCCGCTCTTTGAGAATAAAAAAAAAAAATCAAACTGGAATTTCTGTTTACTTCCTCAATTGACAGAATTGACCCCAACCCTGATGTGAGCGGAATATCCGTGACAATGCTCCCTTCTCTATACTCAGAATATCGTTTTTCAATGGGGGAAGTAAAACAAATAGCTGGAGAGTGTCTTTAATAAATGGACGTCTTGATTTGAAAGGCTCTGGGAAGATAATTATTTTGACTTTTTAGAGTGTTTGTCATAGGCCTACAGGTCAAACCAGTCCACTTTCTACTGATGTAGTTTCTGAAAGTTAAATCAGGAAGGCTGGTCTGAATGCATAGCTGCGGGAAGTAGGGGTTCACCATCAGCACCCCCTGAAAAATCTGAAGAAATGTTGTAATATTTTTTGTTTATATTTTTGTTTGGGCGGGGGATTACCAACAAAAAAAGTGCACTGTGCTTTTAATAGTTCTGTATTAGCGGACCAATAAAGCCATCTCCTCCTGCTCGGCATCATTCTGTTTCTCCAAACCTCAAATTTTGAAGTTGCTCCAAATGTCAGAAGTTAAGGGTTAAGGTTTTTGATAAGGTCAAAACATAAAGTTTAGGCATTCATTACGAATTGTTAAATTAAGGGTTTGGAATACGGAAAACAATTTTAAAAATGAGTGTGTACCACTGGGATTAAACACGCTACCTTCAGATCCGGAGTCATGAGATTACGCCCATTTGCCACCCCCATCCACAACGCTCTAGCAAAACCCAAGTCTACCGCCCCTAGATGGCGGTTTTGCAGGCATTTGCCATCATCCTTCGGACATTTCAAAGTGATCTTGAGTGATCTTGAGCCTGATGTGGTGACTATTGGGAAAGCAGCAGGTAAAATTAAAGCGCTTATATCTAACCTGTGCTAATCCTAAATCGTGCAATTATAACAGTGCACACGGAAATAATGTTTCAGAACCATGGACAGTACTGCAATTGGAGTTAAAAATAGAAGACAGCTGATTGCTGATTTCAGCTCCTTGGATACTGAACAGCGTTGCACACAGTGCCGCTCCCAGCTCCCAACATAGACGATTATGGCAATACTGCTCAAGATCTCTGGTATCTAGTAGTTTAACCATGCTCTGATGTGCTACAATGGTATACTGACAAGACTTTGTCATGAATGCATGAAGGATCATTAGGATATGACCTTATAAGGGGGTCTTGAAAGTGCATTATAACAGCATCATGCAGGCCTTTGTAACACAGGTAACACACAGAGACAAAGCTCAACATAAGGCATGTCATAAACTCTTTAGACACGTTCTTGTTGATCATCTTTTATTTACAGCTCAATTTAAATGTCAATATAGAAGACTTGAAGCTCAATGTACCATCTCAGAAAGGCTGCTCTGCTTCTGACACAGCATGCTGAGTTGAACATACATAACCTGCAAGGTCCACACAAGTCATTTAATGTCCCCAGAAGCCATTCAAGGTCCCTACAAGTCTTCCAGGTTAGATAGAGTCGTTGCGAAAGCTGGCCATTCCATGGGGCAGCATGTAACTTTCAGGACCCACCCCTCACTGTTGGCTGCTCAGAACATATGTGATGACGTTCCAACACAAATGTCTTACATCCATTCAAGCGGTGTGTCAACATTATCTCATCCATTTTCTACTGTTTTCACATTCCAATGTTGAATCGTGCACCATTTGTGTCCATGAGCGAGAAAAATGACTTTCCTCAACTTTGTAAGCAACAATCCCTGTAGTCCTTCATCTATCATTGTCAGTATTCTTCTCACAGTCTGGCACACATTTTGAAATGATTAGTGATTATGCCTCATCTGTTTGGGAAGGGACTGGTTAATGGGTTCGCTAAAAACTTTGTGCAATTTGATTGCCACAACTGAAATGACCAATAGAATCCGTCGGTATGTCATAGGCTGTGGATTACAGTTTATTTCAATCCCTTTGGTGCAATTTTCACAAGTATGTGGTAAATTTTCACAACAAGCACAAACATCTAAACAGATCATCAAAATGGCTCAGGTTTCAAAACTCTAAGCACATTTTCAATTGACTGAGTAGAACAAACAAATTCACAAAGTTACTGCATCAAATCACTCTTTCAATTTGGATATATATTCAATCTAAGTACCTGCTTTTCAAAATGCAATATTCCCTTTATTTTTTATATGGTTTTCTTATAATTTGTTAAGAATACAATTATCTATCACTTAATAAATCTGCTCAAAACTGATAACTACTGAACCAAAATGATGTAATGCCTACTTTACGTATACAGTTCGATAACTGCTGAACACTGTACATTTCTATATTTTTACCTCATAAATGTATCAGTTTGACATCAATTTATGTTGGAAGGTAAATCCAAATCATATATGGATGTGACTGTAAATACTACATCATTCTCCATCAGCCAGTGTGCTTCAATAGGAAAAAATGGAAAGAGTCACTCTGTGTGCTACAATTTGGAATGGTAGTGTAGTGTTGAAATGCCTGTATTGTGTATAATAATATATTTCACTCATCATCTGAATTTCATTTGTACATTATAAGCTGATGAATTTCAAGCAGAGCGACAGGCGATACTGTATTAGTTGACAAGTCACGTAGAAAAGGTGATCTTTCACAATGTTGCATGCGGCAGAAATAGCATACAAAACACCGTACGACGTTTTTACAGTAGCCAACTGCTTTACAATACCCCTATTTCTGATGATTTGTCCTACACATGTGCTGTATAAGGATTATGAAACCGTTAAACTGACATATTTCTCAACATGCTCACAACCTGCCATTGGATACAAATTGTTTAAAAAAATGGTATGTCAAGTTAGAATCAAATACTGTATGGAAAATATATATTTACCATCTAGTATGCTTTCTATTTAGCACTTGAAAAAGAACAGTTTTGAAATGTGTATGAGCAGTGCACAACCCAGGTATTTCAGCAGTGCATTGTGCACTACAATATAATCCCAAATTGTAGCACATAGTGACTCTTTCCCCTTTTGTCCTATTGGAGCACATAGTGACTCTTTCCCTTTTGTCCTATTGGAGCACATAGTGAGTCTTTCCCTTTTGTCCTATTGGAGCACATCGTGAGTCTTTCCCTTTTGTCCTATTGGAGCACATAGTGAGTCTTTCCCTTTTGTCCTATTGGAGCACATCGTGAGTCTTTCCCTTTTTTCCTATTGGAGCACATAGTGAGTCTTTCCCTTTTGTCCTATTGGAGCACATAGTGAGTCTTTCCCTTTTGTCCTATTGGAGCACATAGTGACTCTTTCCCTTTTGTCCTATTGGAGCACATAGTGAGTCCTTCCCTTTTGTCCTATTGGAGCACATCGTGAGTCTTTCCCTTTTGTCCTATTGGAGCACATAGTGAGTCTTTCCTTTTTGTCCTATTGGAGCACATCGTGAGTCTTTCCCTTTTGTCCTATTGGAGCACATAGTGAGTCTTTCCCTTTTGTCCTATTGGAGCACATAGTGAGTCTTTCCCTTTTGTCCTATTGGAGCACATAGTGACTCTTTCCCTTTTGTCCTATTGGAGCACATAGTGAGTCTTTCCCTTTTGTCCTATTGGAGCACATAGTGAGTCTTTCCCTTTTGTCCTATTGGAGCACATAGTGACTCTTTCCCTTTTGTCCTATTGGAGCACATAGTGAGTCCTTCCCTTTTGTCCTATTGGAGCACATCGTGAGTCTTTCCCTTTTGTCCTATTGGAGCACATAGTGAGTCTTTCCCTTTTGTCCTATTGGAGCACATCGTGAGTCTTTCCCTTTTGTCCTATTGGAGCACATAGTGAGTCTTTCCCTTTTGTCCTATTGGAGCACATAGTGAGTCTTTCCCTTTTGTCCTATTGGAGCACATAGTGACTCTTTCCCTTTTGTCCTATTGGAGCACATAGTGAGTCTTTCCCTTTTGTCCTATTGGAGCACATAGTGACTCTTTCCCTTTTGTCTTATTGGAGCACATAGTGACTCTTTCCCTTTTGTCCTATTGGAGCACATAGTGACTCTTTCCCTTTTGTCTTATTGGAGCACATAGTGACTCTTTCCCTTTTGTCCATTGGAGCACATAGTGAGTCTTTCCCTTTTGTCCTATTGGAGCACATAGTGAGTCTTTCCCTTTTGTCCTATTGGAGCACATAGTGAGTCTTTCCCTTTTGTCCTATTGGAGCACATAGTGAGTCTTTCCCTTTTGTCCTATTGGAGCACATAGTGAGTCTTTCCCTTTTGTCCTATTGGAGCACATATTGACTCTTTCCCTTTTGTCCTATTGGAGCACATAGTGACTCTTTCCCTTTTGTCCTATTGGAGCACACTGGCTGATTTGCTTTTACCTTCCAACATAAATTGATGTCAAATTGATACCTTTAGGTAAAAATATAGACATTTACAGTGTTCAACAGTTATCAAACTATATACGTTAACTAGGCAGTACATACTTGTGGTTCAGTAGCTATCAGTTTTGAGCAGTTTGATTAAGTGATAGATAATTGTATTGTTAACAAATGACAAGAAACTCATATCAAAAGTAAAGTGAATATTGCATTTCGAAAAGCAGATACTTAGATTGATTATTTATCCAAATTTGAAAAAAAGTGATTTGATGCAGTGAACAAGTGACTTTTTTTGTTTGTTTTACTCAGCCAATTGCAAATGTGAGTTTTGAAACATGAGCGATTGTGATGATCTGTTTTGATTTTTGTGCTTGCTGTGAAGATGTACCACATAGTAGTGAAAATTGCACAAAAGTGATTGAAAAAAACAAACAACTGAAAATAGTCGTTAAAATGACTACACGGTGAGCCGATAATTATCTGATGTATTGGTGACAAAATAAATGGGCTCATGGTATTTAATGGAAAACTGACTCAGGGGTGAAAGATGTGAGAAACCCCAATGAATGCACAATCAAAGGTTCTGAACATAAGATAGGGGGCATTACACATGTTATCAGTTTAGAGTTTTGTACTTAAGAGTTTAGAAAATATATTACTTACATCTGAAAAAAAGGAGAGTTCTTGCTTTTAAAGTGATACTAGTATTTTATACAATGTCCATTTGATTCAACCTTACCAAACCACCCATATGAATTATGCCTTTTTCGTATATGTGCTAATATATACACACATGTTTTATGTGTGTGGTATGCCTGTGTGGGTATTTGCGTCGTTTCATGTTATTCACTCTCATATTGTTCTCCATATCTTGGAGAGAGAGAGAGACAGAGAGCGAGAGAGAGAGAGAGAGAGAGAGAGAGAGAGAGAGAGAGAGAGAGAGAGAGAGAGAGAGAGAGAGAGAGAGAGAGAGAGAGACTGTGTGTGTGCTTGTGTACGCATGTGTAGGTCCATATGTATGTGTGAGTTTGCCTGTGTGCATATACAAACACACAGATAACACATCCTAACAGCTGCACCTTCCATAACACCTCGATAAAGGATGGCGAGAGTCCACAAAAAAGACCAACAAAATTCCCATATCTCACCGTGGCATCTCTGGTTTCGTACAAATGAAACATCTCCTCTGATATTGGTCTTCAGTCAGCAACAGAATGTCCACACCAACAATTCATCCTCCGAATCTACAGGGGGCGCTCAATTCTCTCACACTGCTCATACAACTCATACCGAGGACTCCCGGGCGGTTTTGGAGTGCAGGGCCTTGGCTTGGCTGAAGAAGGGGTAGGTGGTGCAGAGGCAGCCCGATGCCACGGTAAGTCCCAGGCTGACCCAGGCGCAGAAGATGGACCAGCCGTAAGCATGGTCCACGTCGCCGGGCAGTCCATAGATGAAGGGTGGGTTCCGGGAGAGGTCGTAGGAGACGCTGGCGGCGTAGGTGCACAAGGAGATGGTGCAGAAGATCCCTGGAGGGGACACATTTTTAGCGCCAAGATTTTTATTTAAGAGGTCATACAGGACTCAAATAACAACAAAGGACAGACTAGGCAGTTGAAGTAAGATCATGAGGCATTTCTAAGTTATATTCTTCAAGAATCAATGGCTTTATATTATTCATTAAAAAGTCTAAAAATGGATGTACCAATCCCGAATTGCCACTTTAATAACCATCTGCATGGAATGGTAATTAATGAGTATAACATCAATAAATAAACAAAAAAACACAAGTTGAAAGGAAATCTAAAACTCAACTGAAATGAAAAATGAGCCGCCCTATTGTGTAATGTTATAAATATGTTATAGGAATGTTTGCATACAACCATTGAAGTAGTCTCCTGTCTGTAGCGATTAGCTATTATGAATGGCTATGGCATGTTTTATTATGCATATTAACACCTGTGTTTAAGGTATTATGAATGCATCTGTATCCATTAGGCATTTTCAAATTCTGCTAAAAAAGAGCCTTTACTGTATGTGTTTGATGAACAGTTGGGAGGAAGATTTGGACGAGAGAAAGAGAGGGAGAGAGAGAGAGAGAGAGAGACAAAGGGGGATAAAACTAAAGATAGAGATATAGAGATAAGCTGTTGTAAAAGAGGCACAGAGAGACACAAGTTGAAACAAACAATGATAGGGAAAGAGAAGCACACACTCTCTCTATATCGCTGTCTCTCTCTCTCTCTGTCTCTCTAACACACACACACATAGGAGAGGTAGGGTGTTGGTAGTTGGCAGGCTTTGTACCTGCCATGAGGAAGAGCAGGCCGGAGACGTGCTGGGTGAGGCTCTCCTCCCAAAAGAAGCCCACTGTGGCCACAATGCTGCCACACAGCAAAACGGCAGCCGCCATCCCAAGGAACCCCGCCGTGATTCGCCGCAGATCTGAGACACACACACACACACACACACACACACACACACACACACACACACATATAAACATAACACACACAAGCAAGTACACAAAGATACAGACACCAGCATACACAAAAGCGAACACATAAGCACACACACACACACACATAGACAAACACAAAGCGTACACACACACAAGGGCACACACACACAAGTGAAAACATTAGCACACACGCACACACCAACATTTCCATGACAACCACCCCTTAGTAAACCCGCTCATGCTACCCCTCAACAGTCTCCAAACAACCACGGGAAACGTTTGTTTTTATTCGGTAATACTTTGCATTTCGTCTCCCCTGTCCTACATTTGTTACAACCCTGTCATAAGAATGACATGACGCCTGTCATAACGTAAAATGGCCAGCAACGACTGTTAAAAATAGGTGAATTTGAATGATTTCCTTAATGCATCATGACAGCATTGTGCCTTGTTTTTCCGTACACGTTATGGCAAGCATTATGTCACTCAACACACAACAGTGTTATAGCGGGATATATTGATGGGAATATTCAATTCCTGCAACTATACTGTAACAACATTATGACACATTGATCATAAATCACATATCCGATACTATACCCCCCCCCCCAAAAAAATGTAGGCCTACTCTGCATCTCATACATTTGTCAGATCGAGTTGCAGTATCCTAACACAGGATCAAACTCGAACAGGAAAAACACTGGTAGCGTCCCAAATAACACCCTATGCACTTAATAGGGAACAACTGTGCACTCAAAAGTGGTGCACTTAATAGGGAATAGGGTGCCATTTGGGATGCACACCACTGTCTAAAGGTGGCAGGCTGAAAAAAAGAAAACCAATCGTATGTTGACTTTGATGAATGTTCTTCCTCAGACTAGTTGTGTAGTAATAATACGACCGTGTGGAGTTAATATGTTTTTCTTTTACAAGCTGACATTTACTTCCTCCCCGTGAACATTTTCTATAACCATGAAGTAATCCGATCATCAGGGGTCGGACACTGGAGTAGGAATTCTAGCTTCGAAAGGTTAGCTTAACATATTCAGCATGTGGGTACAGTATTAGCTTTATTACAGATCATGGTTCTCTGAAGAGATCACTATGGTTGTCTGAAGGTTCTAAAGGTTCCACAGCATGAAGCCAAAGGAATATGGAGCACTGGAATTTGGACTTCCACTGTTATTTCATTGTCAAACCTAGACACAACAGACATGTTCAGAACCTTTCGTCTACAGTACTGTACGAAGCACTGAAAAACATATTTTAAAAACACACATATAAAACATGTAACTATTTATACAAAAAAACACACAATACAAGGGATGGGAAGAGCAAGTAACAGTAAAACATTTCCCCAATAAATCATGGAAATAATATGGGTAGGGATACAATGATATTGTTTGAGCAAAGATGGTGGTAGAAATTTGCCCCAAATCCGTAAGATGAAAGTTAGGGTCGCTATGTTTTTTGCACCAACCACTACCTGGAAAAGCTCATCTAAAAAGGACCCTAACACTACTCATGATAGACGTCAGACTATCCCACCACAGACACCAACATAGATCAGTTGTAGGGCACCTGGAATCAAACTTCGCACACCACACCAAGAGCATCTAACCATTGTTCAAAAGACTTTTGGCTCAGACCAAACCGGAAATGAGCTAGCATTTTCTACCTCTGGTTCGTTGGGCATTGCTATTGTGGAAATGAATGGGGAAAGAATGGGATTTTAGGATAAACTCTGAAAATAAGATCTGAAGTTAACACATGCTTAGGAGATCTTATATGTTTTGTTCTATGAGATAATATCAGTCAGTTTACATGACATTTATGATTTCTAAAGTATTTATGTACTATATGTGCTTGTTTTGATTACATAAATGCTTCAAAATTCACAAAGTGACATTAGCGGAGGAAGATTATCTCATAGAACGAAACGTATAAGATCTCTTAAGCCTGTGTTTACCAGATACCTTATTTTTGGCATATATCCAACCCCCCCAGAAAAACACACGTTTCCCCATAGGCTTTGGCCAACGAGCCATGTTGCAGTTAGCCTCCTTTAGTTCCTACAAAAAGACACCATTACTATTTATCTCTATAAAAAACAGCTAGCCATGCAAGCGGTTTTATTGCTGATGGTTCTGGGACTGCAATACATACGTAAGAGATGCCATTCATCTTGCTGAATGGTTCTCGTCAGGTTGAGCGGGATGTTTCGAAGCCGAATAGGCTGAGAGAAATGGTACTTGACAGTTGTGCATCGGTCCGCAATACCTGTAGAGAGAATGGATTACTAAAAAGCTCTACGTTTTAACATTAGCACGTATGACTTCTGTTATGTAAAATCGTTGCCCTACTTACAGATCTTTACTTGAAGTTACCATAAGATGTATATGGCATAATGCCATATTATAATGGTTTATAATCATGTACTGTATAAAAGTTTCATTTAACTTTTAATGTCATAACAGCTTTATGTCAGTGATCGTTAATAAACCAATTAGGCACATTTGGGCAGTCTTGATACAACATTTTGAACAGATAAGCAATGGTTCATTGGATCTGTCTAAAACGTTGCACATATGCTGCCATCTAGTTGCCGAAATCTAAATTGTGCCTGGGCTGGAATAATACATTATGGCCTTATCTTTTACCAGATCTAATGTGTTACATTTTCATACATTATTTTTACATTTCCACAAACTTCAAAGTGTTCTCTTTCAAATGATATCAAGAATATGAATATCCTTGCTTCAGGTCCTGAGCTACAGGCAGTTAGATTCGGGTATGGAATTTTAGGGGAAAATTTAAAAAAGGGTTGGATCCTTTTGTGTCATAAACCAGGCATTGCATATTATACAGGGAATGCTTATAACAGTGTTATAAATTTGATGTGTCAGGTCACATTGTAAAGGGCAATACTCAATATATTTTTTTACCGTCATTAACTGCCTCAAACTGTGACATTTGAGCTCTTGTATTTCCATGCAATGGCTAACTTGGTTTGAAAATAGTAAACACTGTGACATTTACTTGGCTTTGAAGCAGCGCATGACTTGGGTTGTCCAGTTTCCCTTACGCGCATGGCAGGCCTAGGTCTACTGTAGAGTTGAATTGGTATAGTAATCAACTACACTGCTCAAAAAAATTAAGGGAACACTTAAACAACACAATGTAACTCCAAGTCAATCACACTTCTGTGAAATCAAACTGTCCACTTAGGAAGCAACACTGATTGACAATAAATTTCACATGCTGTTGTGCAAATGGAATAGACAAAAGGTGGAAATTATAGGCAATTAGCAAGACACCCCCCAAAACAGGAGTGATTCTGCAGGTGGTGACCACAGACCACTTCTCAGTTCCTATGCTTCCTGGCTGATGTTTTGGTCACTTTTGAATGCTGGCGGTGCTCTCACTCTAGTGGTAGCATGAGACGGAGTCTACAACCCACACAAGTGGCTCAGGTAGTGCAGTTCATCCAGGATGGCACATCAATGCGAACTGTGGCAAAAAGGTTTGCTGTGTCTGTCAGCGTAGTGTCCAGAGCATGCAGGCGCTACCAGGAGACAGGCCAGTACATCAGGAGACGTGGAGGAGGCCGTAGGAGGGCAGCAACCCAGCAGCAGGACCGCTACCTCCGCCTTTGTGCAAGGAGGTGCACTGCCAGCGCCCTGCAAAATGACCTCCAGCAGGCCACAAATGTGCATGTGTCTGCTCAAACGGTCAGAAACAGACTCCATGAGGGTGGTATGAGGGCCCAACGTCCACAGGTGGGGGTTCTGCTTACAGCCCAACACCGTGCAGGATGTTTGGCATTTGCCAGAGAACACCAAGATTGGCAAATTCGCCACTGGCGCCCTGTGCTCTTCACAGATGAAAGCAGGTTCACACTGAGCACATGAACACATGTGACAGACATGACAGAGTCTGGAGACGCCGTGGAGAACGTTCTGCTGCCTGCAACATCCTCCAGCATGACCGGTTTGGCGATGGGTCAGTCATGGTGTGGGGTGGCATTTCTTTGTGGGGCCGCACAGCCCTCCATGTGCTCGCCAGAGGTAGCCTGACTGCCATTAGGTACCGAGATGAGATCCTCAGACCCCTTGTGAGACCATATGCTGACACATGCACATTTGTGGCCTGCTGGAGGTCATTTTGCAGGGCTCTGGCAGTGCACATCCTTGCACTAAGGCGGAGGTACCGATCCTGCTGCTGGGTTGTTGCCCTCCTACGGCCTCCTCCACGTCTCCTGATGTACTGGCCTGTCTCCTTGTAGCGCCTCCATGCTCTGGACACTACGCTGACAGACACAGCAAACCTTTTTGCCACAGTTCGCATTGATGTGCCATCCTGGATGAACTGCACTACCTGAGCCACGTGTGTGGGTTGTAGACTCCGTCTCATGCTACCACTAGAGTGAAAGCACCGCCAGTATTCAAAAGGGACCAAAACATCAGCCAGGAAGCATAGGAACTGAGAAGTGGTCTGTGGTCACCACCTGCAGAATCACTCCTGTTTTGGGGGGTGTCTTGCTAATTGCCTATAATTTCCACCTTTTGTCTATTCCATTTGCACAACAGCATGTGAAATTTATTGTCAATCAGTGTTGCTTCCTAAGTGGACAGTTTGATTTCACAGAAGTGTGATTGACTTGGAGTTACATTGTGTTGTTTAAGTGTTCCCTTTATTTTTTTGAGCAGTGTATATACAGAACAAATTAATTTAACTTGGCCTGTGCTGTTGCCTATTTTGTTATCTTTCCAAACTGGACAGGTTTAGACAGGTTTACATTGTGAGTTCTCAGTAACACTTTATAAGGTACCCTTTTTAATTTGTTTATAATGCATTTACAAATGATTAAATAACTGTTATAAGTCGTTTAGAACCGGTACCTTTGAAAAAAGGCTGCCTATAAAGTGTTACCAAGTTACCTTTGCTGATGTTACGGTGTCTCTAAAGGTGAGCTACTGTAAAATGTTGTCTCTTTCTTATATGAGAGTACAGTTGTCACGTGTGCTCCCTCTCCGGCCTCTGGGTCACCAGGCTGCTCGTTATGGCGCACACCTGTCACCATCGTTACACGCACCTGCGCGTCATCAGACTCACCTGGACTCCATCACGTCCCTGATTACCTTCCCTGTATATGTCACTCCCTTTGGTTCCTTCCCCAGGCGTCATTGTTTCTGTTTCTGTTCCAGTGTTTAGTCTGTGCGTTGTTCGTGTTTCTTGTTTTGTTTTATGTTGTGTTTATTTATTAAAACACTCACTCCCTGAACTTGCTTCCCGACTCCCAGCGCACATCGTTGCAGAATGACGCCTCACCTAAGGGAAGTATCAGGGAGTGTTTTTATTTTGTTCGGTGGGAATGACGTCGGGTCCGGGAGCCGCTACAGGCTCTCGTACCTCAGACAGATCGCCACACTCCCCTGCCTCCGCCGCTTCGTCAGGCTCTCATGCCTCAGCCAGATCGCCAGGCTCCCCTGCTACAGCCGGCTCGTCGGGCTTTCATGCCTTCACCGGATCGCCAGACTCCCCTGCTTCCACCAGCTCGTAAGGCTCTCATGCTTCAGCCGGATTGCCAGGCTCCCCTGCCTCAGCCGGTCTGTCAGGTTGCCGCGCCCCAGCCGGCGACAGCATCTAGCTGTGATGATGTTTTTCAGTGGCAGGGACTGGGAGACTAGTCAGGATCGTGGGAAAGATGAACGAAGCAAAGTACAGAGAGATCCTTGATGAAAACCTCCTCCATAGCGCTCAGGATCTCAGACTGGGGTGAAGGTTTATCTTCCAACAAGACAACGACCCTAAGCACACAGCCAAGACAACGCAGGAGTGACTTCGGGACATGTCTGTGAATGTCCTTGAGTGGCCCAGCCAGAGCCCGGACTTGTACCCGATTGGACATCTCTGGAGACACCTGGAAATAGCTGTGCAGCGATGCTCCCCATCCAACCAGACAGAGCTTGAGAGGATCTACAGAGAAGAACGGGAGAAACTCCCCAAATACAGGTGTGCCAAGCTTGTAGTGTCATTTCCAAGAAGCCTCGAGGCTGTAATCGCTGACAAAGGTGCTTCACCCAAATACTGAGTAAATAGTCATTTGCAAAAATGTCTAAAAACCTGTTTTTGCTTTGTTGTTATGGGGTATTGTGTGTAGATTGATGAGGTGGAAAAACTATTTCATTTTAAAATAAGGCTGTAACAAAAAAATGTGTTAAAGGTCAAGGGGTCTGAATAGTTTCCTAATGCACTGTATATATGGTTCTATGTAGAACCCTTCATGCCTTCCAAAGAATCCTTCTTGCTTTCCAATCATCAAATAACCCTTTCTTCCAAAAACGGTTCTTAGGATGTTAAAAGTTCTAGGTTAGAAACCTTCGCCTTCCAAAGAACCCTGTCTTCCAAAAAGGGTTCTTCTGATCAAAACGGTTCTTGGTAGAACCCCAACCTTCCGCAAAGAACACTTTTGGAATGCTATTTTCTAAGAGTGTATGGGCACAATTCTTCACAGGTTGAAGCAGGTATCAAATGAAATCCACATTGACAGAAATCAAACGGTAGGTGTTGAAGCTCGAAGTCCTTCACATGACACCTCAGCTGTTTTAAATGCAAGGTGGCAAGTGGGTTTCGGTGACATTTAACCGCTGGCTTAATCAGGGTGACATTAATCTTGATGGACTGGACACCGTGCGGAAAAGTTATCATTTCATCCCGATCAACTTTTTGAGTTTCAACCTTAAAAATACTTTGTAGGAACTTGAACTTCAGCACATTGGGCATGAATTCAGTTTTAGAAAAAGGTTTATTCTGTCGTTTCCCTGAAGGAGATCCCTTTATGGTTGTAGGTAGAACACTTTCAGTCAAATAAAACTTTTAGATCCCTTTTTTCCAAAGAGAAGGTTCTTAAGAACCCTGTAGAATTCCACGTTGAACACTTTTCCCTGGAGAATAAAAAATGGCTTCCAAGGGGGTTCTTCGTGGGTAAAAAAAAAGGTGATATCTAAAACCTATAAGGGTTCTTAGGCTGTCCCTTCCAGGTAGAACCCTTTTGCTTCCAAGTAAAACCATTTTGGGTTCCATGTAGAACCCTTTCCACAGAGGGTTTAACATGGAACCCAAAATGGTTCTACCTGGAACCAAAAAGGGTTTAACTGGAATCAAAAAGGGTTCTCCTATGGGTACAGCCAAAGAACCCTTTGGAATATTTTTTTCTAAGTGTAGTCAATCAACACTTTGGCTTTTGTAGCCCTATAGATGGCTCTATTGACAATTTGACTGGCATAACAACATAAACAAACATTTCCAAGGCCTGTCTACAACGATTACCACTGTGGGAAAATGAGAGGGAAATAAAAGTAAAAATGTTCCTCATAAATTAGCATATTAATAACCTAAATCATTAGGCTATAATTTCCCAGCACCCTCATCATGATGCGACAATTATAGAAATCATAATAGCCTACTAAAGCAAGCCTTGGTAATGAGTTTGAAATAGCAATTAATGTTCCTGGAAATTAGTTTGGGCGTGTATAATCATGAGCCCTTGTGTATGAGCACTCATAAACCTTGTTTTGACGCAATGCACGTATGCAGAATCATCACCACAGATGGAGCTACCTCGATTAAAGGGATGCAAAACAGTCCTTGCCTATAGTCACGGATTATTGACAGCAAATTTGACAACTGTTTTTCTTTCCTCCCACTTTTTAATGTGCACATTAAAACTTACCCTTTGATATGAGTTTATCGATATCCCGGTCCATGCCTTGAAAGTAGCATTTTCTCCAGAGTCCAGAATATGTGGAGAACAACGGACGCCCACATTCCGTCTCAAGAATCCCCATCCCCAGTATCGCCCTCCAGTTCTCAAGTAATTCCTCCTCTCTACTCCCGACGTGAATCGGCTTCATAAGCGCCACGTTCCGTTTGGAGTTGCTGTTGTCCACAAGAGGCAAGTGGTATATTGGCATCTCCCTGTTTTTCTGGTCGTTAGAATCCGACCCATACTTGTCGCAGTTCTCCTTATGCCTTCTGGTGTCTGTCTCGTACCAATGGTCGGTGAAGATAGCGGTGACCAACAAGAGTAAAGAGATAACGCTCATGGACACGCTCAGAGCCGTTGCAAGAGCTTGTTTCTCCATGGTTTGAACATCAGCGCTCGGCGCTATGCGCACAGTTTAGACGTGTTGACAGTCGGACGCCCTTCTTCCAGCACCTACTATTCCAGTTACTACGCATTTTTACGCATCCTCTGACCTGCGAACATGGTCTACAGTCGAGAGCGCATTGGAATTGGCTGCTTCCCACTCGCGGGTTGCTGAAAACAACACAGGTGGATCGGTACGGTGTCCGCAAGCGTGCTGGGTGTGGGCTAAACTCCGCACTTGCCTCTCTGTGCTAGAGATTACTCGTGTTTACCTGCAGAAACCACACCACCCCTATCGCTCTTTCCCTCTCCTCAGCACCTGGGCTTGTCCTCTTCGTCCGTGACACAGTCGGGTAAAACGGAGGGCTCCTCCTATTCGCATGGAGAGGAAAATGACCATCTCCCGGAGGCGACATACAGCGTATGTGAGGGAATGTCAAGGTTGTCCTACTCTTTCACAGTCAGTAATAAAGATGGGTGTGTCTATAAGAGAAAATAATGGTTTCCTGTAACTTAACCCTTGCATCCTAATTTTGATAAAACATCAATTTCCCCAATACACCAAGTAACAAGTAACAGGTTGACAATTTTAATGTGTAAAACTTAAATTACTCTCTCTCTCTCTCTCTCTCTCTCTCTCTCTCTCTCTCTCTCTCTCTCTCTCTCTCTCTCTCTCTCTCTCTCTCTCTCTCTCTCTCTCTCTCTCTCTTTCTCTCTCTCTCTCAGATGCAGACACATACACATACACACACACTTCAAACATATGATACAGGCCGAAACGTTTGTCTATCTACCTACCCCTAAATTAAATTAATACTAAAAAGAAACCCTGAATCTCCTTTTTGAGTGCAGACCAGCTACAATGTTGGAATTGTATTACATTTTGGTTGACGCACCTGTTCTGAGCACAGTGGTCACACAAACTATGAATGATATGAGCCTTTACTGTAGTACTCTCTCTCTCTTACACACATACACACTACCAAACAATTGACTCCCATTCAAAATCCTATTTTCACTAACCCCTAAACCTAACCATTAACCCTAACCCCTAATCCTAAACCAGACACAAACTCCTAACGCTAAACCTACCCCTAACCCTAATTGTAAACCTAATTGTAACCCTAAACCTAACTCCTAAGCCTAAAATAGCCTTTCTCCTTTTGGGGAAGGAAGACAAAAAGTCCCCAATTTTCCTTGTTTTACTATCCTTGTGAGGACTTCTGGTCCCCACAAGGATAGTGAAACCAAACACACCCACACAATGGCCATATCAAAGTGAACTAATGAACAGAGTTCATGAACTGTACATAAAGCTTTCAGGGGACTTATCCAAAATGTCAGGATTTTCAACAGTCCCCAAACAAATGATCAATAGCCATTTCAGCATCATGCTATTGCAATTCTATTCTGTCACAGTATCAAAGTCTGAATTGAGCTCATAGTGATGAAATAATTGCCACAAAGCGAGCATTGCTGAAATGGATTTGTGGGTGTTTATTTGGCTTGTTTGATCTGCACCTTTGCCAGCTCTAATAATGGCCCATTAAAATGGAGCCTGGATGTGTGCCTGGCATGACAAAAATTGCATAACTAAACATGTAAATGGTGATGACAATGATTGCAATCTGTACTGGTGGAGTGAACATGGGAAAAAACATTGATCAATTAAATTGGCACATTTGCTAGTTGACCAAATTGGTACAAATCACAAATCAAATATTATTTGTCACATGTGCTAAATACAAGAGTGAAATGCTACTTACAACCCTTAACCAACAATGCAGTTTTAAGGAAAATAAGTGTTAAGAAAGTAAAAAATAAATAAATACAAAAATAAAAATAGAAAAATAACAAATGATTAAAGAGCAACAATAAAATAACAGTAACGAAGCTATATACGTACAGCGTCAATGTGCGGGGGCACTGGTTAGTTGAGGTATTTGAGGTAATATGTACATGTAGGTAGAAGTAAAGTGGGGGGGGGGGGGGGGGGGTCAATGCAAATAGTCCAGGTAGCCATTTGATGAGCTGTTCAGGAGTCTTATGGCTTGGGGGTAGACACTGTTAAGAAGCCTTTTGGACATAGACTTGGCACTCCAGCACCGCTTGCCGTGCGGTAGCAGAGAGAACAGTCTATGACTAGGGTGGCTGGAGTCTTTGGCAATTTTTAGGGCCTTCCTCTGACACCGCCTGGTATAGAGGCTCTGAATGGCTGAAAGTTTGGCCCCAGTGATGTACTGGGCCGTACGCACTACCCACTGTAGTGCCTTGCGGTCAGAGGCCGAGCAGTTGCCATACGAGGCGGTGATACGACCAGTCACAATTCTCTCGATGGTGCAGCTGTAGAACTTTTTGAGGATCTGAGGAACCATGATAGTTTGTTGGTGATGTGGACACCAAGGAACTTGAAGCTCTCAACCTGCTCCACTACAGACCCGTTGATGAGAATGGGGGTGTGCTTGGCCCTCCTTTTCCTGTAGTCCACGATCATCTCCTTTGTCTTGATCACGTTGAAGGAGAGGTTGTTATCCTGGCACCACACTGCCTGGTCTCTGGCCTCCTCCCTATAGGCTGTCTCATCGTTGTCGGTGATCAGGCCTACCACTGTTTTGTCGTTGGCAAACTTAATGATGGTGTTGGAGTCGTGCTTGGCCATGCATTTGTGGGTGAACAGGGAGTTGGAGGGGGCTGAGCACGCACCCCTGAGCGGCCAACGTGTTGATGAACAGTGTGGCAGATGTGTTGTTACCTACCCTTACCACCTGGGGGTGGCCTGTCAGGAAGTCCAGGATCCAGTTGCATTCTCACATTGATGTTCTTTTTGTCCGGGTCGGTAGTCATTTAGGCAGGTTACCTTGGTGTTCTTAGGCACAGGTTCTGCTTGAAACATGTTGGTGTTACAGACTCGGTCATACTAACGTCCTTGTAATCTGTTTGGTCTGGTGCCTTGTGAATGTTGCCTTGTTTAAAGGTCTTACTCACATTGGTTACGGAGAGCGTGATCATACAGTCGTCCGGAACAGCTTGTGCTCTCATGCATGTTGGAAAAGGTTACATTGTGTGTGTGATTGTCTTTGTTGAATACATTTTTTTGTGCTGTGCATTCCTATTTTCAGATTAGTATAGGCCTAGGGAGTAGGGACAGATCCATCTAGTGACACCTGTTTTTCTCTGGAGGATATTACACAAAGGCAGGACATCAAGGGAAATTAAGAATAAGAGTGATGTGTGATATGGTCAAATGTAATAATGCATTGGCTTTGTATTAGTCATTTTTCGATCATTCAGTAATATGGACTTTTTAATAGTTCTGTACAATAATACATTCAATCAAATAGTAAGTTATAAATAATACATGTATTGCAAACTTTCCACATGCACAAATGCCTAGTAATTCTGGCTCACAAGACAACAGATTATAATAAATTCCCACAATATGATTGACTGTATGGTTATTATTTTGTGTGCTTTCCAGTTTTACAGAAAAGCAATACAATGTATCAATATAGTAGGCTAATGCAGCATATTATCTATTATACCATAATTATTGATTGGTATAATCAAACTCATAAGATTGTTTTTCCAAGTTTATGATCCTTATTTTCCTAATTCTCAAATTCTATGCTATTTTACTCTATTGCACTCTGGATATTTGTGAGAATGAGAATAAATTATCCAGCTGTAAACAAGTAGAGAATTACTAGGGTATTCATGATCCTCGTGTCAAAAACATTTCTGTAGGATACACAAAACCAAACTAGTCGCTCCTAAACTCTGGTTTCAGATCAGTTTAGCGTTTCACCCCCAACGATTGAGAATTTGTGGACGCTAAACTGATCCCAGATCTGTGTCCAGGGGTAGAATTCTACCAGAGACCCCAGCCAGCCAGCGACCCACCCTCTTGTCGCCCATTCCTTGCATTCCCCTCTTGGACAAGCTGGCTGCGGCGCACGCGCAGTGCTCAGAGGAGGCCATGTTAAAGTCAGGCAGTGATATTTTCTGACGACGTGTGTTTATATTGTATGTTTTTCGTTATATGTGGTGTCAGTGTTACAACAAATATAGCGACTGGATAACTAAACCGGGGACCTAAAAATGGCTTCCACTTTCGACCTTTCAAGGCGAAATCCGCAAGAGGATTTCGAGCTAATACAGAGAATTGGGAGCGGGACCTACGGAGATGTATACAAGGTAAAAGGGATTTTAGCTATACATTGTCCTCTTTTTTGATAAACCATTGATATGCTACCAATAAAGACATTGTTATTAGTAACCTGACTACAATGTAGGAACTTGGAGTAGCCTTCAGGAGTTTAGACAGTCGGGAAATAACAGTGGTTGTTGAGATAGTAACTACTGTATATCCAAGCTGTTAGCATGTTTACCAACTCGCTACAGATGTGTTCCAATTCACAAAGCCTACTACATCCGTAAGGAATTCTACCTATTATTGTAATACATGTTTACGTATCCCGGCCAAATTCCACGAACGATATTGTAATAATGTTTTCAATTTGCTTTCACAGTGTTGTCATCGCAATCCTTAGCACAATAGTGGACTAAAGTAGCCTAACATTATTCCTTATAGTCATAGGACCTTACATGTTCTGTACTTCTTCTATGGTATATTGACGATCACACAATGTTATGTGCATCCCGCCACCTACTGTACGGGATGGAAACAGGATTCCCCCCAAAAAATAAATAAACTAAACCAAATCAGAAACTTTTCTGATAAAAAATATAACAGATCTGATCGCTACACAGGCCCAAAAACCTTTCTACCGCAGCCACAATAATGTCCAGTTTTTTAGACTTCTTTGAGACTTAGAGTTATTATTCTTTGAGCCGTAGAGTTTATTACTGTGGCAATGAACGCCATAAAATCCACTTTTTTTAGGGTATCTTTTGACTGGCAGCAAACATTTACTCCAGGCTGTGGTCGGTCCACTACCATATCTTCACAAGCATCACTTGTTTTCTCTAACCTTTTAATCACCTCCGCATAGGAAATTTGATTAACCGCTCTAACTTTTGCAACCTCAATCTCCTTCACCCTTACAGGGCACTCTAGGAACTCGGGATCATGATCCCCACCACAATTGAACACCGGCGTCCTTCTACACACCATTCTTCAGTATACTCTGTCCATCTGCACCTCACTTGAAACATGGCCAAATCCTTTACAATTCTTTCACTGCAATGGTTTGGGGAAGAAAGCTTTTACAGCGTATCTTACATAACCAAACTTCACATGCGTAGGTATTTGCTCTGTATCAAAAAACAACAGGACGACATACTTTCTTATTTTTCTCCATTCACCCAACGGGTCAGACGCCGGGCACCAATCATACCAGGATTTCTCTTCAGGTATTCAACCTGAACATCCGTCGTCACCCCTGAGATGATTCCTTTGACAGTTGATGTACTCCAAAGTTCAAAACTTCTGTTGTCCGGATTCTTTTGAGGCTCACTGCAATCTTCCTCTGTTCTTCAGAAATACAATTAAATCTAAATAAGACCACTCCTGTTCACTCTGACAAACTCCACTTTTCACAGTGCGTACTTCACCATTTTCGACACCTCAAATGGGTCTCCTGCATATGCATCCTTACTAGAGGTCGACCGATTATGATTTTTCAACGCTGATACCGATTATTGGCGGGCCAGAAAAAGCCAATACCGATTAATCGGCCGATTTAAAAATAAAAAAAAAAATAAAAAAAATAATAATAATAATAATAATAAAAAAAAAATATATATATATATATATATATATATATATATATATATATATAATATAATATATAATAATGACAATTACTATACTGAATGAACACTTATTTTAACTTAATATAATACATCAATAAAATCAATTTAGCCTCAAATAAATAATGAAACATGTTCAATTTGGTTTAAATAATGCAAAAACAAAGTGTTGGAGAAGAAAGTAAAAGTGCAATATGTGCCATGTAAAAAAGCTAACGTTTAAGTTCCTTGCTCAGAACATGAGAACATATGAAAGCTGGTGGTTCCTTTTAACATGAGTCTTCAATATTCCCAGGTAAGAAGATTTAGGTTGTAGTTATTATCGGAATTATAGGACTATTTCTCTCTATACCATTTGTATTTCATATACCTTTGACTATTGGATGTTCTTATAGGCACTTTAGTATTGCCAGTGTAACAGTATAGCTTCCGTCCCTCTCCTCGCTCCTACCTGGGCTCGAACGAGGAACACATCGACAACAGCCACCCTCAAAGCAGCATTACCCATGCAGAGCAAAGGGAACAATTACTCCAAGTCTCAGAGCGAGTGACGTTTGAAACGCTATTAGCGCGCACACCGCTACCTAGCTAGCCATTTCACATCGGTTACACCAGCCTAATCTCGGGAGTTGATATGCTTGAAGTCATAAACATCAGAGCTGCTGGAAAAATGCACAAAAGTGCTGTTTGAATGAATGTTTACGAGCCTGCTGGTGTCTACCAACGCTCAGTCAGACTGCTCTATCAAATCATAGACTTAGTTCTAACATAATAACACACAGAAATACGAGCCTTAGGTCATTCATATGGTCGAATCCGGAAACTATCATCTCGAAACAAAACATTTATTCTTTCAGTGAAATACGGAACCGTTCCATATTTTATCTAACGGGTGGCATCCATAAGTCTAAATATTCCTGTTACATTGCACAACCTTCAATGTTATGTCATAATTACGTAAAATTCTGGCAAATTAGTTCGCAAAGAGCCAGGCAGCCCAAACTGTTGCGTATACCCTGACTCTGCGTGCAATGAACGCAAGAGAAGTGACACAATTTCACCTGGTTAATATTGCCTGCTAACCTGGATTTCTTTTAGCTAAATATGCAGGTTTAAATATATATACTTCTGTGTATTGATTTTAAGAAATGAATTGATGTTTATGATTAGGTGCAGTCGTGCAACGATTGTGCTTTTTTCGCAATTGCGCTTTTGTTAAATCATTCCATGTTTGGCTAAGTTGGCTGTCGTTGTTAGGAAGAAATAGTCTTCACAGTTTGCCTCTTCACTGTTGACGTTGAGACTGGTGTTTTGTGGGTACTATTTAATGAAGCTACCAGGTGAAGACTTGTGAGGCATCTGTTTCTCAAACTAGACACTCTAATGTACTTTTCCTCTTGCTCAGTTGTGCACCGGGTCCTCCCACTCTTTCTATTCTGGTTATAGCCAGTTTGCGCTGTTCTGTGAAGGGAGTAGTACACAGGGTGGTAAGAGATCTTCAGTTCCTTGGCAATTTCTCACATGGAATTGCCTTCATTTCTCAGAACAAGAATAGACTGACGAGTTTCAGAGGAAAGGTATTTGTTTCTGGACATTTTGAACCTGTAATCGAAGCCACAAATGCTGATGCTCCAGATACTCAACCAGGTTAAAAAAGGCCAGTTTTATTGCTTCTTTAATTAGAACAACAGTTTTCAGCTGTGCTAACATAATTGCAAAAGGGTTTTCTGATGATCAATTAGCTTTTTAAAATGATAAACTTTGATTAGCTAACACAACGTGCCATTGGAACACAGGAGTGATGGTTGCTGATAATGGGCCTCAGTACGCCTACGTAGATAATCCATAAAAAATCTGCCATTTCCAACTACAATAGTCATTTACAACATTAACAATGTTTACACTGTATTTCTGATCAATTTGATGCTATTGTAATGGACAAAAAATGTGCTTTTCTTTCAAAAACAAGGACATTTCTAAATGACCCTTCACTTTTGAAAGGTGTATATATAGATATCTATATATCTATACGCACAAACACACACTACTGGTCAAAAGTTTTAGAACACCTACTCATTCAAGGGTTTTTCTTTATTTATAATATTTTCTACATAGTAGAATAATTGTGACGATATCAAAGCAATGAAATAACACATGGAATCATATAGTAACCAAAACAAGTGTTAAACAAATCAAAATATATTTTATATTTGAGATTCTTCAAATATCCACCCTTTGCCTTGATGACAGCTTTCCACACTCTTGGCATTCTCTCAACCAGCTTCACCTGGAATACTTTTCCAACAGTCTAAAAGGAGTTCCCACATATGCTGGGCACTTGTTGGCTGCTTTTCTTTCACTCTGCGGTCCGACTCATCCCAAACAATCTCAATTGGGTTGAGGTCGGGGGATTGTGGAGGCCAGGTCATTTGATGCAGCACTCCATCAATCTCCTTCATGATAAAATAGCCCTTACACAGCCTGGAGGTGTGTTGAGTCATTGTTCTGTTGAAAAACAAATTCTAGTCCCACTAAGCTCAAACCAGATGGGATGGCGTATCGCTGCAGAATGCTTTGGTAGCCATGCTGGTTAAGTGCACCTTGAATTCTAAATAAATCACAGTGTCACCATCAAAGCACTCCCACACCATAATTCCTCCATGCTTTACGGTGGGAAATAGACATGCGGAGATCATCCGTTCACCCACACCACGTCTCACAAAGACACGGCGGTTGGAACCAAAAATCTCCAATTTGGACTCCAGACCAAAGGACAAATTTCCACCGGTCTAATGTCCATTGCTTGTGTTTCTTGGCCCAAGTCTGTTCTTATTATTGGTGTCTTTTAGTTGTGGTTTCTTTGCAGCAATTCGACCATGAAGGCCTGATTCACGCAGTCTCCTCTGAGCAGTTGATGTTGAGATGTCTGTTACTTGAACTCTGTGAAGCATTTCTTTTGGCTGCAATTTCTGAGGCTGGTAACTCCAATGAACTTATCTTCTGCAGCAGATGTAACTCTGGGTCTTCTATTCCTGTGTCGGTCCTCATGAGCCAGTTTCATCATGGCGCTTGATGGTTTTTGCGACTGCACTTGAAGAAACTTTCAAAGTTCTTGAAATATTCCTTATTGACCGACCTTCATGTCTTAAAGTAATGATGGAATATTTTCTCTTTGCTTTTTTGAGCTGTTCTTGCCATAATATGGACTTGTTCTTTTAGCAATTGGGTCTATCTTCGGAATACCTCCCTCTACCTTGTCACAACACAACTGGTTGTCTCAAGCGCATTAAGAAGGAAATAAATTCTACAAATTAACTTTTAAGAAGGCACACCTGTTAATTGAAATGTATTCCAGGTAACTACCTCATGAAGCTGGTTGAGAGAATGCCAAGAGTATGCAAAGCAGCCATCAATGCAAAGTTTGGCTATTTGAAGAATCTCAAATATAAAATATATTTTGATTTGTTTTGCTCTTTTTTGGTTACTACATGATTCCATGTGTTATTTCATAGTTTTGATGTCTTCACTAATATTCTACAATGTAGAAAATAGTAAAAAAAAGAAAACCCTCAATGTGGCACCGTCATGGGATGCCACCTTTCTAACAAGTCAGTTCGTCAGATTTCTGCCGTTCTAGAGCTGCCCGCTCAACTGTAAGTGCTGTTATTGTGAATTGGAAACGTCTAAGAGCAACAACAGCTCAGCCACAAAAGGCGTTCTCTGGAGTGATGGATCACGCTTCACCACCGACAGACGAATCTGGGTTTGGAGGATGCCATGGGAGCGATACCTGCCCCAATGCATAGTGCCAACTGTACAGTTTGGTGGAGGAGCGATAATGATTTGGGGATGTTTTTCATGGTTCGGGCTAGGCCCCTTAGTTCCAGTGAAGGTAAATCTTAACGCTACATAATACAATGACATTCTAGATGATTCTCTGCTTCCAACTTTGTGTTAACAGTTTGGGGAAGGCCCTTTCATGTTTCAGCATGACAATGCCCCCGTGCACAAAGCAAGGTTTATACAGAAATGGTTTGTCGATATCGGTGTGGGAGAACTTGACTGGCCTGAATAGAGCCCTGACCTCAACCCCATTTGAACACTTTTGGAATGAATTGGAACGTCGACTGCGAGCCAGGCCTAATCGTCCAACATCAGTGCCCGACCACTAATGATCTTGTGGCTGAATGAAAGCAAGTCTCCGCAACAATGTTCCAACATCTAGTGGAAAGCCTTCCCAGATGAGTGGAGGCTGTTATAGCAGCAAAGGTGGGACCAACTCCATATTAATGCCCATGATTTTTGAATGAGATGTTCGATGAGCAGGTGTCCACATACATTTTGTCATGTAGTGTATGATAGTGTTCTTGTCTGTATGTCTAAAACTGTACATGTCAACATGTTTACACAGGGCACAGCCGTAAAAGAGATCCAGGTCTCAGTCTGTTTTCCCTGTTAAAATAAAGATAAAAAAAAATAATAATAATAATAATACCACATTCATGTCAGTAGGAATAACACTCATTTTTTATTCCATTGTGTAAATACAAAAAACCCTAGACTATTTAAATTGTTGTAAATTACTCACTTAAAATGTATAAAGTATAATATATTATACTTGTAAATATTATTTTCATATAAATAAAACAATTATCCAAAATGTGATGAGAGGATGATATTCAGATGGTATTTAAAAACCCACACAAAGTAGGCCATTTGATTGACAACAATTCCTACTTCTGTATCATTGTAAAAATTCAAATTATTCAGAGAATCTTTCAAAATGTTTGTTAGCTCTCTCAATAAGATTTAGTACAGACCAGGCCTGACACAAAATGTAGAAAAAGTAGCCTATTTTGACAACAATTCAGTGAACGCAACAAGTATTCGATAGAGAAGATACAAAACACAACTGTTCAGAGACAACAAAAGATTTGTAGGAGAAATTCTTATTTCACACTGTCACTTTAGTATTGGCGTTTAGCCTACAACATGTCATGGAACTTCTGGAAGCACTGCCCCATCCTGCAAAGTGGAACAGAACACGTAGAGCACCCAAAATACATTTCTACACATCTCCCACTCTTTGCCCTGTGTTCACTCCAGATGCACACCACTCCCTCTCTTGCGCCCTTCAAACTTCACCTGCTTTCAAATTAGTTACAACTCGGTCCTCCCCTCTTCCTGCCACTGTAGCCATATCCCAAAGTGAATGCACAAGCTGCATTTTGAATGCCTTCAGGGACCAGAGCCTGGGGTTTCTGGGAAGGGGCCTTTGCAGAGTTCCCCACAATGTACGCATTTATGATAGCAATGTTGAGCATCCCCCAAAACACATACTTCCACCATTTTCTGCCAGTGCATCCAACATTGTAATAGCTCCTCAGTTGCTCAAGATGGTCAACCCCGTCCATTGTCTTTTTGAAATCCATTACAAGCTCTGGAACAGATAGAAGTTCCTACCACTTTTAAAAAGAACTCCAAAACCACTCGCTTTAGTCCTAGGCTGTGACATGGCAAATAGGCTCCCATTCCCCATTCTCTCTGTGTGTGTGTGTGTGTGTGTGTGTGTTTGTGTGTGTGTGCGTGCGTGCGTGCGTGCGTGCGTGCGTGCGTGCGTGCGTGCGTGCGTGCGTGCGTGCGTAAAGAAATAAAACAACAGTAAAGATACATTTGAAAATAAGAGTAGCAAGGCTATATACAGACACCGGTTAGTCAGGCTTATTGAGGTAGTATGTACATGTAGGTATGGTTAAAGTGACTATGCATATATGACGATGTAAAAAATGTAAATAGTCCGGGTAACCATTGATTACCTGTTCAGAAGTCTTATGGCTTGGGGGTAAAAACTGTTGAGAAGCTTTTTTGTCCTAGACTTGGCACTCCGGTACCGCTTGCCATGCCAGAGAACAGTCTATGACTGGGGTGGCTGGGGTCTTTGACAATGTTTAGGGCCTTCCTCTGACACCGCCTGGTGTAGAGGTCCTGGATGGTAGGCAGCTTTGCCCCAGTGATGTATTGGGCCGTACGCACTACCCTCTGAAGTGCCTTGCGGTCAGAGGCCGAGCAATTGCCGTACCAGGCAGTGATGCAACCGGTCAGGATGCTCTCGATGTTGCAGCTGTAGAACCTTTTGAGGATTTCAGAACCCATGCCAAATCTTTTTAGTTTCCTGAGGGGGAATAGGCTTTGTCGTGCCCTCTTCACGACTGTCTTGGTGTGTTTGGACCATTCTAGTTTGTTGTTGATGTGGACACCAAGGAATTTGAAGCTCTCAACCTGCTCCACTACAGCCCCGTCGATAAGAATGGGGACATGCTCGGTGCTCCTTTTCCTGTAGTCCACAATCATCTCCTTAGTCTTGGTTACGTTGAGGGATAGGTTGTTATTCTGGCACCACCCGGCCAGGTCTCTGACCTCCTCCCTATAGGCTGTCTCATTGTTGTCGGTGATTAGGCCTACCACTGTTATGTCGTCTGCAAACTTAATAATGGTGTTGGACTCGTGCCTGGTCATGCAGTCTTGGGTGAACAGGGAGTTGGAGGGGACTGAGCACGCACCCCTGGGGAGCTCCAGTGTTAAGGATCAATGTGGCAGATGTGTTGCTACCTACCCTCACCACCTGAGGGTGACCCTTCAGGAAGTCCAGGATCCAGTTGCAGAGGGAGGTGTTTAGTCCCAGGTTCCTTAGCTTAGTGATGAGCTTTAGGGGGACTATGGTGTTGAACGCTGAGCTGTAGTCAATGAATAGCATTCTCACATAGGTGTTCCTTTTGTCCAGATGGGAAAGGGCAGTGTGGAGTGCAATAGAGATTGCATCATCTGTGGATCTGTTTGGGCGGTATGCAAATTGGAGTGGGTCTAGGGTTTCTGGGATAATGATGTTGATGTGAGCCATTACCAGCCGTTCAAAGCACCTCATGGCTACAGACGTGAGTGCTATGGGTCTGTATTCATTTAGGCAGGTTGCCTTTGTGTTCTTGGACACAGGGACTATGGTGGTCTGCTTGAAGCATGTTGGTATTACAGACTCAATCAGGGACATGTTGAAAATGTCAGTGAAGACACCTGCCAGTTGGTCAGCACATGCCCGGAGCACACGTCCTGGTAATCGGTCAGGCCCCGCAGCCTTGTGTATGTTGACCTGTTTAAACGTCCTACTCACGTCGGCTACGGAGAGCGTGATCCCACAGTCATCCGGAACAGCTGATGCTCTCATGCATGCCTCAGTGTTGCTTGCCTCGAAGCGAGCATAGAAGTGATTTAGCTCGTCTGGTAGGCTTGTGTCACTGGGCAGCTCGCGGCTGTGCTTCCCTTTGTAGACTGTAATAGTTTGCAAGCCCTGCCACATCCAACGAGCGTTGGAGCCGGTGTAGTATGATTCAATCTTAGCCCTGTATTGACGCTTTGCCTGTTTGATGGTTCGTCGCAGGGCATAGTGGGATTTCTTGTAAGCTTCCGGGTTAGTCCTGCACCTTGAAGCGGCAGCTCTACCCTTTAGCTCAGTACGAATGTTGCCTGTAATCCATGGCTTCTGGTTGGGATATGTACGTACAGTCACTGTGGGGACGACGTCCTCAATGCACTTATTGATAAAGCCAGTGGCTGATGTGGTGTATTCCTTAATGTCCTCAGAAGAATCATGTTCCATGTTCCAGTCTGTGATAGCAAAACAGTCCTGTAGTTTAGCATCTGCTTCATCTGACCATTTTTTAATAGACCGAGTCACTGGTGCTTTCTGCTTTAATTTTTGCTTGTAAGCAGCAATCAGGAGGATAGGTTGTGGTCGGATTTACCAAATGGAGGGCGAGGGAGAGCTTTGTACGCGTCTCTGTGTGTGGAGTACAGGTGATCTAGAATTTTTTTCCCTCTGGTTGCACATTGAACATGTTGATAGAGATTTGGTAGAACTGATTTAAGTTTCCCTGCATTAAAGTCTCCGGCCACTAGGAGCGCCGCCTCTGTGTGAGTGGTTTCCTGTTTGCTTATTTCCTTATACAGCTGACTGAGTGCGGTCTTAGTGCCCGCATCTGATTGTGGTCGTAATCCTATAGAACATTTGTGGGCAGAACTGAAAAAGTGTGTGTGTGCGAGGAGGCCTACAAACTTGACTCAGTTACACCAGCTCTGTCAGTAGGAATGGGGCAAAATTCACCTAACTTATTGAGGGAAGCTTGTGGAAGGCTACCTGAAACGTTTGACCAAGTTAAACAATTTAAAGGCAATGCTACCAAATACTAGTGTATGTAAACTTCTGACCCACTGGGAATGTGATGAAATAAATAAAAGCTGAAATAAATCATTCTCTACTATTATTCTGAAACATTCTTAAAATAAAGTGGTGATCCTAATTGACCTAAGAGAGGGAATTGTTATTAGGATTAAATGTCAGGAATTGTGAAAAACTGAGTTTAAATGTATTTGGCTATGGTGTATGTAAACTTCCGACTTCAACTGTACATATGTATTCAGACTTTTTACTCGGTACTTTGTTGAAACACCAAGTCTTCTTTGGTATGACACTACAAGCATGGCACACCTGTATTTGGGGAGTTTCTCCCAATCTTCTCTGCAGATCCTTTCAAGCTCTGTCAGGTTAGATGGGGAGCATCGCTGCACAGCTATTTTCAGGCCTCTCCAGAGATGTTCAATCAAGGTCAAGTCAAGGCTCTGGCTGGGCAACTCAAGGACATTCAGAGACTTGTCCCGAAGCCACTCCTGCGTTGTCTTGGCTGTGTGCTTATTGTTGTTATCCTGTTGAAGATGTCAAAGGGTGGTCACACCAAATATGGATTTGATTTAGATATTTGTTCTGCTCACTCACTTTGAAAGCATTCTTACTTTACAGCATTTTTTCACACCTGCCTAAAAGTTTTGCACATTACTGTGTGTGTGTGTGTGTGTGTTTTATTTTTTTCTTGCTGATATGAAAGATAAGGAACTGAGAGTCATGATCAAGGGCTATGCTCTCCCTTGTTATATTTATCAATGTACATTGTATATCTAAAGATGGACAGGACAATAGTCTACAGTTGATGACTTAAGTTGTCCTATTGTTACATTCACAGTAGCCTATCTTTAACAAATGTCCTTTTCAGGCCCAAGAAAACAATCGCTCAAGGGGCTCTCAAAGATAAATGCTGGCTTCCACGGTTAAGGGTTTCTCAGTTTTAACTTATTATGTGAATGTTGGCCATGTTTTGAAATACAAGGCTACACTTTTCTGTGCAATCTTTAGCTAAGCTTGACTATTTTAAAAAGACTTCAAGCCTACTTTGTTTTTCTAACCCTTTTAAAAGGTGCATCGATGACTGTTCATATAATGAGTTTATATCCATACTTCAACGTTGGGATTCAACCCACTAGTCAATCTTTTCATTCTGAAGGTTTTAGCTTGCAAGCACCAGAGTGGTCCGAGTTAGGCCAGAAAATGAGCTACTATACCAATTTTCTATTTTGAAGTAAATTGGTCCATTTCAGAAACCAGCTAAACAGGCCCTCTAAAGGGTTTCTTACTTTCTTTCATGAAATACTTAGGTAAATACCTGGTAATTGGTGCTAACATGGGTAATTCTGTCATGACAGTTGGCACACGATTTTTAACAAGCACTTATACGCAAACTTATTTTTTGCCGTCAGTGCCCACAGTGCCCCTAAATAAGAACGGTAAGGGAGATGGCCTATTATGCAATAAATATAGATTTGTTTTAGGTAGACCTATCACCCCGAAAGTGCACTACACATCAAAGATCTTGTGCATTTCCTTTTACACACTATCTCTCTTGAAATAGGCCTAATTATCATTGTGCTGTAGTATCCATTAGTGCTAAGTCAGGAACTACTTATTTCATGAGAAAAGCATTGTGAAAGGAAGTCTTGTTCAAAGGTACGGGAAAAGGAAGCAGTAGGATCAAAGCCCTTGTCATGTGACTGAAACTGAAAAACAAAGAAACAATTCGGCTATGTACATACTCTCTCTCTCGTGCTCAACACAACTCATTGTCTTTGGGCCATAAACAATGCTTACTATCTTATACCTTACCGTACCCCCCCCCCCCCACTGTTTCACTCCTCAAACTACAGTGTGGTTGGAAATTATTGACACCATTGATAAAGATGGGCAAAAATGACTGGGTCCCGGGGAACCTTGTTACGGTCAACGGCATCATTAACTTTACCCAGTACCAGGACATTTTAGACAAAACACTGGTTGCTGAAACTTGTCCACAAGTGGATTTTCCAAGTGAGAACATTTGGTAACATGGGAATGTATGCTACCTACAGTGCCTTGCAAAAGTATTCATTCCCCTTGGCGTTTTTACTATTTTGTTGCATTACAAGACGGAGCTGCTCTTCCTCCCGGGGAAGGACTGCCCGTTCCATGATCTCGCCATCACGGTTGACAACTCCATTGTGTCCTCCTCCCAGAGTGCTAAGAACCTTGGCGTGATCCTGGACAACACCCTGTCGTTCTCAACTAACATCAAGGCGGTGACCCGTTCCTGTAGGTTCATGCTCTACAACATCCGCAGAGTACGACCCTGCCTCACACAGGAAGCGGCGCAGGTCCTAATCCAGGCACTTGTCATCTCCCGTCTGGATTACTGCAACTCGCTGTTGGCTGGGCTCCCTGCCTGTGCCATTAAACCCCTACAACTCATCCAGAACGCCGCAGCCCGTCTGGTGTTCAACTTTCCCAAGTTCTCTCACGTCACCCCGCTCCTCTGCTCTCTCCACTGGCTTCCAGTTGAAGCTCGCATCCGCTACAAGACCATGGTGCTTGCCTACGGAGCTGTGAGGGGAACGGCACCTCCGTACCTTCAGGCTCTGATCAGGCCCTACACCCAAACAAGGGCACTGCGTTCATCCACCTCTGGCCTGCTCGCCTCCTTACCTCTGAGGAAGTACAGTTCCCGCTCAGCCCAGTCAAAACTGTTCGCTGCTCTGGCACCCCAATGGTGGAACAAACTCCCTCACGACGCCAGGTCAGCGGAGTCAATCACCACCTTCCGGAGACACCTGAAACCCCACCTCTTTAAGGAATACCTAGGATAGGATAAAGTAATCCTTCTAACCCCCCCCCCCCCCCCCCCTTAAAAGAGTTAGATGCACTATTGTAAAGTGGTTGTTCCACTGGATATCATAAGGTGAATGCACCAATTTGTAAGTCGCTCTGGATAAGAGCGTCTGCTAAATGACTTAAATGTAATGTAAATGTAATTACAACCTGTAATTTAAATTGATTTTTATTTGGATTTCATGTAATGGACATACACAAAATAGTCAACTGGTGAAGTGAAATGAAAAAAAAAAACGAGTTAGATTGCACACAGGTGGACTTTATTTAAGTGTCACATGATCTTAGTATATATACAGTTGAAGTCGGAAGTTTATCTTAGCCAAATACATTTAAATTCAGTTTTTCACAATTCCTGACATTTAATCCTAATAAAAATTCCCTTTTCTTAGGTCAGTTAGGATCCCCACTTTATTTTAAGAATGTGAAATGTCAGAATAATAGTAGAGAGAATGATTTATTTCAGCTTTTATTTCTTTCAACACATTCCCAGTGGGTCTCTGTAACGGTTCTCCTCTTCCTCTTCATCCGAAGAGGAGGAGCATGGATTGAACCAAGACGCAGCGTGATACTTAGACATGATGTTTAATAAACAAAACAGAAAACACGAACGAACACTTGAAGTTACAAAACAAATAAACGATGTAGACAAACCTGAACGACGAACTCACATGAAACACGAAGAACGCATGAACACGAAAACTGCCTACATAAAACGAACGAACAAACAAAACCGAAACAGTCCCATGTGGCGCAACGACATACACAGACACAGGAGACAACCACCCACAACAAACAATGTGAAACAACCTACCTTAATATGACTCTCAATTAGAGGAAACGCCAAACACCTGCCTCTAATTGAGAGCCATACCAGGCAACCCTTAAACAAACATAGAAACAGAAAACATAGACTGCCCACCCAAACTCACGTCCTGACCAACTAACACATACAAAACTAACAGAAAACAGGTCAGGAACGTGACAGTCAGAAGTTTACATAAACTCAATTAGTATCTGGTAGCATTGCCTTTAAATTGTTTAACTTGGGTCAAATGTTTCGTGTAGCCTTCCACAAGCTTCCCGCAATAGGTTGGGTGAATTTAGGTGCCTTTCATCCTGACAGAGTTGCTATAACTGAGTCAGGTTTGTAGGCCTCCTTGCTCGCACACGTTTTTTCAGTTTTGCCCACAAATTTTCTTTGTGATTGAGGACAGGGCTTTGTGATGGCCACTCCAATACTTTGATATTGTTGTCCTTAAGCCATTTTGCCGCGACTTTGGAAGTATGCTTGGGGTCATTGTCCATTTGGAAGACCCATTTGCGACCAAGCTTTAACTTCCTGACTGATGTCTTGAGATGTTGCTTCAATATATTCACATAATTTTCATACCTCATGATGCCATCTATTTTGTGACGTGCACCAGTCGCTCCTGCAGCAAAGCACCCCCACAACATGATGCTGCCACCCCCGTGCTTCACAGTTGGGATGGTGTTCTTCACCTTGCAAGCATTCCCCTTTTTCCTCCAAACATAACGATGGTCATTATGACCAAACAGTTTCTGTTTGGCCACATTTCTCCAAAAAGTACGATCTTTGTCCCCATGTGCAGTTGCAAACCGTAGTCTGGCTTTTTTGGGGCGGTTTTGGAGCAGTGGCTTCTTCCTTGCTGAGCGGCCTTTCAGGTTATGTCGATATAGGACTCGTTTTACTGTGGATATAGATACTTTTGTACCTGTGTTCTCCAGCACCTTCACGAGGTCCTTTGCTGTTGTTCTGGGTTTGATTTGCACTTTTCGCACCAAAGTACGTTCATCTCTAGGAGACCGAACACGTCTCCTTCCTGAGCAGTATGACTGCTGCGTGGTCCCAAGGTGTTTATACTTGCGTACTATTGTTTGTACAGATGAACGTGGTACATTTAGGTCTTGTGTCATGCACAAAGTAGATGTCCTATCCGACTTGCCAAAATTATAGTTTGTTAACAATACATTTGTGGAGTGGTTTAAAAACTAGTTTTAATGACTCCAACCTAAGTGTATGTAAACTTCCGACTTCAACTGTACACCTGTTTTGAAAGGCCCCAGAGTCTGCAACACCACTAAGCAAGGGGCACCACCAAGCAAGCAGTACCATGAAGACCAAGGAGCTCTCCAAACAGGTCAGGGACAAAGTTGTGGAGAAGTACAGATCTGGGTTGCGTTATAAAAAACAAATATCCTAAACTTTATACATCCCACTTAGTACCATTAAATCGATTATTAATAAATAGAAAGAATATGGCACCACAACAAACCTGCCAAGAGAGGGCCACCCACCAAAACTCACGGACCAGGCAAGGAGGGCATTAATCAGAAAGTCAGCAAAGAGACCAAAGATAACCTTGATGGAGCTGCAAAGCTCCACAGCAGAGATTGGAGTATCTGTTCATAGGACCACTTTAAGCCGTGGACTCCACAGAGCTGGGCTTTACGGAAGATTGTCCAGAAAAAAGTCACTGCTTAAAGAAAGAAATAAGCAAACACGTTTGGTGTTCACCAAAAGGCATGTGGGAGACTCCCCAAACATATGGAAGAAGGTTCTCTGGTCAGATGAGACAAAAATGTAGCTTTTTGGCCATCAAGGAAAACGCTATGTCTGGTGCAAACCCAACACCTCTCATCACCCCAAGAACACCATGTTTTTCATCGGCAGGGACTGGTAAACTGGTCAGAATTGAAGGAATGATGGATGGTGCTAAATAAAGGGAAATTCTTGATGGAAACCTGTTTGTCTTCCAGAGATTTGAGACTGGGATGGAGGTTCAACTTCCAGCAGGACAATGACCCTAAGCATACTGCTAAAGCAACACTCAAGTGGTTTTTAAGGGGAAACATTTAAATATCTTGTAATGGCCTAGTCAAAGCCCAGACCTCAGTCCAATTGAGAATCTGTGGTATGACTTAAAGATTGCTGTACACCAGCGAAACCCATCCAACTTGAAGGATCTGGAGCAGTTTTGCCTTGAAGAATGGGCAGAAATCCCAGTGGCTAATTGTGCCAAGCTTATAGAGACATAACCCAAGAGACTTGCAGCTGTAATTGCGGCAAAAGGTAGCTTGATAAAGGATTAACTTTGGGGGGGTGAATAGTTATGCATGCTCAAGTTTTCAGTTTTTTTGTCTTATTTCTTGTTTGTAAGCAAAATATTTTTTCTTGTGAATCTTCAGAGTTGTGTAAATCAAATGATACAAACCCCCCAAAATACATTTCAATTCCAGGTTTTAAGGTAACAAAATAGGAAAAATGCCAAGGGGGGTGAATACTTTCGCAAGCCACTGTATATGCATTCACATTCCAGAAAACACTTGCATGAGTTCAATATCAAGACTATTATGGAGGCCTGTAGAGGCTTTCTAATGGGGATTTACCTAGCTGCAACATGACAACATTTTGCGTTCCAGTGAAAAAATTCCAGTAGGTACAGATCTAGAATCAGCTGCCCATCACCCAATCCTAACCTTAACCATTAGTGGGGAAAATGCTAAACTGCCCCAAGATCTGTGTCTAGGGGCAACTTCACCCTACTCCCTTTGGCTCCATTTGGCTCCATAAGATTCCTCGTCGTCTATCATCCTAGACTTTAAGATAACATTCTTGCATGTGAAAGAATGCTAATGAAATGTCTGAGTTCCTTCAATGTTTTTTTGTGAGTAGGAGGACTTGGCTTTTCCAGACAGTGTGCTTCACTTGAAGTGTGTCATACTGTCGTAAGAACGACGGAACAAGTATAGTAATAATCTAATAACTATGAATAATTTGCCATTGTCAGGAACATTATTGTCATATGCTGAGACAAAGGTTGCTCTGGATAAGAGCGTCTGCTGAATGACTAAAAGGTAAATAAATACACATCACATATCGCTTGGGATTATAAGATTCTATCTGCAAAAAGATGACTCTGAGATAATTGGCTTTAAAGTCCCGAACCCTCATTGGTTTGAATGGTGTCAGCACTTTCTGTCTTGTATTCTTTTGAACGTAACAACATTTTCATGGCATATTTAGGTAGAGGACATTGAACAGAACAAGGCTATGTCAAATAACTACATTTTGAGAAAAATGCAGATAGAGCCTTAGAGTCCCAATCTCTCGCTTTGTCATTATGACTATGTCATGAAGGTGTTATAACTGTTATTGTAATGGACAGCATACCAGTTGTTTGCTAACAAATAGCTTATACTTAGTGGCCAAAATATCATATCACTGTATTTTTCAAATTGTGGACGGTATTTATGTTTTTCAGTAATAAAAGTTCTTAATTTGCTTTATAAGTGATTTCATTTGGTCTTTCTCAATTTGGATTGTTTTATACTGTTCAATTCAACCTAAAATAATTTCCTGCATTCCCATCAATTTCTGCATTTCTTGCACTCATTTGAGATAATTTCTACGCTGCCACATAGGGCTGCTCTATATGGAGAAAGAAAACTAGGCCTTATTTTTAACCAAATGTTGCGATTTGACTTGCGATTTAGATCAAAATACTTGGGTGAACTGTTGGAGTAATGGAAATACACTGAACAAAAATATAAATGCAACAATTTCAAAGATTTTACTGAGTTACAGTTCATATAAGGAATCAGTCAATTTAAATAAATGCATTAGGCCCCAGTCTATGGATTTCACATGACTGGGAATACAAATAATGCATCTGATGGTCACAGATAAAAACAAAAAAAACAAAGGTAAGTGCGTGGATCAGAAAACCAGTCAGTATCAGGTGTGACCACCATTTGGTAACTGGAAAATGCTGTTGTATACGTCAATCTAGAGCATCCCAAACATGCTCAATGGGTGACATGTCTGGTGAGTATGCAGGCCATGGAATAACTGGGACTTTTTAATCTTCCAGGAATTGTGTAGAGATCCTTGTGACATTGGGCCATGCATTATTATGCTAAAAAATGAGGTGATGGCGGTGGATGAATGGCACGACAATGGGCCTCAGGATCTCATCACGGTATTACATTTTTACATTTTAGTCATTTAGCAGACACTCTTATCCAGAGCGACTTACAGTAGAGTGCATACATTTTATTATATATATATTTTTTTACACACTGAGACAAGGATATCCCTACCGGCCAAACCCTCCCTAACCCGAACGACGCTATGCCAATTGTGCGTCGCCCCACGGACCTCCAGGTTGCGGCCGGCTGCGACAGAGCCTGGGCGCGAACCCAGCCCAGCCTGGGTGCGAACCCAGAGACTCTGGTGGCGCAGCTAGCACTGCGATGCAGTGCCCTAGACCACTGCGCCACCCGGGAGGTCATCTCTGTGCAGAATAAATACATAGAGCAACGTGTATTACCTAATTACTAATCATCAAACATTTCGTAAAAATACACAGCATACACTAATCGAAAGACACAGATCCTGTGAATACAGACAATATTTCAGATTTTCTAAGTGTCTTACAGCGAAAACACAATAAATCGTTATATTAGCATACCACATGTGCAAACATTACCAGAGCATTGATTCTAGCCAAAGAGAGCGATAACGTAAACATTGCCAAAATATATTAATTTTTTCACTAACCTTCTCAGAATTCTTCAGATGACACTCCTGTAACATCATATTACAACATACATATACAGTTTGTTCGAAAATTTGCATATTTAGCCACCAAAATCATGGTTAGACAATGACAAAAGTTGCCCAGCTGGTCAGACAATGTCGTGCGCTATATTAGACAGTGATCTAGTCGTATACATAAATACTCATAAACGTGACTAAAAAATATAGGGTGGACAGCGATTGATAGACAATTTAATTCTTAATACAATCGCTGATTTACATTTTTTAAATTATCCTTACTTTTCAATACAGTTTGCGCCAAGCGAAGCTACGTCTAACAAAATGGCGTCATAAGCGATTAACATTTTTCGACAGAAACACGATTTATCATAATAAATTGTTCCTACTTTGAGCTGTTCTTCCATCAGAATCTTGGGCAAAGAATCCTTTCTTGGGTCTAATCGTCTTTCGGTCGAAAGCTGTCCTCTTGCCATGTGGAAATGCCCATTGCGTTCGGCATGAACTGGAAACGTGCCCAGAGATTCACAGTGTCTCAGAAATAAATGTCCCAAAATCGCACTAAACGGATATAAATTGCTATAAAACGGTTTAAATTAACTACCTTATGATGTTTTTAACTCCTATAACGAGTAAAAACATGACCGGAGAAATATTACTGGCTACACTAATGCTTGGAAAAAGAGCAGGTCGGTGTCCACCGCGCGTCCGGCGCAGCTGGAAAAGAGTTCCTACCTACACGTTTTTTTGTTTTATAGTGGCTGTGATTGCGCAATCGACACCATTCAAAGCGTCATCACGTAAAGGCATCCAGGGGAAGACGTAAGCAGTGTCTGTATCCTCATAGCATTCACAGTGGCCTTTAAACTGACTCCAGATCAGGGGCCAAAATGTGTGAAATCTGACTCCATGTCAGGGAAATTGCTGTAGAATGAGTTCTGTTCCACTCAGAGACAAAATTTCAACGGCTATAGAAACTAGAGACTGTTTTCTATCCAATAATAATAATAATAATATGCATATTGTACGAGCAAGAATTTAGTAGGAAGCTGTTTAAAAATTACACGATTTCCAGAAATAGTGACAACAGCACCCCCTAGCCTAAAGAGGTTAATCCGCTTATTGATATGCTACACCTGTCAGGTAGATAGATTATATTGGCAAAGGAGAAATGCTCGCTAACATGGATGTAAACAAATTTGTGCAAAACATTTAAGCGATATACACTTTTTGTGCATATGGAACATTTTCTGGGATCTTTTATTTCAGCTCATGAAACATGGGAACAACACTTTACATGTTGTATTTTATATTTTTGTTCAATACATAATGTTTATTCTAATTCTATGGTTGGAATATAAATAATAGCGGGCACTTTGAATACAGTGTTGTTTGACATTACAACAAAGGAAAATGCCAGGGAGGAATTATTGTGACAGGGTAGGAACCAAAGGGATGGTCAGTGTTTCCTTGGAGACCCTATAATCTTTGGCTACATTAAATGTTTCTTCATCTAGCCAACATATTCATGCTTTGCCTATTCGTCTTTGATTTAAAAGATACTGTTGCACAAACAACATGCTGATTTACTACAGCACTGGTATCAGGCTGTATTAGCAAGCTACTTTTGCTCGGACTCTGTACATTTATTAGCTAGCTAGCTAGCTAACTAGTGATTAGCATTAGCGGCTAACATGATTTAGCTAAAACTTGCTAAGAAAATCCTGCATGTGCTGCATTGACCATGCAGACTGAACGCAAGTGTCTCGTGGTCAAGCAACAACAACTCATTGAGTGACATTGGGCGTGGCTAAGTCTGTGTGGAAAGTTGTATGGAGAGAGCGGATAGGGATGACTCAAGTAGTGGTGTAAACTATAAAAGTGGACATAACACAAGGCATATCACATTTAACATACCAAACTTTCAAATACCGTTATAGAAGGTAAAGTAAAAACCCGTAACCGGTCCATGCAGCAATACTGGTATATAGTAAAATACGGTATACTGCCCAGCCCTACTTTTAGCTGTGGCTCTCTACTATGACATTCGAATGACTGTGGCATGAGAGTGTTATATCATGGTCATGATAGTAAGTGTTAACTGTTATTGTAATGAACACCAAGTCCAGGTAGCAGACAATGTACCAACCCTAACATATATGTATGTAGTTGGTGCTGTATATTAACTAATATACATGGGTTCTTTAGAAATGGGTTCTTGAAAAATAATTGTTTGTTTACAATTGTACAGTTTATGCTCCCTGCATATAAAAGCCATGAAAACTGATGGAAAGCCACGAACGCAAGATTGTAATTTCTATGACTCACACGGTTGAGGAGCATGTTGCCTGTAACCTACTGTACTGGGGTAAGCTGTAAGTGGCACTTCACTTTTTAAAATGGAAACGTCTGTCAGGATATTTCTACAATATATCAATTATATGTGGAAATATGTGTTTGATTTAGCCAGCAGCTGATGAAACCAAGTGAATTCTTTCTTCCCTCTCTCCCGGATTTAGCTTGTGGCTATCACTGTCTAGCTGGCTAGGGTAAGGATTTTTAGTTATGTTAGTTAGTTATGTATTCAACATATGGCAGTACACAAAATCTAGCTAGAAAGAAATGGCCAGAAATTGATTCAGAAAAGGAGGAAGAGGATAGCTAGCTACGGCATTGGAATGTTAGCTGCTACCTCTTCAACAAGAAGCAACTGTGACAACATTGATCCTAAAATCAAAAAAGAAACTTAAGCAAAATCCATAATCTACCCCTCCAAAGAAAGCATGGCTCTCGGGATTCTCCGAAATGCCACCAGATCCGCGATCGGATCTATGGCCAAAGCGTGGCATTTCAGTTTAGCCCGTACCTGGCAGGCTGTATAGAAAACTTCCCCGGAGCCACAGAATGGCTGAATTACCACAACATGCAGCCCCCACAAACACCTTAAACTTGCTCTGTACAGTAACAGTGACATCTGCGGCCAAAATGACTATTTCCCATAGGCTTGTGCTGTCTATAGCAGTGATCACCAACCTTTTCTGAGTCCAGATCACATTCGCAGTTAAAAAGCAAGCCGAAAGCAACTGCTCAGATTTTTTTTTAAACATGACTTAAAAAAATATAAGCGTATGCAACATTAATATAAACAGTTCTGTCGGACTGAAGTTTGTGCAGTAGTCTGTATATACTGTATTATCACAGCATATTGGCTATGTGCTTGGCCTGACAATATTGTTATTTTAAGACCATATTATATTCCAAAACACGAGCTTTGATAACAAAATAGATCAGTTGTTGTATCACTTGCGAGGCACAGCATAAATTGAAATAATTAGCTTTTTGTTTATTTTACTGGACTGATGGCGCCTGCATCTGATGGTCAGTCTCAACGGAGGGAGGGAGTGAGCAGCAGAGGGTCTGCCTCTCACTGTCCCTGCTTTCTCCTTTCCTAAGGTGAGACTGACAAGTGAGAGGATACCGTCCTCCCACTCCTTTTTTAAATAGCTGAACTGCCTGTTTGGACAGTACATCAGGCTTGGGTCGGGTTGTTTTGATAGTTCTGCGGCTTCTATGCGTCTAGAAAATGGTTTTGTATTGATTTCAACAATCTGAGGAAGCCCTATTGTCCGGGGAGGGAGTGTGTCAGTGTGGAGTTGGGGGATGGAAAGAGGAAAAATGGAGGGGAGGAGGGAGGGGGAGGCAGATGGATAAATAGATAGAGGAAAGAGTGAGGGGAAGCGGGAAAGTGAACAAGAGAGATACAGTGAGAGACAGAGTGCTGGTCTAAAGGAAATATGGTGACGCTGCATATTTGCGTCACAGTCCTGGTTTGAGTGGAATTTGTTCATTCTCTTTCTAAGGGCTGTGGTGGTTAACTGGGGAATGGATTGTGTAAGCAGATCTCCTGAGAGTTAGGCCTCCTTCAAACTCAATGGCCTTGTTAGAATGCTTAAATGCATGCATCCTTGTTTCCTTGAGGTAATCGACAGATCTATAAGTGATTGGAAAGATGAAAGCAAGGTTACCACCCCATTACTTCACTGATCCAACCAATTCCGATCTGTGATTACTTCAAGAAAGGAAGGAGGGAAGGATGCATTTGAAGTATTCCAACAGGGCCATTGATTTTCCTGCATTTCAGGAAGTACTGCATTTCATGTGCTACCTCAACGTTCAGGGGTGTATTCACTAGAAACCAAACAGAAGAAAACAAATTAAACGAGGACTGACCTACCTGAATTTGTCCAATAGAAACTCGTTGCGAAACATTTTGCTACGGTGTGCACTGAATACACCCCGTTCAGCTCAACCGGAACTCTTTGAAGTTTGGGTCTGAACTTTGAATAGACATTGACTGGATGTGGTCCAGCAGCAGCCATTGTGTAGAGAGAGTGTAGTGAAGAGCCTACTTGGCATCCAGTCATCTCAGTCCATTTAAGCTGTCCAGAGGCATGGCTATGGGGGGGGATGCTCTTGATTTGGTTAAGGTGATTAACACTTTAGCTTACTAACCCTCTTGTCTTGATCCTTGTCGGCCTGCCTTCTTCACAACACATACTACTCTCTCTCTCTCTCTCTCTCTTTCTGTCTCTCTCTCTTTCTCTGCCTCCTGTTCTCTCTTCTCTTCCTCCTAGCCAATTAGATACTAATCTGATACACGTTCAGTCTGTTGAGATCGCACTCTCTCTGTCACTCTCTCGCCATTAATCTCTCAGTAGGCCGACATATCTCTTGGTACGTCTTTCTCATTGTATGAAAATCAAATCAAAAGTCTGCCCTTAGCTAGGAGACAGTGAGGCCATCCTTTTCGTGTGTCAATACAAAGCATCTATTTTACAGTATCAATGAACTGTCTTTGCATAGAAAGCCTGTTGCGAAACACAAGACGGCACCAATGTTCTTTTCCTCGGCGAACCCTCATAAATGTTGTCATCCAATCCTTTCACACTTGGAATTTTTCATCAATTATTTACCCGAGTCCCACAACTGGGCCATTGTCCCTTCCTGTTCCGCTATCACAGCGCCGAGATTGGAATCTCCCCATGCGGACCAACCGGGGCTCACGACCCTGACTTTGAACACACCTGGCTCTGATATGTCGTCGGCAGTGTTTTATTTGAAGGGTACCTACATAAGGCCTTCATAACACATTCATAACCCTTACATAACACATTCATAAGTGGTATATGAGCGGTTCATAAATGGTTATGTCACTACTGCTTTAAAATAGCCTAACACTTTGTTTTAAATGTGTCGTCATAACGCCTAGCTACATAAGGTTGTCATAAACACTACTTAATTGGCGTTAAATTAGAAGTTGACAAATGATGTCACATAACCAGATTCTATCTGGTATGAAGCACAAGACCCTAAACCCATCTCCTTACTTTGTGCTTGAATGACATGCTTATGACACCTCTATGGAGGCATTATAAAGGAGCCTTTAAATAATGAATACATATTTCTAACATTACAGAATGGAGTTAATGGTCAGACACTGAAATCACACTAGACTGTCCTTCACAGGCACTTTGTATGAACGCTTATCCACATTCGGGAATCGCCAAAAACACCCTATTCAGGAGTCAAATGCTTAGAATAATAAAAGGCCTCCTTTTTTGTCTCAGCACCCTTTCGGATCCCCATCTACCCTTTTTGTGGCTATGGTTAGTATTAGGGATGTGCATATTTCCCTTTCAAGACGATTCGATACGTATCTAGATACATGGCCTCAGATACGATACAGGAATGATAATACGTTTTAGTTTGAATTGATTCGGTGCTATTCGATACACTAACATTTGTTGCATAAATACATTCATTTTCTATTCTAAATTCAAAACTACTGCTGATGGCACTCGTGCTGGGCCTCTCTGAGCTGGATCTCTCTGAGCAGGATCTCTCTGTGCAGGATCTCTTTGTGCTGGATCGCTCTGTGCTGGATCTCTCTGAGCTGGATCTCTCTGAGCTGACCTCTCTCTCTCCGTTTGTCTGTCTGTATGTGAGAATTATATACATGTGTAATGTAGGCACCTGTGCTGAGCCATAAGGGAAACAGGGCATCTACCACCCTACTATCAGATAAGGGAGGTAATGTTAGCTTTTTCTCCCTCCACTTTTGATCTGAAATCACCATCATCCACTAATTAATTAGTAATTTTTGCAGATTCAAAGTGTTTGAGCTAGTAATGTAATCAATTTTTCTTAAAAAAAAAAATCATATGACATAGCCAATGAATATATAGCACAACTTTGGATTTCACCCCCTCATGTCAAACCGTTTGGAAGTTTTCTGGTCTCATGAAATGATCAACTTTACCCTGTATATCTAAAAATGACCAAAACTATTGCTGATGGTAAACTGGAACAATTGAAAATGAAATGTAATGTAGCCTAAGCCCCGATCAGCAGGTATGCTATAGCCTATAGCCTGATGAGACGTTTCTCAGGCGGTAGTTTAGGCTACTTTATTCCGGTAAAAAAACACTTTTCAACAGCGCATTTGATTACAATAATCTAGCAAATTACATTGGTTGTCACTCAACTAATAAAGCCTAATAATGCGCAAGCCATTTTACAAATATTTTGATGCTGAAGGTGACGCGCGGCCTACCTCTTGGTCAGCGTGCTAAGCCGTGCACCGAGCGCAGTTTGACTAGGCTACTGATAATGCCTGAGTCGTTTGGCATGTAAAATGACTTGTTCATCAATGACTGTCAACACAGTTGCTTAGTTCGACACTGAAAGAGAGGACGCATCAGTTGTCACAAAATATGAGGTATTTTCAGAAAGTAGAAAGTAATATGAGCAAAACATTTTTCTGCACTGCCGATTCGTAACGTTTCAATCGATTTTATGACCGATTCATGCTAAATTTGGAACAGTTTGGGGACCCGGGGACATTTGAACCGGGACCAATGCGTATTGCTGAATCGTTACATCCCTAGTTAGCAGTTGATTTTGTCCTTGATCTAGGGTCAGTTTCTTTTTGCATTCTAAGTATTTATCGGGTCATTAATATGCAATTACCATTTATATGTATAATATATGCCTTTTAGCAGATGCTTTTATCCAATGCGTCGTACAGTCATACCCACATACATTTTTCATATGAGTGGTCCCAGGAATCGAACCCACTATCCTGGCATTGCAAGCGCCACGCTCTACCAACTGAGCTACAGAGGACCACAACATTGTTTAACATTTCATTAACATGACTGACAAGTAGCCTAAATAGAGATCTGTGAAACAAAGACTTGGACCTAGGGGCCTGAGGAGGATGCATGTTCAGATAGAAATGTACTGTGTAGAACATGTTGGATTATCTGTCATGTACAGTAGAATAGGGAGTTGTCAGCTCTATTCATTCTATTTCTATCTGCAATGTTTAGAAGCACGCCACAGCGTGCTCCGTACCCCCCTCTCGCAGAGGTGTCACCAAAGGTGTCAGAGGCTGGACGCAGAGGTTTTCTCACTTTTGGACCCTGTGGTTTGGAAAGCTGAGGAAATCCTCTCTGTCAGCTCTTAACGGACCTGTTCTTCAGTAGTCTTGAAAACCCGACCCTAAGCAACCGTAATTAGGGTCTGGTTTCAATGACGGACTTTTTAGGTATAGAGTAACTACGTCACTGCCCACATCACAGTCTTATCTTCTTGAATAAAATACAAAATAGTATCTAGCAAAATGGAGATCACAGAGGTTATTTCTAATGAGTGCATTTCGCAAGTGGCTAGTTTGCTTCAGCTACCTTCACTAAAACCACTGCAAAGGTTTTGCCTGAACTTTGGTTTCGAATTACAACGTTCTGGCATGTCTGTCTCGTGATTTGTTGGGAGAGTTGTCTGTCTGAAAAAAAAACACCCTGGACATTTTTTTTTCCCCTTATCGAAGTTGCCAAAAGTCTGTTATTGAAACCAGACCCTAGTCACTGTTTCCTAGGGTTGGGTTTTTGAGACTTGTTCCTCAGGCCTTGAAGTTGAGCAAACATTGAGCTAGCAACGTCAATATCGCCTGTGCAACTCCCGCAGTGATCACATGCACTTACTAAACAATAAGTCACTTTGGATATAAAGCATCTACTAAGTGACACGTTTTATTATATTATAAATATGTAATTCTGAGTGTTTGTCAGAAGTACACTGTTGACATTAAAGTGGCCTGAATTCTATCAAACCTGCATCAAAAATTTGTGGCTGTATTTTTGTAAAACATTTTGTGGTTTGCATATTTCAGACGGGACTCTACGCAAAACCATACACCGGTTTTACTTGACTCAGGAAAATGTTAAAGGGTTAGTTCACCCAAATTACAAAATTACATATTAGATTCCTTACCCTGTAAGCAGTCTATGGACAAGGTGTCTTGCTTTGGTTTTGTTTACCTGGCGACTGTCTCCAAGTGCTAACTTTTTTGCATTTAAGGCACAAGTACAATGCAAGTCAATGCATGCCATTTTGTAATTTGGGGGAATTATCCCTTTAACATGTTAAATACTTCATGGATGCCTTCTCTCCACTGTAACATTTTTCAGTACAAGTTCAAAAGAGGTCTTCTCTTTCCTCACCATGAAAGATTAGCATTTAGCATTAGCTACCCTTATCTGTCATACTCCCTTTGTAAACAAAGCTGCTGGATCAATGGTAGTTCTTGTTTCACTCAGACCAGGAAGTGAGTGGAATTCCACAGCACTGCTATGAGCAGGCATGCAGAAGGGAAATGGAACAAAACATGACTTATTTCTCAATCCATTTGAAGACAGACGTGAAATGTATAATAAACATCTTTCCTCCAAAGGTCATTTCTATGGGTTACATTTCAGAAAAGTCCACAACGTCAGGGTCATTAGTTGCTCCGTTTTCACATTAAATGACCCAATAAAGACAGAAGTGTCTGCCATGAACATCCTTTTTTTAGTCTCCCTCCTGACATGTCTCTGATGTTTGAGTGTTGACGTCCAGGAATAGATTGATCAGACACAGAAAACATCATGCCTCACTGCATTTCTGGATTATATTTCCATCTGTTATTCTTACAAACAATGACAGTAATTGCATCACACATTAAACACCACAAAACCACTATAACTGACCACATCCAAAAGCAACAAGCCTACACATTGCCTTGAACATCTATCTATCTCATTTGCTCAAAATGCAGTGAAATAAATGCTACCCTGGTGCAAAGAACTGGTTGCTCCAGATTCTGCTCTGCAGTCTGTGCGAGCCCTGTGGCCCCTGCGGCCCGTGTCGCTTTGGCCTATGTTGCGATTTATTTTCTCTGGCTGTAATTACCTGAGATGGTAGCCAAAGGGCCTGCTGTGCCCTGCGCCTGTGCTGCCTGAGCTTGGCTGAGTGCATGGCACTGGGGCGGAGGAGAGTTGGGTCAGCGTTCCCGATGGAGGGGAAAGCTGTATCTTGACCCTGTGTTGCCTCGGCTGAGTGGCGCTGGAGCGGTTGGGGTGGGGTTAGTGCTCCTAATGGTGGGATAAGGGGCATGGGAAGGTTGGAAGGAGTAGGGGTTGAAGTTCGTAGAGGGGTCGGAGAAGAATTAGGTGGGGGCCGGTCAGAGTAAAGGCTCCATGGCCTGTCTGCTTCTCCTCCTTTTCCTTTGTCACCGTGATGACATTTGCTCTAAGCTCATTTGCTTTAATCACTCGCCGACAGAGTGCGTGACATGAATGTTCACGTAACGTCCGTCAACAGACTTTGGGATGCGGCAACTAGCGAGGAACATTATTGCACTGCACTGGGTTTGCGTCACTGGTTATATTGAGGAGTCACAATTTCGCAGGGCGGGGCATCCTTTGAATTTCGGAAGGGGAGGTGACATTTTGGCCCCTTAGACTTGCGGAGAGGGGGATGCAGCCACCAACGACAAAAGCATGTATTGGAACATAGCCACTTGACTCCAGAAGGCTAGATGATGGTGCTATTCTAGTATCTAACTAGATATGGAGAAACTAGACAGAGGGGGAAACACAACGGACCTAACCATACCGAGACCTTGTGACATGATCATCATCAACCAGCCCCTTCCTCTCCCTTCGCCTCCTCAAGGGCACTGGTCGATACCCGGTGGGCGGTTTCCCACGGTCCTCAACTCTCACCTTAGGCTGGTGGTGGGATGAGGTGGGGGTGGTGTGCTGGTGGTGGTCGTTGTACTTCACAGGCGTAGTTTGCATTTACCATGCGTTAATGGCCAATATGATTTGCCATTTTCTATGAAATTAGATATCGACCTTTAGTAGAAGTGCCTGTTAACACCACCAGTGAGGTTGATCCCGCGATTGATCTCCGAGCGGTCTACGTTTCCCATAAGGTGCTAGTTAACCTTTTGGAGGTGTTTTTCGCAAAGCGCATCCAGGTCATTAGTGAAAGACTGCGCAGAAATGTGTATTCAATTTCACCAAGGTTTTAATATGCCTCACAAGGGTTTGTGTGTGTGTAATAATTTGTTTCACTGTCTTTTGTGGAAAATCAATGTGTTGCTTTTTCCAATCGCTTCAAAGGAAGCGCAGAAGTGTCACCTTTGCTGTGACACATGCCAAGGTGCCATTATAAGTATGACATTGATTCTTGATGCACTTTGCTCCCGGGGTCAGGTATGTTGTATAGTACGTCTATCCAAAGGAACTTGAGTATCTTATGACTGTACCCTGCTGGCGTTTTCATTTTATGTGTCATTCTCTCCAAGCTCAGCCCTTCATGAATGTAACATACAATGTGAGCTTGCTGGCTCTGAAGAGTTTTTTTCTCTCTCATTTTTTCTCATTTTTGCGGTGAATGATTTTCTTGCTCATCACATCTGCTTCTAAACTGGGATTCTCTGCATCTGATGGTGGAGCAGATAGAAGGCGTGGAAAAATAGACTCAAGTCATTGATCCTGCGTCTTGTTTCCTCCCATGCCTTCCATCCACTGCCCCCCTTGTGCTTTTGTGGAAGAAATTCCTTTTGAGAGTGCAGTCTGAACGGGATGAGTGCCCATACATGTTTAATGCTTGGCAGTGGTAACCCTAACCTTAACCCCTCACCCTAACCCTAGCTCTAACTCACCCCTCCTAAACTCAACCTCAATCCTAAACCAATTTCGATTAACCTTTGAATCCGCCGGCTAAATGTCTGCCTTTATGCTTCTTTTCTGTGTTTGGATTTCCCCATCTAGTAATAACCTGTATTGAAGGTAGGCCTATTGCATTTCTCCACAATAAAATAGACGTGTTATCTAAATGATCATTCCCTGATCCTGAATGACCACATGTTGGTTTTCAATCTATAATGACTTGAATATCTTCTCACTGAACACATGAAATATGAGTTTCCTTGTGACCGTCAATTCCCCACTAGTCCAGTTGGGATTAAAACCAAAATACACAGTAGTCCCATTATACCAGAATCTCGAAAAACCGGAGTCATCATGACTATGCAAGTTTTATCTGTAGCTATTTAAAGGCCCAGTGCAGTCAAACGTGATTTCCCTGTGTTTTGTATTTCCACACTATGAGGTTGGAATAATACTGTGAAATTTCAGCCTGCTTTGGTGGGATGGAGTTTTGGACACCAGGCAAATAATTAGTTAATAGACCAATAAGAAATAAAGTTCCAAACCAGTCTACCAGTAACAGCTAGTTTTCAGTTTTCCTCTCCTCACTCAGACCACTCGTCGACAGTCCTAGCAAAATTCTTGCTTGAGAAATTGCTCTTTGCTAAGAAAATATTTTTGTTTGTTTTCATTTAAAATGGTCAAAAAGAATCACAGTAAGATACTTAATTGTTACACAGAAATGATTTTATATTCAGATAAAAACATCTCCGTTGGACCTTTTTTATGTCGGCCCCGGTTCCAAAACACATCCTCCTCAAGGTATGCTCTTGGGCAGCTCTCCATCGATCGCCTGTGGTTTTCTGCGTGTGGAGACTGGTCGATGTGCTCACCCTCTGTCTTGTTTGTCTTCCAGGCTCGGAACGTCACCACAGGGGAGCTGGCGGCCATCAAGGTCATCAAACTGGAGCCCGGTAAGAATCTTTGCCTCCATCTTCTCACACTCTGGGGTGAAGTTTCCCCCACGTACAGATCTAGGATCAGCTTGCCCTCAACCAATCAGTGGGGAAAATACAAAACTGACCCAAGCTCAGCGTCGAGGGGCAACGTCACCCTACAACTCATCTCACTGTCTCAGCTAGTTTAGCCTCTCCTGACCTATTATTCCATTTGACTTACTTAAATCTTCTCTACCCCACCATCCTACTTCTCCAGTCATTACTGTGCCTATTTCTGAGACCCACTAAACATTTGGAGGAATTGACTTAAGACCGTAGGCAAAATACAAAAGTGTTATGCAAATGCAACCCACCTGAATGCCCCAGGCCATATGCATGGAAGTACATTATATTATGACCCAGTGGGAGCATAACATTAGTGGTTAAGTTGGTTGGAGCATGTTGCTTACAGTAGAGTTGCGGGTTTAAATCCTGTATAGGCCACACACTGGCCTTATTAGCGTAAAAGACATCTGCTTCATGCCTACCATTTATCATTTGTTACCCATCGCTTTCGATGAGAGTGTGTTTATCTGGGACTTTTTCTATAATAGTCAGGCAGGCCTGGTTGCGTCCCAAATGGAATGTGTCCCACGTCAGGCCAGGAATGTGGAGTGGAGCTAGCCTTGGGAGCCATATCAGACCAGATTTACCTTAATCCCAGCCTCAGATGGCAGGGCTTGATTAAATTGGAGTGTTAGAGTGAACCTGTTGGAGCTTGCGGCCAAGCTCTTTGTCTGCGCCACAATAAGATTATCATTTTCTAATAGAGAGGAATATCAGATTTGAAGTCTCTGTGTTATTTCAAAAGCTGCCTGCTTATATCGAATGCATCAAAATCCAAGATGTACTTTATAATTTGATAAGATGACAATGATGGATATGAATTGTTATTCAGAAAAACTTAAAGTAACACTGTTGATATTCTTGTAGAGCTGTTGCTAGTTAGTACCCTGGAGGGATCCCGTGCAATTTCACATTATTGCATAGCTCAAACGCCTTGTATTATTAAAATGCATTGAATGTCACATCCTGTCACGATGCAACAATGTGTGAAGATTGCAGGACTTCCATAGGCGAAGTGTTACCTGTTACTCTACATCAGTGCTGCTCGTCCATTTGCGTGACACCCTCAGGGGGGTACATGTTTTTACTCTAGCCCAGCACTAACACAAAATATTCAGAATAGGGTTAAAAAAATCTTATTCTGGTAATTTTCCAACCGGGATTTCTGGAAAACCTGGTAATTTTGGGAAAGTTATCAGAATTTTGCAGCCCTAATTCTGACCCCCCCCCCCACACACACACACAACCTTGTTCATAAGGATAAACTAGGCGTGGTATAGGCCAACTGACTCACTACTCCAATAACCTATGGAGGCGATGTCTAACAATCCAAAAAGCTATTTTAATTGTAGTGTTTTTCTTAGTTAGCATTAGCAGGCTATCTCATTGATCCACAGTTAGTCATAATTGCTACTATAAAACAGCCTAATTATAGTTGGTTTGTGTTTGGTGATAATCTGTCACCGGTCAGTTGCGCAATTGAATTCTGCTATGAATAGCACGTTATCAGTCTCCTTGCAATCTCTAAGCTGCATTCTGTTCTGTTGCTTCCATATGTGGGAATAATAGCAAACTAGCTCTCGTATGCAAACTTTTTTAGCCTAAGGCCATTTCTGTCTCCTGGCTATGATACGTGGATTGATTAGGTCATCTATTGAGGTTGAATTGATCATATGTAAGTAATGTTAGAATTAGTTTGGTAATGACGTTCCATTCACGTGAAACACGCGTTTGACGTATTTGATACCATTCCGCTCCAGCCATTACCACCAGCCCGTCCTCCCCCAATTAAGGTGCCACCAACCTCCTGTGGTTCCATTCTAGTAATCATAATCTATTCATTTGCTAAGGATGTTTGCTATGTGTGAAAACGCAACCTTAAGGAAACACTCCATTGATATGAGCGGTCTCATACTTTTGAACTACCTATAACACTATTTCCAAGTCAACCGATCGCTCTAACACCTCTTAATACGAAATCGGAGAGGTTCGGATAGATGTAAGCCTTATCACGAAAACAATTGATGACAAAGTGGAGCTATTACTTTATTGCTTATACCTATCCAATCCTTTCAGATCTACAATGGGTGGCTAGGGGTCAATGTGGCATTCTCATTTTGTACAGTCATAAGATATTATATTGGTATTTTACTGATTCTAATAGGTATAGCGCTATTAGAATCCGAATCAAACAACAACTCAATACATCTTATTAACATTTTGGTCTCAGTCAACTTTCAGAATCATTTTACAGTTAACTGTTGATGCTATAGTTGGGACAAACCAATCCAGGGGGTGGGAACTGGTGGGTGTGGGTGTAGGCTAGGCTAGAGACTAAAGAAATGTTTACTTACATTTTCTTGCTATAAATCAACAAGGATTCACTTTGAGTTTGGCTTGTTAGACTGGGTGTCAGCAGGTGGTAGGCTTGATGGACTGTGAGTGTGCGTGCGTGTGAGTGTGTGCGTGCAAAATTGTGTACGGGCATGTGTGCGGTTATCTATGTGTGTGCGGGTGTGTGTACAGATATGCAGCCTGAGGCTTGTGGGGTACCATCTGACGTTGCGGCTGGTAAGAGTTCAGACAGGAAGAACTAGCTCCTATAGAAATAATGAACACTACTACAGCCCCTGCTTGTGTGACGCACGCTTGTGTGTGTTACTACTAATATTCAACTCTTAGGCAGTCCAGTTAAATCTACAGTACAGAATAGGATCATAATTTGATTAACCTGTTGCAGGAGAATATTCCTACAGTACAGGACATTTAAAACGTGTGGTGTATTTGCGGTTTTAAAAAGGCTTCTGAAGTTTGTAATTTCCACTTTGACATTTCAGACTTCATTTTCCCTTACAAAAAATGTATCAACTCCTACACAAATGTCCATAAATTATAATAATTCACATTTCCTCTTGCTGCAGGATTATTTTCCTGTTGTAGCAAACTGGCTCAAATGAAGTCACTACATCTGTAGCTATCCAATGTTAACTTTCATCATTTTGTGTTGACGTGTGTGTGCGGCCGTGTGTGTTGTCGTCCTTGTACGTGAGTGTGTTCTTCAACAACCAAAGCTATTCTTGGGTGGAAGGTTGAGGGGTCAGTCAGCATTGAACCGCTGATCCTCTCCTTTTAATGTCAAACCACCTCTTTACCATATCCGCTGTGACAGCTCCTGCCTTGCTTTTGGTGCTGTGTCCCAAATGGCACCCTATTCCCTATTTAGAAAAGAATGAAATAATCGTGCACTACATAGGGAATTAGGGTTCCGTTTTGGAAGCGGCTTTAGTATAGACACACAAGACTGGAGTATTTCTGCAAGGCTTTTGGAGTGACCTCTGCCGTAGCGCTTTTAACGTTAATAGGCACTATTGATTTGCTGCAACTTTCCTCTCCCTTTTGTGTGTCCGTTCTTGTAAGGACACTGCATAATTCTACAGTAACAGGAATTGATTTAGGGTTTATTTGTGGCATATTTTTAGGTTGTGCTCGTGCCATGGTCATTTCAAACATTTGATTTGTGTCAGTTGTATTATCATCCACAGCTGACTGTAAACCATGTTTTATTTATATAAAGGGATAGTAAGCCAAATGACAAAATGACATATTTGTAACCTTACCTTGTAAGCAGCCCTTACAGAGTATCATTGTCTTATGCATGTAGTCGCTCAAGGCACTTTTTTCAAAGCCCCCTTTATGAAAGACCCTCAATGTTAGGTGTGTGAGCCTGTTTATCATAAAAGAACACTGTACTGTGATGTCGCCGTGTTGTTGGGAATTCCAGTCGCAAGGTTGCGTTTCAAATGACTATTCCCTATATAGTGCACTACGTTTTACCGGGGCCCATTGGGTGTCGACTTATCATTTGTTACATATTCGTCACCAAACCCACTGGCTCCAGGTCATCTATAAGTCTTTGCTAGGTAAAGCTCCGCCTTATCTCAGCTCACTGGTCACCATAGCAACACCCACCCGTAGCACGCGCTCCAGCAGGTATATTTCACTGGTCATCCCTAAAGCCAACACTTCCTTTGGCCGCCTTTCCTTCCAGTTCTCTGCTGCCATTGACTGAAACTAATTGCAAAATCACTGAAGCTGGAGACTTATATCTCCTTCTCTAACTTTAAGCATCAGCTGTCAGAGCAGCTTACCGATCACTGTACCTGTACACAGCCAATCTGTAAATAGCCCATCCAACTACCTCATCCCCATGTTGTTATTTATCTTCTTGCTCTTTTGAACCCCAGTATCTCTACTTGCACATCATCATCTGCACATCTATCACTCCAGTGTTAATGCTAAATTGTAATTATTTTCGCCTCTATGGCCTATTTATTGCCTTACCTCCTTAATCTTCTACATTTGCACACACTGTACATAGATTTTTCTATTGTGTTATTGACTGTACGTTTGTTTATGTGTAACTCTGTGTTGTTGTTTTTGCTTTACCTTGGCCAGGTCGCAGTTGTAAATGAGAACTTGTTCTCAACTGGCCTACCTGGTTAAATAAAGGTGAAATCAAAAAATTCAAGATGGTGTTTCTGATGTCGTTTGAACTTACCTTGCGGATGTTTAGGGTTGAAATGCTTATTGTCTTCTTACAGTGCATTAGAGGTAGAGAATGCACTTGACAGGCCTTTGATGGTTTGCTAGATTGACGGTGACAGTTGGAGCTGGAAAGTGGTCAGAAGCTTTAAAGAGAGAGAGAGAGAGAGAGAGAGAGAGTGTGTGTGTGTGTGTGTGTGTGTGTGCTCGCATTTATCAGGTGGACCACATGCGGTGGAGTTCAGCCCGGAGGTCTCTTATTAGCCATTCCGGCTAACGCACTGCAGGAACCCCATCTAACATTCATGCTGCCAAGCTTTTCACCCTACCTCTTAAATTGCCAACAGCGCGGCAACACGAGGGGAAGGTGCCACAATCCACCGTGACAGCGTGGAGTGACATGGAGGTGCTTGTCAGTACGCATCACGGCCAGGGCAGCTGGCACTCTTGACAGATGTCGCCATGATGTCCAGGAGTGCGTTTCGTGGCGACAGGGTTGATGGCTCGAGGTGTGTCGCCAATGCCAGGACCATGGAAACCTACGTAGGCGAGACATAGGCTGACAGATTGACTATCATAGTGTGTGGAGTGGACACACACACACACACACACACACACACACACACACACACACACACACACACACACACACACACACACACACACACACACACACACACACACACACACACACACACACAGGGTGGGCGGCTAACACCCTCTAACATGTCACAGTTAACCAACGCCGGACACCATATTCAGCACCTTGTTATATCTGCCTGTCTGTTTCAATCTCAAATGTGAAACTGTTTCCCAAAGATGCTTTCAAAGCTTTAACCCAACTAACATTCCCTAGCAACAGTTTGCTGGGGTCTAATTGGCTTATCTCGCTTTAGTGGCGTGCTGTGCAGAATTCAAATAATGAATTTAATATTTGCATTTTTTTTTAATTGTTCCAATTTGTGCTGTTTGATTTTCAGATGGCATCTCGGTCACAGTTTCCTTTTCATTTGGGCTGGCTGCCAGGCTTTATCTTCATCTTGTGCTTTGTGCCGTCCGTGTACAGTCCAACAATCTTGCTTAGAGGCTGCCAAGATCTGTGTAACTGTTCCAATAGATCACAATCTGTTTCCATAAGGCCCCCTCCACCAAATCTGGATCCTGTTCATTAGGGCATGCAACGGGAAAAGTTTGAAAACATTTTGCAACGGAAAAGCAAAATGAGCATTTCTGTTTTTAATTCCTTTTTTCTTCCGTTTGGTGCCTAACGTGCACAACCTTGATGGCTTCCAGTCGTCCATGGTATCTGCCAACTCTAAGCAATTTTCTGTTAGCCAACATGAGATTGTGGTTGTACAGCCATCACATTATGTGGTCCTTGCTTGCTGTCAGTGTATGTGTGCATTCCAAAGGGTGCACCCTATTGCATAGTGCACTGCTATTGACCAGAGGCTTAAACTGCACCGGTCAGGGGGTAAAGCTGCAAAGAAATGGACCTTATGTCAGAGCTTAAGGGGAACCGCATTCCATTATCCTTGTGCTACGGTAAGTTCGGCTCTTCTGGGGTCAGCAATAAAAGGCTTTATTCCGTGTCAAACATTCACTACCGTTTGCTAAATAGCTCAAATAATAAACGACCATTTGGTCCATACATGTACAACATGTAAGGGCTAAGTGACCAGAATGTAAATACTGAACACTGTTTTGTAACTGCAGATAAATACTTCATTCCATGTATTTGTAGGATACTGTGATCAAAAAGAATACAGAAGAGTAAACGAATGACAGAAGAGAAAAATACTTTTATAATGATTCATTGTCGACGCCATGTTCTTAACTTTACAGCTTACATTACATCTCTGTAATAAGCCAGTAAACCTCCACTTGTGTTCTAAAAATAACATATTTATAAATTGTTTTGAGTCCAAAGACTCATTCTGGCAAGCTCGAGATACGTGTGCAGGAGTTTATCCAAAGTCAGTCCTTTGGTGTTAGCACGTAGAGGCGGTTGCAGTCAGTAGTAGACTTCTCCCCCAGTCCTACATGCCCCTAGACGCTGATCTTGGGTCAGTTTAGCCTTTTCTCAACAAATGGTTAAGGTTATGATTGGAGCAGGAGACGCTGATCCTGGATCTGTACCTAGGGGAAACTTCAACCCCCAGAGCATCCTTCACAGTCAGCCCCTCTCTCCAATCCCCTCTGTGCTGGAAAAATGTCACCGAGTCACCGGAGAAGGACAGGCTCACCACGACAGGAAGCACCAGGGCCATCTGACCTTGGTCACTGTTGAAAGTGAATCCTGGGACACTCCCTCAGGAGGAGGCCGTAAGCAGAAAAAGACCCGCAAAACTCCCCCATATATAAACCCCCCCCCTATGATATTTCATTCATCATAGGGTCCGAGTGAACTTTTTCTTCTTCTTTTTTTTCTGCAGCTTCAACGCTATAGACAACCCTCGCCTTGCATATCCAGCACGTTACATACATTTTAATGAGCCATTACGTAAGCCAGCATACATATTTATTTTCATCTCTCATTGAGACTACAGAAGGAATTTTGAACGCGGAGCAAGCGACCGGCTTAGAAATATTGAATAGTGGAGAGGGAGGTGAAAAAAAAAAAAAAAAAAGATCAGCTTTTTAATGAGGCCTGGAGCGTCATTAAGCCAGCAGTCACACTAAAGTGACTTTGTTCTCTCTCGCGCTCCTCCAAAGCATTTGTCCCGGCGCACACGTTTATAGACGTTGAGACCCGAGACGGAGATCAAGGTCAGCCCAGATCGGCGCCGTCAGGTCCACGAACCCCAGGGGACATTGTCGAAAAAAATTAATTCTCATCCAATCAACCAGGCCCGCCGTCTGTCCCTCGGGCCAATCGAAGGCGAGGGAGAGCTTCATGGGCAGTCATTTCTTGTTAAAACCAATAAACGAGCCCTGCTTCTCCCTCTGAAGAAGCATCGGGTGGAGCTGCGCTCGATAGCTCTGCCTGGGAGAAATGCGCTGACCTAGCAACAGTGCTCGTGCTGATGGAGAGTGCCGGGTTTGAATGTGCAGCATGCATCCCGTATTGACAGAGCTGCTAAAAACGAAAAGCAAGCATCCCCAGCGGGTTTTAGTCAAGGGCTATTCACTGCCGCCTTGTCATTGAGAGAATTTCTTATCTGTGAGTGTGTGTGCATGTTTTTGAGTGTGTGTTTTGAGTGCACCCTCAAGGAGACAGGCCCCCCAAAATGTAGCTTCTATTGGTTTCTATTTCCCCAGTTTCCAAGCCCATCACGTTCCCCCGCATTAGAATAGAGTTGAGTGTCGGGAAACACTGGCCTTCTGGTGGTGTTGACAAGCTGCCAAACTGAATATTGCCAGCCTGTGTAATTATGATCTGTGGAATAGATTCCCCTCAGTGATCGTAGTTGGACGTCGTGCGGCTCATTGATTCTGAGATGTATGGTCCTCATTTGGGAGGTGTGGAGTTTAATGTTTGCAGTGATAGCTTTGCCAGTTTGACAGATGCCTTCATCAAAAGGGACTAGCATGGATTACAAGTAACGCATTGATTCTGCTAAATCAATCCTCCGAGCCATTATCTCTGCACATCCGGGTCAGTATGCAGACTAATGCACAGTTGGTACTTGTTTAGAGACAGAGAGGAGTCCACTTACTTTTTTTTGCCAATTCTGTAAGTTCCAAGCTAGTCTTGCCAGAGTGCTTTGGTTCAGCGAGGTGGTCTAAGCGTGTGTCGGTGTCTGCATAAAAAAAAAAAGAATAATTCAAACTTATTTTATGCCATTTTATTCATGTAGAAGCTACTGAAGTTCCTTTTAAAGTTATTCAAGTGTGTTTACATTTATGTGTGTTTGTGTATGTGTTTATAATTGTGTGTTTATGTACATATGTGAATTTGTCTCTCTCCTCACCTGCTCTCTCACGTCTGCCGTCTCTCCACAGGGGAGGACTTTGTGGTGGTGCAGCAGGAAATCGTCATGATGAAGGACTGCAAGCACTCTAATATCGTGGCCTACTTTGGCAGTTACTTAAGGTAGCATATTTAAAGGCCCGCACCCCGCGCTCCCTCCGTCACCACCTCTAACCTACCCTTCCCTCCTCCACCCCTGCTCTGGCTCAGTCAATTCCCAGCCACTCGCACTCTCACACTCTCACTGTCTCACTCTCTCACACACACACACACACACACACACACACACACACACACACACACACACACACACACACACACACACACACACACACACACACACACACACACACACACACACACACACACACACACACACACACACACACACACACACACACACACACTCAGTGTGGAGTCTCACTCCACTGCAGTCAAGCTACAGTCAGAGCCTCCGGTCCTAGCCGCACTAACGCTAGCTAGCGATGTGGCTAATTGCTAGCTCTGGGGAAATGCTTTGTATTGAACTGCTCAAGACAAAAAAAAAAAGGGGAGGTGAGGGAGGTGGAGGGTGGCCATACTGAGAAGTTGCAGGGGCTGAAGAGAGGGAAGTATCAACGCGTTGGTTGCCCGGAGAGAGGTTGTGGCCTAATAGCCAAACCGCATCATGCTGTGTCACGACCTACAAAATACTCCCAAAAGCATTCATCCTCCTCATACTCTCGCTCTGCCCCCCCAGACTCCACCCTACCCCCTAGCATTTGGTTTTTACTCAGACTATTTTGAGACGTACAGTATCAATTGTAATGTCATTTGTTTCCTTTTGCTCTTTACAGGAGAGATAAATTATGGATATGTATGGAATATTGCGGGGGAGGGTCCCTACAAGACATATATCATGGTAAGCATACACAACAACATACAGCACACACACACATTTGAAAAATGACAGACGTTTCGGTGTGTAGTTTTAAGCTAATTCCTCACTCTAGCTAGGCGTCCTCTTACTAGGGGTACGTCCTAAATGGCACCCTATTCCCTTTGTAGTACACTGCTTTATACCACGGCCCAGAGGGAATCGGTTGCCGTGTAGGAAGTAACCTAGCTCCTACCACATAACCAGACAGTTAACAGATTCGTATTACTCTTTTTCTTCTTCTTCTTGTCTTGGTTGTTAGAGGGAGAATCTGCAGTTGCTACGTCCATTTTTGGACTTTAAAAGAGATGATATATATACTCATTTTAATTCTGGGAGAATATAAATTATAAATTGCCTCGCGCTTAGTTCAACTGTCTTACCCCATCACAACCCAAAATATGAGCTGGTTTTACTCCAATGTTTGTAAACATTGTAAGTTGTAAACAAACACTGTATAGGTTTAAAACATGGCTAAAACTATAAGTTTGATGTCATGGGTGGTCAGTCCTTTTATCCATAGCTCCATCTATACATTGGAGCAGTTACATTTCTCCAGCCCCGTCCCTGAGTTATGTACGAAAGCACTGGTGGCGTGACCTCTTTGTAATTGTTTGAACTGCAGATTGCCCATTTAAAGCACAGGTCATTAGAGCGGCTGTCTTAAGCAGCTGTTGTCGCACTTGTGTGTGTGCGCGCACACACACACACACACAAGAGACCGTGTTGATTCTGCTCTTAATGACTGTGCTGGGCTCAGTCGGCTGCGAGGCCCCTCATTAGAGAGACAGAACAGCAGTCGACACCACCAAGTACCGTTGATCTCAGCCTCCCACATATCAGTTCCCCGCTGCCACGGAGACGACACGCTGCTCGTAATGTCCCCAACCCAAGGCCCCGTCTACGTCTCCGGAGTAAATAGAGGGTCCCCGAAACGGAAGGCCTCTGAAATGCCCTGTAGTTCCGTTGCGTCATTACATTCCTTGGACCTTTTAACCGCCGTCGTTTAGATGTTGGGTATTCTTAACAAGGCTTTAGACCCGCCCTGTAGGCAGGTGGCGGGGGAGGTCAAGGGGGCATTTCGATAGTCTAACATAGCTTCCTCTCCGTCTGCATTGATCTGAACATGGAGGATAGGTGAAAGCAGTATGGTAGACCATAGCTGGGAGTATGCTGTCACCTGTATAGGTTCTTTCAGGTCAGTGCCGATGAAAGAAAGAAAGACTATAAAGGTAGGAGGTCATTTTCGACTGAGTTTTCCAATTGAAACATGGTCAATGAGTTGCCAGCTAACCTGTGTAAATATTTGGAAGTAACATCATCATTTTTTGGAGATAAGCTTGAAATGGGAATGTTACAATTGATTTGAACTGACTAACTTGGTGACCCTGCTTTTTGATATACCCCTTAGAGGCCTAAGAGAAAGTTAGTTTAATTAGCCCTGTCATGTGACTGACTGCACCTTTTAATCAGACCCCAATCAACTGGTGCTATCATGGCTTGCAATCTACTTAGTAGAGACTTTAAGAAGATTAGCCTCTCAATGGTATGGCCAAAGCACTCACACAGCCTACGATTGAAGCAGGATGGTGTATGATGCGTGTTCTCACTCAAACTGAAGACAAACAGGCAGAGAGGCAGGCAGGCAGAGAGGCAGGCAGGCAGAGAGGCAGGCAGGCAGAGAGGCAGGCAGGCAGGCAGAGAGGCAGGCAGGCAGGCAGAGAGGCAGGCAGGCAGGCAGAGAGGCAGGCAGGCAGGCAGAGAGGCAGGCAGGCAGGCAGAGAGGCAGGCAGGCAGGCAGAGAGGCAGGCAGGCAGGCAGAGAGGCAGCCAGGCAGGCAGAGAGGCAGGCAGGCAGGCAGGCAGAGAGGCAGGCAGAGAGGCAGCCAGGCAGGCAGAGAGGCAGGCAGAGAGGCAGGCAGGCAGGCAGAGAGGCAGGCAGGCAGAGAGAGAGGCAGGCAGGCAGAGAGAGAGGCAGGCAGGCAGAGAGAGAGGCAGGCAGGCAGAGAGAGAGGCAGGCAGGCAGGCAGAGAGGCAGGCAGGCAGAGAGGCAGGCAGGCAGAGAGGCAGGCAGGCAGGCAGAGAGGCAGGCAGGCAGGCAGAGAGGCAGGCAGGCAGGCAGAGAGGCAGGCAGGCAGGCAGGCAGAGAGGCAGGCAGGCAGGCAGAGAGAGAGGCAGGCAGGCAGGCAGAGAGAGAGGCAGGCAGGCAGGCAGGCAGAGAGAGAGAGAGAGAGAGAGAGAGAGAGGCAGGCAGAGAGAGAGAGAGAGAGGCAGGCAGAGAGAGAGAGAGAGGCAGGCAGAGAGAGAGAGAGAGGCAGGCAGGCAGAGAGAGAGAGAGAGGCAGGCAGGCAGAGAGAGAGAGAGAGGCAGGCAGGCAGAGAGAGAGAGAGAGAGGCAGGCAGGCAGGCAGGCGGGCAGACAGACAGACAGACAGAAAGACAGACAGACAGAAAGACAGACAGACAGACAGACAGACAGACAGACAGACAGACATGTGAGCCAATTCCGGAGGATCATGTTTGAATAGACAGTTATTTTATTTGTTTATTATGCAGGCGATCTCATTGAGAATATGCAGTTTCCTGTATAGTGCTATAAATGATATTGAAATCTAAGAAGAACCTAGGAATCTAGCTCTGTCTAATTCAGTAGCAAATCTATTTTTGTTCCGTTTTTAATAGGGTCCTGTTGCGCCTGGTCTGTTCTATAGTCCCAATAATGACCTTGAAATAACCTAACGTTGCCAGGTAAAGCTGTCAGATCAACATCCAGTTGTGGACCCTATTGTTGATTTGATGTGATTTGGTTGACGCTGGGGTTAAACGACACAAATACTTCAAATGTGGCTTGAAATGCTGATATGTGCCCAAATAAGACCTTTAGCTTAAATAATATTAAAGAAATACATGATACATTTGAGTTCAGGTACCAGATGTTGTCTCAAGCACCAACGGCCGAGGAACGTTTTAATGAAGCACGTGCGCTTCTCAGGCTCCAACCATGTCTCTCCTTATCTTTCAGTGACGGGGCCTCTCACAGAATCACAAATAGCCTACGTGTCTCGAGAAACTCTTCAGGTACGTTGATTCAGTTTGCCTCCTCCAACGCTCAAGCGTTCACTTTTCTTCTGACACACGTCTTTCATCTCAAAGTGTTGCCTTTGAACGTCCTCTTACCTTTGATTTGATCCATCCACTCGAAATGAGACTGAAAACAGCCTTTAGCAATAGGAATTGGAAAGGGAGATACCTAGTCAGTTGTACAACTGAATGCCTTCAACTGAAATGTGAACTGAAATGTGAAATGTGTCTTCAGCATTTAACCCAACCACTCTGAATCAGAGAGCTGCGGGGGGCTACCTTAATCGACATCCACGTCTTTGGTGCCCGGGGAACAGTGGGTTAACTGCCTTGCTCAGGGGCAGAACGACAGATTTTTACCTTGTCAGTTTGGGGATTCGATCCAGCAACCGGTTTCGGTTACTGACCCAATGCTCTAACCACTAGGCTACCTGCATAGCAACATCGTAAGGACTATTGTTGTCATTGATTTGTTTGATTTTGATACACAACTATTATACCATAATAAATCCATCATTACAAATCCCCGAAAATAAGTAACCAGACTATTGCTTTCCTGGTTAAATGACAATGCTCTCATGCTTTGGAAAAGTATATGTGGCTGATTTTGGTTGGATGTAAATTGGCTAAAAAGGGACACCATATTAGGATAGGATATTATTTGTGAAGAGGTCAATGGACTGACTCACTGTAGGCATTTTTCCCTCCACAGGGTCTCTACTATCTACACAACAAAGGGAAAATGCACAGAGACATAAAGGTAAGGTGGGAAAATGCACAGAGACATAAAGGTAAGGTGGGAAAATGCACAGAGACATAAAGGTAAGGTGGGAAAATGCACAGAGACATAAAGGTAAGGTGGGAAAATGGCACATTGTAGCAGGAATACATGGCTTCCATTGCATAGAATAGAATAGAGTGCACAAAGACAAAGGTAAGGTGGGACTGGGACAATAACCGTTTCAAGCAGGAATACATTGTGTAGTTTAGGATAGAATAGAGGTTATTGTCCTCTTTAAGGAAATACTTTTACACAAGCTTGTACGCACACACAAACAGACCAACAACACTTTTACCCAGACATGTACAATTACATTGACAGTAGTTTTAGTGTCCTCCTCTGGAATTTCTTGGCATAGATGTGCAATAGCCATTCTAAAAACATTTCTGACACTAATGGCCACCATTTTAATCCCCAGCAAGACATCTTTCAAAGTCACTCCAGGCTTTTCCCGGTTTGGTCTTTCCCCTGTGAAGTTTCCTTTTGATAGATGGCCTTGTTAAGAGACTGCTGCAGAAATTAAATTGCACTGAAAATGTGCAGATACAAGTTAGTTAGACGTTTGATACGTTGTTGAGGGGGAAAAAATACGTAAAAACGTACTAAACGCTTCCATGGGCCTATGCAACTGCAGATCCATTGTGACGTTCTGATCTTCTTTTATGTGTACAAAGGGAGCAAACATACTGTTGACAGACAACGGGTACGTCAAACTAGGTAAGGAGTCCAGACGTGCAACTGTTTTCTTTGATGTGTGTTTCAATATGATGAATCATGGCAATTTGATGAGCGTGTGAATCATCACCTGGCGAAGATTGACAAGCTGTTAATTGCGCTTGGCTGTGAATGAGCACCTTCTGCTTTCACATTCTGTCTCTCTGTCTGTCCTCTCTCTCTCTCTCTCTCTCTGTGTGTGTGTGCGTGCTTTCCTATTCAATGTGTGTAGTAGGCGAAATCAAGTCTGCGACGCACGCACAGCTTGGACCGTGATAATTGTATCAGTGCTAACACTACAATTTATATCGTATTCCTTTTGGAATATTACCTGCGCCAGCTTACAAAAGATGTATAATTATTACAATACATGAGCATTGCATGATTTGAATTGATTTCAACATCGTTATGCATAGTTTATCATCATCAAACATGTATTAGACATTCACATAAACTGTTGTTGATTGCATTTGGACATTTATTTGCCATTTATTCCTGATAAACTGTTACTGTATTAATGTAACTCTGACTTTAAATAAATCATTTACAAATCATTCATTGGTGAGTAATGACATGTTAAAAAGGCATAATTAATTACACTTAATGGAGGCCTCGATGTAGATATAACTACAAAGTCAGGCTTCTCACGTCTTTCTTTCTTCACTTGGCAGCTGACTTTGGCGTCTCGGCCCAAATCACGATGACCATTGCCAAGAGAAAATCCTTCATCGGCACACCTTACTGGTAACGTCCTTCATCATTTCCCCCCCTTCTATCGACTCTCTCCGTCCCTTGATACCCAAGTCAGGGGAATCTATCCATAGATCTATCGTTCCACCATTTTGTCAAGCAGGATATGAATGTGCCCTTCAATTGATTTTAAAAGGTGTTGGACCCCCTAGAGCCGATTTCCGCGGCCCGCATAATAAAAACATCCCCATCAAAATCTATCAGTTGAACTTAGAGAGATGTTTTTTTCTGCATTGCATCTGCCGACGTTGCACTTCCGCATATGCAGTAAAAGGTGGTAGAGCCAGAGCGGTGTTTGTCGGACCACGAGACATCTTGGAAAATTGGTCTTACGAAAACGTCTGTAGCGTTCGAACGGTTTGGCCTACAAAAAACTATTAGGACTATTGAAAGATGAGACGCACAAACACGATGGTGTTCTCTGTTTTGCTACACGGCCCCCACAAGCCTCACAAGACCTGTCTGACGTTACCAGTTGAAACTTTTTTTATGTAAGTGTATATATTGAGAAAGTCTCGTGACAAAAATTAGGGCTTAAATACAAATTTCAATGCGTGTCTGTCACCAGAGATTTTAACAGTTTGAGAATGCTTGACAAAAAGATATGCAAGCCTAAACATGTTTTGCATTTCAAACTACAAAGCTAGTAGAAAATATATATATATTTTTGTTTTTTCTAAGCCCAATCCCACACATTACCCTAAACTGGGTTTGTATCCCAACCCCATTCCAGCCCCTTACCCTAAACTGGGTTCGTATCTTAACCCCAATGCCGCACCTTGCCCTAAACCATGTTTGTATTTAAATCCTGACCCTACCCTTCCCATACACTGATACATCACACTCTTTCCCTGCTTTGAGCCCACCTCTCTCTTTATTCATGTTTTGTTTAGTCTGATGTTTTGTTTTGACTCCTATTTTCTAGTTTTTCTTTTTAATATCTATAAAGCGCAATATAATTTATATATTAAAAATTGTTCAGGGGCAGAACGACAGATTTTTACCTTGTCAGCTCGGGGATTCGATCTTTAAACCTTTCGGTTACTAGTCCAACGCTCTAACCACTAGGCTACTTGCCGCCCCAAATAAGTTCCATGTATTATTATAATTATTATGCTTGGCGAAAATCAAACACTGCATTCCACAGTAAGAACCTCATACCAACAGTCAAGCATGGTGGTGGGAGTGTGATGGTGTGGGTATGCTTTGCTGCCTTAGTACCTGGACGACTTGCCTTAATAGAAGGAACAGTGAATTCTGCTCTGTATCAGAGAATTCTACAGGAGAATGTCAGGCCATCCGTCTGTGAGCTGAAGCTGAAGTGCAGCTGGGTCATGCAGCAAGACAATGATCCAAAAACACACAATCAAGTCTACATGAAAATGGCTAAAAAGCAACACATTTGAGGTTTAGGAATGGCCTATTAATGTCCAGACCTAATCCCAATTGAGACGATGTGGCAGGACTTGAAATGAATAGTTCATGCTTGAAAACCCACAAGTGTTGCTGAGTTACAGCAGTTCTGCATGCAAGAGTGGGCCACAATTCCTCCACTGCGACGTGAGAGACTGATCAACAACTACAGGAAGCGTTAGGTTGGAGTCATTGCAGCTAAAGGTGGAACAACTAGTTATTGAGTGTACGGGGGCAATTACTTTTTCACACAGGAGCATTGGGTGTTGCATAACTTTGTTTATGAAATAATGTTTATGTTTATGTTTTTTGTTGTTGTTATTTGTAAACGCAGGTTCCCTTTATCTAATATTAGGTTTTGATTGAAGATCTGATAACATTCAGTATCAAAAATATGCAAAAATAGAGAAAATCGGAAAGGGGGAAAATACTTTTTCACGGCACTGTAGGACAGACACTTCAGAACAAACTTCCTTTAGATTTTTTGGGGGGTAGTATCTGTTCTTCCATGTAGTGACTGTTATTCAGTATGTTCGTATGGGCTAATTCAATATTTCATCAAATAATAGTTTTATTCATATTTTTTAAGGGGTCTTAAAATTCAAAATCAAATAACTAAATGATCTTTGGTATGACCTTAAAACAATTCCATATGTTAGCTTAGTAGAACCCCTGCCCAGTTTAGGCAGGGCTTCGACTCTAGTCTAGAAAGTTAACGAGTCAAACATATTCTGATTTATATTGATTTGGTGGTGGTGGTGGTGGTGGTGGTGATTTGATGATGGGCGGCAGGTAGCCTAGTGGTTATGCGCGTTGGGCCAGTAACCGAAAGGTCGCTGGTTTCAATCCCTGAGCCAACTAGGTGAAAAATGTGTCTGTGCTCTTGAGCAAGTAACTTAACCCTAATTGCTCCTGTAAGTTGCTCTGGATAAAAGCGTCTGATAAATGACTCAAATGCAATGATGATGCTGGTCTAAATTCTATCATCAAACCCAATTTAGGCCAGTGTATTTTAAAAGTAGCCTATTAAACAAGTCAAATGATTCTGATTATATTGATTTCAATGATGATAATACGATAATGCTGTGATGAGGATGACTGCTGGTATTATCAAATTAATTTAAGACCAGTGTTTGGGTTACACTTTATAATGATTTTCATGAATAAGCCCTATAAATGCTTATGAATTTTAATACTTACAAAAGCGCTGGATGTAGCCATTTTTGGGCATTACGCGAGATTTGGGTGGGTTGCCACCCCAGACCGTGGGGGCAAAACATTTTAGTGGCCCCCCACTTGGCGGCTCTAGTTGTCGCGCCACTGCTAAACAAAAGTTTTGAAATATTTACAAAATGTGTTCATATTTATAAACATTTATAAGCGAGTTATTGGCACAGTGGGTTATACAGTGTGAGTTGAGAGATCAGTGTGAGTTGGTTGAGATGGCCCTGTAGTGTTAATTGCTATTGACTGTGCCAAGGCTATGTGGTGAACGGTTCATTTGACTGAGCCGACTCCCTGTGTGCAGGATGGCACCCGAGGTGGCAGCCGTGGAGAGGAAGGGCGGGTACAACCACCTGTGCGACATCTGGGCAGTGGGCATCACCGCCATCGAGCTGGCAGAGCTGCAGCCGCCCATGTTCGACCTTCACCCGATGAGGTTAGTGTTTGGACCCATTGGCATCAGACCAGGGTTCTTCTTTTAGTTTTAAAGGAGAGTGGATTTTCCTTTCGTATTTTGTTGTTTTTGACAGAGACCGTTATGAAATGAAGAGGAGACAGAGAGAAGGGGCCAGTAGGTGCCCGGATTCTTATCCATACAGGCAGGGGAATCGAATACACTCACACCCCCCCATATGTATTTGGACAGGGAAGCATATATCTTTTTGGGGCTCTATACTCAAGGATTTGGGGTTTGAGATAAAATGTTTCATATGAGGTGACAGTACAGAATGGCACCTTTTATTTGAGGTTATTTTCATACTTATCTGTTTTAGCGTTAGGAAATGAAAGCACTTTATGTAGCTAGCCCCCCATTTAAAGAAGTATTTGGAGAAATTCACTTAGTGTATTGAAGTAGTCAAAAGTTAGTTATTTGGTCCCATATTTCTAACATGCAATGACTCTACAAACTCGTATGCATTTGCAGAACACAGAGAAAGCAGAACATCATTATTTTAAATGTATGCTTAGTAAGTTAGCACCTCTGAGTAAAAGCAAGGATTGTAAGTGTAAGGGACTGATTTCCTTAAATACACAACTACACATTTTTTTCCCTTTTTCTCAGAGCCCTGTTTTTAATGACCAAAAGTAACTTCCAGCCGCCCAAGTTGAAAGACAAGGTGAAGTGGTAAGTGTCTTTTAGGGTTACTGCCTGCAACATTACCTACACCCTGGCCAGTTCTATTTCGCTACTTGAACACACCGTCCTCTCCCACCCCAACTCTTATACATTAGATCTGGATGGAAAAAAAGACTTAATACAATATTAACGAATCAAATCAAAATGCTGCTAAAATATTAACAGTCAGACACGCCTGTCACGGCGGTAAAGGAGCCTCAGATTCGTGTCGATGTCATTGGACTCAGAGAAAGGCTGTTTTTTTTGTGGGGAGGGGCTGCAGAATTGACAGCCTAACTCAATTTACACATAATATGGGGTCAGGTTTCATCCCAAAGAGGTTTGATCGTTATTAGCATATAAATGGAATATTTATGATCGAATAGGCGGAATATATATATTTTTTAATCCAATTTCGTTCTCCCTCCCCAAGGACCAGTAATTTTCATCATTTTGTAAAGATATCGTTGACGAAAAATCCAAAGAAAAGGCCCTCTTCAGACAAGCTGCTGCAGGTAAGATGTTCAGCAATGGGATTGTAGTGACGTCATTGTGTAGATCAAGGGATTTGGTTTCCGCAATGACAACCCATAGAGCATTGTTTGTAAGTAACTCTTTCAACAAATGTTCAAGGTCAAGATTTAGTGAAATAGTGTGAATATTTGGAACTAGAGCCCTCTTTGCATTTGTTATACGTAGACTGGTTAAACGGGAAATATGAAGTTTAAACAATAACACAGCAGTTACCCCGCCACTGTTTTTGTACACAGCTGAGAGATGGTGCTGGAGAAATGTAACCACTCTCAAATGTATAGAAAGAGCTAACGGATGCAAGGACTGACCATTCATGATACAGTATCACAATTATAGTTTTGAAGGTATACAGTGTTTGTTTTTTAGTAAAACAAGTTTATATTTTGGGTTCTGATGGTTGAGCTAAGCTCATGAAGCACTTCAAATATTCCTCAAGAATCAATGGGTAAAAATGATTTAAAAGCCTGAAAAAGAATGTCGCAATCTCAGAAAGTGCTGCAGTTTTTACATAGCAACTCTTATTTACTAGTAGCCTGAGGTTTGTGTTCTTAGAACTTCCATGTTTATTACTCAAATTAACATGGACAGAGTAACCCACCTAACTCTTACGAGCTCAAACGTTTTTTAAATATTTTATCTTAGAAATGTTGTTTATCAAATCATTTGAAGATCTACTGCACTTATAGTGCCTTTTACACATTACTCTTTAGCCTTTTAATAATCTATTGCACGAGCATGTGATAAAAACAGGATAAAATCTTGTGTCATGCTTGTCTGAGGCAAATGGCATAGTATTCCCTATATAATGCACTACTTGACCAGGGCCCATATTTGGGACGCAGCCTAAATGTTTTGTGTCTGTCTAGTGTTTGTATATCAGTTCATATCAGATGCACCACTTTAGCCCTGAATCGAATTGTCCTAAGGGATGGATAAAGTTGTATCTTATCTCATCTTAGATAACATTTTCCCCATGCCAAGCCAACTCCTATTTTATTCAACTGCTATTTGGCTCAGGAGGGAACAACCACGGCAGGAAATGTTTTTATCATTTTTTAAATAATTGAGTGCTATGATTAATTTGACAATATAGGTACCAAAAAAAGTGTTTTATTCGATTGCATTTCTCATAATGCAGTCTTTCTGACACATGGATTTTCTTGACTGAATCTGGCCCATAGTCTCCTACAGTTAGTCCCAGTCCCAGATCTGTTTGTATAGTTTTGCCAACTGCTATGGTCATTGCCCCACCAATAACCATAGGATTTGGCAAGACAGCACAAACAGATCCGAGACCCGGCTATCCTACAGTATGAACTCAGCTTCAGTGTTGTCTCCTGATGTTTCCCCAGCATCCCTTTGTCTCGCAACCCCTGAGTCGAACGCTGGCCATCGAGCTCTTGGACAAGGCCAGCAACCCGGACCACTCCTCCTACGACGACCACTTAGATGACGAGCCCGAGGAGCCTGAGGAGGTACAGTGGAGCTGCAGACACTCAATCAGAACCAGTAACCTTTGCCTCTAGCGAGGGTGCTAGTCTGTTTCTGCTATCTTGCCAACCTCTTGTCACTCAGCGTCAATCCAAACATTTGGCATGACTATTCCATAAGGAGTTGGCAAGATAGAGGAAACAGATTGGCACCCAGGCTAGGTTGCCTCGGAGGTTGCCATTTTAAAATGGTGACATCGATTCTCACAGCGGAGTAGTAATAATTTAGATTTTTGTTTTCTTACCTGTATTCATGGTTACCGGTTTTGATTGATCAAGGCCAGTAAATCATTTTAATTGACTGTAGAGGACAATAATTGGTTATAGAGCATCTACTGTACTTTGTCATACAGAACATTTTGTCACTGTAGGTTTTAGGGGTCAATTATTTAGTCTGTGTATTATGCACAGCAAGAGCTTGACAAGAGTGGTTTTGCTATTCATAGCCACAGTATTCACACTCAGCAGTACTTTCTGTCGTTGCCAATATTATACTAGAATACACTGACTGAACATTCTGTCCTGTTCATTGGCACACTTAAATGCATATTTGTTAGACAATTACAGAATGTATAATATTATACAGCATCTATATATTTTTGTTTTAATTTTAAAGATGTACTAGGGGGGGGTTAATTAGCCTCTTAGCTTCTTCCACATTTTTTTTTTACTATTTCCTCATCAAATGTACATGCCACTAATTCTAAAAAGTTGCACTGTCACTTTAGCTGGCAGCAGTCACTTTGTCCAAGGTCCATAATACCTGTCTGTAGGTGTTGACTCTGTGCCTTAAAGGAATTCTTTAGGCCGTTTCACCCCCTGCCCTGTCCTCAACTGCTCCGGGGTAAAGTTTCCCCTAGGTACAGATCTATGATCAGCTTCCCTTCCCCCAATCCTAACCTTAACCATTAGTGGGGGAAACGCAAAACTGACCTGAAGATCAGCATCTAAGGGCAATTTCACCCTACTCCTCCTCAACTCCTCTCATCAGTTGGGCTGAGTGTATCTGCCTCTCTCCTTCGCCCTTAGTTGAAATACAAGAGGGTCGTTTGGCTCATACTGGGGTGTGTTTCAACCTGTTGACCCCCCCCCCCCCTTTCGCTGCAACTCCCACGTATTGCCGTTGGCAGAAAGGTACCGTGTGTGTGTGTGTGTGGAGGCATTGTGGGCCTACATGTGTGTGTTTGCCTGCTCTGGTAAATTAGATTGTGTGGACACAGACATAGATGTTTTGTGCATGAGAAGTGTGTTTGTGTGTAACTTCAGAAATGGACATGTGCTGAAATTGTTTGATGTGGAGAATGGTGTGATACCATTGGGTCCTTGCTAAAATGTATGCTATATCTTACCTCTTGAGTACTTAGTCCGATAATAAATATTTACATCAGGTAGTGTAATTACAGTGTAGATACTGTAGCTCTACATGTAAATACAAAGGTATCGGGGACACTTATTGTAAATTGGAGCCAAATGCTATTTGTCTTTAACGGTAGACCCGTGTGGCTCAGTTGGTAGAGCATGGCGCCTGCAACGCTAGGGTTGTGGGTTCAATTCCCACGGGGGAGAACAAGAAAAAGTATGAAAAATATATGTACTCACTACTGGATAAGAGCATCTGCTAAATTAATAAAATATAAAATACAGACAAGAATGATCCTATAATATATCCCGAGATTAAGTTGTACTGGTGAAGGTCCTTCAACCGCCCTTCGTTTCCGACGGTTTGGCTCTAAATGCTTTTAGTCTCTTCTTCAAAACAACCAGGCAGTGAAGGATGTCATTCAACTGCCATTCTGTGCCCTGGAAGTGTCAGTTCCACTGTGAGTCCTTCACATAAAGTAAAGTGCATGTCCTCTGATGCATGAGGGAGGACACACTGCTAAATAAATAACAGTGGAAGCCATCCTGGGACTACCTTGCCTGCCCCCAAATGTCACCCTGGTCCCTACGTAGTGCACTATGTGTGCTGCTGTCAGAATTAGTGCACTATATAGGAAATGGGAAGCCATTTGGGATGCACACTTATTGATTTTCCCCACAGGGCTTAGTGGGAGGGCGGATATAAGGTTGACGACCTCCCTCAGAAGGGTCATTTTCATTACGCATGTGTCATCAAAGTGCGACATTCAGTGGTGTTATTTTTACACCAGCCTTTTTAATCAGGGAAACATGGAAGGTTGCCAGGAAGATGTGACTCACCTGAGTGTCCCAAATGGAACCCTATTCCCTATATGGTGTACTACTTTTGAATAGAGCCCATAGTGGTCTTGTCAAAATAGGGAATAGGGTGTCATTTGGGACTTATACTCCGTCTGCAAAGACGGTTACACATTTGAATTCTTGTTATTCCCTCATCATCGTTATCGCTGATTGTCGTTACATTATATTGATCTTATCAGAGAGGAAGAGGCGAAGCCAGAGGTTTCACTTTCACCTAAATCTAAGCTTGTCGCATGCCTTCCGCCTTTTGGACAACAATTCCCATTGTTAGTGCGGAGACATGAGCATCTATACAGATCTCTGATCTTACCGCTTGACGCTATATACAGTACATTCGGAAAGTATTCAGACCCCTTCCCCTTTTCCAAATGTTGTTCTTATTCTAAAATTGATTAAATAAAATAAAAATCCTCATCAATCTACACACAATACTCCATAATAACAAAGCGAAAACAGGTTTTTAGAAATGTTTACACATTTTATGAAAAATAATAAATAGACATTTTTTACATAAGTATTCAGACCCTTTGATATGAGACTCGAAATTGAGCTCAGGTGCATCCTGTTTCCATTGATCATCCATGAGATGACCGTGTGTTGAGGCACAGATCTGAGGAGGGGTACCAAAACATTTCTGCAGCATTGAAGGTCCCAAAGAACACAGTGTCCTCCGTCATTCCTAAATAGAAGAAATTTGGAACCACCAAGACTCTTCCTAGAGCTGGCCGCCCGGCCAAACTGAGCAATCGGGGGGGGAAAGGACCTTGGTCAGGGAGGTGACCAAGAACCCAAAGGTCACCCTGACAGAGCTACAGAGTTCCTCTGTGGAGATGGGAGAACCTCCCAGAAGGACAACCATCTCTGCAGCACTCCACCAATCAGAGCTTTATGGTAGAGTGGCCAGAACGGAAGCCACTCCTCAGTAAAAGGCACATGACAGCCCTTTGTGAGACGCGGTGTGGGTGAACGGATGATCTCCGCATGTATATTTCCCACCGTAAAGCATAGAGGAGGAGGTGTTATGGTGTGGGGGTGCTTTGCTGGTGACACTGTCTGTGATTTATTTAGAATTCAAGTCACACTTAACCAGCATGGCTACCACATCATTCTGCAGTGATACGCCATCCCATCTGGTTTGGGGTTAGTGGAACTATAATTTGTTTTTCAACAGGACAATGACCCAACACACCTCTAGGCTGTGTAAGGGCTATTTTACCAAGAATGAGAGTGATGGAGTGCTGCATCAGATGACCTGGTCTCCACAATCCCCCCGACCTCAACCAAATTGAGATGGTTTGGGTTGAGTCGGACCGCAGAGTGAAGGAAAAGCAGCCAACAAGTGCTCAGCATATGTGGAAACTCCTTCAAGACTGTTGGATAAGCATTCCAGGTGAAGCTGGTTGAGAGAATGCCAAGCGAGTGCAATGCAGTCATTAAGGCAAAGGGTGATTATTTGAAGAATGTCACTTTTTGGTTACTACAATTTTTTGGTTACTACATGATTCCATATGTGTTATTTCATAGATTTGATGTCATCACTATTATTCTAGAATGTAGAAAATAGTAAAAATAAAGAAAAACCTTTGAATGAGTAGGTGTTCTAAAACTTTTGACTGGTAGTGTATGTAAATGTGATATTTCAGTATGTTATTTTTTATAAATGTGCAAAAACTTCTAAAAACCTGTTTTTGCCTTGTCATTATAGGGATTTGTGTGTGGATTGATGAGGGAAAAATGTTTGTCTGTTGTAACGTAACAAAATGTGGAAAAAGTGAAGGGGTCTGAATACTTTTTCTACACACCCCTTGCACAGTCTTCACATTTTGCTAAAAAGGGATTACATTGGATTTTTTACCTACAGATCTACACAATCTACTCCACATTTTAAAGTGATAGAAAGTTTGAGAAAAATGTCTAAAAGATGTCTTGATGACGCATGTTAATACTTGGTGGAAGCACCTTTTGGCAGCCATTACAGCTGTGAATAATATTCTACCAACTTTGCACAACTCTTAAGGCAACATTTGTCCATTATTTTTGTCAAAATTACTTAAGCTCAGTAAATTTGGTTAAGAATCATTGATGGACAGGAATAATTAAACCTTATCTCTGATTTTCGAGCAAATTTAATTCAGGACTGAGACTAAACCAGTCAGGAACACTCACCACTTATTGGAAAGCCATTATGGTGTGTCTTTGGCATAACAACGTGTGTAATTGCCTCGCTGAAAAATATAACTCTAGGTTTTCAGAAGACAGGCTGGTTTTCCTTAAACTTTTTACCAGGGCTTTGATCCTTTCATATTTCTTTTGATCCTGACAAATTCCCCAGTCCCTGCCGATGACCAGCATACCCATAACATAAGGCTGCCCCCACAATACTTGAAAATACAATTTAATCCCTTTTTATATGTCATTTTAAGGCAGTGTCAGATGCGTACAAGCACATTGAAATAATATCAAACACACAACAGTGCTTTACTTTTTAATACAGGGTTTTTGTGACGCTTTCATAAACGGCACTGTAGGTATGTCAGAATGCCTGCATCCAAAAATGCTACATTTTTGACTAATGTATTTACTAGCCTGGTCCCTGATCGGTTTGGGCTGACAATGTCCATAACAGTTGGCAATACAGCACAAACAGATCTGGGACCAGGCTAGTTAGTGTTGTACTGTCTCCCTCACTCCACTTTATCTGTTTTGACAGCCCCCAGTACCTGTGCCGCATCGGATTCGCTCCGGGAACACACGAGAAGGGAAGACCCTCTCTGAGATCAACTGTGAGTGTCTTCAGTAGCATTTGTTTTAATCCCTCTGGTATAAGACTGTTATGAGAGTGACATTAGCATGCCGTAGTATGTCGTAAGCAGTCATGACTAGTGCTGTTGCGGTGACTGTATTACCGCCATACTGGCGGTCACGAGTCATGAAGGCATTCAAATTCCACATGACCGTTTAGTCAAGGTAATTAAGCTTCTCCAAGCTCTGATGCCACTGATGGTCATTAGTAGCCTACCAAACTTGCTAACTGCCTGGTACTCAGCATTCTATTGTCCTTCTAATCGCTCTGACATCAATGCAAATGTCTTCGAAAATCTAATCAAACACTTCATGAGAGGCCATGAGCTAATGTTGCGCAACATTTCAATAGGCTATGCAATTGCGCGAGAAAACAGAGTAATGGCCTCTACTAAAAATAGGAGGGTCAGCTTTCTATAGGCTTGGCCTACTATATTTATTTCTCAACTATCCTAATATTAAGCACATTGCTTATATTTACAACAGTTTTTGGGGATGCTAGTGGTTGTATTAATTTGGGATCTATCGCATCCCACAACTGTCCCAGACTATGTTTGGAATATTTATTTCTCGCACAGAATAGAATAGGTTGACCTTTATACTATGGGGATTGTAGATTGACTTAGGCTAGTGCTGTCGCTGTTCGTTAGGCCTACTCATATTGTTGGCTGACGAAAAGTAAATAGACGGGTCTTCCAATATCTTCAATATGCACCTCGGAATTGGATAAGGACGCACCCCGTTGCATCCCCGATGTGTCTGTCTTCACTTGTAACCTGTGGGAAAGACCCGATCACGTGATGGAGCACTCAGGACAACTCGGAGTATGTTATTCTGTTCTTCTGAAATAGACTACATTTTCTTCATATCATGTCTAAAGTAAATCATGGATTTATTGTGAAGTTGTAGGCTATATTAAATTGATTTATTAGACTTTTTAAAATGTAGATGTTCCAAAGGTCTGCATCAGTGGCTTGTAGGCTATGTGTGGAAGCCAGGAGATACTAATGTGTTTGTGCTAATTAATGGTCAATTACCGTGAGACCGACAGTTATTTGCTTGACTATCACCGGAAGATTAAAAAGATTTAAAAAAATGTAAATCTTCTGTTTTGGACTCAACGTGTCGTTGTATGGCTCATACATGCATAATAAACGATCTACAGTTCTCTCCAAGCGGATAAAAGCAACTGAATACTTACTTCCTAACCTGTCATCATTGAGTGCATGAGATTACGCACTCGTGCCTGTCATGTAGTGAACGTGCGCTCTGAAGCAAGTTTTCAAGTGCCTGCATGGTTTACCATTAGTTGATTTGATAACAACGAAAATACAGCAAGTACATTGATCAAATCCATGCATCATAAATTAGAAAATATCCGAAATTAGAAATGATATATTTTCGACAATTTTTTTTGTAATCTAGCAGACTCTCTCTTCCAGGGTGATTTACAAGAGCCATTAAGGTTAATTACCTTGCTCAGGGGCACATTGACAGTTTTTTCACCTAGTCAGATCAGGGGTTCGAACCAGCAACCTTGTATTTTGTTAGAATTTTTGAATATATTGTGCAATAAGGTTTATACAAGGCGCGTCCATCCATTCTGTTCGTGAATCGCGAATGTGACAACACACACAACTGTAATGTGCTCGAGAAAAGTATACTGCAAACTTTCCCCCACTTTAAAATATCGGCCCAACTTTGTTGTGTCAACCATACGTTCAAGTCAAATAAATCCATGTGTCCACCTTTTAAACTTTCACGCACGTATGATTGGGGTAATCCCAATGTGGGCAACACTGCAGCTGTTGATTGCCAGCGATCATCATTCATCACGTAGTCATATAATACAATCAATACACGACTTTCAAAGTGTAGGACATTTGATGCAAACACACTATATATACAAAAGTATGTGGACACCCCTTCAAATGAGTGGATTTGTCTATTTTAGCCACACCCGTTGCTGAGAGGTGTATAAAATCGAGCAAACAGCCATGCAATCTTAGTAGACAAACATTGGCAGTAGAATAGCCTTACTGAAGAGCTCAGTGGCTTTCAACATAGCACCGTCATAGGATGCCAAGTCAATTTCTGCCCTGGTAGAGCTGCCCCTGTCAATTGTAAGTGCTGTTATTGGTCTAGGACCAACGACGGCTCAGCCGCGAAGTGGTAGGCCACCCAAGTGCTGAAGTGCTTAGCGCGTAAAAATCTCCTGTCCTCCGTTGCCAACACTCACTACCGAGTTCCAAACTGCCTCTGGAAGCAACGTCAGCACGATAACCTTTTATCAAGAGCTTCAGGAAATGGGTTTCTATGGCTGAGTAGCCGCACACATGCCTAAGATCACCATGCTCAATGCCAAGCGTCGGTTGGAGTGGTGTAAAGCTCACCGCCATTGGACTCTGGAGCAGTGGAAACACGTTCTCTGGAGTAATGAATCACACTTCACCATCTGGCAGTCCAAAGGACAAATCTAGGTTTGGTGGATACCAGGAGAACGCTACCTGCCCCAATGCATAGTGCCAACTGTAAAGTTTGGTGGAGGTGGAATAATGGTCTGGGACTGTTTTTAATGGTTTGGGCTAGTTCCAGTGAAGGGAAATCTTAGCACTACAGCATACAATAATATTCTGCACAATTCTATACTTCCAACTTTGTGGCAGCAGTTTGGGGAAGGCCCTTCCCTTTTCTTGCATGACAATGGTCCCGTGAAGCGAGGTCCATACAGAAATGGAATGTCGAGATCTGTCTGGAAGAACTTGAATGGCCTGCACAGAGCCCTGACCTCAACCCCATCGAACACCTTTGGGATTAATTGGAATGCCGACTGCGAGCCCAGACCTAGTCACCCGACCTCACTAATGCTCTTGTGGCTGAATGGAAGCAATTCCTCGCAGCAATGTTCCAACGTCTAGTGGAAAGCCTAGTGGAAAGCCTAGTGGAAAGCCCAGAAGAGTGGAGGCTGTTATAGCACCAAAGGGGGAACCACCTCCAAATGAATGCCCCTGATTTTGGAATGAGATGTTTGACAAGCAGGTGTTCTCATACTTATGGTCATGTAGTGTAGAAGTATACATTTTCCATTGTTTAAAATTACATTCTAACATTTGCTTGCTCGTTTGCCATATTAGTCTGACACCATACCCTACAACGGGAGCTAGCCTGCCAACAACCAAACTTGATGGACAATGTTGATTGGCAGGTGGAATGAGCTCCAATAAGGTTGCAAGTTTATAGTGGGAGGCGGGATCAGGTCAGCACAGTGTTGTCCAATGAGGTTGCGGGGTGAGCACAACATGCACATCCCCACATGTACTGACGTTGTACACAATTGTGCACAATGTTCGGGGAACCGTTTTGGCTCGTGAGCGCTTCTTTCAAAACTACTGGCTGAAATTATACAAATCCTTTATAATGCATCTTTACAACTGCGTCAAGTGAGTAGCCACAATCTAACATCTACTAAGGTCACTGTGACTGGTTAGAATATCTATAATGTCACGTTTATAACAATGTAACGAACGCTTTTCAGATTTCTTCCGGATCGGTCCTTCTCGTGGTTAAGTATGGAAAACCACTCCCCCCCACACTCCCTCCTTATCTCTCCAGCTCTCATTTTTGTCACTCAGAGTGGCAGAGACATCACTTCCCAAGAGACTTGAATATTCGCCCTGCATCTGCAAAAGGCACATGGGGAACTGCTTACTGTTCATTCAGGGACTCTATATGTGAGGGTCTATATCTTTGCCATTAAGTTTTGACTCCGTGCCCACAGGGATTATGAGGGAAAGTGCCTGCACTAGTAGGAATATGCCCATAAGCAATCTTTAGCGATATGTTGTGCTTATGTTACTGTTTGACGCATGCGTTTTAATTATTTTTTCTTTGCCAGGCCACTGGGACTATATTTTGAAATGTGTCGTGTGTTCATTTCTTGGTACTGCAGTTTGTTTAATTCTCTTTGTTTAATTTTTTTAACCCTGATAGTTGATCAAGTCAAGTTTGATCCCCCGCTTAGGAAGGAGACTGAACCTCATCACGAACCAGCAGTGAGTGACTCTCCTAACACACACACACACAACACAACACACGCTTGCCCATCAACATTTCACACTTTTCGACCAACCAAATCACGCTTTGCAACAATAACAACTGTTTAAATTCAGAACCTCACAATTTCCATGGCTACTGCTATTACTATTGCACTGCTATTATCCCTTAACTGTGCATTGTATTTTGGATGAGGCGCACTACAGAATTATATGTTATATAGACTATATTAACTGTATGTGGCACAATAGGGATGACAGAGTAGCTCAATAGCTCATACAAAGCTATATTGGAAACCCAGAATGTGTGCTCCAAATGACACCATATTGTCCCTGGTCAAAGGTAGTGCACTATATAGCAGCATACCACCCTGCATACCACTACTGGCTTGCTTCTGAAGCTAAGCAGGGTTGGTCCTGGTCAGTCCCTGGATGGGAGACCAGATGCTGCTGGAAGTGGTGTTGGAGGGCCAGTAGGAGGCACTCTTTCCTCTGGTCTAAAAAATATCCCAATGCCCCAGGGCAGTGATTGGGGACACTGCCCTGTGTAGGGTGCCGTCTTTCGGATGGGACGTTAAACGGGTGTCCTGACTCTCTGAGGTCATTAAAGATCCCATGGCACTTATCGTAAGAGTAGGGGTGTTAACCCCGGTGTCCTGGCTAAATTCCCAATCTGGCCCTCAAACCATCATGGTCACCTAATAATCCCCAGTTTACAATTGGCTCATTCATCCCCCTCCTCTCCCCTGTAACTATTCCCCAGGTCGTTGCTGCAAATGAGAACGTGTTCTCAGTCAACTTACCTGGTAAAATAACGGTAAAATAAAATAAATAAAAAAATATGAAATAGGGAGTCATTTGTGATGTGCCCACAGTCAACAGATAGGAGTTGTAGTTTGTGTGTTGACCTCAAAAATTACCGAAGGGGTGAGAGACTCTCGCGTTGTTGAATACATTTTCGAACCCTTCCAACAATGAAATATCTAACCTAGTCGAAACGGTGTTTGAATGTAGCAGTGTTTGAAATTGTGTGTGAATCAACACAATTATAAAGTCTGTACACAGTGCCTTCCCATCCTCCAGTCTTGAAGTATTATCATCTTTTATGCTTTTTTTTTCTTATAACCACCCCCCTCCACACACACACACGCGCACACACACACTCGGGCGACTAAGCAAAATATTATATTTGTAACTTTTTTCTTTATTATTCTAAATATATTTTTATATTTTGGCAAATATTAATTAAATAAATAAATAATTATCAACAAAAATAAATTGTAGGCTTGTAATACCATGCTCTTTCTCTCTTTCAACTTCTGTCTTTTATGTTCTTCTGTTGGAGGGGAAGGTCGGCCACTTATTTTAGAAGCGCAAGTCCATGAAAGATAATTTTCTGAAGGCCCCACTTGCATGGTATCCTTTTGGTCCCCTGGCCAGCCCTTTGAGTCTCTCACCCCTTATGTGTGTTTTATTTGTGTATACATTTCTTAACCCAACCATCATCCCACCTCTTCGGAGAACAACTTAAACACTTCACCAAAAAATGATACTGTGTGTGTGTGTGTGTGTGTGTGTGTGTGTGTGTGTGTGTGTGTGTGTGTGTGTGTGTGTGTGTGTGTGTGTGTGTGTGTGTGTGTGTGTGTGTGTGTGTGTGTGTGTGTGTGTGTGTGTGTGTGATTTTTACATTTTTTATAAATACCAGATGACTGTGAATAATCTATATTTTCTTGGTCTGTCTACTAAACAGCCCGACTCTGACGATTTTTTGGACTGTGTGGAAGAACAATACTACACGGCAAGATCTAACATGGTACTTTTGTTCTTATTTTTGCCCATATTTGACCTCCGTTTTGTGTTGTCTCATCCTCATCGCAGTTCATATGTTGTCAGTTCACGTTTGGATGCTTTTCACTCTGAAGGCCGCTGTCTTGCTCCTTTCGTTGGCATCCCATAACACTTTCACTTGTTGTTGCATGTAAAGACATAACCCGTGCCCTTGCGACATGTACTCTCTTTTGTAACATATAGTTTTCAGCCTATAGTTCCTTTTGGTTATTACAGCGTCATGCATCACTGTACATTTATTGATGCCCTGTATACCTTACAGTATGATCACTTTGTATTCCTAACTGGTTTTGACGTGGATGATGAAATAGCGCAGTAATATCAGCATGAAAAATCACCAAACACGTTAAAATGATGAAATATATTGCATCTAACTCGTCCCCTAGCCTATTTTGTAGTAAGTTTTATTTTTTTAGCGTACGCTTGTTGTTTACAGGGGCACAAAAGGACTTTATTTTTAGGCCTTGTCACAATGCGACACGTCTCTTTTTCAAAGAGAGAGAGGTTTAAAGAGAGGGGGACGGTTATCAAAGTGCAATGCCCTCTCAATGATGGCAGACTCAGACGAGGGAGGACAGGGAGCTGGAGAGATGAGAGGAAGAGGGGTTGGGATGGAGATATAGGGATGGCGATGTTGAGAAAAGGAGAGGTTTAGAGAGGGAGAGCGGTTTAGAGAAGGAGTGCGGTTTAGAGAAGGAGTGCGTTTTAGAGAAGGAGTGCGTTTTAGAGAAGGAGTGCGTTTTAGAGAGAGAGCGCGTTTTAGAGAGAGAGCGAGGTTTAGAGAGAGAGCGAGGTTTAGAGAGAGAGCGAGGTTTAGAGAGAGAGCGAGGTTTAGAGAGAGAGCGAGGTTTAGAGAGAGAGCGAGGTTTAGAGAGAGCGAGGTTTAGAGAGAGAGAGAGAGTGAGGTTTAGAGAGAGAGGGAGAGAGTGAGGTTTAGAGAGAGAGGGAGAGAGTGAGGTTTAGAGAGAGAGGGAGAGAGTGAGGTTTAGAGAGAGAGAGAGAGTAAGGTTTAGAGAGAGAGAGAGAGAGTAAGGTTTAGAGAGAGAGAGAGTGAGGTTTAGAGAGAGAGAGAGTGAGGTTTAGAGAGAGAGAGAGTGAGTTTTAGAGAGAGAGAGAGAGGTTCAGAGAGAGCAAGGGATGTTGAGGTTAAGAGAACGCTTGAGAGAGGCGGGAGAGGCAGAGGTTGAGAGAGGTAGAGAGGTTGAGAGAAGAAGGGATAGAGAGAGCGGTTAAGAGAAGGAGGTTGATAGAGAAAAGTGTCATTGTTTGTCCCATTGGTACAAACTCTCCGTGTTGGACTGGGAAGTGCTGCCTAAGCGCCCGCTACAGATGCTTTGCGTAACAAACGGTACATACAGCAACCATACAACAGCTGCACCGCAGTAAAACAGGCCTCATCTTAGCCTCACAACCTCCTCACAACCTCCCCACAACCTCTGCATGAATGTGTTGTGATATGGTAACATTTTACAAAAGTTACCCTTTTTTAAAGGGTTTATTGTCAAGTGTTTCCCATTAGGCCATACATATGGAATTTAGCTGATGCTTTTATCTAATCTAAAGATACAATTATGCACACATCTTACGCATATATTTAGTTGTACATATACGCTGTAGTTGAAATATATATTGCCATTATTCACTGTCATCACGTAGACACTAAAGATGGTAGCTGAACAGTTTCTTAACTGCACCCTCTGAGATTCTGTGTACATTGGGTTCAAGGCTGACACCTGGTTTGTCCCAAACGGTCCCCTATTCCCTATAGGTCACTACTTTTACTACTCAATATAGGGGATAGGGGGCCATTTGGGACGCAGCCCCGGCATCTCTGTGACTAAGAGACCGTTATTATAGGGGAAGGAATGGAAGAAAACGACAGGGACGGTTATCAAAGCGCATCGCCCTCGCAATGATGGCAGACTCAGACGAGGGGGAGGACGGAGGGATGAAGGAGGACAGAGAGGTGACAGAGTCACTGAGCTGCAAAGCCTGAGATCTTCTGTCAACTCTCCTTCCCTCCCTCTTTCTTTCTCTCTATAGCTTCCTTCCCTCTCTCTCTCTCCCTCCCTGCCTCCCTCTCTCCCCTGCCTCCCTCTCTGAAAATCCCTCCCTCAGCAGAACGCATAGCGGTGAATAACGTAATTTTGTCTGATAATCTAGAGGTGAAAAAAATCGATGCGGTTTTGCATGACTGAGAGTTCCGCTCCAAAGGCAGAAGGTGGTAAATCTGATTAAGACAGATGTGTTATCCACACAGTTTATCCAGTCTTTAGTGTGGAGATAGAGTTTAAGCTCAGAGAAAAGAGTTAAAAAGGCCTTTGCCATTAGTTTACCCCTCCTACTCTATACAATTTTAAGACTAAACTGACAGAATTACCAAGCTTTTCTGATTTATTAAGCAACGTTTAATCTTTCAAAGAAAACTGTAGTTTAAAGCTGAGTTAAAACTGCTAAATTTTGTTCTGACTGTAAACTATGTCCTGTATTAGATATCTGCATTATTTCTGAGTTGCTGTGTCATTGTCGACCTTGGTCATTTGTCATCATTGTACTAAATCCTCAAAACGTCTCACCTTATAACGATTGTCTCCTTTTGACATGTTGGTGAGAACTCAATTAGAGCGCCTAGAAACGAAACCTTAAAAGATGAGTTACCCCACTTAAAATACGTAGTTGTATCAACTAATAATATGTTTCAAGTTTTGTCATATCAACTTCATTTCCTGAGTTTAAGGCTATGGTCTAACCAATGATGCATCTTATCTTTTCAAATGTATACTGTAAATATTTTAAATTATTTTAATGTGATCAATGTCATAACCAGTAAGGACAAGTATTGTGTCCAGCATAAACAGCTATTTGTTTGGTTCATATACAGTAGCTGCGATTAAATGAAGTGTCAACCAACATGTATTTTGTTGACGTTCAAACAAACCGCTCATCCACCAATCAGCATCTTCTTTGCTTGTGTGTATCCATTACATGCTTAACCAATTAAATTGTTATTATTAAGAGGTATGATGTATTTGCATGCATGAATGAATGACTGCCATATGGCATGCCAATGAATAGAAGTTCACCAACTGAATAAATCAAAAAGCAATCACATTGCCTTTCGACTAGAATTACAGTATACATAGCACCTCTGCACAACAAAACCTCAATGTCACCTATCACTCATAAAGAGATGGAGCTTTAACATGTCATGATTTCATCTCGGTCAAACCTTATTCATTTATTTCTCATTTCTCATGCACGTCATCATGCAGTTATAATGACTTTCTGACTCATGAGGAATGGAACATGCAAAGTGAAATGAAATAAAGATTCTGTCTTGTGTAACGGTCTTCATTTCCCCTAGGACTTGCAGATGGATTACGAAGAGGGATCTCCCAAAAGCTCCTTCTTGGGAGGGCATAAGTAAGTGAGACTGCATGCATGGAGGTTTCAAAAAGTGCAGTGAAATGCTAATGCAAGCTCTAAACTCAACAATGTAAGCATTTTCGCTACACCCGCAACAACATCTGCTAAACGTGTATACGACCAATAAAATGTCGTTTTCGATTTGATTTGCAGTAATCAATATCAATGCAGTAGTAAAAATAACAATTTAGAACAAAAACACAAGAAATAAAAATAAGAACACAAGAAAGTAAGTGAGCTACTGTATATACAGGGTCGGTTCCAATACCATATTTACAATATGCAGGGATACAGGAGTAATAGAGGTAGATACAGTGCCGTGAAAAAGTGTTTGCCTCCTTTCTGATTTTCTCTATTTTTGCATATTTAATACTGAATGTTATCAGATCTTCAACCAAAACCTAATATTAGATAAAGGGAACCTGAGTGAACAAATAACACAACAATTACATACTTATTTCATAAACAAAGTTATGCAACACCCAATGCTCCTGTGTGAAAAAGTAATTGCCCCCTTACACTCACTAACTGGTTGTTCCACCTTTAGCTGCAATGACTCCAACCTAACGCTTCCTGTAGTTGTTGATCAGTCTCTCATGTCGCAGTGGAGGAATTGTGGCCCACTCTTGCATGCAGAACTGCTGTAACTCAGCAACACTTGTGGGTTTTCAAGCATGAACTGCGCATTTCAAGTCCTGCCACATCATCTCATTTGGGATTAGGTCTGGACTTTGACTAGGCCATTCCTAAACTTCAAATGTGTTGCTTTTTTGCCATTTTCATGTAGACTTGATTGTGTGTTTTTGGAGCATTGTCTTTATTTAACTAGGTAAGTCAGTTTAAGAACAAATTATTATTTACAATGACGGCTTACCCCGGCCAAACCCTAACCCGGATGACACTGGGCCAATTGTGCGCCTCCCTATGGGACTCCCAATACAGCCTGTACTCGAACCAGGTCTGTAGTGACGCCTCTAGCACTGAGATGCAGTGCCTACACCGCTGCACTACTCGGGAGCTCGGGAGTATAAGGGTAAGATGACTAGGCAAGTTGCATTCAGACCTGGATTCGAATACTATTTGACATTTTTCAAATACTTTCACTGTTTTCTGTAGCCTATCTGGAGTGCACTTTTGCCACTAGGCAAGGTCGATCATGCCCAGATAAATTATTTGAACTCAACTCTGGTTGTATTGCACTGAATCTTAATGGGAATCTTGAGCGTGTGTAGTTTTTTTTCTCCAAACTTTTCCACTCTCCTTAAGTATTTTATTGTTTATTTGTAGAGACAGCCATTCATGAAGGGGAGGGGGATAAGAGGGGAAGATGGAGATTTGAGAAGGCCGGTGGGGCGTTGAGACAGATGGAGTGACACACGAGTGAGACAGAGGCGAGAGGTGCCGCTCCCAGTTACACTAACAGATGGGCCTAGTCACAACCTGTGAAGTTTGAGCTTTCCACACAAAGCTTTGCGGCACCCTTATACATTATTAGTAATAATATGACAACCTGGTCATTTAGCGTAGCCACAACCTGTGATCCTAGGGCTTTCCACACAGAGCAACATAACAGTACTAGTAATAATATGATAATTTAGTTTAGCCACAACCTGTGTCGCTAACGCTTTCAACACATAGCAACGTAGCATCCTTTCTACAGTACTAGTAATAATACAGTATATTTGTAGGTAATTTAGCTTAGCCATAACATGTGAAGCTAGCGCTTTCCACACACAGCTTAGCAATGTGGCGTCCACTGTTCTTATACAGTGCTAGTAATAATCATTAAATGGTCATTTAGCTTAGCCACAACTTGTGTAGCTAGCGCTCTCCACACAAAGCAACATACTAGCATCCTCTCTTAAACAGTAGCCTACTATGCAGACCCTGGCAACATCTCTGATCCAGTGCCACTATGAGTATGCTTGTATCTCATGGTCCAGTGGCATAAAAAAAATCTGAAGGACAAACTTCAAATGGCCCAAAACCAACTGATGAGAATTATACTCAAGCTCAGCCCTAGGATGCACATTTGTCCTAATAATTTCAGGGAACTGAAGTGGCTTCCAGTTGACCTCCGGGTGGTGCAGATCAAAAAATGTTTTTTAAAGTTCTACATGACCTTGCCCCCAGTTACTTGTCTATTTTTTTTAAATTTCATTAGACTCTCATAGCCATCACACCAGAGGCAGTGTTGCCAATATCAGACCGCTGCACTATAGGAGCATGGCTGGAAAAAGCTTTTTCCTTAACACTGGTGCAGAGGAATGGAATGGTGTACCGAACCATATAAAATCCATCCCTACGCAAAGGAGTTAAGATAAAACTGCTGACCCTGTTTTGTTTATCTCAGCTTTAAACCTTCACCCAAATGACAAAATAACATATTGGTTTATGACAGCAATCCATGCTTTGGTTTAGTTTCCCTGGGACTGTTCCAAATGCATTTGTGGCACAAATCCTATTTAGCATTTGTGGCACAAATCCCATTCAAGTCATGGGACCGATAATAGCATTTTTCACGCATCATATTCAAAACATCTATAAGTGACTTTGTTAAGCTTCACAATCAATTTTAGATACTTTCGGATGATTTGAACATGATGTACGAAAAATGCTAATATCGGTCCTGTGACTTGAATAGGATTTGTCCCACAAATTGTAAAACGTTAGCATGTGGAAACGGTGACAGGGAAACTAAACCATATCATGGATTGCTGTCATAACTCGTCCATTGTAACGACTTTCCTCTTCTTCTGACGAGGAGTAAGAAATATCGGACCAATGTGCAGCGTGGTAAGTGTCCATTTTAATATATAAAAACTGAACACTACAAAAATACAAAATAACAAAGTGAATGAACAAACGAAAATCGAAACAGTCCCGTATGGTACAGACACAGGAAACAACCACCCACAAAACACAAATGAAAACAGGCTACCTAAATATGGCTCCCAATCAGAGACAACGACTGACACCTGCCTCTGATTGAGAACCATACTAGGCCAAACGCATAGTAATAGAACAAAAGAACAAAACATAGAAAAAACAACATAGAATGCCCACCCCAACTCACGCTCTGACCAAACTAAAATAAAGACATAAAAAAGGAACTAAGGTCAGAACGTGACATCCATAGACTGCTTACAGGGTAAGGAAACCAATGTGTCCTTTTGTTATTTGGATTAACTATCCCTTGGTTTATGGGCAAAATGCTTTAAAGCGACACAGGCTAAAAGAAAGTATAATTGGATCAATGAAGGTTACGTGGTCATCTATTTTATTCATTTTACTCTTTCCTCCCTATTGATGAGATGTACTTTAGATGTACACTACTGTTCAAAAGATTGGGGTCACTTAGAAATGTCCTTGTTTTTGAAAGAAAAGCAATTTTTTTAATCCATTAAAATAATATCAAATTGATCAGAAATACATTGCAGACATTGTTAATGTTGTAAATGACTATTGTAGCTGGAAACGGCAGATTTTTTTTAAATGGGATATCTACAGTTGAAGTCGGAAGTTTACATACACTTAGGTTGAAGTCATTAAAACTCGTTTTTCTACCACTCCACAAATGTCTTGTTAACATACTAAAGTTTTGCCAAGTCGGTTAAGACATCTCCTTTGTGCATGACACAAGTAATTTTTCCAACAATTGTTTACAGACAGATTATTTAACTTATAGTTCACTGTATCACAATTCCATTGGGTCAGAAGTTTTACATACACTACTGCCTTTAAACATCTTGGAGAATTCCAGAAAATGATGTCATGGCTTTAGAAGCTTCTGATAGGCTAATTGACAAAATTTGAGTCAATTGGAGGTGTACTTCTGGATGTATTTCAAGGTCTACCTTCAAACTCAGTGCCTTGTTGCTTGACATCATGGGAAAATCAAAAGAAATCAGCCAAGACCTCAGAAAAATAATTGTAGACCTCCACAAGTCTGGTTCATCCTTGGGAGCAATTTCCAAATGCCTGAAGGTACCACGTTCATTTGTACAAACAATAGTACACAAGTATAAACACCATGGGACCACGCAGCCGTCATACCGCTCAGGAAGGAGACGCATTCTGTCTCCTAGAGATTAATGTACTTTGGTGCGAAAAGTGCAAATCAATCCCAGAACACCCGCAAAGTGTTCGACATAACCTGAAAAGCTGCTGGGAAAGGAAGAAGCCACTGCTCCAAAACCGCCATAAAAAAAGCCAGACTACGGTTTGCAACTGCACATGGGGGCAAAGATCGTACTTTTTTGGAGAAATGTCCTCTGGTCTGATGAAACAAAAATAGAACTGTTTGGCCATAATGACCATCGTTATGTTTGGAGGAAAAAGGGAGAGGATTGCAAGTTGATGAACACTATCCCAACCGTAAATCACGGGGGTGGCAGCATCATGTTGTGGGGGTGCTTTGCTGCAGGAGGGACTGGTGCACTTCACAAAATGGCATCATGAGGTATGAAAATTATGTGTATATATTGAAGCAACATCTCAAGACATCAGTCAGGAAGTTAAAGCTTGGTCGCAAATGGATCTTCCAAATGGACAATGACCCCAAGCATACTTCCAAAGTTGTGGCAAAATGGCATAAGGACAACAAAGTCAAGGTATTGGAGTGGCCATCACAAAGCCCGGACCTCAATCCTATAGAAAATGTGTGGGCAGAACTGAAAAAGCGCGTGCGAGCAAGGAGGCCTACATACCTGACTCAGTTACAGCAGCTCTGTCAGGAGGAATGGGCCAACATTCACCCAACTGATTGTGGGAAGCTTGTAGAAGGCTACCCAAAACGTTTGACCCAAGTTAAACAATTTAAAGGCAATGCTACCAAATACTAATTGAGTGTATGTAAACTTCTGACCCACTGGGAATGTGATGAAAGAAATAAAATCTGAAATAAATCATTCTCACTACTATTATTCTGACATTTCACATTCTTAAAATAAAGTGGTGATCCTAACTGACCTAAGACAGGGAATTTTTACTAGGATTAAATGTCAGGAAAAACTGAGTAAGTGTATTTGGCTAAGGTGTATGTAAACTTCCGACTTCAACTGTACATAGGCGTACAGAGGCCCATTATCAGCAACCATCACTCCTGTGTTCCAATGGTACGTTGTGTTAGCTAATCCAAGTTTATCACTTTAAAAGGCTAATTGATCATTAGTAAACCCTTTTGCAATTATGTTAGCACAGCTGAAAACTGTTGTTCTGATTAAAGAAGCAATATACCTGGCCTTTAGACCAGTTGAGTATCTGGAGCATCAGCATTTGTGGGTTTGATTACACACTCAGAATGGCCAGAAACAAATAACTTTCTTCTGAAATTCGTCAGTCTATTCTTGTTCTGAGAAATTAAGGCGCTTCCATGCGAGAAATTGCCAAGAAACTGAAGATCTCGTACAACACTGTGTACTACTCCTTTCACAGAACAGAGCAAACTGACTCTAACCAGAATCAAAAGAGGAGTGGGAGGCCCCGGTGCACAACTGAGCAAGAGGACAAGTGCATTAGAGTGTTTAGTTTGAGAAACAGACGCCTCACAAGTCCTCAACTGGCAGCTTCATTAAATAGTACCTGCAAAACATCAGTCTCAACGTCAACAGTGAAGAGGCGACTCCGGGATGCTGTTCTTCAAGGCAGAGTTGCAAAGAAAAAGCCATGTCTCAGACTGGCCAATAAAAATAAAAAATGAAGATGGGCAAAAGAACACAGACACTGTACAGAGGAACTCTGCCTAGAAGGCCAGCATCCCGGAGTCGCCTCGTCACTGTTGTGTATATTTTGTTTTTAAAGTACTTTCAAGAGGACTACAATGAAATGTTTTTATTCTCATCCTCAATGATTTTAATGCCATTGTACTGTCACGATCGTGTGGAGGATTGACAGACCAAAACGCAGCAGTAGGAAAATAAGCCATATTCCTTTTAATGAATACGAAGGAAAAAACGAAACAAAAACACTTAGACACTAACAAAACAAGAAAACGATCGTGAAGCTATGAACGAAGTGCACATACATGCTACAAACGTATAACATAGACAATTACCCACATCAAATGAAAGCCTATGGCTACCCTAAATATGGCTCCCAATCAGAGACAACAGAAATCAGCTGTCTCTAATTGGGAACTCATTCAGGCAACCATAGACTCTCCTAGAAAACTAAACCAACATAGACACAGCTAGACACATGCACTCAACACAAACCCATACACTACACCCAACACCCCCTTTACCATATAATCACCCAAAACCGACAAAACACAAACATTCCCCATGTCACACCCTGACCTAACTAAAATAATAAATAAAACAAAGAATACTAAGGCCAGGGCGTGACATGTACTGTATCCACGTGTGGTTCTATTGTGTTTAAATGGTCACCCCCCCAAAAATATATATTTTTAAAAAATCATAGTAATTATGGTAATATGGTAATTTAGTGTAGCTGCAACCTGTGTAACTAGCACTTTCCACACAGCAATGTAGCGTTCTCTCTTATACAATACTACTAATATGATATAATTTCGATGTATACATTTTAGCAGACCCTTCCAAAGCAACGCACAGTTAACCTATACCCGGTGTGGCCCGTGCAGGAATCAAACCCACAACTATTGTATTGCAAGCATCATGACATAACTAACTGAGCCATCGGAACCACAAATAGAAGATTGAGTAGCCTACTGCTGAACATAGTGTGTTTGAGAGGTTGTTGTGCACTAGCAGGGAACCCTGTCAGCTTTGATGTTTGTTTGTTTTTTAATGTTCAGCCAACATTCCTTCTACCTATCGAGAGGTTTCGCCGAGTGCTAATTCATAAAACATAAGTAGCCTTTTATTTTTGGCTCTTCCACAATCACTTGGCAATTTGTTTGTTGGAACTGCCCCCAGCGCACGACCCCGGGTCGCACTAAATAATTTAAATCCAAGACATGGAGAATCTAGATTGGAGAAACAAAGTTCTTTTACAAAAAGGAATATGGCTCCACTGATATTTTTAGACAAGAAAGCGGAGGTTGGTTGGGTACTTTCACAGCATCTTCCGAAAAACGGACGGGAAATCGGCCTTTGAACAATCAACATCAATCTAGCGCCGTCTTTACACTTCAAGTCAATAAAAGCCTTTTTGTAAAACAGTGTTTTGGGAAATCGTCTCCCTCATCCTCAACCACTCCCTGCAAGTACCCCTTGTGTGCAAATGTAAACATGACAGTATCTATCTCCTTTTATCTGTTTTATCTCTTATCTCCTGTCTTTATCTCGCAACAGGAGTCTTCTGAAATCGGTGGAGGAGGAGCTAATCCAGAGGTAGGCCCAGCTGTGCTTTCCTTCCTGTCCCCTTTTTTCTCGTTTTTACTCCTCTTTCTCTCTCTCACACACACTTTTTCTGTCTGTCTATCTATCTATCTCTTCCTCTCTTTTCACTGAAACTCTATTTCTCTCTTTCAATTTTTTTCCTATCCTCTCTTCTCATTTCTATCTCTATATTGGACTGGGCTCACTCGGAAAAATAAATGTGGCTTCCCTGTTAAATAAAGAATTTATAAAATAAAAGTTATTATTATCTCTGTCATCTCTTTCTCAACTATTTTATTCTCATCCCTTTCCCCTCATATATTTTTCTCATCTTTATCCTCTCTCCCTCGCTTTCTCACTCTGCTTCCCTCTCGCTTTCTCCTTCCCCCACTTTTTCTCTCTCTCGCTCGCTCTACCTCCCCCCACCCCTCTCTCCTGAGCCTCTTGCTCTTGCAATACTCAATATTTAATGTGACCTAACCTTCTGCCTCTGTGCTTGTCCGAGTGATATGGACGACTAATTTGCTTTAGAACCACTCCCGCGAAGACCGGGGGGGATTTCTCACCCTTGCTAAGGCGTTAAAGCCTTATGGCCAGTTATAGCGCAGCCGGGGCTGAAAACCGGCGGGATGTCCGCTATTGTTTATTGTAGTCTTTGTCTCTCGGTGGCTAGGGTGGTGTCCCGCTGGCATGCATTAATTCTCAGCGTTAGGGTAAAAAAAAATACACCTCGTGCAGGAAAGATACCTGCACACTGATTTCCAATACACAAGTGACGAGCAGGTCAGCTAGCCTTGTCCCAGATCGGTTTGTGCTGTGTCGCCAACTCCTATGTTCGTTGTCTTGCCACACGTGATGTTTGGCAAGACAGCACAAATGGATAGCTAGACTCGGTTCAAAATAAGGCAATGACTGTTTCGGATGTCTTCTCTACTTTCATCTTTGTTGATGAAATGGCACTTACAGAAGCAGGGCACTCTCAAATGTTGGCCGGTTCACTACTAAAGGCGTCAGCTGCTGGCGGCTATCCAAAGTCGGCTAGGCAAACCGAATGAGTGTGATTGCATACTCCCTTAAAAGACCTCTGCTTGAAAAAACCTGAAAAAAAGCGGCAATAGTACATTTGTTCATTTTGAGATGCCATAGCCAGTATACACTTCCTCAAAAACTTCCGAATGAATCAAAAATAACTCCAGAAATATCATTAATTTTGACGTTTTTGCCGAGGAGATCTTAGTCGTGCAATTTTACATCTAACTAAGATGTTTGGTGCAGTATTTTTGAACAACAAAATTGCATGAAAATGAGTCGCTTCGTTGAATGACAAAGACTTTAATTGAGGAATCCCTACTGTTAAACAATCACTGATGAAGGGGCGTAGACTTTGGCTACCAACTTCAAGAAAAAAAACTGTGTGCCTGAAAAATCCCTCAGCGAAGTCCAAAACGAACAAAAACCTCACAAAACGTTGTCATAATATATGCGCAAACTCTTCTGATCGGTTTCGGTTGGGAAGCATGGAAGACACCTTAAGGTAGACCTCACATTGAAATGGATAATGGTGCTTAGTATCACATTTCACTGTTGAAATGTTTTGAACATGGGGTGCCTACTAACAATTTTCCTTCATTGGACAGGAGAAGAGCATGTTTCCCACTGCTGAAATGCTGTTCAATAGGATTGTTGTTATGGGGTGGATCTTTCCTCGTCTCTCCAAAGCCCTTAGAAGGGAGCGCTCAGCTGATTCTGAGCCACGATTGAGAAATGCCAATCTGTACCTATTCAATTCAATACAACTACAAATAATTGTATTGTATTAATCCCAGAGGGGCAATTACAAAGGCATTAATAAAGTTGTATTGAATTGAAATGTACATCCCTCTTCTTCTCCCTTAGGGGACACGAGACTCATTTAGATGATGATGATGGTGGTGACCATGATGATGAAATGCAACAGTAAGTCCTACTGTCTTCAACCCCTTTCTCCTTTCAACTTATTAACTGGCCTCTTAACATTTCCTCTGTAAACTGTAGTTATGAATGTTTCGTTATGCAAATGATTGGAACTGGCTACTCTGCTAGGGGCCAGGTTCATGTCCATTAAGCGTTTCTTATTGGACAAGTCCAGATAGTCCGTCTTTTATTTACTCTGTTTTCTTCCATTTGATGCTTAATAATGCCTAATTGTGCCTAATGAACGTGACCCAGGATATACACTGAGTTTATGAACACCTGCTCTCTCCATGACAGACTGAATCCAGGTGAAAGCTATGATCCCTTATTGATGTCACTTGTTAAATCCACTTCAATCGGTGTAGATGAAGGGGAGGAGACAGGTTAAAGAAGGATTTTTAAGCCTTGAGACATTGTGTATGTGTGCCATTCAGAGGGTGAATGGACAAGACAAAATATTGAAGTGCCTGTGAACGGGGTATGGTAGTAGGTGCCAGGCCCACCGGTTTGTGTCAAGAACTGCAACGCTCAACAGTTACACCGTGTGTATCAAGAATGGTCCACCACCCAAAGAACATCCAGCCAACTTGACTCCTGTGGGATGCATTGTAGTCAACATGGGCCAGCATCCTTGTGGAATGCTTTTGACGCCTTGTAGAGTCCATGCCCTGACGAATTGAGGCTGTTCTGAGGGCAAAAAGAGGGGTGGTGCAACTCAATATTAGGAAGGTGTTCTTATACACTGTACACAAAGGTATAACTGTTAGTACAATAATTTGTTCTAATAGTTATGCCCTCTCTCTCTCTTAGTGCCAAGGGCTCCACATTGCGGCCCAAAGAGCCTCCACCACCGCCTCCCAACGTCAAGGTATGTGTTCTTCAAATGACTCCTTGTCCAACGTATGAGACTGAGGGCGTAGTGTTTCCTCACATATCAACCTATAAGATGATCTCTTTTCTACAGTGTACACACAGGAATCATTTTTTTGGCACCGCTTTAAATTGAACATAGCACAACGCTTGTTCATATTTCCTATAGCCCTATTGTGTGCAGTAGAGCATAATACTTTACATACAATGATGATGATTACATGTTGACGTGTGTGCTTTTATGCCGATCACGTAGCGTTGTGGGTCACATCAATTTCAACTTATGATTATTATAATATTTTTTTTTACAAACGTCAGTTGTTTAAATTCAGTTGACTTCATCCATTAAATGGGAATTTACCAGAACTCTGTTTTGTCTTTTGCTCTCAGCCCATCCCCATTCCACAGGATAGTGCCAACTCCCACGCTCACCATGGCTCCCCTGCTCACCATGGCTCCCCCGGTCTCTACGGCTCCCCTGGTGACCATGACGACATTGGGGGGACCATAAAGCGGTGTCCGGCCGCCGAGAGCCCCGCACGCTCTGCCACCCATGTTCCGCCCAGGCCGCCGCCCCCCAGACACCCCCCACACAGGCAGCTTAGCTTAGGTAAGTAACGTAGTCTTCAGTCATGCTCACAAACTGAATGGGTGCATTCTGGGAGTGGTGGTATCCCCTATGTCAGAAATGCATTAATGCTGGTTTTCTTATCTCCCCTGCACTTAATTGGAGAATCAAAGCTGTGGTCCCCTTGAATGAATGAATGGGTCGGTGGGTGAATGGGTCAATTAATAAATCAGTCAGTCACTTCAATTCAACTCATCACAATACCAACCACAATACCCAACCTGGACCACTTAGACAATAAATGTGATGATGCTGAGATAAAAGCTACCACTGTTTTCAGGGATCTCTCCTTCCAACCCTGCCAACATCTATCCACCCACTCTACTAAACTCAAGAAGCTCCACCCCACTTCCTCCCTCTCTTAGCCAGTCAGCTTTTCCAAAGTGGACCCTGTGTGTATGTGTGTGCCCCAGCTATTATTTATAGCCCGTTTAATTAGGAGCAGTGGTGTGACTGGTGTTGCGATAATGTCACACACCCACTCTGCCACATGAGTCACCTTCCAGTACACACACACACTCACACAAACTTCCCCAGTTTCCACATCCTGTCTGCTTCGAGTAGTCTGGTGGCAGGGGCCAACTTTCAAACGAAGCTCACTGTCCCTCACGTGTGCATCGCAATAGTTTTCCTCCCCTCATCAGCTTTCCTTCGTCTGCGCTTGACGTGAAACAACTGGACTAGTACCTGGGCTATTCCATCCTATTGCATTCGCCTGTCCTGATGTTTTCAGATATGTCAAGGAGAAGAGACGAGGACGCCACTTTAGACTATTGAGACAAAGTCTTAGTTTAGTCACCGTGGCGATCTTAGTCGTACCAGTGTCTTGTTTCAGCACAATTGTTGGAATTGCTCAGTTCCCACAGAGCCACATACTCTCTTGCTTCCTTTTCACTCTCCACAGCACCATTCAGATTGTGGCTATCAGGGAATCGTTTAAATAAATCATGTAATATTTAAAAATGAATCCATAATTAATTTCCCTCCCAACAGGCAATGGGTTCAGCTCGTCAGAAGTGAGCGGGGATGCTGGTGGTGCCGAGAAGCAGTCTACTATGCCACCTAGCGTCACCACGAGGAAGGACAGGAAAGAGATTCCGGTAACACCATAGTAATGTAGCCTTGGTCAGAAGCTGTGCGTAAAAATTGGTGGCAAATCTTTCTGTGAATAACTTGTGTATAATGCACTTAAAGTCGATTTTGTCAAATCCATAGTGCATTATAAGACTTCCTGTAAGCATTGTTTTAAACATACAGGTAGTAAAGTGCATTATATTGATAAGTGGTCATGGCTGTCATTAATTCATTAATACCTATAGTGAGGTGTTCATTATATACATAATGCATTTTTGCATAATGAATTACACACAGTGCTGGTTCATAGAAAATGTTATTTAGACAGTTTCTGACCTTTTCACATTTTTACACACTAATTTGACTACGTGTTACCTGAAAGTAAGTTATTTGGAGAATAATTTATGTAAATGTTGATTAATTCATTAACATGTCCGAACAGCTTTGATAACAGGCTTACATTTTCATTGCAACATATATAATTATGCGATTTTACATTATGACTAAACATACATCTTCTTGTTCTTCTTAGAAGTGGATTTTTATTCGCACCCAGAGCTCTGAAAAAATAGCATTTATTCTATGTTTACCTCATTAGTTACTCATTAATAAGCAACGACTCATGAATTAAAGATTACTAACAGTGCGTTCAAAGTGTTACCGTGTCATTCCCAAGTTATTACAGCACTGATAAAGACAGAATGATAACATTGTTAACGCATGGTTAAATAGAACTCTATAAGATCCACTTATCATTTTTATATTTCACAATATTACAGTATAATATACAGTATATTTGAACTATGAATGTTAATCATTCTACGCTGACCTTGGTATGATGATGTAATTTCCTGTTTCCTCAGAAACCAATCAGTAATGGCCTTCCCCCTACGCCAAAAGTCCACGTAAGTCTTAACACCCCTTACCTGCTCTTACACACACGCATTGTCAAGTAGGAAACTTTAACTCTGCACTGTAGGAAAAAGCAAATGAGCACTAAGATATAGAAACAAAAGCACAAATGTGTTGATTACACATTCATTATCTAAATAATTGATGTGAATTGTAATTCAGTCATTAGCAACCTAAAAGTAGTAGTGTTGAGTTCATAACACATTTGTAATTAACGCGACTCTCGAGCTAGAGATCCTGCCACAACTTTGTTTCAAAATAAGCGATTTATCATATTGTACTGAATTTTATAAAGGGCTTTTCCAGGTACTCTACATTGTGATATGCTCTATATTGATCAACTATAACTAAACACCTACAATCCTCTACATTTTGTTTTCTATTTTCGCTGGACAGATGGGAGCCTGTTTCTCCAAAGTCTTCAATGGCTGCCCTCTAAAGATCCACTGTGCGGCGTCTTGGATCAACCCCGACACGAGAGGTGGGCCTCGTGCCAATTAATTTATTTCTAACTGCCATGGACCCTGATTCCATCAATTGCAGATAACAGGAAACTGTATTTATGCTGTGTTTTAAGGACAGATGTGGTTTCGTGTCAGTGTTCAATGACAATGTCCGCAGGGTGTGACAGACAGAGTGCGGTTCATATTTTGACCTAACCCGCTGTGCGATTTACCTTTATCTGCAATTGATTGAATTGAAGCATTTGATAACTTTATTTTTCAGTCTCGCGCTACCAGTCGTCCCACCGTATTCTTGTTCGAGAAAGGCTTGGAGAAGCCTAGAGCAGGAGTCGAAGCTAACTTGATTTTAGTCTTACCCCATGTCTTATTTGCAGTTTGCGTGTGCTACTATTAGTAGTTTCCTTCTTAGGCAGTGTGCTAAGCAATGTGTGTATTATCCAAGTTTCCCAGTCTCTCTCTGCTATAATACTTAATCGTTTAATTCTCTGTTTTAGACCAATACCTGCTATTCGGCGCCGAAGAGGGCATTTACACTCTAAATCTCAACGAACTACATGACTCCTCCATGGAACAGGTCAGTGTCTCATTATTTCATTTGTATTATCTTTTTGTCAGTAAATAAAAATTGTTCTAACTGCTTCCAATGTTTTTACAGTGTAATGTGTAAAACATAATCAATGTATTTATGTGAAGGAGGAAAGTATTCTCTTATCGCATCATACTGCAGGTTATAGTTCAATTTGAATGCTTCCTTCTTTGTGACGCAAGTATAGGATTTGAGGTTTGATCCGCAAGGTTTTATCCACAACTGGTCAATAAGACACGGATTATGATTCATTGTACCACCCATTAAACACTGAAACATGTTTTTTTCCCCTAGCTCTTTCCCCGGAGGTGTACATGGCTTTATGTCATGAGTAATAGTCTGCTCTCCATATCTGGTAAGAATTCATCATAGAAACCTGTATTGCCAAACATTGCTAATATACCTCAACAAATAACTGTAGTGCACACTCAAAGTTTTACGTTGTTTGTTTTATTTGTAGTTAATAGAATAGATTCTCCAGACACATCATATAAAATGTACCTTTGGCCGTACACATTTTTTTAAATAGTTTTTTTTTATTTAACCTTTATTTAACTAGGCAAGTCAGTTAAGAACAAATTCTTATTTACAATGAAGGCCTACCAGGGAACAGTGGGTTAACTGCCTTGTTCAGGGGCAGAACAACAGATTTTTACCTTGTCAGTTCGGGGATTCGATCCAGCAACCTTTCGGTTACTGGCCCAACGCTCTAACCGCTAGGCTACCTGCCTCCCCAATGACAGTGACAGACATTAAAAACATAAACCATAAGCAGCAATATGTCATCAAGAGCATTAGTCTTATTTTATCATTAAATATGCACTCGTAAATATAAATTGTAAATAGTACTTGTCAATACTTGCTTCAGATATACAAGCAGTTAGACACTGTACTGTTTGCGTGAAAATCAAAGATATAATTGCATTCAAAGCATTCAAAAGGTGTGTTCGTTGTGTTTTTTGGCAGGAAAAGCTTCGCAGCTATACTGTCACAATCTGGCGGGTCTGTACGAGCATGCTCGACAGATGCAGAAGCTGCCAATGGCCATCCCCACCCACCGGCTCCCAGACAAAATCATTCCAAGGTAAGAAGATGGCGATGTCTCTGTGTGTAGGAGTTTTCTGTGGGAAGAGTCTCACTTTTCTGACTAAATTCCTTGTTATTGTGGTTTTTAGGAAATTTTCCATCTCCAATAAGATTCCCGACACCAAGGGATGTCAGAAGTGTTGTGTGGGTGAGTAGACATGGACATTCTCTTTTTCTCTCCCCCTCAGTTTTCCCCTCTTTCCACATCCAACCCCTTACTTTCCCACAAGTTGCTACGTCATCTTGCTACAAGATTGAGAGTAGTTGCTACACTACTGTGTTTCTTAGATGCATCACTTCACTACATGTAATAAACACAATACTTCTCCATCCCCCTTATAACCAATTATGACAACAACCTCTTCATCTTAGTACCAATAGTAGAAAGGTCTTTGAAATACATTATTGTGGTCACAGCTTAGTATGATTGACAAAACCGGCTGACTACCAACTATTCCCCCTTAGTGAGAAACCCTTACACAGGCCACAAGTACTTGTGTGGGGCCTTCCAATCCAGTGTGGTCATGTTGGAATGGGTGGAGCCCATGCAGAAGTTCATGCTTATCAAGGTAAGAATTTTTGCATCTGTGTGCATTTATTTAGCCATCTCTTTGTGTTTGCCAGGCTCACGGTTGACTCTCCAAACCTTTGAGGAGTGCTGAGAGCCCATGTCATAGCTATATGAGGTTTCAACCAAAACAATAAAGCATTGATGGTAGCTATGCTAAGAGCCTCTGGGGAAGATAATCCACAACCTTCCGCTAACTGTCCTGTCAAATGGAAGTGTTTGAGATATACTAAGAGACATCCCTTTACTTTGTAGCCTACATGCTAATGGCAACACACTTCCCTCTTCCTAAAAACACTGACTTCCCCCTGCCCACTGGCACTGGAGGTGTTTGTGTTTTAGATAAGCATGCTAACCCGCCAACATAAACTAAGCTACCCTTGCTTTGTAACCGACGAGCTAATGCTTACCCTGTCCTCTCCTAAGAACATTAACTTTCATCTGCCATGCCCATGGAGGTGTTCGGGTTTGAGATAATCATGCCAACAAAGACTGGGCTACCCTTACTTTGTAATCTACAAGCTAATGCTAACTCTAGCCGTCTCCTCCCAAGAACATAATTTTAGATTAGCATGCTAGAGTCTAGACCAGGGAGTTTTTAGGTCAGTCAGGATTGTAGAATTGACCAGGTGCAATTTCTAAATTTGATTGTGCATCAGCAGTTTTTCTCTTATGTCAGTCACAGATAGTCAGTCAATTAGCCCATGTCAGCAAACACATTTTTCGATTGCTAAAGTTAGTTTAGCAGCCAGCTACTAAACTTGTTATCGTGATCGAAATACCGGTCGGGGGACCCCATTTTGATTTTGTAAGTCTCACTTTATCATATTAAAAACTGCAAACATTTCTCTCTAACATATTGAAAAATGTGTAGAATTACAGGAAATTAACTGTAAAACAACCAATTTTCTTCTCCACCACATGACAAAATTAGTAGAATTGTAGGAAATTTGTTTTAAAACTGCAAAATCTTCTTTGCACGCCATTGCAAATGTATAGAATTGCAGCAAACTTGCATTAAAACTGCACCACGAAATTAACTCTAAAACTTTTTTTTTTAAATCTCTTGACAGAAGGGGGTCATTCAAGTGTTTTGATGTCAATTAGCCTATCAGAAGCTTCTAAAGCCAACATCATTTTCTGGAATTTTCCCAGCTGTTTAAAGACACAGTCAACTTAGTGTATGTAAACTTCTGACCCACTGGAATTGTGATACAATGAATTATAAGTGAGATAATCTGTCTGTAAACAATTGTTAGAAAAATGACTTGTGTCATGCACAAAGTAGATGTCCTAACCGACTTGCCAAACCTTTAGTTTGTTAACAAGACATTTGTGGAGTGTTTGAAAAACGAGTTTTAATGACTCCAACCTAAGTGTATTTAACCTTCTGACTTCAACTGTATATCGTACATGTTGTTAATAATACTTTGATTTTAAACCAACCTCGTCTGTTTTTACTTTGTGTTTGCGTACGCACGCATCGGTTTTGTTGGTAAACACCCCACCCGTCTACATGCCTAATGCTAACTCTCCTCTACTCCCAAGAACATTGAATATGAGATTAGCATGCTAACATGCTAGAGTCTAGACCAATGTAGCATAGTGATAATGCTAACCCTCTTTCTAACGTTGACATAGCTAATGCTAACCCTGTCTTCCTAAGAACATTGACTTTCCCCTGCCCTGCCCGATGGAGGTGTTTGAGATGCTTGTGGTGCCCGAGCACCAGTACCCCCTCATCTGTATGGGCGTCAGCAAGGGCACGGAGCTCAACCAGGTGGTACGCTTTGAGACGCTGGATCCCAACACCGCTTGCCCCTGGCTCAAAGAGTCCGGTAAGGTCTCATTCAAAGACTGACCTTGACTCCTCATTGACATAGATAGCCTTGACACAACTCTAGAGAAAATATAGTCCTATTTGATTCCATTCATAATGGAAAATGTTTGACGCTAATAAAGCAACAGATTAAATGGTTCGTTGACGTTTTTATGTTTTATCTCCTCCTAGACACTCCACAGACCTGTGTTATCCATGTGACTCAACTGGAAAGAGACACCATTCTTGTCTGCCTGGATCGTGAGTCTAGCAGCATGTCTTGGCTATCCAAAAATCTGATTTGCATTGTAATATTATCTATGTAGATTATACATGCATTGTACGTTCATTGTATGCATTTCTAATAACATTATGACAATATATTAACAGTGTATCATGTTTTATCACTGAGCGGTCCTTTAAATAAGATGGAGGGAAACTCACCTCAATAGCCACCAATGTGTTGCACCCCGCCTGGGTGGACGGCAGCCATTTTGTGCCTGGATGTCTTCAGTTTCTTGTAATAGCATCATTGTTTAACTCCTCAGGGTCCATTAAGATTGTGAATCTGCAGGGGAGGCTGAAGTCCAGTAGAAAGCTTTCAGCTGAGCTGACGTTTAATTTCCAGATTGAGTCGATAGGTAATCGCCCTTGACCCCTTTGCTAGAGTTTAGCCCACACACACACACACACACTCACACACACACACACACACACACACACACACACACACACACACACACACACACACACACACACACACACACACACACACACACACGTATCAACAGCTATAGAATGGAGAGCAGAGTATCACAGTCATGTTATGATGAATGACATTCTGGTAAAATAATTACATTTTTCATATGGTATGTTAAACATCCATCTTTTCCACAGTCTGCCTTCAAGACAGTGTTCTGGCTTTCTGGAGACATGGCATGCAAGGAAGGAGTTTCAAATCTAATGAGGCAAGTTGTGTCAATGCCCCGGCTGATGCACTAACTGTATATAACAATAGTATTTGAACTGTTTATTGTTGTTGTAATATGATGACTATGATAATGACTGCGATGACGAGAATATTAGATCCTGTCCATATTCCCACCAGATCACACAGGAGATTTCCGACAACACCAGGATATTCCGACTCCTAGGATCAGACAGGTGAGAAATCCATTTTTAGATTGAGGCTAAATCCGTTCAGCAGGGATCATCAACTAGATTCAGCCTCAGAAAGAATTTGTGAACTGCAAATTGACCGCAAGAAGCCCAAACGGATAGAATATGTGACTAAAACATAATCATGTCAAACCTTGCTTACATTTGTGTACGATCACATACTGTATGTCTCTCTATTATGCGTGGGAATACTTTGGAACAGATTTCCAAAATTAAAATCACTTGGAGCTGATTTGTTGGTGTTTTTACAGTCTTTTATGTCCGACAATAAAATAATAACACATTTAAAATAAAATAAATATTTTTGCTCAGAAAACTTGCAAATAAAATCATCACCATTTGGCGAACTCTGTGTTTAGTGTTGTGGATACAAATTCATTTTGAGACCTCTGCTGACATGGGTACAAATCCCCTCTGTCCTTTTCATCTATCTGTTCCTCTACACATATCTCCCTCATTTCTGAATGTGCTGTCAAATTAATAAATAAAAATATGTAAGGTAAATATATTTTTAAGTGCCTCGATTATTGCCTGTAATAGCTATGGTGGCGTTCCAGATCTTATTTTTTGCAGTCGCATCTCAGAAAATTGCTATATCGTATTCATGCAGTTCATTTTATTTCTATCTGCAACATTCAGAACATTTCACATCACTGAATACACCCCTGTTGTACCTTTGATTGCAGGGTTGTGGTGCTGGAGAGCAGACCTACAGACAACCCTACAGCACACAGCAACCTATACATCCTGGCTGGACACGAGAACAGTTACTAACCACCCTGCACTCTGGGAACCAGGGTATGGTTCAGTAGGCATAACACTTTCTGAAACGGAGTGATACAGGGATGTACAGTCTGAACCTGTCCAATAAGAAACCTTAGTTTCATTGTCAGTTGCAAAACATTTTTCCATTGTATGCCTTAATGAACATGGCCCAGGATTGGTTTCAGTTACATTTTAAGAGGTTATAAATCTGAATGAAATTCATTCATTGAAAATTGCAATTAGGTTTATTTTTCTATTCATAAATTGGAATTCATGTCCTGAAATTAAACTATGGAACTGACCCCATCCCTGATGGGAACAGACTATGATGAGGAGGACATGTCTAACTCTGCATCTGAGACCAAGGAGTTGCAATCGGACCATTCATCGAGCAAGCGACCTTGGATGTGTCCGGTTTTTAATTTAATCTTATGATTTGAATTGAAAGTCGACATTTATAGTAACACAAACCCACATTCCTGGATATCACACTATTTCAGTATTGACCAACTTCTGAGAGCATGCATCCTTACCTAACAAGTGCTTGACCGATGTGTTTGTAATTAATGTAAATAGAATATTGAGGTTGTACACTATAAGTATGTCATGTAGATAACCATGCTGCATATATTTTGTACAGTTGCCCCCCAACTTGAGAGATATAAAGAGTTGTTGCCTAATCAATGTGGGGTACTACTTTTAAGGGCTTGTCAACTAATGTAATTTTACAAAACAGTGGTAGGATGTCAAAGAGCAAAGTGTCTGTTCATTTTGATCATGTGTTGCCTTTTTTTAATATGTTAGACTCATTTTGATATGAAGCCATATGCAATGTCATTTTATTTTCCCACACTTTAATTCAAACCCCATAGAAAGTTGTCAATACTCAGATATGCACTGGTTGTGAAATTTGCACATAGGTTTACGCAGTAAAACACTTTATTCTTACATTTAAGGTATGGTTAAGTTGTGCTTATAACAAAGTATCTGCACGAGTGCATTAGAATACATCATACTACACACTTTAGATGTAAACTCAGACAAATTTAACCAGGCAATATAAGGTTTATTTTTTACATACACGCCAAGCTATTGTTAAAACTGCATTCAAACTGAAGAGACTCTGGGCAGTTGTACCATCTTAGAATCCTTTTCCTTATGGTGGCCAATGAGTTGAATGTTGAATGTTTGCTAAATTGCATTGTTCATAGTGTGGGGCCAAATTGAACATGTAACACTAAATGTCCCTTGCTGACTCCATGTAGCTAAAGGAGGGTAAGATGAAGTACAAGGATTTTCTGACTTGGTTTCTTTCCATATTGCTTTTGTGTCATGTAAATACAGTAAAATAAAATTGCTTCATTGTGCCTGTAAAACTGCTAATATTCGAACATGTTACATATTAAACATTTTAACTCACGATGGGCTAAATTGATTGACTGATGAGCCATAGGAAGCCTGTATTTTTTTTCTCCAAAATTTTAGACGGTATGATGAAGTATAAGGATCTTCTCACTTGGTTTCTTTCCATATTGCTTTTGTTTCATGTAAATACTGTATAATAAAATTGCTTCATTTCGCCTGTACAACTGCTATATTTGGACATGTTACATATTAAACATTTTAACTCGTGAAGGGATACATTGATTGACTGATGAGCTATAGAAATCAAATAAAAATAAGAAAGCCTAATGTTTTTCTGTCTGATATTTTAGTGGTTATATGTATTTTTAAGCCTATTAAACCTATGGAATAATTTCTGTCAAGATGTAGATGTGTATTTTAAACATTGGGAATACTTATTATACCATGAACTGCTCCACCCAGTTAGTTAGTGGAGGTGTCTGCTTTGGGAAGTCTCCACAAAAAGATGAATGCTTTCCATTATGTTTTCTCTGGGCTCTGTTAGTCAAGTCTGCGACCTCACCGCGTGCGCACAAAACTAGCACTAGTTCACATGCATCGTTGGTATGTTGTAAATTTCATGTCTTAACATCACATGCACAAGTACAGTGAAATGCCTTTCTTGCAAACTCAACCCAACAACGCAATAATGCAGAACAATGTATTACTAGAAAAAAGCACAAGAGAAATAATAAAAAAATACACCAAGTAATTAAGTAAGCATACTAAATACGGATTTAAAAAAAAATCAGTTCCAATACGTTATGTACATGTGCAGGGATACTGGAGTGACGGAGGTAGATATGTATGGAGGTAATGTGACTAGGAACATTGAGTTTGCAATGGTTTCAATTGATCTTTCTCATCAAACGATATTTTTCATGCTATCGTTTAATCAATTATTAATATCGGTTTATCCAGATTGTATACAGATCTGCGAATGTGGGCAGGCGCGATGATTATCGAAAACAAGCCCTAACGACGTCATTAGCTATCATCTGCGCCTGTGCAATTCTTCAACCAGCAACTGCACCCGACCCGAGTCATAACAATCGTCTAAATAAATAATTTTGACCAAAGGTAAACTGGTAATTAAAGCCAGCCTTTGCGTTGATTCTTTGGTTTTCGCGATAACCAAATAAAAAGATAAATATTCTGAAGACATGTTTTGGGAATGATACATTCATGGAGGATAACACGGTTATCAATATCCACCCTGCCGAAGATTCGGTGAAAATGGGCGATTAATGTACCGAAGAGGTTTTTTATGCCCAAAATATAGGGAATGATTCAACTGGCCGAAAAGGACGAACAGTATCGCATTTCACGAAACGTGAAGTGACACATTCACTCCCAAGTTGGATACTAGCTAGTCAGCTACGCCACTGTCCACATATTGCTAGTTAGTTCATCACGACTGCCAACCATCTTCCGATTCGGATCGATCGGCTACGGCTAGTAACATCACCAGCTCGGCTGTTAGCTAGCTACTACTAGCTTGCTAAATTAGTTAGGCTAACCTTTGTTGCCACCAACAACGTAAGTTCGGAACTTGGAATAATTTCCATCTGCCAACGCAACGCAAGCTTGCTAGTTAGCGTTTGAAGTATCTTTGGTTTCGTGAATTTTAGCTCTTTTAAACTCTCGGTGTCCGAAAGAGCAAGCCTGCTAGCTAACGATAGTTACTTGCTTCGACAGCTGGAGACGGCTAGCTAGCAGCTATCAACATCTGTACACTGCCGATGCAATGGTCGCATTGTTAACTGTTTTGGTAGAGGAATGCTCATTTGGTGGATATTCTGAGGCAGCGGGCCGCACAGAATATTGCACCTCTCAGTTCCAACCACAGGCCACACTATATACTGTTTTGATGTGAAAAGTGGCCGTGAACACACATCGCTCACTGGCTGCAAGATAGCGCACGAAGACCGGCAGCTGAAGCCATGCAAGCGGCCCAGGTTCAGTACGACTTTTTCAGCGAGGAGAACGCACCGAAATGGCGGGGGCTATTGGTACCCTCCCTGAACAAGGTAAGCTAGGAAGTTGGCAGGTGCCAAGCGAACAAATTAACGTTAGACGGCGAGGGTATGCATTACAAGCAAAGTGGCTATTATTAGCTAGTCAGCTAACGTTAATTAGCTACCTTAAACTGTGTTGTCTTGTAGGAATTGATTTTTGCCACATTTATTGGTGCCACGTCAAAACACACCATGTTGCCAGTGACACATGGTTTGGTTGGTCAAATCACATTTTATTGGGTGCGACATTTATTTAGCATATGTTATTGCGGGTGTAGCGAGATGATTGTGTGTGCTAATAGTACCAAGATAACATTGTATTTCGACTACTGTTAGCTGCCACCCGCTCATTATTGGGGTGCACCCGTGGGGACGCGATGCTTCTATATGACACAGCCCTATGTTTGACTCATGGTTTTGTTTGATTCCCACACCTAAACTCGAACGTCACTAGTTTCCCTATCCATTACACCATTCCTAAAAATGTCCCATTTTATCTGTATCTGCTATCTCAGCGTCACTGTATGCACATCTTGTCCACAGTGTCAGTTTGAGTGTGACGGAACTGGAAGCTTCTGTGGGGGAGGACGCTGTCACGCTCACGGAACGTCGTCCCCCCTCGATAAAACTGCATCACTTTTTCCTAAGCTAAGGGGTCCATAGTAACGTTGAAACTGGGCCCTCAATTTCAGACATAGAATAAATAAAGTACTTGCTAGCAGCAACCCTGAATATTGTAGTACTAATCATCATCATGAAACGAGTCATTTGTTTGTTCTTGTCCCTGAAGGCAGTTTTGGAAATTCTATGTTGGTGGAAGTGATGGTGGACTGTCATAGCTTATCCATGACCAATCAATTACTATTTGACCATTTACATGGACAACATCATTAACACTACATAAGTTGTTGCTAGATTACTCATATGTATCTTTTTATATTGTTGTTGTGATACTCTGCTTTACTCTACCTCCTACCAAAGAAAATAAGAACATCAATTTGCACACCTAGACTTGCCAGGTATTTGAAGAGAAATTAGGTTTTGAAACATTACATGGGTCACAGCTCATCAAGATTGACTCGGGCACCTTTTTTCAAGTAGGTTCTGACTCAGTCTCGATATTTTGGGACGCCCTCATATAGTCTCATGAAGGTGGTGGCCATGTTTTTGGCGATTTACAGACTCGCTGCTGAGTGAAATTGTTGTTGTTGATCAAACAAACGCATATCAGCCTTTGGGGTGGTTTGAAATAACATGTCTGATGTGGGCAAATTTTTGTGACACCACACACGTTACCTTGGTCTACACAGAGTGTACACTGACTAGCGCCTCTCTGGTTTGCCTGTGTGTGTTGGTAAATAGAGGGTTATAGCTAGCGTGAGGCGATTAGGGTGGGGTTTTTCAGCAAGATGCTGCAAGCAGGGGAATGCCGAGTCAGTGAACTTCAGTCACAGCTCTCGAGTGAGATGTTACAATGACAGTTGAGCAAATTGTTTATAAAAAATAAAAATAAACGTATAAAAAAGAAAACATTTTCACCCCAGTGCATTCTTAAGATGAGTGTTGTCAATGACTAGCATATATTTAGTTCACGGCAGCCTAGGCCTTGCCCAAGTTTGGGCACTGTAACATTCTTAATTAAAACCACTCCAGACCAACCAATTTAGGCCTAAACAGAAAAACTATTAGGCCTATATAATGGTAGTAGTCAAGGTGAAAGGACACCTGAATAACAAACACAATAAGTATCCCAATTTACAATGGGAGTTTGACATGAATGGGCAGGCTCAGCCTAAGCCCCTCTGTGTCACGTTAGACCAGAGGTAGTGATCAGGAGAAGAGAATGCTAAGAAGAACTGGAAGAATCAGAACAATACTTAAACAGTAGGTTAATAATACCAAAACTGAATTCTAGCCTACTGAAAGTAAAACATCCTAATGGACCAGCTAGAACTGAATTATGTAATGATAATGTGCCGCTTGATATGAATCTGGAAATGAAAATGACCTTTGACATGCCTCGGTTAATCTTTTAGCTAACGCTGCAGAAACGGTGCACTGTGAATTATGTTGAGAATTTGGTCTCATGTGGGAGATTGAATGAACTGTGGAGGAATGCCGCAGAAGTCTTTATTCGAGTTCTCACTTTTGGATGACTGGCACATGTGGAATCCCACCGAGGGGGGATGGCCTCTGCATTCCTGTTGTGTGTAGACTGGCAAGGGCCGGCAAATGCCAAAGTGCGATGATGCCGTAGCAATGCAACACCACAGGCATGGCAGGAATGTAGCCCAATGCATGAGGTCAGAGCAAGTCAGCCCTCGCAGAAAACAGGAGTGAGAGACAACGAAGGGGAGGTTATAGCCCCAGTGGGTCGCCTTAAGGACATTTTTGCGACAAGCTTTTACCCCCTTCTCCTCCAAACCACCCCTATTGGATCCCTCAAGTGTTGCTTTCCCCGCTCAAGCTGTGTCAACAAGTCTAGGAGAGGTTATAGAAGACTTCAAAAGAGCCACATGGCAAGACCTGCTTCTCCTCATTGAGCCGTTCAAAGTTGACACCCTCTGTTCACCCTATTGATTTAGCCATTGGCCTATTGGCTTCAGCTTCAAAAAAATTGTTACATTTGTCTGGAATGTGCTGGCACAGGGAACTGAGAGGATTTGAAAATGTGCATGCGCTCCAGTGGATGAGCATTGTTCAGGTTTCTGCTGTGGAATGAAATGGGGAAATCGGTTTGTTTTGTCATGCCATTTAAAAATATATATTTTCTCCATGGTTCACTGCTCAAGACATTTTGGCCTGCTTTACCAAAGTCAAAATGCCAGGTTTGCCAGCCCTGCCAGGAAAAGCTTTGTCAAGAGCAAGCCCTCATTTTAGCCTTCCCACACATTTCCAATGGAGTGAGTTTGCAAAGTCTTTGAAGTTCTCTGCTGGAATTTTTGAAATTTATTCACAGAGTAATTTGTTCATTTTGTGGGGAGAAGTTGTGGTCATTTTTTTTTTTTTTTTTTTTTAAACAGCTGTAGTCTGTAGAATAGCCCTTAATATTCTCTCAGCCCTGCTAAACATCAATGGACATAATCTTAAATTGGGGATGGAAAATGTCACACTGATTCTTCCATATGTACTTACAAAGACTTTTCACATTACAATGGCATTAACATCCAAACATACTGCATCTTGCCTCTTCGGCGATAATGAATCAGTTTAGCTGCAGTAATAACAATTTTCAAGCGCAGACAATTTTCCATATAAACGGTGTGCCCCATTCTTCTTTCTGTTGTTCCCCTAGTCTGTTTGCTAGGGATGTAACGATTCACTGAGATGCATCGGTCCCCGATTTTCAAATGTTTAACATCGGTTCGCGGACCCCTAACCGATCCAAATGTAGCTTGCATCTGGTCATAAAATCAATTAAAACTTCATGAATCACCCATTCACAATTTTTGGGGAGTTGTATTAAATTCTTTCTACGTTCCGAATCTACCTCATCTTTTGTGACAACTGATGTGTCCGCTCCTTCAGTGTCGAACTGCGTGTGACTGTTGACAGTCATTGATCTACAAGTCATTTTGCTAAACAACCCCAGACATCATCAGTAGCCTAGGAAAACTGTGTTCAGCTTTGGGCGCTGACCAACATGGGGTAGGCGGTCTGTTCCTGATATTGCACATCTGCTCGGCACCTTCAGCATTCAAATAGTAAAATGGCTTGCATGATATTAGGCTTTATTAGTTGAGTAAAAATCTGTGTTTGCTGGGTATTGTTGTCTATGCACGGTTGAAAATTGTGTTTTAGGGGAATACAGCTACCGGAGACAACTCATCTGGATTTACCTGCCGAACAGTGCTTAAAATAGATTTGATTTTGATTGTTCAGGTTCACCATCAGCAATAGTTTTGTCTGTATATGGTCATTTTTAAATATAACGGGTAAAGTTGATAATTTCATAACGAGGACCACAATCCTTTTTGCGAGGCGCACTGCATGGTTGAAGCGAGATTTAAAAAAAATCACACTGCAAAAACTTCAAAATGGTCAAAACCATTAGATTTTGAGATGGGGTGAAATCCAAAGTATTGCTATGTCATAGCTAATTTGTAAACAATAAATATTGATACAATACTAGCTCAAACAATTAATCCATTAATTAACTTGTTATTTTAGCAGGTGGTGATTTTAGTAGTGGGGTTGACAGAAAACAGGCTCCATTGCCGCCTCCGCCCCCCCCCTCCCCCCCAAATATGGTAGTGGGGTGGTAGATGCCTAGTGTCTCTTATGGATCAGCTCAGGTGCATACATAGTACACCATAGACATACATCATTTACACACAGACACACACACCCATAAATCAGCTCAGACAGATCCAGCTCAGGGAGGCCCAGCTCATGAGTTCCATCAGCAGATTTTTATTTGGAATTGAAAATGAATGTGTTTATACAACAAATGTTAGTGCGTCAAACCGAATTGCATTGATTCGTTCTCCAATCAAACCGAATCGTTTCAAACTAAAAAATATCGTTCCCGTATGGGAAAGATGCACATCCCTACTATTTGCATGTCGTGCCGTGCAGGCCCGCACTGGCTGGGGTTCCTGGGAATGAAATTCCTGGCATTGCTTTGGGTTAGTCTGGCATGCAGGAACCAGGGCCTTCTCTCCACCACACCTACCTGCCTGGGACGGGCACCTCACAAGGCCACCTTGCACATCTGGAGCCAATTAACTTGAGCTTGAATCGTCATCAACAAACTTGATTCACATGATCAGCAGCTTACTCTGGATTTGAGACTCCCATGCTTCCTTTTAGAAGGACACTCAGTCCTCTCATAACCTGGGGTTGGAGAGTGACCTTGGATTTGCAACCAAGTATTTCATTCTACTCTTTACTTGATGTTGTCTATCAGAGGACCACACTGCTCTAATACACATTCTTGGAGGTGAGGACACTGCTTGAAGAACAAGGCTTGAAGAACATTTAAAACACAACACTTTTTGAGTTGAAGTCCACCTTAGGCATTGTTTCTGTGGGGGAGCATTGAGTTGGCCCCCAATTTTCAGTTGGAATAATGAGCCTTTCTTGCAATTTTTCTGGGAGTTTCCCATAAACCTATCCTCCATATATTATCTTGTGTGTGTGCAGATTTTATTTGCAACTAATTTATTCAGATTATTACCTTATTATAATGGGTTAAGACTTGTTTTCATTTTTTTGTTTATTCATCATTTGCATTCACAAGGAGGCAGAGCAAAGTAAGAAGTCTGATCAAACGGGCTAAAGAATTGCAGCATGCAATTTTCCATCTACAATCAGAGCTTTCTAGTCAATCTTCCAGTTTTTCCCCCATTGGCAATCATAATGTAGCCTAACCACGAGCCTTGTGTCAGGCAAGGCTACATCTTTTACATTATCTCAGGACCTCCTGTTAGACCTTGATCGTTCCCCACTCAAAACACACTTCTGAAAGCACCTACGTACAGTGGGGAGAACAAGTATTTGATACACTGCCGATTTTGCAGGTTTTCCTACTTACTAAGCATGTAGAGGTCTGTAATTTTTTATCATAGGTACACTTCAACTGTGAGAGACGGAATCTAAAACAAAAGTCCAGGGAATCACATTGTATAATTTTTAAGTAATTAATTTGCATTTTATTGCATGACATAAGTATTTGATTACCTACCAACCAGTAAGAATTCCGGCTCTCACAGACCTGTTAGTTTTTCTTTAAGAAGCCCTCCTGTTCTCCACTCATTACCTGTATTAACTGCACCTGTTTGAACTCGTTACCTGTATAAAAGACATCTGTCCACACACTCAATAAAACAGACTCCAACCTCTCCACAATGGCCAAGACCAGAGAGCTGTGTAAGGACATCAGGGATAAAATTGTAGACCTGCACAAGGCTGGGATGGGCTACAGGACAATAGGTAAGCAGCTTGGTGAGAAGGCAACAACTGTTGGCGCAATTATTAAACAATGGAAGAAGTTCAAGATGACGGTCAATCACCCTCGGTCTGGGGCTCCATGCAAGATCTCACCTCGCGGGGCATCAATGATCATGAGGAAGGTGAGGGATCAGCCCAGAACTACACGGCAGGACCTGGTCAATGACCTGAAGAGAGCTGGGACCACAGTCTCAAAGAAAACCATTGGTAACACACTACGCCGCCATGGATTAAAATCCTGCAGCGCACGCAAGGTCCCCCTGCTCAAGCCAGCGCATGTCCAGGCCCGTCTGAAGTTTGCCAATGACCATCTGGATGATCCAGAGGAGGAATGGGAGAAGGTCATGTGGTCTGATGAGACAAAAATAGAGCTTTTTGGTTTGGAGGAAGAAGGATGAGTACAATCCCAAGAACACCATCCCAACCGTGAAGCATGGAGGTGGAAACATCATTCTTTGGGGATGCTTTTCTGCAAAGGGGACAGGACGACTGCACCGTATTGAGGGGAGGATGGATGGGGCCATGTATCGCGAGATCTTGGCCAACAACCTCCTTCCATCAGTAAGCGCATTGAAGATGGGTCGTGGCTGGGTCTTCCAGCATGACAACGACCCGAAACACACAGCCAGGGCAACTAAGGAGTGGCTCCGTAAGAAGCATCTCAAGGTCCTGGAGTGGCCTAGCCCGTCTCCAGACCTGAACCCAATAGAGAATCTTTGGAGGGAGCTGAAAGTCCGTATTGCCCAGCGACAACCCCGAAACCTGAAGGATCTGGAGAAGGTCTGTATGGAGGAGTGGGCCAAAATCCCTACTGCAGTGTGTGCAAACCTGGTCAAGAACTACAGGAAACGTATGATCTCTGTAATTGCAAACAAAGTTTTCTGTACCAAATATTAAGTTCTGCTTTTCTGATGTATCAAATACTTGTCATGCAATAAAATGCTAATTAATTACTTAAAAATTATACAATGTGATTCCCTGGACTTTTGTTTTAGATTCCGTCTCTCACAGTTGAAGTGTACCTATGATAAAAAATTACAGACCTCTACATGCTTTGTAAGTAGGAAAACCTGCAAAATCGGCAGTGTATCAAATACTTGTTCTCCCCACTGTATATGGCCACGACAGATGAATACCTCTGCGTTACGACGCGATGTGAGAAAGGTAGGTAGGTGTATGTTAGTCACGGTCGTTACAGTTTAAGATGAGGGAGTGTGATCTTTGTTTATGAGCGTTGTCTTCTTTCAATTACAGCATAGTGGATGACTCGTTCATGTTCCATTCACCCAGCTCAATCTAACGTCGATAGTTTTAGGCTCATATGCTGCTCACGTTTTCCCTGTACCAATCATGAGATTGCTTCAACATAGCCTATGTTTGAAAGTTTACATTGTAGGTGCACCGGTCGAGAGAATTTTGAGTAATCAAGGTGCGAGACAGTGACTCAATACCGCCTTGCACACTCTTGCCTGCATCTAGCTGATCTAGGGTGTAATCATTAGTCCAACAGTTATAAATTAGTTTCTATTGTACAAATTCAGGTATGTTCATCCCGCTTCCGTTTTAAGGAATGTTTTTCAACCGACTCGGCGGGATCAATACACCCCTGATCAGACACAGTTCACATCCATAGCAGCCACCAGAAAAATAGCATGCTCACTTTGCTCGTTGTATATATAATTCCTTCTCACAACTATCGACGCGCTTTCCTCCTATCACCTTTTCCCGTCGCTTGTGAACGTCAGTGCACAACACATCAGCTGTCTGGGCCAGGCGAAAAAACATTTCCAAGCCAAACCTTCATATCAGGACAGCTGGCTGCTATACACAGCCTACATCGTTGTCCCGTCATAGTCAACACAGCTACTAGAACTAACGTGTTAGTAAACCGGCTACAATCATGCAGTACAATGTACAGTCAGAAAGCAGTTTAGCAGTTACAAAGGCGGGCCCCGGTGGCAATAAATTAATAAAACCAAAAGCTTGACTTGGAAGAGTTCCAGTGTTGGATAGCCAGCTAGCCAACATGGCATCCCTCTCTGTTTGAGTAGGCTAAACTAGCTAGCTACATTCGATAGCTAAGTGAAAGTAAAAAATAAAATAAAAACATCTCACTCTTGCTTCTCCTTAATTTAGGAAGAAATTGGAAGGAAGAAATTGATGTTCAAAACTGTTCAACTGTCTTTCTCGCTCTGAGTCAACTACTCACCACATTTTATGCACTTCAGTGCTAGCTAGCTGTAGCTTATTTTTTCAGTACTAGAGTCATTCTCTGATCCTTTCATTGGGTGGACAACATGTCAGTTCATGCTGCAAGAGTTCTGATGGGTTGGAGGACGTCCTCAGGAAGTTGTCATAATGACTGTGTAAGTCTATGGAAGTTGTGAGAACCATGAGCCTCCTAGGTTTTGTATTGAAGTCATTGTACCAAGAGGAGGACGGAAGCTATCTGTCCTCCAGCTACACCACGGTGCTACACTACAGAGTGCTGTTGAGGCTACTGTAGACCTTCACTGCAAGACGGTTTGTTTTAATCAATTATTTGGTGAGGTGAATATATTTAGTATAGTTTTATTTCTATTAAATTCACTGAGGATGGTCCTCCTCTGAGGAGCCGTGTGTGTGTGTAAAATGGCGGCATTAGAGAACATTCAGGCTTTATAGACCCAGTACAGCAACCTCTGTATTTCCATAGAAGATGGGAGTTTCCTTTGCCTTGTGATGGGAGAAGATTGCACTTCAGCTACAGTACGATTTTCGCCACGTTTCGATTCTCTGCATTTCTATCTGAAGTTTTGTCACTTGCTCACTACCTTGTTGAATTGGTGTTTGTCATGGGCTCGAATTGGTTTCCACCGTATGTCTTGCTCCAGTGAAGTGTCAAGCATGTGCAAAGCTGTCATTCTTGCTCCAGTGAAGTGTCAAGCATGTGCAAAGCTGTCATCAAGGCAAAGGATGGCTACTTTGATGAATCTCAAATATATTTAGATTTGTTTAACACTTTTTTTGGTTACTACATGATTCCATATGCGTTATTTCATAGTTTTGATGTCTTCACTGTTATTCTACAATGTAGAAAATAGTCAAAACAAAGAAAAACCCTTGAATGAGTAGGTGTGTAAACTTTACTGGTACTGTATGTATTTCGGAGTTTGTATTTAGTATTTTATTTTAATTGTTGGACATAAATGACTGTTAACAGCAGGAAATCAGCTCCAAGTGTTTTTAATTTAGGTAATCTGTTCCAAAGTATTCCCGTGCCTAATAGAGAGATGCGTTTAATTGCATACAAATGTAAGCAAGGTTTGAAATGTATTGTTTTAGTCAAATACATCTATTCGGGCTTCTTGCGGTCAATTTGCAGTCTCCAAATAATTAGTAATTATGTTGAAAATATCTAAGTGATCCCTGCTGTAGGTTATAGTCCCCTCTTTACTTACCTCCCTTTCATTTTGCTTTTCACGCCATCTGTGCCTTTTTGCTTTTATCCACTCTGCACCATTTTTAGCGATCAGTTTACTATTTTATGCAGTCTCTCCCTCAAAATGAAATGGCATATTCATAGAAATAGTTTTACTTTCTATTTCTAAGGTCTCCATCTTAATACTATCTGACCTCAGTTCCAAAACACCCTCTCTCACTCACAGTCCCTCCCTTTGTAACTCTCCCTCCCTCTCTGCCTCTGAAGAGCTGCCAAGTTGAGTAGAGACCGTGCCCTCTCTAAGAGGGGGGGAGTAGAGACTCTCAGAGCTTGCTTAGTCATGCTCTGATAGGCCTCGGCTGGCGAGGCGAACTGAGGAGACCGGAGTGTCTATGCTGTGCTCTCGTCACTGGGCTCAGTCAGTTACCAGGGACACAGCGTTAGAGGCAGTAGTCCCACTCCACGAGCTACAACCGCAAACGTATGCTTATTCCAATCTAAACTCAAGTAGCCTAATTGTGTACTTTTCCCCTAACGTATTTGACCCCATTACCAGCCATAAAGTTAAGATTGATGTTTTGTCTTGTACCAACTCAATGGATGATGGTTAGGAGATGCAGGACCAAAAGGTAGGCCTCAACGTTAGAGTAATGTGTCTTTATAGTTAAGTTTGTAGCGACAACACTTCATCGCTGGTCATCTCTTTTTCTAGCCATGTTTGACAAATTCATGACTGCATGAAGTGGGCACAAGTTCGGCAGTAGTCAACTCAAAATGAGTTTGGGACAATGAGTACTTAAATAGCAATTTCCTGCTTGAAATATATGAATTGACTTGGGAAATAGCTTTCATCAATAATCATGTAGCCTACGTCTCGTGTTTGATTTAAGGCTGTGTTCAAGGAGTTTAGGTCTATGTTATGATGTGCATGTTCTGCAAGAATTCATGTAGCTTTTCTATACAGTAATTTGTGACTGTTATGATGGAGTGCACTTGACTGGAATGCAGATGGGCCTATCCAGAGTAAGAATGTATTTGAGTAGGCTAGGTACTGGTGAACGCAGCACTCTGAATTTGCATTTCATCAGGTAGGCTTAATACTAGTCGGCTGTATTGCAATTTGCAAATGCATATCTAGAGGGCATTTCTAAAGGGCAGCCACACTACAAGCCTATTTGTCTTTTTTGTTCATTACATTATATTCCACCACTTACTATCCAACCAAAAGTATCTCTGAGAGTGTGAAGTCTAGCCTACTTTCAGTAAAAAGTTGACTATTATTGTATTCTGTCTGTTTTCGAGTGGTCCAAATGAGAAATCACTATTTATTTTGAATTTTTACGAAGGGTATTTTCTCATATAGTCCTCTTAACGCGAACTCCAGGGTAAAAAAAAAAATATATATAAATAAATAAATAAATAAATCCTCTTTGTATTCTCACTGCCCTTGCCTTTGAATGAGGACTCAACTCTCTTACCAGGTCACTTATTTTGTGGTCCGAGTCCTCTTTATTCACATTTGCTAAGTTTAGAAAGGATCCAAAAGCTTTTTCCAACATTCCCTGAATGCACTCTGGGTTTTTACAAAGTGCAGGACAAGCCATCCCATCAGAATTTATCAGACCGCTAGATATACCTACTTACAGTGGTGGAAAAAGTACCAAATTGTCATACTTGAGTAAAAGTAAAGATACCTTTTTAATAGAAAAACACTCAAGTAAAAGTGAAAGTCACCCAGTAAAAAACTACTTGAGTAAAAGTATTTTGTTTTAAATATACGTAAGTATGAAAAGTAAATGTAATTGCTAAAATATACTTAAGTATTATAAATTATTTCAAATTCCTTATAAAGCAAACCAGAAGGCACAATTAAAAAATATTAATAATTAAAGAAAAAAGAAAGAAGAAAAAAATATTTAAAAAAAAATATATATATACAGTGGGGAGAACAAGTATTTTATACACTGCTGATTTTGCAGGTTTTCCTACTTACAAAGCATGTAGAGGTCTGTAATTTTTATCATAGGTACACTTCAACTGCGAGAGACGGAATCTAAAACAAAAATCCAGAAAATCACATTTTATGCTTTTTAAGTAATTAATTAGCATTTTATTGCATGACATAAGTATTTGATACATCAGAAAAGCAGAACTTAATATTTGGTACAGAAACCTTTGTTTGCAATTACAGAGATCATACGTTTCCTGTCGTTCTTGACCAGGTTTGCACACACTGCAGCAGGGATTTTGGCCCACCCTCCATACAGACCTTCTCCAGATCCTTCAGCTTTCGGGGCTGTCGCTGGGCAAAACGGACTTTCAGCTCCCTCCAAAGATTTTCTATTGGGTTCAGGTCTGGAGACTGGCTAGGCCACTCCAGGACCTTGAGATGCTTCTTACGGAGCCACTCCTTAGTTGCCCTGGCTGTGTGTTTCGGGTCGTTGTCATGCTGGAAGACCCAGCCACGACCCATCTTCAATGCTCTTACTGAGGGAACGAGGTTGTTGGCCAAGATCTCGCGATACATGGCCCCATCCATCCTCCCCTCAATACGGTGCAGTCGTCCTGTCCCCTTTGCAGAAAAGCATCCCCAAAGAATGATGTTTCCACTTCCATGCTTCACGGTTGGGATGGTGTTTTTGGGCTTGTACTCATCCTTCTTCTTCCTCCAAACATGGTGAGTGGAGTTTAGACCAAAAAGCTCTATTTTTGTCTCATCAGACCACATTACCTTCTCCCATTCCTCCTCTGGATCATCCAGATGGTCATTGGCAAACTTCAGACGGGCCTGGACATGCGCTGGCTTGAGCAGGGGGACCTTGCGTGTGGTGCAGGATTTTAATCCATGGCGGCGTAGTGTGTTACTAATGGTTTTCTTTGAGACTGTGGTCCCAGCTCTCTTCAGGTCATTTACCAGGTCCTGCCGTGTAGTTCTGGGCTGATCCCTCACCTTCCTCATGATCATTGATGCCCCACGAGGTAAGATCTTGCATGGAGCCCCAGACCGAGGGCACTTTTTGCACCAAAGTACGAACACGTCTCCTTCCTGAGCGGTATGACGGCTGCGTGGTCCCATGGTGTTTATACTTGCATACTATTGTTTGTACAGATGAATGTGGTACCTTCAGGCGTTTGGAAATTGCTCCCAGGTCTTGGATGATTTCTTTTGATTTTCCCATGATGTAAAGCAAAGAGCCACTGAGTTAGAAGGTCGGCCTTGAAATACATCCACAGGTAGACCTCCAATTGACTCAAATTATTTCAATTGGCCTATCAGAAGCTTCTAAAGCCATTACATAATTTTCTGGAATTTTCCAAGCTGTCTGAAGGCACAGTCAACTTAGTATATGTAAACTTCTGACCCACTGGAATTGTGATACAGTGAAATAATCTTACTTTAAACAATTACTTGTATCATGCACAAAGGAGATGTCCTAACCGACTTGCCAAAACGATAGTTTGTTAACAAGAAACTTGTGGAGTGGTTGAAAAGTGAGTTTTAATGACTCCAACCTAAGTATATGTAAACTTCCGACCTCAAGTGTGTGTGTGTGTGTATAACTTTGTTAAAACAATTCAAAATACGTTTCTTTTGACTCTTCAGATACCCTAAAATGTAATCAAACTATAATTTTTCATACGGAAAGTAGTATGTTCCTCGTGCGACCAAACACGAATTTCCAATAGTGTGTCCCAATACTAAAAATCATATTTCTTACTCGTTTTGGAAGAAACACGCCTGAAACCTTGAACACAGAGTGCTGACATCTTGTGGAAGCCATATTAATTGCATTCTGGGAGCTAGATTACATTTTTTCCCTATACCTTCCATTGTAATAGTATGTGCTCTCAAAAAAAAAGAATCTGGTTGGTTTTTCTATGGATATTCTCCTACCGTATCTTATGTGTTATAGTCTCCTACATTATTTTTAACATTTCTACAAACTTCAAAGTTTTTTCTTTCCAATGGTACCAATTATATGCATATCTGGCTTCAGGGCTTGAGCAACAGGCAGTTTACTTTGGGCACGTCAGTCAGGTGGAAATTGAGAAAAAAGGACCCTAGCCTGAAGTTTCAGAACCCACATTTATTCAAATAAGTTTTTTCTCTGCCAAGAAGTTTCCTTTCCACTCTTATGTAGGTTTCATAACAGCAAGGAAATAACACTGTCACAACAGATCTTAATATGCGTCATGACAGTGTTATGTCAGCTGTTAGGACATGACATGGTTATGACCGTGGAATAATGTGTTATGACTCTGCGGGTCAAGTAAAGGGTTACCTCATCTTCTCTCTTTTTTAGTTGGGTGAAAAAATTACAAAATGTTTCTAAATTCCCTTACGTTGATTACTTTTTCCACGTTGATTCTATTCCATGGAAACACCATTTATTCAACTAGTTTGGGCCCAGCTGGAATCCATACTGAACTAATAGCCTAGCCTCATCTCTCTTAGTTTCTGTGTGAAGGTGCTGAGCCAGATGCACCTCAAGCTTTTTAACAGTTGATCCAAAAAAAAGTGTAATGATAATCAACTCAACCTATACTGAGCTAATACATGTTTACCACGTATTCTGCCGATCCAACCTTTTTAACAGCTGATTTTCCAAAAAATAAATAAACTCATCCTGAAATATTATATATCTCTCTCTGTGAAGGTGCTGAGCCAGGTACATCCCAAACTGTCGTCCCAGGAGGATGCGCTGCAGTACATCGAGGAGCTGATCCTGCTGCTGCTCAGCATGCTCTGCCAGGCACAGCCACGCAGCGTGCAGGATGTGGAGGTGAGGATCTCCGTCAATAGCGCAACAGTGTCTGGACCAAAAACCTTGTTGACCCCTTTTTTACAGAGTGTAAACAGAGGAGGTTTTACACACTTCCAAAGCAATAACAGGAGCTTTGGACAAAAAGGTCCTTCACATAGAGAAAAAGGGAATGTGTGCTCAGTGTTGTTTTGCCCTCGTGATCTTTTACTGAAGCGTAGTTCCAGGTGATAATATCACAACATTTCAATCACAATTAAGTTGAATCGTTGTGATTGTGTTGTCTAAGCTGTATTATTAAAAGATTCCGTTTGGAAGCAGAAAAACAGTGAGCAGACCTTCCCTTTTGGAGTCCCTCATGGAAACAACAACGAGCTGTGGCGAGGTAGAAGTTGCCTCTAAATCACAGGTCTAGGATCAGACGACTGTTCCCCTGATCCTCTCATTTAACCTATCGTCTGGGAAATAAACTGACCCTTGACCAGTGATGGGGGCTACTTCTACTTAAAGGGGAAATCAGCATTTGCTACACTGAACAAAAATATAAACGCAACATGTAAAGTGTTGGTCCCATTTTCATGAGCTGAAATAAAAGATCCCAGACATTTTCCATATGCACAAAAAGCGTATTTCTCTCAAATCCTGTGCAGCAATTTGTTTACATCCCTGTTAGTGAGCATTTCTCCTTTGTCAAGATAATCCATCCACCTGACAGGTCAGGGATATCAAGAAGCTGATTAAACCGCATGATCATTACACAGGTGTATCTTGTGCTGGGGACAATAGAAAGCCACTCTAAAATGTGCACTTTTGTCACAACACAATGCTAGATGTTTCAAATTGAGGGAGTGTACAATTGGCATTCTAACTGCAGGAATGTCCACCAGAGCTTTTGCCAGAGATTTTAATGTTCGTTTTAGAGTATTTGGCAGTATGTCCAACCGGCCTCACAACCGCAGACCACGTGTAATCACGCCAGCCCAGGTCCTCCACATCCGGCTTCTTCAGCTGGTCTGAGACCAGCCACCCGCACAGCTGATGAAACTTTGGGTTTGCATAACCGGCGAATTTCTGCACAAACTGTCAGAAAACGTCTCAGGGAAGCTCATCTGTATGGTCGCTGTCTTCACCAGGGTGACACAATTGCAACAAACACAATTGCATTTTATCGATAGCAATTTGAATGCACAGAGATACCGTGACGATCCTATATTTGTCACATGCGCCGAATACAACAGGTGTAGTAGACCTTATTGTGATATTCTTAATTACAAGCCCTTGACCAACAATGCAGTTCAAGAAATAGAGTTAAGAAAATATATATATATATTTATTTTTTTCTTAACTCTATTTCTTGAATATATATATATATAAAATAAATGACCAAATAAAATAATAACAAGGCTATATACAGGGGGTACCGGTACCAGGTCAATGTGCGGGGCTACAGGTTAGGTGAGGTAATTTGTACATGTAGGTAGGGGTAAAGTGAATATTCCGGGTGGCCATTTGATTAATTTTTCAGCAGTCTGATGGCTTGGGACTAGAAGCTGTTAAGGAGCCTTTTGGACCTAGACTTGGCGCTCCGTTACCACTTGCCGTGCGGTAGCAGAGAGCACAGTCTATGACTTGGGTGACTGGAGTCTTTGACAATTTTTTGGGCTTTCCTCTGACACTGCCTGGTATATAGGTCCTGGATGGCAGGAAGCTTGGCCCCTGTGATGTACTGGACCCGCACACACTACCCTCTGTAGCGCTTTACGGTCGGATGTCGAGCAGTTGCCATACCAGGCGGTGATGCAACCAGTCAGGATGGTCTCGATGGTGCAGCTGTAGAACCATTTGAGGTTCTGAGGACCCATGCCAAATCTTTTCAATCTCCTGAGGGGGAATAGGTGTTGTCGTGCCCTCTTCACGACTGTCTTGGTGTGTTTGGACCAGGATAGTTTGTTGGATGTGGACACCAAGGAACTCACTCTTGACCTGCTCCATTACAGCCCCGTTGATGTAGTCCACGATTAGCTCCTTTGTCTTGCTCACATTGAGGGAGAGGTTGTTGTTGTCCTGGCATCACACTGCCAGGTCTTTGACCTCCTCCCTATAGGCTGTCTCATCGTTGTCGCTGGTCAGGCCTACCACTGTTGTCATCAGCAAACTTAATGATGGTGTTTGAGTCGTGCCTGGCCACGCAGTCGTGGGTGAACGGAGTACAGGAGAGGACTAAGCACGCACTGTTGAGGGGCCACCGTGTTGAGGATCAGCGTGGCAGATGTTTTGAAGCCTACCCTTACCACCTGAGGGTGGCCCGTTGGGAAGTCCAGGATCCAGTTGCAAGAGGGTGTTTAGTCCCAGGGTCCATAGCTTGGTGATGAGCTTTGTGGGCATTATAAGACATATAAGACATGTCACCCATTGAGCACGTTTGGGATGCTCTGGATTAACGTGTACGACAGTGTGTTCCAGTTCCAGCAAAATATCCAACAACTTTGCACAGCCGTTGAAGAGGAGTGGGACAACATTCCACAGGCCACAGGCCACAATCAACAGCCTGATAATCTCTATGCGAAGGAGATGTGTCGCGCTGCAAGAGACAAACGGTGGTCACACCAGATACTGACTGGTTTTCTGATCCACGTCCCTACCTTTATTTTAAGGCATCTTTGACCAACAGATGCATATCTGTATTCCCAGTCATGTGAAATCTATAGATTAGAGCCTAATTTGTTTCAATTGGCTGATTTCCTTTTATGAACTGTGACTCAGTAAAATCGTATAAATTGTTGAAAGTTATGTTTTTTTTAATATTTTGTTTCAGTATACATCAATTTTGGGACTAAAATTAATGATTTGTACGTATTGATTCTTGAAGAATATAATTTATAAATGCTTCATGAGCTTAGTTCAACTGTCGTACCCCATCAGAAGCCAAAATATAAGCTTGTTTTACTCCAATGTTTGTAAACAAACACTATATAGCCTCAAAACATGGTTAAAAGTATAATGTTGATATCATGGATGGCCAGTCCTTGCATCCATAGCACTGTCTATGAATTTGGTTGGTTCCATTTCTCTAGCCCCATCCCTCAGCTTTTTTCCGAACCGGGGCGGGGAGTCCACTTTGTTATTGTTTCTACTGCTGATTGCCGCTTTAAATATCTCTGTCACAGCATAGCATTCCGCTTAATTTCATTCTGTAGCAGACACACTTTTTATTGACAGCTGGTGAAGTCAGGATTGCAGTAAAAGAGGATGTTGATTTTATGTGCCCACCGAAAAGGGGAAATTATCAGTGTTCGTGAAGTTAATTTATTTTAAACTCGGGTCACGGTGTACTTTAGATGGTTTGATTTGCACTGAGATAAAACTCAGTTTTCATTCATTTGTATTCTTACGAATCCAATCCATTTACCCAAAGTGACAGGTAGAAAAGTGAAGCTATTTACGGACATGTATTTTGACTGATATTGCTTTGACAATCATTTGAACAGAACTCACAACATTCTCATATCTTGATTGATTGGATGTCATTGAACAGGAGAACGTTTTCTTGCGCATCATCACACTATGTTGTTTTTTGCTATTCTACAATGATAACTGACATGAGCTAATGCAGAAAACATCTGAAATCTTGCTTTGTTCACTCCATGTTTTAGATGGCCAACCTGTTTTCACCTCTTGTTTTTGTTTTGTCTACCTTGACTCATTTATTGCGAGCAGAAGGTTCACGTGAAATCCGCAGGTGCTTTTTACGGTCCATGACCCTAGCCATGGGGCATGGTAAAGTCAAACCATGGATATGTGGTCTCTTTTTACCATGTTTACTCCTCCCTTAGTTCTGTGCTCTCTCTTTCTGTTGACCTCTCCCTGTGACCCTGTCTGTATGAACTTTAACCCTTGACCTGCCAGGGTTGGTGACTGACCACTCTCATTTGTGCTTGTGTATATTGTAGTTTGTGACCCATTGAATCCAATGGATTGCGGGAAATTTGTATTGTTTGTGTACTATGTATGTACCCTACATAAGAACTACATAACGCATTCATAAAGAGCTCCTTAATACCTTTGTAAGCACAACAAATGTTTGATTCCCTCAAATATACAACACAAACATTTTGTAAATGCCTAGGCCTCAGAAAGCCTATGTCAACTTGAAATTGTTGACATAAGCTCTTATGACTTTTTATGTAGTGCTTATGAAGATGTCCTCCGTTAACTGTGGATGTATTTTGTAGTTCTCACCCTTTTTTAAAAATGGTTACAGAAACTCTTAGCCTAACTCATACGTCAAGGGAGGGACATCCTGGTAGTGCCTGCAGCAGAAGTGTGACATGACACTTGACATGTACATGTCATGTACCCGTCCTCCCATTGACATAACCTGTTAGATGTCCCTTTTTTTAAGGGAAAAATCCCATGTGAAACGTCTGCGACAATAAAAAAATGGTGAACGCATGGAAATGCTTATGTCAAGTGTCATAGGGCAGTTTGAAGGAGGAGTCATGTTTGCCCCCAGTGAATGTTTGCTTTGCCTATGGATGCAGCATCAACAGAGGACCAGGAAATATGTAATTTAAGTAAATAAGAGATAAGTAAGGCCTGACTGCAGCCCAAATGGCACCCTATTCCCTATGTAGTCCACTACATTTGACAAGGGCCCATAGGGCTCTGGTCAGAAGTATTGCACTATTGAAGGGCTCTCAATCTCCCTCCCTCCTTTCCTCCCCTCAGGAGCGAGTGCAGAAGAGTTTCCCTCACCCTATCGATAAGTGGGCTATCGCCGACGCCCAGGCAGCCATCGAAAAGAGGAAGAGGAGGAATCCTTTGGCCCTGCCAGTGGATAAGATCCACCCGCTGCTCAAGGTAACCCATAATCCCAAATGTCTCTGGGTCATGTTCAGTAGGGCAAAGCATTTTGAAATGGAAAGCGAAAATGAATGTTTCTTACTGGACACTTTCAGCAGGATCAGACATTGATGCTGGCCAGTAAAAACATGTTGGGGCAGTATCTTCTCAGCGCATTTTGTTGTTCCAGTTTACCTGCTGTGTCACAGTCTGCTATTGAAAACCATTGAAAACTACACACTGAAAAGTCATGCTATTTGTATTTGAGCAAAATTATTGGCCGTTAATTCAACCACGCTCCTCGCAAGTCAGAACTTCTTGAGCACTCGCACTACATGAGTTGATGCCTTCACACGGCACACATGAGCTGTCCAGAGTAGAAAGAAGGGCTCATCAATCTACTCGCCAAGCTTATTTATTTTAGGGAAAGTGGTTTACAAAAGTAAAACTTCAATAGTGAACATACTAGCAAAAATAATACAATGTCTACATTGCTAAATTATATTTGTTTTTTTTTAATACTGTAATACCATAATAACCAAATGTAGCCTATTACGAGCTGAATATATACAGACTAAGGATATCAACCTAGGCCCCTGCATGACCCTAATGCATTTACAAAGAAAAGGTTAACGTTGGACCCTGATTTCAGGTAGTTCGTTACTGTTTCAAAACTTTTTGTACCTACTGAACATGACCCTGGTGGCTAGACCAATCATAATGAAGGGACCTGTAAGGTCAGGATGTAGCCTAGGTCTTCAACGCCAAGTACGTTAGTCAGGCTGTGAACCACCCTGAGGAAACGGCTGGGTGTATTCAGTGATGTACAGTGCCTTGCGAAAGTATTCACACTCCTTGACTTTTTTCCCGAAAACATTTTTCATTTCTTGTCAAGGATCTACACAAAATACTCATGTCAAAGTAAAAAAAAATATTCTAATCATATTTTGATTAGATAAGTGTTCAACCCCCTGAGTCAATACTTGTTAGAATCACCTTTGGCAGCGATTACAGCGGTGAGTCTTTCTGGGTAAGTCTCTAAGAGCTTTGCACATCTGGATTGTACAATATTTGCACATTATTCAAAAAAAATCTCCAAGCTCTGTCAAGTTGGTTGTTGATCATTGCTAGACATTTTCAAGTCTTGTCAAAATCGCCTTGAAAATCGGTCCGTAACTAGGCCACTCAGGAACATGCAAGGTCGTCTTGCTAAGCAGCTTCAGTGTATGTTTGGCCTTATGAAAGGTGAATTTGTCTCCCAGTGTCTGTTGGAAAGCAGACCGAATCAAGTTTTCCTCTAGGATTTTGCCTGTGCTTAGCTATATTCCTATACTCTTTTTATCCCCAAAAATCTCCCAAGTCCTTGCCGGAGATGAGCATACCCGTAACATGATGCAGCCACCACCGTGCTTGAAAATATGGAGAGTGGTACTTAGTGATGTGTTGGATTTGCCCAAAACACAATGCGTTGTGTTCAGGACATAAAGTTCATTTCTTTGCAACATTGTGTGCAGTATTACTTTAGTGCCTTACTGCAAACCGAATGCATGTTTTTGAACATTTCTATTCTGTACAGGCTTCCTTTTCACTCTGTCATTTAGGTTAGTATTGTGGAGTAACTACAATGTTGATCCATCCTCAGTTATCTCCTATCACACAGCCATTAAACTCTGTTTTAAAATCACCGTTGGGCTCATGGTGAAATCCCTGAGCGGTTTCCATCCTCTCCGGCAACTGAGTTAGTGACTGTGTGTATTGATACACCATCCTAAGTGTAATTAATAACTGCACCATGCTCATAGGGATATTCTATGTCTGCTTTATATTTTTTATTTTACCCATCTACCAATAGGTGCACTTTGCGAACCATTGGAAAACCTTGCTGGTCTTTGTGGTTGAATCTGTGGTTGAAATTCACTGCTTGCCTGGGGGACCTTACTAATTGTATGTGTGGGGACAGAGATGGGGTAGTCATTTAAAAATCATATTAAACACTATTATTGCACACAGTAAGTCCATTTTTACTTATTTAGGCTTGCCATAACAAAAGGGTTAAATACTTATTGACTCGACATTACAGCTTAGATTTGTTTTAAATTAATATCTAAACATTGCTAAAAATGTAATTCCACTTTGATGTTATGGTGTGTTGTGTATTGATCAGTGACACAATCAAAATTCAGCAGAATGTGGAAAAAGTCAAGGGGTGTCAGTACTTTCTGAGGGCAGAGTAAAAAGTCCTGAATGTTGCAAATAGGACTGTCTGTCATGTATTCATTTATTAATCCGTTTTAGCTTTCTACACAATATATCTGAAAGTGTTGTAACGTTACATCCTCCTGAACAGGACCCAGTTACTGATATCTTTAAAAAAATATATATATATGTTTCACCTTTATTTAACCAGGTAGGCCAGTTGAGAACAATTTCTCATTTACAACTGCGACCTGGCCAAGATAAAGCAAAGCAGTGCGACAGACAACAACACAGTTACACATGGAATTAACAAACTTAGTCAATAACACAATAGAAAGGTCTATATACAGTGTGCGCAAATGATGTAAGATTAGGCCATAGTGGTGAAATAATTACAATTTAGCAATTAAACACTGGAGTGATAGATGTGCAGAAGTTGAATGTGCAAGTAGAGATACTGGGGTGCAAAGGAGCAAAAATAAATAAATATCAATATGTGGATGAGGTAGTTGGGTGGGCTATTTACAGGTGGGCTATGTACGGGTGCAATTATCTGTAAGCTGCTCTGACAGCTGATACTTAAAGTTTGTGAGGGAGATATGCGTCTCCTGCTTCAATGATTTTTTTCAATTCGTTACAGTCATTGGCAGTAGAGAACTGGAAGGAAAGTCGGCCAAAGGAGGAATTGTGCTCTACACTTCAGAAATGTTTTTATGAAACAGACAAAGGATTGATTGAACCGCTTTTAACGTGACTCAATAAACAAAATAGACATTTTGTTTTTTCTTTGTCCAAAATGTTTTCTGTTTCAGTGCCTACTGAACACAGCTCGAGGAGCGGTATTGGCCACGTTTCTCACAGTACCTATACTGACCAATAGAGGGAGACATTTAACTGTTTTGTGGAATTGGTCACTTACTGAAAATCCATGATGAACCTATCATGCTTAACAAAATGTATTCACCCATGCCAAATACTTTAATTGAGATGATATTAAAGGGGCAATATGCATTTGAAACAATAACACATTTTGGTAAAAAGCTGTGGGATGGGTATGGAGAAATGTCGAAAGCCAGTATGAGGGTTTGCGCTCAGGCTAGAATGAATGGTGGCTGTAGAGTTCAAAGGGTACTCGCACTCAAACCATGAAAAGGAAAATTCCAAGGAGGCCGAGATGCAAAGATTTACTTAATTTAGACCATGCTTCCAAGAATACAAAAGGTTAAAGTTCTGAAAGACCTACACTTTTTTGCACTTTTTGTTGTATTCTTTTACCTATTGCCCCTTTTAAATAAGGAATGATAGGATTTACATTTTAGAATGGTAACTAACACCTAACCATATAGATGCTTTATGAGTGACCAAGCAACCTTTAAAAAAAACATGTCTCTTATTGGATACTTGATAAGAATATTCCAACTATATTCTTTAGACCTTTTTTGCTATGAGCTGTTAGTGCTCTTTGTTTTAGTAATACACATACTGATGTGCAGCAACAACAGAATTACTTGATTAACATCATTTTAAGAACACCGGTTATACAATTCTGAGCCTTGCATGACCGTATTACATGACTTAATTAGTATTTAAAGTACCTATAGTGCCCAATTACTGTTCAATGATGTGTACCGGTAACCAAAACGCATAAAGGAATTCTTACCCTGCACTTTCTGTGTTCTGTGTACCATTCAGTTCAGCACCGTTTACATTAATTTGAAAGTACGGCAGGGTCAGATTGTACAGTAGTCAAACCACACTGACCCTGCTTTTTACCCATGATTCCTCTCTTCCTGGGTCATGTTCAGGAGGCACTAGGGTACAAGACCGCCAGTACACAGTAGGTGTACGTAGTGGACTCATTTTCCCATAATCCCTCTGCCTTGTTCAGGAGGTACTAGGGTACAAGATTGACCACCAGGTGTCGGTGTACATCGTGGCCGTGTTGGAGTACATCTCAGCAGACATCCTGAAGCTGGCAGGGAATTACGTGAGGAACATCCGCCACTACGAGATCTCCCAGCAGGACATCACCGTGGCCATGTGTGCCGATAAGGTGAGCGTTAACACCTGTGTTGTGCTTCACAGTGTGTTGTGATGCATTATGAAGAGGATCTTCAACATCAGCTACTGTGAGATCCCCCAGCAGGACATCACTGGCCGTATGTGCCACTAAACCATTTCTAGTCTTCTTCAAGATTGACTGTACCAATCCCAGATTGCCCCTTTTATGTTGCTATGACTATGAAATTAGATTGGCTTGTAAATGCTATTGTTGTTGTTGTTGGCCTAAGTATGGCTGGTGGCGTGTGATGGTGAGAAGTCTCAGGAACCACACCGACTGGCCAATATACAACTAACGCTGGAGTCCGTAGGGTCATTTCTGAACGTAAGCTGATGAAGAATGCCAGCTGAATGAGCGATAATGTGTGCCCGCTTTTGTTTGCCTGTGCGTGCGCATGCATGTTTCTAAGCTTGGGTCTCTCGGGATCCATTTCAATTCAGGAAGTAAACTGAAATTCCAATTCCACATCTTCTTTACAGAAAATGACTGCCGAAAATGGGAATTTCAGTTTACTTCCTAATTGACTGAACTAAATGGAATTGACTCCAACCTGGTATCTATGCTGATGTCCCTCTGTATGATTATTCATTCTACGAATTTTACTTTTATTTTTATTGAACCTTTATTTAACTAGGCAAGTCAGTTAAAAAATAAATTCTTATTTGCAATTACTGCTTTCCCCGGCCAAACCCGGATGATGCTGGGCCAATTGTGTGCTGCGCTATGGGACTCCCAATCACAGCCGGATGTGATCCGCCTGGATTCGAACCAGGGACTGTAGTGATGCCTCTTGCTGCGCCATTCAGGAGCAAAAAGTGGTCCGTAACACTGAGTAATTGGTAAGAATATGTCTGGCCGCTTCTATTCCCCCATCTCCAGGTTCTGATGGACATGTTCCACCAGGATGAGGAGGACATCAGCGGTTTTCCCCTGATGGACGAGGAGCCGTCCACCAGCGAGGAGCAGACCTACTACGACCTGGTCAAGACCTTCATGGCCGAGGTCCGACAGTACCTGCGCGACCTCAACCTCATCATCAAGGTGTTCCGCGAGCCAATTGCCTCCGACGCCGGACTCTTCTCCCACCATGTGAGTAGTGATGGAGGCACCCTCGCACACACTTGCACACCTATGGTCTTCCATCAGGACTTTGTTTGACTCGTCTTTTTCCACTCCTTTTCTCTCCTCTACCACCACTCTCACTTCTCTCCTGCCACCTTCCTGCATTACTCTGCTCCCCATCTCCCCCTTCCACCCATCTTTCCATCACCCTCCCCCTATTCCCACACGACTCTCTCTCTCTCTCTCTTCCCCCGACTCTCTCTCTCTTCCCCCAACTCTCTCCCTGCCTCCTTCCTTAATTCCCTGTCTCCCATCCTCTCTCGCTCTCTCTTCCCCCAACTCTCTCCCTGCCTCCTTCCTTAATTCCCTGTCTCCCATCCTCTCTCGCTCTCTCTCCCCCTCTCTACTACCCCCTGCAGGACGTGGAGAACATCTTCAGCCGCATCGTGGACATCCACGAGGTCACCCTCAAGCTGCTGGGCCTCATTGAAGACACGGTGGAGATGACAGACGAGGGGAGCCCACACCCGCTGGTGGGCAGCTGCTTCGAAGACCTGGCCGAGGTGAGTGTGTGTTTGTGGGAGGGATGGTGTGTGTGTATGTTTATGTGGTGTTTGTGGGAGCCCAGCTTGTTTGTGGTGGGCAGCTGCTTCAAAGACCTGGCCAAGGTAGGTGTGTGGTTGGGGGGGATTGTTATGCATGTGTGTGTGAAGCTGTCTGTGTTAAGAAATTGCTGTCTGCAAAAAAGTGTGTATTTGTGGGGATGTGTGTGTGTGTGTGTGTTTACGCGCATATATATTGTGTTAGTGTGTGTGCTGTTTCTGCAAATAAATTGCTCCTGGGCACCCAAAGACAGAGCTAAAGCTTAGGCATTAGCTTGGGGAGCTAACAGGAGTCTTCAGGTACCAGTGAAGGTTGCTCATTACACAAACCTGTTACACTTACACCTGTGTCTGAAAATACATTGCTCTTGTGCACCACAACGCTGTTAGTCCGCCGAGCTTAAGCTTAGGACCTAGACATTAGCTCAGGGAGCTAACGCAAGTCTTCAGGTCCCAGGCAAGGTTCCTTGTCATTCACAGACCCCACTTACACCCTGTGGCCATTGTCATAAAACATGACATTTCATATTTGATACATCTCTCTTTTTTATATCCAGGAGCTGGCCTTCGACCCCTATGAGACGTATGCTCAAGACATCCTGCGGACTGGCTTCCACGATCACTTCCTCAGCCAGCTGTCTAAACCGGGAGCTGCCTCATACCTCCAGGTCAGAAGCCACACTCACCAGCCCCCCGCTGACCACACTCACCAGCCCCTGCTAACCACACCCCAGCCCCCCGCTGACCACTCCTTATCATAAGCCCAAAAGGCAGGCTTGATTACTCCAATGTTTATGTTTTTGTTGTCGACTGATGTATTTAAATTATGTTTTTACAAAGTTATGAGTTGCTCTGATGGAATGTAATTAATCGTGTACTACAAATGTTAATCACGCGCTATTTGCATGTGAAGCATTTGCTTGTTAACTTTTTTGTTGGTGGCCATTCTTGGATGTACATCTAACAGAGTTTGGCGTTTAAATTCTGACTGTTAGGGCAACCAGGCAAGGTCCACGCCAGGAAGGCCCAGAAATATTTCTGGTATCCGATTGTTCTGGAAATTCTCACATAGGAACATCACTGTGTGGAAGGATGTTTGATATGCTTATTACATTTGTATCGCAAACACTTTTTTTCTCCATCGAGATGAAAGTGGCCATTTTAAGCCCTTTTTAGACCTGTACATGCCTCGTGTAAAAGCCTTTGATTTGTGAACCGTACATGATACAGACAACATCTTGGTGTCATTGTGCTCCAAAATATGAATTATAATTGTGAATAATCGTATTTCAGAATCTAGACATACTCCATATTTCAGAGCACACTACAATGAGTATAATTGCATCAAGATGGTGTCTGTATCATGTACGGTTCATGGATCATAAGGTCTTACAGGAGGCATTTTAGGTATAAAAAGCAATAAAATGGCCACTTTAATAAATAAAATAAAAAGTGATGTAAAAATGCATGTCAAACATTCCTCCCAACGAAGTCCCTGTGAGTATTGCCAGAATAATCTGAGATACTAGAAATGTTATCGGCCATTTCTGGGTGGATTTTCCCTAAGGTAAGAACTTTATAAAACTCCCCCCCCAGACCACTGTTTGCCTTTTCCTGGTCAATATACCTTGATAAGATTTGACACTGTATTACCTGTCCAAGTTAACACTCATTTCTGTCTGTCTCTGAACCCCCAGTCTATATGCGAAGGCTTTAAGGAAGCAGTCCAGTACGTCCTACCCCGGTTACTCCTGACACCTGTCTATCATTGTCTCCACTATTTTGAGATCTTAAAGGTAGGCATATATGAGCATTCATAATGTGGTTGTTCCTCTGTAGCTCAATTGGTAGAGCATGGCACTTGCATTGCCAGGATTGTGGGTTCGATTCCCAGGACTACCCATATGTAAAATGTATCGCTTTGGTTAAAAGCATCTACTAAATGGCATATATTATGTTTAATAATAAAGTTTATAAATAGATTCTGTATCTATTACTGAAAGGTACTGCATATGGATCAGAAAGCCTTGGTTTCTCCCCAAACGATGATCCACCAGCCCACAGTTGATGGGCTCAATGTTTTTCAATCTCAATGTTTTTTTCTCTTAATATCTCCAGTTCCATACAACAACAAAGGGGTCCCAGCTAAGGGATGGGGCAGGAGAAATGTAACCTCTCTCAAATTCATAGACCGATCCATGAATTCAAGGACTTGACCATCCATGAGATCAAAATGATAGTTTTAACCGTGTTTTGAGGCTATATAGTTTTTGTTTACAAACAATGGAGTACAACAAGCTTATATTTCGGTTTCTGATAGGGTACGACAGTTGAACTAAGCTCATGAGGCATTTTTGGGGTTATATTTTTCATGAATTAACGGCTATATATCATTAATTAAAAAGATTTTATTTTTAATGGATGTGTCAGTTGCAGATTGAAATTGCCCCTTAGAAGGAGAGTGAGGTTCCACTCTCCTCGTATTCTTTAACTTATTCAGACAGGTTTGAAATCAGAGAAGGGAGAGTAGGTGGGAGGGACAGATAGTAGAAAGGGAGGATATGAAGATTGGTCTCTGGTGGGTAGTCATGCATGTGTTTAGAGCAGAAAGTGTTACCGCTGGACCACATGATCTGTACTAGTGTGGAATATCTGTTACCCGAACCATGTGCCACCTCCGAGAGAGCCTTAGTGTTTGGGCTCCTTGTTCACCCTTAGGCCTAGATTTGGCCCCCACAGTCCCTATTCTCCAGTGAGCCTCTTTCCAGCAAGCCATGGAGGTGGCGGCTGCTCTGCAGAGGGCTAAATCGCTGAAATCCCTCATCTTTCATTTTTTTTCTACCCCCAGCTTACTTACTGCGAGTCCAGGGTAAAGGAAAAGCGGGTGTGGAGAGAAGTAGTTTCTTTCTTTGTCTTCAGATGGCATAGCCAAAGGGACAGACTTAGGATGCAAACGCATGGGTTATGTTCATTAGGCACCAAACGGAAGACAACAGACAAACCGGGAGGGACTACCTTTTTTTGTGCAAAATGCTTTTAAAACCTTTTGTGTTGCATGTTCTAATGAACATGACCTCGGTTTCACCATCCACTCCTGGAGGTGCATGGTTTCTCAATTTTCTCACAAGGTGGCAAACTTATGGTGTCTCAAGCCATTCCAAGATGTAAAAACATGATTATCCTGGTTTTCGGGGAGATGGTTATCTTCTATCGTTGTGCAAATACAGTATGTAGACTTATACCATGGCATTGTTAAATACTTGTTTCTGATTGGCTTGAAGGGAATTCTAGAGTGTGCATTATTTCCCTATAGGGCACGGTAGAATTCAAAGGCTATATTTAATCCTTACATGTTCTATGTTTTGAGCTGCTTTTGAAAGCAAACGTCAAATTGAAAACATTTGCCATTGTTGAATTAGATTTTCATAGTACCACGTCTGGTTGTTTGGTTACCAAGGAAACTAGTAAACTTGCTAGCTACTTCAGTGGATGTTGAGTACATTTCTACCTGCAAATTAACACATTTTTAGCTGCAAATGTGTTTAATTATAGCCATGGTATAAAAGGGATAATCAACTCAGGGCTCTATGCGTTCTCTGGAAAATAATGCAACTCCGTGGGAGGTTAGTTCCACTCGGCTAGCACATCGTAGAACACTCCTTCCACGTCGTTCATTATTTTCCATAGAACGCATAGCCCCTCATTGATTAGCCCTTACATGTCATGTGTTTGTACAGGTATATACAAGCTTATATCAAACCATAATATAAACACTGTCACTACAGATGCAAAAGGTAGGGCTTTCTGTACTTTAACCACAGCATGCTAGCAACAGCCTTATTCTAAAATTGATTAAATCATATTTTCCCTCATCAATCTACACACAATACCCCATAATGACCAAAAAACAGGTGTTTAGATATTTTTGCAAGTGTATTAAAAATAAAAAACTGATATCACTTAAGTATTCAGACCCTTTACTCAGTACTTTGAAGCACCTTTGCCAGCAATTACAGCCTTGAGTCTTCTTGGGTATGAGGCTACACGCATGGCACACCTGTATTTGGGGAGTTTCTCCCATTCTTCTCTGTAGATCCTCTTAAACTCTGTCAGGTTGGATAAGGAGCCTCACTGCACAGCTATTTGCAGGTCTCTCCAGAGATGTTCGATTGGGTTCAAGTCCAGGCTCTGGCTGGACCGCTCAAGGACATTCAGAGACTTGTCTGAAGCCACTCCTACGTTGTCTTGGCTGTGTGCTTAGGGTTGTTGTCCTGTTGGAAGGTGAACTTTGACCCCAGTCTGAGGTCCTGAGTGCTCTGGAGCAGGTTTTCATCAAGGATCTCTCTGTACTCTGCTCCGTTCATCTTTCACTCAATCCTGACTAGTCTCACAGTCCCTGCCGCTGAAAAACATTCCCACAGCATGATGCTGGCACCACCATTTTTCACCTTAGGGACTGTGCCAGGTTTCCGCCAAACGTGACGCTTGGCATTCAGGCCAAAGTGTTCAATCGTGGTTTCATCAGACCAGAGAATCTTGTTTCTCATGGTCTGAGTGCTTTAGGTGCCTTTTGGCAAACTCCAAGCGGGCTGTCATGTGCCTTTTACTGAGGAGTGGCCTCCGTCTGGCCACTCTACCATAAAGGCCAGATTGGTGGAGGGCTGCAGATATGGTTGTCCTTCTGGAAGGTTCTCCCATCTCCACAGAGGAACTCCGGAGCTCTGTCAGAGTAAACATTGTGTTGTTGGTCAGGCCATTTTCCCCCGATTGCTCAGTTTGGCCGGGCGGCCAGCTCTAAGAAGAGTCTTGGTGGTTCTAAACTTCTTCCATTTAAGAATGATGGAGGCCACTGTGTTCTTTGGGAACTTCAATGCTGCAGTAATTTTTGGGTATCCTTCCCTAGATCTGTGCCTCGACACAATCCTGTCTCGGAGCTCTACGGACAGTTTCTTTGACCTCATGGCTTGGTTTTTGCTTTGACATGCACTGTCAACTGTGGAACCTTATATAGACAGGTGTGTGTGCCTTTCCAAATCATGTCCAATCAATTGAATTTACCACAGGTTGACTCCAAACAAGTTGTAGAAACATCTCAAGGATGATCAATGGAAACAGGATACACCTGAGCTCAATTTCGAGTCTCATAGCAAAGGGTCTGAATACTTATGTAAGGGAGGTGTTTGTTTTAGATTTTTAAAATAAATTTGGTAAAATTTCAAAAAACCTGTTTTCACTTTGTCATTATGGGGTGTTGTGTGTAGATTGAGGAAACAAAAAAATAAGGCTGTAACGTTAACAATGTGGGAAAAAATCAAGGGGTCTGAATGCTTTCCGAATGCACTGTATATATAAAGAAGGGTAAGACTTGCGTTGTATTTCACAAAGGGTCATGTGGTGTCAGTTGAATGTTGGTAGCCATTTTGTTCCTAGGTCGTCGCTAAAGAAAGTAAGAATTAAGGGGAAAACACTGGAGTTGAGGGGGTTGGGAATGCGAGAATGATGGAGAGGGCGAGCGATGAAGAATTTATTCTTTACTCAGCCCTAATCTTGCTCATGAGTTTGGCCTTATACCGACCGCATCATGATCCTTCACCGGACTCCCCCTACCAGCGAAACCACCTGACCCAACATTTTATTCTCTACCCACTCTTTCTCTGCCCCCCCTCCCTTTTTTCCACAGCAACTGGAGGAGAAAAGTGAGGACGAGGAGGACAAGGAGTGTCTGAAGCAGGCCATCACGGCGCTGCTCAATCTGCAGAGTAGCATGGAGAGGATCTGCTCCAAGAACATGGCCAAGAGGAGGCTGAGGTAGGCAGGGGAGCGCCAACTTACAACCCCTCCCGGTCCGTCCACACCTGGTTCTCTTTACCCAAGAAGATACAAAGCTAGCTTTGACACACACAATACATTTTGCACACACACTGACTGATGCAATAATAGAAATCCACAAGCAAAATATGGAAAGCTAACTCAGACACACATAATGGCACAGACCAGAGATGCACATATGTACCACATGTGCATCAGTAGGTGGATATGTCTCGAATGTGCACTCTGTATGCTCAAAGAGGTGTTAACACTTGCACAACACACACATCACGATAGACACACACAGCAATTCTTACTACTGCCTCATTGGTGTACTCCTCCCATCCTCTGCACACCCCCCACCCTAAGCTCAGTTCTGAGTTTCCCTCTGGACCTAAAATAGACCTGTGAGGGGAGGGAAAGGGTTGGAGGGGGCTCGCCACTGTGTTGTCGGAGGGAAGTTGTGACAGGAATTGGGCTGTCCTGTTCTGGTATTATTGTTCCCGGCTTTGAGAAAAGAAAAAAAAGGTGAGAGAGTTTGAAAGGGGGAAAAAAAGAATCCCCTTGCTTTCAGCAGTGGACTTTAGCATCCCAACCTTGCAGACCATTTTTCTCTCCATCCCTCCTTTTGTATTGGTGAAGAAAACGGGGTGTTTTTTTGGTTACATGCGGTTGTTGCTCGTTCTTTACCTGCGTGGAAGCGAGGAGCGTTGAGTATGAGGACGTAGGGTATAAACACCCCAAAATTACCCCTTTGTTGCTGTTCTTTTTGGTTTTTGGTTTCATTTTTCATGGGGAAAGGATGGCTTATCTTACGGTATGTCTTTGCACCCCATACTTTGGCGGGAACATGGGGATGGTGACACAAACAGGAGGCTAAAATGGACAATTCGAGAGGACACACTGAGTTGGGGTACCCGACAAGGGTTACCTTTGTTGACTTTGGCTGTTTTTCGCTACACCTTTCCTGTCTCTAGGGGTCTTTGTATTTCGAGAGCCAGAACAAAGAACAACCCAAGAGTTCTATTGTCACAGCCATTTGAATTATGCTTGCTCTTTCGCAAGCTTGCTGTTCATTAGGAGAACATAATAACCTCTTAGTCGCTAATGCTCTGGCGAGGTCCATCGCTGCCTGGACTAAATGATGGTTTGATAATGATGCTCGTTATATATATATTTTTGCTATAATTAACTACTTCATTTCATCATAAGACTGCTAGTTTAAAGATTAATGTAAATGCACTTCAAATATAACCTCTGATCAGACTTGAGAGTAGGCAAAGTTTTGACTTTCTTTCTGTATATAGTTTTTAAGAGTTTCACACTTAACGGGACTGGGAAATGGGAATGAAAGATTTTGGGGTGAAGTTTTGAGTGTAGTCTATCCCTTGCCCTTCAGAGGTGCCCCTCGTCTCTCGGGGAAGCTAATTCTGGCCGGTTGACAGTCATCCTGTACTTTGAGGTGCTGGTATGAAGACAGGCGCGCACAAGTTGGCTTTGCCTGCCTCCCCTGCCTCTCGGGAGTGCTGATGCAAGTCGTTGTGCGTCCGTGAAAAACAAAGTAAGCTCCCCCCTGCGATTGTTTACTAGTAGGTCTAGTTCAGATGCACTGTACGAGCGGGTGTTAAATCCTTGTTGATTTCTTTCTCCATCCCCTCTCACTCAATCGATTGTAGAACCCCCAATAAATCTTTAACCCCCCCAGTGGCTCAATGCTGTTCTATTATTCTAAGTAGGTGATTTTAGAAGTGATCATTGGAATTATTGCTCAGCTGATTTGTCATGTGCAATAGAGGTGAGATTCTGGTTCTGGTGGGCCGCAGAGCTTTCTCGTCTTCTGTTTACTTACGTTTTGTCATTCTGGTTTTGAAAGACCACCGCATGTGCTGGTTTTCACTCAAACCAGTCTTTTCGTAGTGAATTTCTGAAAGGGTTTTGAACTTACTACTCACATGACCTAACTATTACAGGGGGCATGGCCCTTAATAATGAGTAAAGACTGAAAATAGACATTGGTATAATATGAGAATAAAGAGATTGATTAAAACAAAGACTAGTCTACATTGTGCTCCTAAAAGAACTGGGATGAGATACTCATACCTCATTTTTGAACATGATAGTCATACCATAGACCATATTAAAGGTATGATGAACCAAAACAATATTTAAATAGTGTCTGGCTCAAAGAAATATAATCAGATGCTCTTTATTCTTTTAGACTCATTCTATTCTTATGCACTTTCTCAGTTGGTCCTCCGAGGCACCCTGTTAACCATGGGTGTGGGCCCTTCCTCGGTAGACTACCGTTTTGTTCAACTGCTGGAATGGTGAGGACGTCTAGTCAATTGGCCTGCTGGTCCACCAGTGTTGGGTGGAAACTGAAGGGACATGACTGACCAGCAAAGCGATATTGAATTAGTTACCTAATTGGTTCTGGTTGGGTTAAATTTAGGGTTATTGGTGTGGTTAAAGGAAAACTCTACCCAAAAACGACCTTTTGGTATTTGTTTCTTTAGTCCACTGTTGATAAAGTTACAAAATGTTTTACATGTCAGCAATCCAGTTTTCAAGATATATGCCAAATGCATCGTATTGGCTGTATTTCTGTATTTGAAAGTTATATATCTTGAACATCTGATGAAACAAATACCACAAGATCGTTTTTGGGTGGAATTTTCCTTTAAGGTTAGGGTCAGGATTATAGTTATGGGTGGGGATGCCAGTCACGTCTCTTCAGTCGCACCCAGTGTTTTGTTAATGAGATGTTGTTTGTAGGAACCCCCTCCTGGACCAGTTTTAGTTATACCGCTGCTTTAGAAACTCAGCCACCCACACTTGACCCTACACTCCATCTCAGTCTCGCTGGCTTTGTTGATTTGTTTTCCATTGTCAATGTTCTGTGAACATCAGACCCACATTTCCCTACCTCTCTCTCCCCCCCTCTCTCCCTTTTTTTTCTCTCACATTCTTTCTCTTACATTCAACTTTTCCCCTCAAACTCTTCGGTGGCGCCAGCGAGTCGGCCTGCCGCTTCTACAGCCAGCAGATGAAGGGCAAGCACCTGGCCATCAAGAAGATGAACGAGATCCAGAAGAACATTGACGGCTGGGAGGGCAAGGACATCGGCCAGTGCTGCAACGAGTTCATCATGGAGGGGACGCTGACACGCGTGGGCGCCAAACACGAACGACACATCTTCCTCTTCGACGGCCTGATGATCTGCTGCAAGTCCAACCACGGCCAGCCGCGCTTGCCTGGCGCCTCGTCCACCGCCGAGTACCGCCTCAAGGAGAAGTTCTTCATGCGCAAGGTGCAGATCAACGACAAGGACGACAAGGAGGGCGAGTACCGGCACGCCTTTGAGATCATCCTCAAAGACGGCAACAGCGTGGTGTTCGCCGCCAAGTCGGCCGAGGACAAGAATGGCTGGATGGCGGCGCTCATCTCGCTGCAGTACCGCTCAACGCTGGAGCGCATGCTGGACTCGGCCATGCTGCAGGAGGAGAAGGAGGAGCAAATGAGGCTGCCTGGGGCGGAGCTTTACCGGTTCGCCACGCCCGACTCTGAGGAAAACGTGGTGTTCGAGGAGAACGTGCAGTCGAAGTCGGGCATCCCTATCATCAAGGCGGGGACAGTGCTCAAGCTCATCGAAAGGCTCACCTTCCACATGTATGCAGGTGAGGAAAAAGCACACGACACAGAAAGGGTTTCCTGTGTATGACCTGTTATGACCTTTTGAAATGCGTGCCTTTTTCATACAGCGGGCTATACAAATACCTTCCTCAGATGTGTGGAGTGACAGTAGTTGCTAAATCCTGAAAGAGAATATCTTGCTGACCCTTTCCCATCGTAGAACAGGGGGGAAGGGGCAGGGTTTGGGGGTTAAAAAGGGGTCGGTAGGAGTCAATTTGAAAGAAATATGAGATTATGGGAACATTATTAGACCAAAGTTGAGGACACGATAGTCCACCTTTCACAAGACTGAATCCAAACATTACCCTGTTGATTTTCTGTGCATTTGACGTTTACTGTACTTTTCATCGCGTTTGTTGATAATGAAACATGAAAATACTCTGGATACATTCAGTAACATGATAACAATATTCCTGGAAAATGTGGGGTAGGTGCAACCTCAGATAAAAAATAGTTTGAGTGAGAGGACTTAACTGGTGTGCAGAGTTCCTAAGTAATTTCAATGCACTTTAATGACTCAGTCTTCAACTATAAGTTTTTTTTTTTGTGTTCTCCTAGCTGAGCCGTTAAGGAACTAGAGCAAGCACACTTGTATTTGTTTTGTTTGTAACACGGACCTGCATCACCGCCGTCACACAATCACTGTTGTTCATACAATCCAAAAACTGACCATTATAAATCGCAATCTGTGTCAGCTGGGCATCATGAAAGCTTGTTCTATTGCCAACATGATGACTAGCTCAGTTATAAAATACTATCTTACAGTGTTAGGCTTTCACGGGGCAATTCAGAGAAACGGGTCGTGATTTTGGTGCGGATAGAAAAGAGTCACGCTTTAGACAAACAGGCTCATTCTGTTCAGAACCACCCAGGGTATGACGCCATGTCATTTTGTAACTGTATATCATACATAGTGATCATAAACGTTAACACTGCATGTTATTGTACTGCCACATATGCTATTTTCAACCTGTATACAGGCACGAGTGTAAAGGGCTACGAGGAGCAGGAAGTAGACATGGGTCGCATCTTTTATGGCTCCCTCTCCACATTTCTTTTCCTGAATGTGAGAGAACTGGACAGGTGAAAGCGAATTCCTAGAAACCTAGATATTTTCTGTATCTTGTTAATTTTGTCCTGACCTTTTTATTTTTACTCATGTGTCCACACCATGTTTGTGTTTATGCAATTATGCACTTGCCCAGTGCCTGGCGTGCATGTTCCTGTTATCACCTTGTTGTTCTACACACAAAACCTTGAACTTGGCGCAAACGCAGTTTATGCTAAACATAAAATACAAGATAGTGGAAGGCCTATTTCTTCCCCCCACTTTCGTCATCCCCGCATCCATTTATAGCTGTTTTCACACTGCTCGTAAATATTTGGCCACAGTTGACGTCAGAACGCGGATATGCGATGACCTGCTTTGTTTCAGTGTCATTTTAGCCCCAGATAACACAACGAGAACTGATAAAGAACAAAAAACAAGTGGATGAAGCCTATTCATCTTCACGTCGCCATTTAGTAAGCGACCGGTAGTAGCAGATCTTTCCTGCCTGTAATTTGCCTATCTGTTTGGTGTTTAAAGGGGAAGTTCAGTATCCTCACCTTGTGCGTAGCTGTTTAAAGAAAATCAAACCACGGATTACAGTTTTTCCCGGCCCATAGACTACTTTCAGGGTTAGGAACCCTCTAGCATCAAGTTATAAAATACTGAACTTCCCCTTGATTGATTGGTTGATGCTTATTTACATAGCCCTCTTAGGCCTCACTCCCCACTATCTGAGATATCTACTGCAGCCCTCATCCTCCACATACAACACTCGTTCTGCCAGTCACATTCTGTTAAAGGTCCCCAAAGCACACACATCCCTGGGTCGCTCCTCTTTTCAGTTTGCCGCAGCTGGCGACTGGAGCGAGCTGCAACAAACACTCAAACAGGACAGTTTTTTCTCAATCTCTTCATTCGAAGACTCAATCATGGACACTCTTACTGACAGTTGTGGCTGCTTTGTGTGATGTATTGTTGTCTCTACCTTGCCCTTTGTGCTGTTGTCTGTGCCCAATAATGTTTGTACCATCTTTTGCGCTGCTACAATGTTGTTTCTACCATGTGGTTGTTGTCATGTGTTGCTGCCTTGCTATGTTGTTGTCTTAGGTCTCACTTTATGTAGTGTTGTCTCTCTTGTTGTGATGTGTGTTTTGTCCTATTTTTATATTGTATTTATTTATTTATTTTTTAATCCCAGGCCCCTGTCCCCGCAGGAGGCCTTTTGCCATTTGGTAGGCCGTGATTGTAAATTAGAATTTGTTCTTAACTGACTTGCCTAGTTAAATAAAGGTTAAATAAAAATACAATTTAAACACAGCCCTTTGTGGAATGTTGGTGAGCTAGCCATTACAGTGTTGTTGAGGTAATCACTTTGCAGACTTCAGTGACACCTGAACTCCTTTAGTGATTCCTCACTAAAGCCAAACAAAAAGATGCCATGATTTTCAGGATGGTCACGAAATGTAATCCATAAAATAGTCCTTTGGAGACAGGGTTGTTGACATACACAGTTGAAGTCGGAAGTTTACATACTTAGGTTGGAGTCATTAAGACTTGTTTTTCAACCACTTCACACATTTCTTGTTCACAAGCTATAGTTTTGGCAAGTCGGTTAGGACATCTACTTTGTGCATGACACAAGTAATTTTTCCAACAATTGTTTACAGACAGATTATTTCACAATACCAGAACAACAGCAAAGGACCTTGTGGAGATGCTGGAGGAAACGGGTACAAAAGTATCTATATCCACAGTAAAAACGAGTCCTATATTGACATAACCTGAAAAGCCGCTCAGCAAGGAAGAAGCCACTGCTCCAAATCTGCCATTTAAAAAGCCAGACTATGGTTTGCAACTGCACATGAGGACAAAGATTGTACCTTTTGGAGAAATTTCCTCTGGTCTGATGAAACAAAAATAGAACTGTTTGGCCATAATGACCATTGTTATGTTTGGAGGAAAAAGGGGGAGGCTTGCAAGCCGAAGAACACCATCCCAACCGTGAAGCACGGGGGTGGCAGCATCATGTTGCGGGGGTGCTTTGCTGCAGGAGGGACTGGTGCACTTCACAAAATAGATGGCATCATGAGGGAGGAAAATTATGTGGATATATTTAAGCAACATCTCAAGACATCAGTCAGGAAGTTAAAGCATGGTCCCAAATGGACAATGACCCCAAGCATACTTCCAAAGTTGTGGCAAAATGGCTTAAGGACAACAAAGTGAAGGTATTGGAGTGACCATCACAAAGCCCTGACCTCAATCCTATAGAACATTTATGGTCAGAACTGAAAAAGCATGAGCGAGCAAGGAGGCCTACAAACCTGACTCAGTTACACCAGCTCTGTCAGGAGGAATGGGCCAACATTCACCCAACTATTGTGGGAAGCTTGTGGAAGGCAACCCAAAACGTTTGACCCAAGTTTAAACAATTTAAAGGCAATGCTACCAAATACTAATTGAGAGTATGTAAACTTCTGACCCACTGGGAATGTGATGAAAGAAATAAAAGCTGAAATAAATCATTCTCTCTACTATTATTCGGACATTTCACATTCTTAAAATAAAGTGGTGATCCTAACTGACCTAAGACAGGGAATTTTTACTCGGATGAAATGTCAGGAATTGTGAAACTGAGTTTAAATGTATTTGGCTAAGGTGTATGTAACCTTTTGACTTCAACTGTATTTATCTCAAAGTTGACATATTTATGACATTTTGGGCTTACCCAGGCCTCCTTTAAGACTCCACAATGCTTAATCTGTAGGTGCTACAAAGCAGAAATTGTCGTATGAAGCTTTACCACTTGTTCTGTAATATGAAGAGTTTTTTGATTAAAAAATAAAATAAAAAAGATTTGAAGTTGCATATCAAAGTTCCAGAGTGGGATCTCTGCTAGTTTTAAAGTTATGGCCCATTTTATACAGAGAAATTGGCGTAATAGGCAATGTAACCAATCACAGCCCTCCTTTTACTTGTATCCTGCATATCACCAGCAGAGGGTGACCATTTTGAATACATTTTCACATTCACTGTTGGTAATGCTTACAAATTGGATCATGACTAAGAGTAGCAGAGATCCCATCTGGAACTTTGATATGCCTGTAAAGTAGGCTATATCATGTTCAAAAATATATATATATATTTTTTAAATGCCAAATCAAAAATGTCTATGTTTATTTTTCTATATTCATAAATTAATGTAAAAATGTGATTTGAAACCAAATTACTACTCCTATTTCAGAGCAAGCAATAAAAATTCATATGACACCAATGTTTGCTTAGTAGCACCTACAGATGAAACACTGGAGTTTTAAAGGCGGCCTGGATAAGGCTAAAATGTCAGAAATATGCCAACTTGTATTAATTCTTTCTCAATTATGCTTTTAGATACAAATGTCAAATATATGTCAACAATCCTTCAACCTAAGGACTGTTCTATGGATTATATTTTGTGAAAATTCAGAAAATCATGGTCATTCTTTGTCTGGGTTTTGTGAGAAGTCACTCTTTTTAGAAAGGCTGAATGACCCATCATGCATAGTAGTAGTTAGACCATGGGGTCTGTATTCTTCTCTACTGACGGGTGCCATTGTACCTAACCAGATACAAGGCTGCGATTGGACCAATAAGCTCTTCATTAATTAAAAGTAATGACGTCGTTTTGGGGAAATAAATCGCCAAATTCAATCGCTCAAAGTCCAAGTGGATGTGGGCTCTGGTAATCCGGGGAGCAAAACATTTAGGCCAAGCGCTTCTGAATTTGGTCTGTTTCTATGTGTTATTCAATGTCATGCAACCATACAGGTGTTGTATAAAATCTTCTTAAAGACACACGTTTTCCTTTGTTTATAGCACGGAATCCTTTCTGAACTCTTACACATACGTTTGGGTTTTGTCTCTGCAAGTCTAGAGCAGTGTTTCTCAACTGTGGTCCATGAGTACCCCCCAAACTGTACACTTTTGTTGAAGCACACCTGATTCAACTCACCCAAGTGCTTGATGATTAGTTGACTAGTTGATTAAGGTGTGCTTGTTCTGGGCTACACCAAACATGTGTGCTGTGGGGAGTAATGAAGGACTGGAGTTAAAAAACACTGGCCCAAGGTTATTCCAGCACAATACAAAGCCAGGAGAGAACATTCCTCTTATGGGTGGACTGTCCAGCTCACACCCCTGTGTAAACTTCCTCCCACGAATAAAAAGTAGGGTGTAAATATAGGCCACTATTTTCCTTTTTAGTTTCCAACAGTCTGTGTGCCACTGATTTCAAATAAGCCAAGGGAAACAAGCGTTTTGACGAAAAGTGTGTCTGTGTGGCCAGGGTAATTTGAAAAGGGGAAAAAGGTGCTTCCTGTGCGATGCACCACATGCCTGGACACACACCCTACTCCCACCCAGGAGACAGCAGGGCAGGGACAACACACGCTTTCTCTCTTATCTCTCTGTCCTGACTATCTGCATTACAATTTGCATGGAACTATGCTTCTCTTTTGCCATAAATTGTAGTCAAGAATCAATATAGTCCATGAGCCAGGAGGGTCGGTCGGGCTCACTTGGAACAATGATGTCTCTAAGTGATTTTTTTGAAGGTCAATGTCCCTAGAGTTGGAAAATGTGTGTTATCAGTGCAGCAATGATAGCTTTCTGCGTGTTGTCTTTCATCCCTCCGTCCCATCTATTTTTCCCATTGGGATTTTACCCTATGACAAACAATATCACTATACAACAAGTTATTGCGCACTTGTACCCTTTAACCTTATATCATTGGAAAGCTTAGAGATTCAGACACATTTTCGGAATGTTCAGGTCAACAGAACGTTGACCATTGACCCCTCTGGTACACAACAGCAGTGGTGGAATAAGTACTCAATTGTCTTGAGTAAAAGTAAAGATACCTTAATAGAAAATGACTCAAGTAAGTGAAAGTCACCCAGTGAAATACTACTTGAGTAAAAGTATTTGGTTTTAAATGTACTTAAAGTATCAAAAGTAAACGGAACTGCTAAAATGTATTTAAATATCAAAAGGAGAAGTATAAACCAACCATAAAAAATTAATTTTATTAAGCAAACCAGACGGCACAATTTTTTAAAATATATTTTTATTGACGGATAGCCAGGGGCACACTCCAACACTCAGACATAATTTACAAATTACGCATTTGTGTTTAGTGAGTCCGCCAGATCAGCGCCAGTAGGGATGACCAGGGATGTTCTCTTGATGTGTGTGAGTTGGACCATTTTCCTGTCAAAATGTAACGAGTAGTTATGGGTGTCAGGGAAAATGTATGGAGTAAATAGTAATGTACAGATGCACTAAAGTACTACTTAAGTATAAATACTTCAAAAAATTACTTCATTACTTTACACCACTGCATATCCAAATGACCTGTAAGCATTATAAAGGAAACCCTGATACATTTTAAACTTTGTTTAACAAGTGGTTCTTTCATGACCTTTCAAATGATCTATAATACAGTGCATTTGAAAAGTATTCAGACCTCTTGACTTTTTTCACATTTTGTTACGTTACAGCCTTATTCTAAAATTGATTAAATCGTTTTTTTTTTCGCCTCATCAATCTACACACAATACCCCATAATGACAAAGCAGAAAAATGTTTTTTAGAAGTGTTTGCAAATATATAAATCCAACCTGACAGAGCTTGAGAGGATCTGCAGAGAAGTATGGGAGAAAATCCCCAAATACAGGTGTGCCAAGCTTTTAGGGTCCTACTCAAGAAGACTCAAGGCTGTAATCGCTGCCAAAAGTGATTCAACAAAGTACTGAGTAAAGGGTCTGAATACTTATGTAAATGTGATATTTTTAAATGTATATATATATATTTATATATATATATATATATAAATATATATATATATAAATATATATATATATTTATTTATATATATATTTATATATATTTATTTATAAATATATAAATATATATATATATATTTATATATTTATATATATATATATATTTATATATATTTATATATATATATATACTTATATATATTTATATATATATATATACTTATATATATTTATATTTATATATATATTTATATATATTTATATATTTATTTATCTATATATATATATATATATATATATATATATATATATATATATATATATATATATATATATATATATATATATATATATATATATATATATATATATACATATACATTTAAAAATATCACATTTACATAAGTATTCAGACCCTTTACTCAGTACTTTGTTGAATCACTTTTGGCAGCGATTACAGCCTTGAGTCTTCTTGAGTAGGACCCTAAAAGCTTGGCACACCTGAATTTGGGGAGTTTCTCCCATACTTCTCTGCAGATCCTCTCAAGCTCTGTCAGGTTGGATGGGGAGTGGCACTGCACAGCTACAGTGGGGCAAAAAAGTATTTAGTCAGCCACCATTTGTGCAAGTTCTCCCACTTAAAAAGAGAGAGAGAGGCCTGTAATTTTCATCATAGGTACACTTCAACTATGACAGACAAAATTAGGTGAAAAAATTCAGAAAATCACACTGTAGGATTTTTAATGAATTTATTTGCAAATTTTGGTGGAAAATAAGTATTTTGTCAATAACAAAAGTTTATCTCAATACTTTGTTATATACCCTTTGTTAGCAATGACAGAGGTCAAATGTTTTCTGTAAGTCTTCACAAGGTTTTCACACACTGTTACTGGTATTTTGGCCCATTCCTCCATGCAGATCTCCTCTAGAGCAGGGATGTTTTGGGGCTGTTGCTGGGCAACACGGGCTTTCAACTCCCTCCAAAGATTTTCGATGGGGTTGAGATCTGGAGACTGGCTAGGCCACTCCAGGACCTTGAAATGCTTCTTACGAAGCCACTCCTTTGTTGCCCGGGCGGTGTGTTTGGGATCATTGTCATGCTGAAAGACCCAGCCACGTTTCATCTTCAATGCCCTTGCTGATGGAAGGTGAACCTTCACCCTAGTCTGAGGTCCTGAGCACTCTGGAGCAGGTTTTCATCAAGGATGGTCTGAGTCCTTCATGGTCTGAGAGTCCTTTAGGTGCCTTTTGTCAAACTCCAAGCGGGCTGTCTTGTGCCTTTTACTGATGAGTGGCTTTCGCCTGGCCACTCTACCATAAAGGCCTGATTGGTGGAGTGCTGCAGATATGGTTGTCCTTCTGGAAGGTTCTCCCATCTCCACAGAAGAACTCTGGAGAGCTGTCAGAGTGACCATCGGGTTCTTGATCACCTCCCTGACCACGTCCCTTCTCCCCCGATTTCTCAGTTTGGCCGTGCAGCCAACTCTTCCATTTAAGAATGATTGAGGCCAGTGTGTTCTTGGGGACCTTCAATGCTGCAGAAAGGTTTTGGTACCCTTCCCCAGATCTGTGCCTTGACACCATCCTGTCTCTGAGCTCTACAAACAATTCCTTTGACCTCATGGCTTGGTTTTGCTCTGACATGCATAGTCAACTGTGAGACCTTGTATAGACAGTTGTGTGCCTTTCCAAATCATGTCCAATCAATTGAATTTACCACAGGTTGACTCCAATCAAGTTGTAGAAACATCTCAAGGATGATCAATGGAAACAGGATGCACCTGAGCTCAATTTCGAGTCTCATTGCAAAGGGTCTGAATACTTATGTAAATAAGGTATTTGTTTTTTATTTGTCATACATTTGCTAACATGCTAACATTTTAGCAATTTTTATCTAATCAATTTTAGAGTAAGCGTGTAATGTAACAAAATGTGGAAAAGTCAAGGAGTCTGAATACTTTTTTGTGAGTGTGAGAGGGACCATTTGCTCACACACATGCACACACATGTATACTGACTCCACACACACACACACACACACACACACACACACACACACACACACAATCATCATCATGTAGGCTGCTACTCTGTTTACTATATTCTGATGCCTCGTCACCTTACCCCTATACATATTTACAGTACGAGTCAAAAGTTTGGACACACCTACTCATTCAAGGGTTTTTCTTTATTTTTTATATTTTCTACATTGAATAATAGTGAAAACATCAACTATGAAATAACACATATGGAATCATTTAGTAACCAAATAAGGCTTAAACAAAAAAGGCTTAAACAAAATATATTTGAGATTCTTCAAAGTAGCCACCCTTTGCATTTCTGACAGTTTTGCGCACACTTGGCATTCTCTCAACGAGCTTCACCTGGAATGCGTTTCCAACAGTCTTGAAGGAGTTCCCACATATGCTGAGCACTTGTTGACTGCTTTTCCTTCACTCTGTGGTCCAACTCATCCCAAACCATCTCAAATGGGTTGAGATTCGGGGATTATGGAGGCCACGTCATCTAATGCAGCACTCCATCACTCTCCTTGGTGAAATAGCCTTTACACAACCTGTAGGTGTTTTGGGTCATTGTCCTGTTGAAAAACAAATGATAGTCCCACTAAGCGCAAAACCAGATGGGATGTCGTACCGCTGCAGAATGCTGTGGTAGCCATGCTGGTTAAGTGTGCCTCTAAATAAATCACAGACCATGTCACCAGCAAAGCACCATCACACCACCACCTTCATGCTTCACGGTGGGAACCACACATGCGGAGATCATCCGTTCACCTACTCTGCGTTCCACAAAGACACGGCAGTTGGAACCAAAAATATCAAATTTGGACTCACCAGACCAAAGGACAAATTTCCACCAGTCTAATGTACATTGCTCGTGTTTCTTGGCCTAAGCAAGTCTCTTCTTATTATTGGTGTCCTTTTAGTAGTGGTTTCCTTGCAGCAATTTGACCATGAACGCCTGATTTCACGTAGTCTCCTCAAACATTAATTGTTCAGTCTGTCACTTAAACTCTGTGAAGCATTTATTTGTGCTGCAATCTGAGGTGCAGTTAACTTCAATGAACTTATCCTCTGCATTAGAGGTAACTCTTGGTCTTCCTTTCCTGTGGCGGTCCTCATGAGAGCCGGTTTCATCATAGCACTTGGTTTTTGCAACTGCACTTGAAGAAACTTTCAAAGTTCTTGAAATATTCCTTATTGACTGACCTTCAGTGTCTTAAAGTAATGATGGACTGTTGTTTCTCTTTGCTTATTTGAGCTGTTCTTGCCATAGTATGGACTTGGTGCGCTATGTCTAATATTAAAGAAGTCTCAACGTATTGCTCGCCTGAGGTAGAGTACCTATAGACCACTCTATCTACCAAGAGAGTTCTCATCTATATTATTCGTAGCTGTCTATTTACCACCACAGACCGATGCTGGCACTAAGACCGCACTCATCCAACTCTATAAGGCCATAAGCAAACAAGAAAATGCTCATCTAGAAGCGGCGCTCCTAGTGGCCAGGAACTTTAATGCAGGCAAACGTAAATCAGTTTCACCAGATTTTCACCAGCATGTCACGTGCTACCAGAGGGAAAAAAACTCTGGACCACCTTTACGCCACACACAGAGATGCAAACAAAGATCTCCCCCGCCCTCCATTTGGCAAATCTGCCCATAATTCTATCCTCCTGATTCCTGCTTACAAAAACTAAAGCAGGGAGTACCTCAGGGAGTACCAGTGACTCGCTCAATACGGAAGTGGTCAGATGATGCGGATGCTACGCTACAGGGTTGTTTTGCTAGCACAGACTGGAATATGTTTCGGGATTCATCCAATGGCATTGAGGAGTATACCACCTCAGTCATCGGCTTCATCAATAAGTGCATCGACGACGTCCCCCCCCCCCAGTGACCGTACGTACATATACCAACCAGAAGCCATGGATTACAGGCAACAGCAGCATCGAGCTAAAGGCTAAAGCTGCCACTTTCAAGGAGCGGGACGCTAATCTGGACACTTACAAGAAATCCCGCTATGCCCTCAGACAACCCATCAAACAGGCAAAGCGTCAATACAGGATTAAGATTGAATCCTACTACACGGGCTCTGACGCTCGTCAGATGTGGCAGGGCTTGAAAACTATTTCGGACTACAAAGGGAAACCCAGACACAAGCTGCCCAGTGACGCGAGCCTACCAGACGAGCTAAATGCCTTTTTATGCTTGCTTCGAGGCAAGCAACACTGAAGCATGCACGAGAGCACCAGCAGTTCTGCATCTGTGTGATAACGCTTTCGGCAGCCGACAGATCCACAGATGACGCAATCTCAATCGCACTCCACACTGCCCTTTCCCACCTGGACATAAGGAATGCCTATGTCAGAATGCTGTTCGTTGTCTACACCTCAGCATTCAACACCATAATGCCCACGAAGCTCATCACTAAGCTAAGGACTCTGGGACTAAACACCTCCCTCTGCAACTGGATCCCGGACTTTCTGACGGGCCGCCCTCAGGTAGTAAGGGTGTCAACAACACATCTGCCACGCTGATCCTCAACACTGGGGCCCCTCAGGGGTGTGTACTTAGTCCCCTCCTGTACTCCCTGTTCACCCACGACTGTGTGGCCAAACACGACTCCAAAACCATCAAGTTTGCTAACGACACAACAGTGTTACAAAACCATCAAGTTTGCTAACGACACAACAGTGGTAGGCCTGATCACCGACAACGATGACACAGCCTATACGGACATCAGAGACCTGGCAGTGTGGTACCAGGACAACAACCTCTCCCTCAATATGAGCAATACAATGGAGCTGATCGTGGACTACAGGAAAAGGCGAGCCGAACAGGCCCCCATTTAACATCAACAAGGCTGTAGTGGAGCGTGGGTCCACTACAGCCCCACAAGTCTTGTGTAGACCTCCACAAATCTGGTTCATTCTTGGGAGCAATTTCCAAACGCCTGAAGGTACCACGTTCATTTGTACAAACAATAGTACGCAAGTATAAACACCATGGGACCACGCAGCCGTCGTACCGCTCAGTCTCCTAGAGATGAACGTACTTTCGTGCAAAAAGTGCAAATCAATCCCAGAACAACAGCAAAGGAGCTTGTGAAGATGCTGGAGGAAACGGGTACAAAAGTATCTATATCCACAGTAAAACGAGACCTATATCGACATAACCTGAAAGGTCGCTCAGCAAGGAAGAAGCCACTGCTCCAAAACCGCCATAAAAAAGCCAGACTACGGTTTGCAACTGCACATGGGGACAAAGATCGTACTTTTTGGGGAAATGTCCTCTGGTCTGATGAAACAAAAATAGAACTGTTTGACCATAATGTCCATTGTTATGTTTGGAGGAAAAAGGGGGAGGCTTGCAAGCCGAAGAACACCATCCCAACCGTGAAGCACGGGGGTGGAAGCATCCTGTTGTGGGGGTACTTTGCTGCAGGAGGGACTGGTGTACTTCACAAAATAGAGGGCATCATGAGGGAGGAAATGTATGTGGATATATTGAAGCAACATCTCAAGACATCAGTCAGGAAGTTAAAGCTTGGTCGCAAATGGGTCTTCCAAATGGACAATGACCCTAAGCATACTTCCAAAGTTGTGGCAAAATGGCTTAAGGACAACAAAGTCCAAGTATTGTAGTGACCTTCACAAAGCCCTGACCTCAATCCTATAGAACATTTGTGGGCAGAACTGAAAAAGTGTGTGCGAGCAAGGAGGCCTACAAACCTGACTCGGTTACAACAGCTCTGTCAGGAGGAATGGGCCAAAATTCACCCAACATATTGTGAGAAGCTTGTGGAAGGCTACCCAAAACATTTGACCCAAGTTAAACAATTTAAAGGCGATGCTACCAAATACTAATTAAGTGTATGTAAACTTCTGACCCACTGGGAATGTGATGAATGAAATAAAAGCTGAAATAAATCATTCGCTCTACTATTATTCTGACATTTCACATTCTTAAAATAAAGTGGTGATCCTAACTTGACCTAAGACAGGGAATTTTTACTAGGATTAAATGTCAGGAATTGTGAAACTGAGTTTAAATGTATTTGATTAAGGTGTATGTAAACTTCCGACTTCAACTGTACATGTACAAATTACCTCAATTAACTTCTACCCCCGCACACTGACTCGGTACCGGTACCCCCTGTATATATAGCCTTGTTATTTTATTTATTTTCTACTTAAGAAAATATTTACCAAATCAACTGAACTCTTCTTGAACTGCACTGTTGGTTAAGGGCTGGTACTTTTCACATTCCACGATAAAGTCTACACTTGTTGTATTCGGCGCATGTGACAAAGAAAGTTTGATTTGATTCTGCATTTTACCAAATAGGGCTATCTTCTGTATACCACCCCTACTTTGTCACAACACAACTGATTGGCTCAAATGCATTAAGAAGGAAAGCAATTCCACAAGTAAACTTTTAACAAGGAACACCTGTTAGTTAAAGCATTCCAGGTGACTACCTTATGAAGCTGGTTGAGAGAATGCCTGGTTGAGAGAATGCCAAGTGTGCAAAGCTGTCGTCAAGGCAAAGGGTGGCTACTTTGAAGAATCTCATATATTTAAAAAAAAAAAAAAAAAAAAAAAAAAAAAAGTTTTTTTTTTGGTTACAACATGATTCCATGTGTGTTATTTCATAGTTTTGATGTCTTCACTATTGTTCTACAATTTAAGAAAACAGTAAAAAATAAAGAGAACCTCTTGAATGAGTAGGTCCCTACACTTTTGACTTGTGTGACTTGTGTGTGTGAAATAAGTTACAAAATAAAGTTTGGGATGGTAAAACCTGTTCGGTTTACACTTGAATGATTAAATCCAGATATAAAATAGGTAGAAAAGATAATGGAGCTATATATTTTTTTTAAGATCATCTTTGAGAACTAACAACCACCAGAATAAAAACTAAACTGTCAGTGAGAATCTAAAATTAATTTTGTTTTAAAGTTTGAGTCACTCAGCATAAGAACACAACATAAGCCAAGGCAAAAAAAATGTAAAATTGCAGGAAGTTAACTTTAAAGTAACTGCCCAGTGAAAATCTAACTTTTTATAAGTTCATATTCTGTTGAGTCATACACAAGTAATGTTGTTGACTTGTCCCACAGTATACTTGTATTTGTGGCCAAAGCCTAGGAGAAACACTGCAGTGTGTATGTCGGTGGTGGGAAGGACAGGCGGGTAATCTATTTTTAAGCGTGTGTGTGGTGGAGTGGCAGTTGCGTGCGTCAGAGCAGCGTCTGTTTCCTGGCTGAAATGGTTCCAGGCCGATTGTTTGTAAATCCACACTGAGGCAGCTATTGTTCCCCCCCCACCCACTGCCCTCCAACCCCAGCCAGACCCGGCGAAAGGGCTTGGACAGATCCATCATGTGAACCACTAGCTGACGATTCTGTTCGGACTGCAGAAGATCTAGCTCTTGCTAGCTCCCACTCCAAGACCCGCATAACCAAAGCATCCGCACTCCTAATATACACACAGACCTGGGTCATGTTCAGTAGGGAATGTTTGACATTTTTCTTATTGGACAAGTCGAGTTGTCCCCCATGTTTCAGTCTGTTTTTTTCTGTTTGTTGCCTAATAATACACATGACATTGGTTAGCATATCTTAGACTGTTAACTTAATAGTTATAAGATATCTAGCTGGCAAACGGTAGCAAATTTCATACTGAAAGTCATGAAAGAAAAATAGATACTTGCACAATGCTGCGAATGATTAACAAAATGGCTGACAATCCTATTGTTTTTCCTTCTTGCAGATCCAAATTTTGTCCGAACATTTCTAACAACCTACAGGTCCTTCTGCAAACCTCAGGAGCTGCTGGGTCTTCTTATGGAAAGGTGAGAATGTTGATGCCATTCTACGATTTATGTGGATTCTACGATTTGGGCTCCACTGTTATTATTCTCTGAAGAACTACCTTTGTCTAATATTGTATCATATTTTTCAACATCAGATACATTGCCTTTCACTTCGGAAAATGTTTTCAGTCAACAAGATATTTGTCCGTGCTCGTTGACTCTGACCTTTGTCAGAACAAAGACAGGAATGTATTTATCACGGACAAGAAATTCCTATATACATTTATAGAAACTAGGGCTGTCCCTGACTAAAATAAATCTTGGTCAACCGAGAGTCGTCTGTTTCAACCAATTGATTGGTCGACATTTTTAAATATGTATTCAATTTTTTAATAAAATCAACTATATGTAGCTTGTCTGATGCTTTAAGTACACTGTTTGATTAAATAATTGAGACACACAAATCACTCGAGAGAGCCAGAGATCAAGATGGCCTAGACAGAAGGGGGAAAACCTGTGCCGCCCTCCTCCCTCTGCTGCTAGCCTTCACAGATAATAGGCTACAGTAGGGGTCGGCAACCTTTTCCATTTGGAATGCCAATTTATGTTACCATTTCTACCATTCTGCGTGCCAGTTAGGATTATCAATTAACAGTTTCATTTAATTTCTAATAGTCTTCGTATCTTAAAATCTTTGCCATGTGGTTCATCAATAATTCTGCTCTTTATTTAACTTCCTATGGCTGCATCCCGCTAACGGGATCGATATGACAACAGCCAGTGAAAGTGCAGGGCGCCAAATTCAAACAACAGAAATCTCATAGTTAAAATTCCTCAAACATACATGTGTCTTATATAATTTTAAAGGTAATCTTGTTGTTAATCCCACCAAAGTGTCCGATTTCAAATATGCTTTTCAGCGAAAGCTCTACAAACGATTGTTAGGTCATCACCAAACCACAATAAGCACAGCCATTTTTCCAGCGAAATATAGCAGTCACAAAAAGCAGAAATAGAGAGAAAATTCATCACTAACCTTTGATGATCTTCATCAGATGACACTCATAGGACTTCATGTTACACAATACATGCATGTTTTGTTAGATAAAGTTCATATTTATATAAAATAATCTGTTTACATTGGCGCGTTACATTCACTAGTTCCAAAAACATCAAGTGATTTTGCATAGCCACATCGTTTCAACAGAAATACTCATCATAAATGCAGATGATAATACAAGTTATACACATGGAATTATAGATATACCTCTCCTTAATGCAACCGCTGTGTCAGATTTCATTTTTTTTTAACGGAAAAAGCAAACCATGCAATAATCTGAGACGGCGCTCAGAACAATAGCCAAATTTGCCGCCATGTTGGAGTCAACAGAAACCAGAAAATACATGATAAATGTTTCCTTACCTTTGAACTTCATCAGAATGCAGTCCTAGGAATCCCAGGTCCACAATAAATGCTTTGTTGATTTGTTCGATAATGTCCATTATTTATGTCCAATTAGCTACTTTGGTTAGCGTTTTTGGTAAACAATTCCAAAGTCACAAAGCGCGTCCACTATAACGTGATGAAATGTCCAAAAGTTCCGTAACCGTCAGTAGAAACATGTCAAACGATGTATTGAATCAATCTTAAGAATGTTGTTAACATACATCTTGAATAACGTTCCAACCGGAGAATTACATTGACTTGAGAGATGGGACGGCGCTGCCTATCACGTGAACGCGCATGTTCAATGCATGGTCACCTCATGGCAGTGATTACTCATTCCTGTCTCCTTCGGCCCCCCTTCACATTAGAGTCATCAGACAAAGTTCTATTGACTGTTGACATCTAGTGGAAGCCGTAGGAAGTGAAAACTCATCCATATCTCGCTGTAATTTCATTGGGAGCTTGGTTTAAAATCTAGCAGCCTCAGAAGAAATCCAAACAGGAAGTGGAACGTCTCAGGTTTTTGCCTGCAATATGAGTTCTTTTTTACTCACAGACATAATTCAAACAGTTTTAGAAACTTCAAAGTGTTTTCTATCCAATACTAATAATACTATGCATATATTAGCAACTATGACTGAGGAGCAGGCTGTTTACTCTGGGCACCTCTGTGCACCTTTCATCCAAGCTACTCAATACTGCCCCTGCAGCCATAAGAAGTTAATCATCTTACATATGAAACCATATTTGTTCATCGAAAATTGTGAATAACTCACCACAGGTTAATGAGAAGGGATGCACATAACTCTGCAATGTTGGGTTGTATTGGAGAGTCTGTCTTAAATCATTTTCCAAACACAGTCTGTGCCTGTATTTAGATTGCATGCTAGTGAGGGCCGAGAATCCACTCTCACATAGGTACGTGGTTGCAAAGGGCGTCAGTGTCTTAACAGCGCGATTTGCCAAGGCAGGATACTCTGAGCGCAGCCCAATCCAGAAATCTGGCAGTGGCTTCTGATTTTAAAGAAAATTGTCACATTACCGCTTGTTGCAATTTTGATGAGGCTCTCTTGTTCAGATATCGGTAAGTGGACTGGCGAGAAAAAAAACTCACTCAAATGTATAGCCCCGTTGGAAAATATATATGGAATGTTTGAAAATGTGAAAGAAATATATATATTTATTATTATTTAAAAAAATAAAAAAATGTAAATCACATTTTTATTTGGCGTACCCACGACGGCATTGCGTACCCCAGTTTGGGAATACCTGAACTAGGCCATCAACTGGATCCGGGCCCGACGCTCGCGCTAGCAAACTTGCATCATTTTATAAAATATTCTGGGCCCTCAGTTTCCTGCGCCAGTAAACTCGGGACAGACAAACACAGCTGTAGGCTATTTGTGCAAGGGATAAGAGGTATTTTATGATGTTTGCACTGGATCAGAGCATTACACTTTTCCCTTTCATGCTGAGTGGTTCGATCGAAAGGGAGAGAGCTGGAAATATTTTTCAAATATGTTGAGGAACTGTTGTCATTATCAATAAAAAACGCCTTTACTCGCTGTTTGAGGTGAAGAATAAATTACTTTGAGAAGCTCCACAACTAGAGGCGCAGCGGTCTAAGGCACTGCATCTCAGTGCAAGAGGCGTCACTGCAGTCCCTGGTTCGAATCCAGGCTGCATCACATCCGGCTGTGATTGGGAGTCCCATAGGGTGGCGCACAATTGGCCCAGCATCATCCGGGTTTGGCTGGGGTAGGCCGTCATTGTAAATAATAATTAGTTCTTAACTGACTTGCCTAGTTAAATAAAGGTAAAATAAAAAAATTGTGGTGGGGAGTTAAGGCAATCAGACATTTTTTCTCACAAAGGTAGGATAGATTGTGAGCTCTGCAAACAAAACAACTTGTCCACTCCGACGATGAGAATGGTAAACAACTGTAATGATATATTGAATGCATTAACAGAAATGACTGTAACCAAACAAACATTATCAATTAGAAATTATGAGAATTAACGGTAAATGTACTACTCTGCTGATGATATATGTAATGGGGGATTATGCACGAAATGTCGGGAGAGACATTGTGCATCTTAGCCACACTCCCCTTCTTGGATCTCCGGGGCCTCCGCATATTCCACTAAGACATGCGTGAATCAGACAGGTGTCTTCTATGCAATGAAAAAAATATATAGGTTTGCGACTGCTCCGCTCAAAAAATCTTGGCCGACCAACAGCCTATCAACCAAACAATCGAACAGTCGACTAAATGGCGTCAGCCCTGGTAGAAACATACCTAGGTGTTCAAATATTTCGAATTATACCAATCTTTATTTTTGCTATCTACTGTATAGCAATCACCATCTACTGTCTGGTTAAAGGTGTCTCCCAGATTCCACACTGCTGTGTCTTCTCAGTTGTGATTTTGTTTTCCGGAACCTTCCAGGTTTGAAATCCCAGAGCCAAAGCCCACAGAGGCAGACCAGATGGCCATAGAGAACGGAGACCAACCTCTCAGCGCCGAACTCAAACGATTTCGCAAGGAGTTTGTCCAGCCAGTCCAACTCCGGTACCTCTCCACCCCTCCCAATTTACCACACCTAATTCCAGTGTTCATTAGGAACTGTAGCAAAACATTTGACAGGAAAAAAGTCGAGGTAGCCCCCGTCTGTTTTCTTTTATTTTGGTGCCTAATGAACATGACCTAGTGGTCAACAGAACATCCTGGTTTTCTTGTGATACTTATGGTGCCACATGGAGGGTAGTCTGTCCTGATTAGCAGAGAAAGGTTTCAAACTGTTTCAATGCTGGGTTGAAACAGAAGCATGCACTTTTTTATATATTTTTTTTATATACAGCGCGTTTAGAAAGTATTCAGACCCCTTCCCCTTTTCTACATTTTGTTACATTTACAGCCTTATTCTAAAATTTATTTATTTTTATCCTCAGCAATTTACACAATACCCCATAATGACAAAGCAAAAACAGTTTATTTAAAAAATGTTGCTAATATATTAAATATAAAAAACAGATACCTTATTTACATAAGTATTCATAGCCTTTGCTATAAGACAAGAAATTGAGCTCAGGTGCACCATGTTTCTATTGATCATCCTTGAGATGTTTCTACAACTTGATTTAAGTCCACTTGTGTTAAATTCAATTGATTGGACATGATTTTGAAAGGCACACACATGTTTATATAAGGTCCCACAGTTGACAGTAAATGCCAGAGCAAAACCCAAGCCATGAGGTCGAAAGAATTGTCTGTAGAGCTCCGAGACAGGATTGTGTCGAGGCACAGATTTTGGGAAGGGTACTAAAACATTTATGCAGCATTGAAGGTCCCCAGGAACACAGTGGCCTCCATCATTCTTAAATGAAGGAAGTTTGGAACCACCAAGACTCTTCTTAGAGCTGGCTGCCTGGCCAAACTGATCAATCTGGGGAGAAGGGCCTTGGTCAGGGAGGTGACCAAGAACCCAATGGTCACTCTGACAGCGCTCCAGAGTTCCTTTGTGGAGATGAGAGAACCTTCCAGAAGGACAACCATCTCTGCAGCACTCCACCATTCAGGCCTTTATGGTAGAGTGGCCAGACTGAAGCCACTCCTCGGTAAAAAGCACTTGACAGCCCGCTTAGAGTTTATCAAAAGGGACCTAAAGGACTCTGACCATGAGAAACAAGATTCTCTGGTCTGATGAAACCAAGATTGAACTCTTTGAACTGAATGCCAACCGTTACTTCTGGAGGAAACCTGGCACCATCCCTACAGTGAAGCATGGTGGTGGCAGCATCATGCTGTGGGGATCATTTTCAGCAGCAGGGACTGGAAGATTATCCAGGATCAAAGGAAAGATGAACGGCGCAAAGTACAGAGAGATCCTTGATGAAAACCTGCTCCAGAGCGCTCAGGACCTCAAACTGGGGCGAAGTTTCACCTTCTTACAGGACAACGACCTTAAGCACACAGCCAAGACAACCCATGACTAAAGTCTCTGAATGTCCTTGAGTGGCCCAGCCAGAGAGTTGAAAATAGCTGTGCAGTGACGCTCCCCATCCAACCTGACACAGCTTGAGAGGATCTGCAGAGAAGAATGGAAGAAACTCCCCAAATACAGGTGTGCCAAGCTTGTAGCGTCCTACCCAAGAAGACTCAAGGCTGTAATTGCTGCCAAAGATGCTTCAACAAAGTACTGAGTAAAGGTTCTGAATACCTATGTAAATGTGATATTTCAATTTACAATTTTTTTGAAATGTGCAAACATTTCTAGAAACCGGTTTTTGCAGTGAAAAACAATTGTGGACAAAGTCAAGGGGTTTGAGTACTTTCTGAATGCATTGTAAATATATAGAATTTTTTATGCATATATTTTACTACATTATTTTCCACTAACCCTACCACCCCTCCCCTAATTGGAGTAAACTAATGGACAACAATACTCAGGCTTCACTTCAGGTTATACATACTACATAGATTTCACGGACAATATACTTAATGTTAATTATCTTTTTTGTTTGTTTTTATGTCCCAGCTTTCAGCTACCCTCAAACCTTCCCATCTGTCTCTGAAGAACATCCAGTTTTCATTTCTAGCTGCCATATATTTTTCCAGCATGCACTCTTTGTAGCTCTCAATTCATCTGTGGCTCTCTGGTCTCTTATCAGTCAACTCATCTCTTTCCCAGTCTCTTTGGAGTTGGTTTAAGTTGCTAATCCAGGGTCAGATTTATTTAGTTTTTAGGTCAGGATTTGTAGTTAGCAGTTACAGACCAGCAAGAGACCGCTATCTAACTGGTTTTGACCTACTCGCTCTTCCTGCAGAGTACTGAATGTATGTCGCCACTGGGTGGAGCACCACTTTTATGACTTTGAGCGGGACTGCCAGTTACTGAAACGTCTGGAGGAGTTCATTGCATTGGTGCGAGGTATGTGTGGATAAATCGGGGCAAGGACTTTCTCTTCTCTCGTTGCATATCCTCTCTTTTTGTCTTGTATTTTCTCCTCTTTCTTCTTTTCCTCTTGTCTCTTCCTCTCCCGTCTCTTGTATTCTATTTTCTTCTAATTTTGTGTATTTTTTTCTCTTCTCTTCTCTTCCTCTTCTCTGAGTGACAATTTACCTCTCTGTGACCCCTCCCAGGCAAGGCCATGAAGAAGTGGGTGGAGTCCATCACCAAGATCATCCAGAGGAAGAAGCAGGCGCAGGCCAACGGGCCCAGCCACAACATCACCTTCGAGAGCTCGCCGCCGCCCATCGAGTGGCACCTCAGTAAGCCGGGCCAGACAGACCAGTTTGACCTCATGACCCTCCACCCCATTGAGATCGCCCGGCAGCTCACACTGCTCGAGTCCGACTTCTACAGGTAGGCCTACAGTACCGTATGGCCGTCCAAGCCAGTGTTTTTTAACTCCATTCCTTTTTGTTCCTGTCCAGTACTAAGGCACCTCAATTTATCACTGGCTTGATTACTTGGATCAGCTGTGTAAGTGTTGTCCTAGAGCAAAAATGTGACCCACCACCTGGATTCGGTCCTATGTCGCAACATTTGAAATGGTGTCTTTTACATTGGATAAAAGTACAGACTCAGAGCTAGAAATGTGGATATCATACACTCCAGTTGAGAAACATTGAGAAAGTAATTCTGCTTAGAAAGTTGATAAACTTGTAACCCCACTTTTGAGAAAATGGCCCTTGAATGTTTTGGTAGCCCAGCCTTAGCCCAACCCATCTCTTTAAGGATTCACATTTGAGGCCATGTGCTAAACCGAGTGAGTAGTGTAGTAAACAACCAAGTATTTCAAGACTAAAAGTAGTAGCCTACAATAAGTTGAGGCTCCAGGAAAAAATACACTATCTAGTCCTTGTCCAATATCCTAATTTGACTTTGGTGCAGATCATGTTTTTCTTGACTTTATCATCTCTGGTAAACACACATTATATCAAATCAAATCAAAGTTTATTTGTCACATGTACAGGATACAGAAGGTGTAAATGGTACTGTGAAATGGTTACAGGCATATTTGCAAGTAATATAAAAAATAGAAAGTGTCCAGATAAAAATATAGTGTCAATATTTGATCATTTATTAGATGATGCTTACCCAGACACACTTGCCTAAATTGATAGGCCATGTGAAAGAAATGCTATATTCACCCCCCCCCCCCCCCCCAGCCACATCTAGCTAAGTGGATGGGTCACTATTGTCTAGACTTACACGTGTTCATGAAATACAACAGATGGCCGTAATCACCCCCAGACACACTTGGCTAACTTGATGGGTTGTGTAATGATCTGGCGAAGTGGATTTTTTTGTTTAGACATGTAGCTATCTAAACAACGAACTGTCATAATCCCAACTCGTACTAATACAAACTGATTGTTGTAGCTAAAGCTAACCAACAATGTCCAATGTTAGGTAGCTAGCTAACATTAAGCTATAACTAGTAATGAAAATCGTTTTCTGATTCAAATAATATTACTACAGATCATACGTCAGCTAGCGAGCCAGCAAGCTAACATGCACTAGCTAGCTAACAGTACGCTTTAACTTGCAATGAAAAATGACTTTCTGACAAAATTAGAAACTTATAATATCTGAAAATGTAGCTAGACTCTTACCCTTATACATGGATGAAATCTTCACGGCAGACTGGAACCATTTAACTCCGTTTTGTTTGTAGCTACATCTTGTTTGGCCAGCGTTGTGTTAAGTCACTCCGGTTCACACTAACCGTGGCGTGTGCAGAAAGTAGCCCATCACAACTTTTTCCAACTGATCTGTCAATAGCGCCTGCTAAATTCAGGGCAACAGTGTTGTTGAGAAAAGTAGCAAAACTTTTGTAGTTCTCAATGGCTAATGTTAAAACTTTCAAAAACCGGCGCGGTAGAAATGACTATCAACACATACTAAAGAGTTGACATTATAGACAGAAGCCTGCTACATGGCAGACCAAACTCATCTCCTGGCATGTCCAGCCCACCCATCTCAGCCAATCATGGCTAGCGGGAAGGTTCCTGTCTTTTTCCTTGGCTAAACCAACTAGGCTTGTAATTATAACAATTTAATTCGTATTTACAGATGGAATACACATTTTCTATTAAGGCACATGAAAGTTCACATGTTCCAGGAGGTATTTCTGCCCGAAAACACATTTTGATAAAAAGTAAAAGATGTTCAAATGCCTCTCCTGTGAAGTAGTGACGTGCGACATACTCCTAGCTTCCTGAAACGGGGCACAAATGTGCTGTATTTGTTGCCTTCATACCAGATGGGGAGTGAAGGGGGGAAGTGTACCACTTTATTTAGTCCCCTAAATACCTAGTCATTATTTTTTACCAATTGTGTTATATAATTTCATGTAATTAGAAAGTTCTCAGTGGTAATAGGACTTTAAAAAACGAACAACTGTAGTTTGGGATGTTCTTTCAGGATTCGTATCTTTGCAGTTGCACCCAAATCCTCCTAAGAGGTCGCTTACATTGGAATATACTCCTTCATGGACATTTCAATTGATATTCTTATGGCTAAGTGATCATTTTTTTCACCAGTGAATAAAATTGAGTTCATGATTCGTCACACTTGATGCAGTCTTCGCTTTGGATCCACCTCTTGTCTGAATGTGTTTCTATGTTTTCCCATTTTGCCAGATTAAAGTTGTTTAGTACAATAGAGGACACATGCACACACGCACAATTTTCCTCACATATACTTACACACACAAACATGCAGCACCAGAGAGGGGACGCAGGGACACACTTCCCCCTCTGACGTCGCTGGGCCTGTGGGAACAGCTAGGGTGGGCCATACCCAAGGTTATCCCCTCACCTCTTTCCCACGCTCCGGGGTGAAGTTTCCCCTAGGTGCAGATCTATGATCAGCTTCCTCTCTCCCAATATTAACCGTAACCGTTAGTGGGGAAAATTCAAAACTGACCCAAGATCAGCATCTATGGGTAACTCAATGTATGTACTGTAAGAATATCAATTGAAATGTCCATGAAGGAGCTGGTCCTCACTAATGCCCCGTAGGTCACTTCATTACTCCCTATTTGTTTACTATACAAGCATCTGATTTACCTAACTTTGTTGTTGAAGGATTAAAAACATGAGTTACAAAATCCATTCGCTGGGTTGGTTAACTCTTAACATTCCTCGGGTCTCCACCGATTAGGTAAATCCGCTTTTAGTTTTAATGCGTCCCATTGCTGGAACAATTTACAGATCTCATTAAAACTGGATGTTCTGGTGCTGCTTGGATGTTGATTGAAAACCTAGTAGCTGAGAAATGTAACTGTTTATGATTGTGTATTTGCGTTTTGCATATTTAAAAAAATATATATATTAACACTTATTTATGCACGTGTAGTTTTAATTGTGTATATTGTATATTGATGTGTATTGTGTACACAGGGCTCCCCTGGAAAAGAGACCCTTGGTCTCAGTGCTACCAGACTACCTGTTAAAATAAAGTTCAAGTAAAAACAATCACATATTCACTCTACTCCATTTCCTACGACGAGATCACAACACACTGGCCCAAAAATGGTCGCCGGTATTGTCTGAAAGTCTTTCTGCTGGCACAGAAAGCTCCCTTAGCTGCCAAGACTGGAGTTGGTAGAAGTTTGCACCGAACCACTGACAGTCAGATTTTTTTTGTTTGTCATTAAACTAATAATGGTGGCCCTCTGTGGCTCACATGGTTAATGCATGGTGCTAGCCACACTAAAGTTGTGGCTTCAATTCCTGCTGGGATCACATAAACATACAGTATAGTGCCTGCATACATTTTTTGTAAGTCGCTTTGGATAATGGCATAGAATAGTTAGAGTATATGGTAATCTCCTCCTACATCTTTGGTTTGGAGCTTTATTGACCTCTCTCTCACCTATATCTACAGGGCGGTGCAGCCATCAGAGCTGGTGGGCAGCGTGTGGACAAAGGAGGACAAGGAGCTGAACTCGCCCAACCTTCTGCGCATGATCCGCCACACCACCAACCTCACATTGTGGTTCGAAAAGTAAGAGCGCCAATTTTGTTTTTTTGGCAGCACAAAGAAGCGGTCCTCATGTGAAATGTGACCCATGATACTCCTTACACTTGCAGTGTTGACCAAGCATTTTCTATGATTAATTTATGGCATGATAAAGTAAGTTTTATGTAGCTCAATGTATACTGAGCAAAATTATAAACACAAGTATAGTGTTGGTCCCATCATAAGCTGAAATAAAAGATACCAGAAATGTTCCATAAGCACAAAAAGCTTATTTCTTCTCAAATGTTGTGCACTAATGAGTTTACATCCCGGTTAGTGAGCATTTCTTCTTCGCCTAGATAATCCATCCACTTGACAGGTGTGGCATATCAAGAAGCGGATTAAACAGCATGATCATTACACAACTGCACCTTGTGCTGGGGACAATAGAAGGCCCCTTTAAAACATGCAGTTTTGTCACACAACAAAATGCCACAGATGTCTCAAGTTTTGAGGGAGCATGCAATTGGCAAGCTGACCATAAGCCACGTCCAACGACATTTTAGAGAATTTGTCAGTATGTCCAACCGGCCTCACAACCGCAGACCACGTGTAACCACGAAAGCCCAGGCCCTCCACTTCCGGCTTCTTCACCTGCAGGATCGTCTGAGACCAGCCATCCGGACAGCTGATAAAACTGAGCAGTATTTCTGTCTGTAATAAAGCCCTTTTTTGGGAAAACTCATTCTGATTGGTTGGGCCTGGTTCCCCAGACAGTGGGCTTGGCTCCCAAGCGGATGGGCCTTTGCCCTCCCAGGCCCAACCATGGCTGTGCCCCTGCCCACTCATGTGATATCCATAGATTAGGGCCTAATGAATTTGTTTCAATTGACTGATTTCCTTATATGAACCGTAACTCAGTAAAATCGTTGAAATTGTTGCATGTTGCATTTTTATGTTTTTGTTCAGTATAGTTATGTCATGTCCTTTGCATACAGATGTTATGAATGCTTTATGTAGGTGGTAGAATTTCACCCTAAATAAGGCTGTGATTACTCCTATCCTCCCTCTCTTGATTCTCAAGCTGAAAAGGAAGGAAACATTTGGGACTGTTCTTTGTGGATGAGCTGCTAATCCCTGTCTGATTGTACATGTGATATTACACCAGGCTTGTTATCTCCAGAGACTTCCTGATTCGTTTTCAGGGACTACTGAATTGGTTGAGTGAGATGTGTCCTTACACTGACTTAATAGCTCACCATGTTACCAAATGAGGACTAACAGGTCAATATGATGTTACTAATTAAACACATTTGGGAGCATTAAAATGTACCAGTGCTTATTTTCTTGCCCCCACTTACCTTACGCCAGCTGTGGAAGTTATTGACCGAACTATGCTGACCTGAGTCATGTTTATTAGGCCTTGCAGCAGAAAACGTTTTGCAATTCAAAACAAAAATGTGTGTTTCTTGTTGGACAAATCCAGGTAGTCCCTCCATGTTTATCAGTTGTCCGTTTGGTGCCTAATGAACACAGCCCTGGCCCCTGGGTTTAGCATAGCATTTATTTTCTATGTACTATGTTCTACACCAGGTGTATCGTAGAGACGGAGAACCTGGAAGAGCGGGCAGCGGTGGTGGCGCGTATCATCGAGATCCTGCAGGTGTTCCAGGAGCTCAACAACTTCAATGGCGTGCTGGAGGTGGTCAGCGCCATGAACTCCTCGCCCGTCTACCGGCTAGACCACACCTTCGAGGTGAGGAAGGCCGGAGGGGTTCTTTCTGCAAGAGTTTTTGGTGGTGTTGTTAGGAAATAGTACCAAGACTGTGTTATCACAGTGTCTGGCATTGCATGAATCCAATGAAAATTGCGGTACCAAATAAGTGCCTAGTGTTCATGAGTATTGAAATTAGTACGTCTCTACGTTGAGGTAACATAAAATGACAGATTTCTTATCAATAGAAGCATGACACAATGTGCCTCTGTGTACAATAGAGATGCATCTGTGGGACGAAATATATATACTTGTTTTGACTGTGAACTTCTGCCCCCTCTCCAGCAAATTCCAAGCCGACAGCGGAAGATTCTGGAGGAGGCCCACGAACTGAGCGAGGACCACTACAAGAAGTACCTGGCAAAACTACGCTCCATCAACCCCCCCTGCGTCCCCTTCTTTGGTGTGTTCTAGAGCAGTGTTTCTCAACCTTTTTGAGACTAGTGACCAGGAAGCTATGGTCCCTTTTGTGTCAGGGACTCACAAGTAATGTACAGGTTGTTTTGTTTTTTTTGTATACAGCAGTACTGTGTGTCTAAGACAATTTCCCCCTCGGGAACATTGAAGTTGATCCTGTCCTATTCTAGGGTTTTTCTTTGGAGGACCACTTATATTAAAACTAGTGTTGGTTAACCATCTCGGGGACCGGCCAGCAACATTCCACGGACCGGTGCCAGTCCATGGACATCATCGCTCCGCTCTTTCATGTCTTTTCTTTCTCTCTTCTCAGGGATCTACTTGACGAACATCCTGAAGACAGAGGAAGGCAACCCTGACTTCCTGAAGAGGCATGGCAAGGAGCTGATCAACTTCAGCAAGCGACGGAAAGTGGCCGAGATCACCGGGGAGATCCAGCAGTACCAGAACCAGCCCTACTGCTTACGGGTGGAGAGCGATATCCGGGTGAGGGGCGAAAACAATGATGTCACAAGTTCCGTTGAAGTCGGCTCCCACTATATGGCCAGCCTGCGTAGTCAACATTTTTGTAGAAATTGTAATAATTCCGGCTTTGCAGCATTTTCCGACCCATCGACGTTTCACAAATACCATTTAGTTACGTGGAATATGAATGGGTGTAAATATGAGTAACACAGGGAAGTAATATAACACATGATTGGACTGTTTCCTTTTCACGATTTCAGCTCTACAGTTACCATGTACAGTTGACAGTTTGCCAAGTCATAGCAACCTATTAGTTTTTGTTTAGATATACATTTAGTGATGATCCCTAGCGTCAACTTTAGTCTCATTGACATCAGTGCATGACTAAGTGAAAATTCGACATAAGTGGAAGGTAGGATTCACCACTTAGTAGAGAGTTACTGCCAATCAGCTCCTGACATGTACTATTTGGTTATTTATCAAATTGTCCCCAATCACCCACACCCTTGTCTATCGTCATTAGGACAGCAATGTATATTTCACGATGGATCTTTCTTTCGATCTTTCTGATGACTCCCTCTCCTTTGTATATCACAGAAGTTCTTTGAAAACCTCAATCCAATGGAGGACAAGGCAGAGAAGGAGTTTGCTGACTATCTGTTCAACAAGTCGCTGGAGATCGAGCCTCGGAATGCCCGGTCGTTGCCTCGATTTGTAAGTGTCTTGTTCCTCTCCGATCATAAGGTTCACATGATTATCCTCTCTGTTTGATCAGTTATTGTATTTCAAAAATTTGTTAGGACATTGGATCTTCATGAGTTCAGATGAAAAATACTTTTTGTCAACTATAAAAATAAATACATTTTAGTCATTTAGCAGACTCGACTTACAGTAGTGAATGCATACTTTTTAGTAGTGGCCCCCCCGTGGGAATCGAACCCACAACCCGGATATTGCAAGTGCCATGCTCTACCAACTGAGCCACGGGACCAGACTGGGCCACACTTAAGCATGTGCGGCTCCATGTATACTCTTAAGCAGTGGCGTCTCGTGAAATTTCCGACAAGTGGTGCTGTTGTCAATACGTTGCAAACTGGCAATAAGTAGCTGACAAATAACGCTTATGTAAGTCCACATTTCCAAACGGAATGAGTAGGCTACTACAAATGTTCAACTTATTTGCTAGACTTACAAGCATATGGGAATACAGTAAGAGACAAAAACTTGTGTAGTTTAGTTTTAGCTAACGTCATGGCTCGTTTGACAGTGTCATCTTCTGTGTCTGAACTCACTTCATAACTGACAACAGTCCAGTGTTTTTGTAGATCGTCGCCATCTGGTGTTCAGAGTTATAACTGAAAACCAGGGGCTCTTTGGAAAGGTTCAGTAAGAGCGGCTAGAATCCTATGATAATCAAATTGTATTGGTCACATACACGTGTTTAGCAGATGTTATTGCGGGTGTAGCGAAATGCTTGTAAAATTTTCTAAGGACTAGTAGCAAGGCAGCCCTCTGTTGGCGCCGTTTTTTTAGGTTCCGCAAGGGGTATAGGGATCGCTTTGAATTGCATTGAATTGCATTGAACGCTGGAACTACGCTGCCGATTACAGCAGCACATTTTCTTTTTGAAAAATCGATTTGTAATCTAAATGCAGCTATTTATGTACACAAACTTGATAGTATTACATTTTATAATTATATACATTTTTGTAAATCCATTTTTATCTCATTTGCTGCCAGGTGGGGCGGCGTCCGAGCGCCCTCTATGGACGCAACGCCCCTGCTATTAAGGTAGAAAAAAGACTGACAATTTGTCAGCAGAATTGATACCTATAACAATTACAGGTAACTGCCAAAATAAAGGAAACACTTGAGTAAATGAAGGATATAAAGTATATTGACAACATTTTCTTCCGCACAGGTGTTCCTGAGCTAATTAAGCATTTAACATCCCATCATGCTTAGGGTCATGTATAAAAATGCCCAGTTGCCCATTTTGGCTACCATGGCTAGAAGAAGAGATTGGTGACTTTGAAAGAGGTGTCTCAAAGGTGCATAGAGGGTTTAAAGTGTGTGTGTGTGTGTGTCAGCCACCAGATCTCACCCAATTGAACACATGTGGTAGATTCTGAAGTGTCACCTGAGTCAGCGTTTTCCACCACCGTCAACAAAACAGCAAATTATGGAATTTCTCGTGGAAGAATGGTGTCACATCCCTCCAATAAAGTTCTAAACACTTATAGAATCTATGGTTTATGTTTGTTGGTGTTTATTTTGGTAGTTACCTATAGGTAACACACTAACCAGATAGTTCCCCAATCTTCCGACATTAATTTATCAATTAACTACCAGATAGAAAAGAACCAGCAGCACTTGAGGGCTGAGGGTCTGCAGTTGAGTAGCCCTGACATTATAGTGTTGCCCTGACCCCTCCTTCACCTCTCTTCTCTCTCTCCCTTTCTCCTTTCAGCCCAAGAAGTACAACTGCCCACTCAAGTCGCCCGGCGTGCGCCCGTCCTCGGTGCGCCCGGGCACCATGCGCCACCCGACACCACTGCAGAACGAGCCACGCAAGATCAGCTACAGCCGCATCCCTGACAGCGAGATGGAGAGCGCCGCCTCTGCGCCCAACTCGCCGCGCACGCCCCTCACGCCGCCGCCGGCCTCGGCCGCCTCCAGCTCCACGGACATCGGCAGCGTGTTTGACTCGCCCCAGGGCCCCTCCAGCCCCTTCCACTCCAGTAGGTGGTCCTTCGAGCTGGACGGGGGAGCAGCTTGGGTGGGGATCGTGGCGGAAGGGAGGAGAGGTTGGGTGGGTGGGAGTACAGCTAGAGCTTATAGAGAAAGTTTTTGAGAGTTAAACACAGTTTGAGAGTTTGAATTTAAGGTGGTACCTAAGGAAAATGGTCAAAATGCTTCCTTCCTCCCCTTCTTGGAGTAATCACTGAGCTAAGGTAAGTGATTAGCTAGGTGAATGCAGTGTTCCACTTCTTAGCTTTCACCAATCCAGTCATGTCAGATCAGTGATTACTCCAAGGAAGGAAGGAAGAATGCATGCAAGACCAGTCAGAGTGCAATTGAGTGTTATCGCTGTGAAATGTTTGGCGCCGACATGGATAATGACAGTATTCCAATTTATTTACAGTATATTGTTCTGAGCACAGCCAAAGGAACACAACCTCTTGCCCTAAAGATACTAACCCATTTTACATTACCCTGTAACTCGCATTATACCAGTAACTTTCCCATTTTCAGAACTCCGTTGTAACATGGCTTGTGTGTGTGTGTGGGGGGGGGGGGGTGATGACACCCGCAGTCCTTTCAGAATTGTGAACAGTGAATACATAAACGGGTTAATGGGTGATAGGTCCAGTGGTCCGAAATGAAACTGGTCCATCCGCATCAGTCTCTCCTCCTCTCAGGGCCTTTTCTCTTTTCTCTCCTCCTGCCTCTCCCTCCGTCCAGACTGCGACAGCATCTTTGCCCCGGTCTCTTTACCACAACACGGCCCACGTTAGTATGACCCTCTCAAAGCCAGCCTACCTGTTGTCAGTGAACCCCCCCCCCCCCCGCACACACACACACACCCCATCCAAGCAACTACATCAACTCACCCCCCCGTCTCTCACTCATTCTGACCCTCCCAAGCCCAACTTGCCTCTCCCTACCTGCATGCAACTGACATCCACCTCATTGCTCCAATCTCTGCACACTGTTGCGCCTGTCCATCTCCATGGCAACGAATGTTCATCTGTGTGTGAGTTTCGTAGCTCCAAGTAGACGTTGCCCACGGGTACAGCTCTAGGATCAGTTTACCTCTCTCTGAATACCGACCCTAACCAGGCTACTAACCAGCTAAACTGACCCTAGATCAGTGTCACCCCCTTCTGTTCTCCTGTCCTGAATTCCTTGTCACTGTGAGGTTTTGCTCTAAGCATCCTTGTACAATATCACTCTGTGGTGTGTAGTTAGTTATTGAAGTTGGTCGACGTGATTGCCTCGAACATAATACTTTAGGGGTGTCATTTGCATACCCTTCCCGAAAGGAGAGTGTCTATTACCCATCCAATCCTCATCCTCTATTCTAAATGTTTTCATTTTGCTTGTTTTTTTACTCCATTCTTCGTGGGCCTGAATGTCTGGAGAAATTGTCTGATTTAAGACCTAGGAAACAGTCAAGCAAAAGAGAGAACCCCCCCAGACACTGTTGCCCATCCCTGAGTTGTAGAGTCCTGTATGGGATGAATTAGGGTTAAATATGTGTAATTACTCTCTTCCTGTAAGACTTAATTTGAGTTCCTGATTTCCTTCTATTCCAGGGTCCTCCTCAGTTTCCTCCATGGTGAGTCTCCACAGGAGCACTGAAGACGCCACCGTCCCCCCGCCTGTGCCCCCTCGCAGACGCCCCGAATCCGCCCCCGCTGAATCTTCCCCTTCGAAGGTGACTCTATTTTGACGTTTGCTACCTAATGTTGTTCTGAGACTGTACCATTAGGAGGATTCTCGATTGATTTATTCAAGAATGTAGATGTGGAATGCTAAATATCCAATGAAACACAACTAAGTTGCGCTGTCAGTTATTTGCTAGAGATTTAGATGACAATTTTGAGATTTTGTCGAGTCGTTCTCCCACACTCTTCATATCGTTTGTGTTTCTCCTTCTTTCTCCTTTTCCATCTGTGCGTCTCTCACATTCCAGATGATGTCCAAGCACTTGGACAGCCCCCCCGCCATCCCACCGCGGCAGCCCACCACCACCAAGGTCTACTCACCGCGCTACTCGCTCTCGACCGAGCGCACCTCCTTGTCGGAGCCGCCTGACAGCCCACCCACCCTACCACCGCGGGAGCCCGTGAGAACGCCGGACGTCTTCTCCAGCTCCAACAGCCCCCTGCACCTGCAGCCACCCCCGCAGGGCCGCATCCGCAGCAGCGAACCCACGCTGAGCCAGACCTTCTTCCCCTCCTCGCCGTTCGGCCCGCTCACCCCGCCACCACCCCCGACTCCCTCGCCCTCGCTGGGGCCGCGCAAGCACCTGCCCTCCCCGCCCTTACCACTGCTGGGGCCCGGCAGCCCAGACTGCTGCGGCGACTCAGCCCTCCTCCCTCCGGGGGGTGCAGCTGGCCCCCCTGTGCCCCCCCGCCAGAGCACCAGCAGCGCTGCTGCCCAAGCCATCCCCAAGCTCCCCCCCAAAACGTACAAAAGGGAGTCTGTGTCATACCCGTCCCTAGCGCATCGAGACGGCCCGACCCTGCTGGAGAATGCCAACCCCTTTTAAAAAGACTTGTGTATGTAATCTGGGGCAAATGATTGAACACTAAAGACTTGGACAAAAAACAACATTAATTGTGATGTTGACTTTGAGAAGAAAAAAATGACAATACCAGTGTAGGTTCTTAGCTACCTGGAAAAATAATCATGTGCCCTTATAAAAAAAAAATACTTAAACGAAAGATGATTGTCCTTTTTCATTCGTGTAGACCATTTGGAGATTCCCTATAAAAATCCTTTCGGGGGGGGGGTATCTTACTGTTTGTTTTGTTGTGTGTGTTTGTATGTACAGTATGTCGTTTGTCATTGTCCAATGTTTATTTCATTATTTCATATTTTTTAAGTGAATCGATTGCAGCATTACTTGTCTATGAGCTCGGTGGCCTACCCATGCACATACAGCTTGAACCGTAATAAACCATGAGCAAATACCACACAAGTCCACTGCACTCTGGAGGACGGAACGATAAAGACTACAGCCCAGTTTGTACAGACTCCAGGAGAAATCCACAAACTTAATAGTGTTTTAACTCCCTGTGTATGGGCTAAACGATCTACTAAAGTGGCCCATATTGACCAGAGACGGACCAGAGAGGACTCAAGCTATCACGGTGTTGCAAACCCATTCAACTCCCCCATAACAAATGTCTGTCGTTCAATCCACCTCACTCAGATGGAAAAAGGAACTTGGGAAATCATGTTGTTAGATGGTGTTTAAGGCTTTGTGTAGAGACTCAGTCCGAGGCGAGCGTTTTTTTTTTTGTGCCAGTAGATCGACCAGAGTACCATGATTTAAGGCAGGGTTTCCCAACCTCGGTCCTGGGTGCATGTTTTTTTTTTTTTGCCTTAGCACTACACAGCTGATTCAAATAATCAAAGCTTGATGATGAGTTGGATTATTGAATCAGATGTGTAGTGCTAGGGCAAAAAAACTAAATGTGGGGGGCCCAGGACCGAGTTTGGGAAACCCTGATTCAAGGTACCCATCCACACCAAAGAGGTACTTTTCAAGAAACACAATAAGTGATTGTTCTTAAGTTTGTGTTAGTACTTTTATGTTCTGATTCATTTCTGCCAATGAGTATGTAAAGAAAATTACGATTTGACTTCTTTAAACAAGGGAATAAAAGTGTTTCTACCACTCTATGCAGTAGGTCCGCTATGAAACTAGTTAGAATATATTTGTTTAATGGTCACTGATCTGACTGAAGCTGATTGAGTTATGTACTGGAGACCTTGCTCTATCAGTGACAGAAAGAGTCTGTATGGAAATGTAGTTGCTAATTGTTTACCTCAAACTTCAGCTTGTGTATATGCCCCATACATGCAAGACTCATTTTAAGGTTTTTACATTTTAGTCATTTAGCAGACACTCTTATCCAGAGCAACTTACCGTATGAGTGCATATGTTTTTCGTACTGGTCCCCCGTGGGACTCGAACTCACATCCTTGGCATTACAAGCGCCGTGCTCTACCAAATGAGCCACATGTTACAATTTCTTAACTCATGAAACCACACAATCCTTAGTTTTAGCCTACAATATGATTTTGCTCATGGGTGTCAGGAGATACGCCCCTTTCTGTCCAATGAGGTCATTTCTGGGCACGGTTCGAATTACACAGGCAATACACAGTCAATTCAGGGGACCCCTTTTGACTCAAGTGCACCCCAGAGGCAAGCGTTCCATATAACCCAATTTTGAAAGGAAGGATGAAGGGATGCCTTTTTAAAGCATCCAAAAAGGGCCATAGCAAAATGCAGTTGAATTGCTGGCGCTACCTAGATGGCTAAATATGAATGACTAGCCACAACGAATTGACTTTGTCCTTATTTTGCTTGATCATGAATACAATCCATTTAATCATAGGTAGACCACACTCCAGTCAAATGTTACCAACTCACTATGGAATGGTCATATATTAACAGTACATCTTGAGTACACATTTTAATTAAGAGAACAATAGCCTGTGACTGTGGCAATAGTTTATGTATGTGAAATCAAACTATTTGGTTTATTTGAAGAAGTGCAAGTGTTCCACCTTCAGGTTATACTATGGTTTGTTCCCTAGGGTCAAAATGTGGCCTGTGAGTCACCCAAATGGCACCCCATTCCAGACACAGTGCACTACTTTTGACGAGCCCTAAGTATCCTGGTCAAAAGTAGTGTACTATATAGATTCCGTTTGGGACACACCCAATAGCCTGAAGTAGTTAACCTGGGTTTGTTGTCTTCATTGTAATCATTCTTGGCTATTCTCCCAGGTTTCTTCCAAACGGACAAAGTGCCATAGGGTCATCCTGTCAGTTGCTTCTAAAAACATGTTATTTTTCTGGCCCATACACGGCTGGAGTTTGAGAATCATAGAAATCGAATGACTAGAACGTGCATTCACATTCAAGTCACGTTCCGCGATGGGTCAACTGACGGCAATATCAGTGTACCAATATCTAGGAAAGTAATAATGACCTTTTTAAGGAAAGTTACTTGAGTTTAGCGACCAGGTTGTATGTGTGTTCTGTATGTATGTGATCATCTCATTGACAGTGACTCTGGTGTTTACCAGCAATACTGTGAAAAAGCCTTGGCAATAGAGACCTCTTTAACCCACAACACATTGCTGCAGTGTCAGAAACAATAATTGTGCCACGTCGGTAATAAACGATGAGTAAAGGAATTTGTTTCACTGCTATGTTGAGTTAGAATGTCAACAGACACTCATATTTCACTGTCACGTTAAACTACATACACACTCAGGTTAGGAATACCCGTTTAGCCATTAGTCAAATGGGGCGCTTAGGGGATAATTGGTTGACTGATTAATGTTAGAGTTGTACTGAAGTTCCTGACTCGGTGCAGCTGGTCACCTAGAGACTGTGGCTAATATGTGTGATTTGAGTGTTTCTGATAGTATTGGGAATTGATTACGCCGTTTCAGGAGGAACCTTTAATCATACGACACATCCCATACACAGCTGGAGTCTTTCTAAGCAGTAACTTCCGGGCTCAACCTTCCATCATCTTGCCCAATCAGGCTTCCTGCACAATGTGGGTGACAGCTCACACCCTGTCGTAAATTAAAGGAGAGGAGAGAGAACATCACTCCAAATTTAATTGAGAAATGTTTTTTGTCTACACAGAGGTTTCCCGCCTGATCTCTTAACACGTTCTAAAGTGAATACTAGAAAAATATTCCTAACAGAGAACGTGGGGAATGGTTTTTATTTTGTGATATTAAGTGTTATAAAGGAAATACTGTAACTTGGAAAGCATATACACTACATGTACGGAGTCTCCATCCTTTACATTGAGCATGAAATATGAACAATTATGAATGTTTTTTTAAGATATGAATTTGATTTTAGGAGCCATGAGATCAGATAATTTGTGTCCTATAAACTTTGCACATTAAGTAGCCACGCCCCTAGTGAGGTCAGAGAGCGTGTCAGCCTGACGGAACCGTCCCTTTCGATCAGAGTGCATAAAAGGATTGGTAAAGAAACAACAGCGAGATCAGAAAAGCATGAAGTGGGAGCTACACGTTTAAAATGGTTGGAACTTTGAACCTCAACACGAGGTGAAGAAAGTAAACTCACCTCCGAGACCAGAACATCGCCAGGCTGCAGCTGCACGTGTAACGTGGTTTGAACCCTGAATACCAACACAAGGGGAGAAGACAACTCAACTCTCAGACAATCACTGGTATGGCTGATTAGCTGTCCTAAGAAAAGTGAATTTAAGTGGATCCATTCTACTATTCAAACCAACGTATTCTACTTCTCTCCTCACCACTGAGAACCATCTACACAGCTGGCTAGGCTATCTTCAAGTAAGCTTCAGGAGCAAATGGAAAGTAGAATAAACTCTGTAGTTCTGTTCAGGACTACACGACAATTTTAACGGGCAGAGGAGCACAACAGTAGAAGAGACGGATGAACGACACCTTTTAGACAATCGGAGCCTTACAAGCGTGCCGCGAAAAGGCCCAACAGTGAACCAAGGCATTGACACGTACATTCATGATTTCTTACTCCAAACGGGTGGCAGTTTGGTTTCAAAGTATATGATTACTGTGAGATTAGTTTCTAAAATGTATCAATGATAAATGTATTTTTTCTCTCTCTCCCCCCCCTCTCCATCTCCTTTTGTAAAAAGCAACCAAATTGTGTCAGTCCACTAGGGACCTTTTCCTAATGTATTAAGTATGTATGTTTATCCTCTGTTATCATTTAGTTAGCTAGTAAATAAACAATTAAACCAATTTGTGTAGTACTGAATCATAAGTAAGATTGGTTTTTTTGCAGAAGCAGGAGGTTACGACTGTTCAGAATGATGATATAATGCGAAGTTATGATTATCACGTCAACTGTTTTATGGATGTGATAGGTAAAGACCTTTAGAGTTTAATTCGGGAGATGGTAACTCTAAACAACCGCTCTTATGATGCCCCAAATCCTAATGAGTTAATTGTTAGATTACTAATTTAATTGGGTAACAATTAAACATAGTTGATAAGATAAATAACAATCATCAGATTAATGAAAGTAAAGTCACGGCTCAACACAGTCTGCAACCGGGGGCTGATCCAGCCGGGAGGCCAGCTACCAACCTCAGTCCACGGCCCGGGGGCTGGCCACTCATACCATACTCCATCTACTACCACCCCTTCCAACATGTTTGTCAGATGGCGAAAAGCCAAACTAGTGAAATTTGGTTTCCCGTAATGATATTACATCACAATGACCTTGGTTTATCTGGAATGACGCCACTAGTCTGTCTGTCCCTCTTGCCGCCCCCCACTCCCATCCCACCCCTCCTCCCCATACCCCATACCTCAAACCTGAAAATATAAATAATAGGTTCCCTTAACCGAGCTTGCTCGTTGTGCTGGGTAGGCAGAAATAGAACTTTCTGACCAATGGAATGCTTTAAAAAGGGAAAACTCCCCCTACATGGCATGCTGGGTGAGCTGAATTGACACACAAAAACATTTAAGTATTGCTAACACAGATAGAGGATTCCGACACAGACAGCACTAAGGGATAATCAGGTACCTGGGTGTTCTGTGTTCCTCAACAAACAAAATGTTTAGCCTGTTTTAAGAGTCTATACATGTGTTATGATTGATTCCTTATTAAAGTTTATAAACTCAGCAAAAAAAGAAACGTCCTCTCACTGTCAACTGTGTTTATTTTCAGCAAACTTAACATGTGTAAATATTTGTATGAACATAACAAGATTCAACAACTGAGACATAAACTGAACAAGTTCCACAGACGTGACTAACAGAAATGGAATAGTGTGTCCCTGAACAAAGGGGGGTCAAAATCAAAAGTATTTGCCAGTTCTTGCTGTGAAATGTTACCCCACTCTTCCACCAAGGCACCTGCAAGTTCCCAGACATTTCTGGAGGAAATGGCCCTAGCCCTCACTCTCCGATCCAAAAGATCCCAGACGTGCTCAATGGGATTGAGATCCGGGGCTCTTCACTGGCCATGGCAGAACACTGACATTCCTGTCTTGCAGGAAATCACACACAGAACGAGCAGTATGGCTGGTGGCATTGTCATGCTGGAGGGTCATGTCAGGATGAGCCTGCAGGAATGGTACCACATGAGGGAGGAGGATGTCTTCCCTGTAACACACAGCGTTGAGATTGCCTGCAATGACAAGCTCAGTCCGATGATGCTGTGACACACCGCCCCAGACCATGACGGACCCACCACCTCCAAATCGATCCCGCTCCAGAGTACAGGCCTCGGTGTAATGCTCATTCCTTCGACGATAAACGCGAATCCGACCAGCACGCCTGGTGAGACAAAACTGCGACTCGTCAGGGAAGAGCACTTTTTGCCAGTCCTGTTTGGTCCAGCGACGGTGGGTTTGTGCCCATAGGCGACGATGTTGCCGGTGATGTCTGGTGAGGACCTGCCTTACAACAGGCTTACAATCCCTGTCCAGCCTCTCTTAGCCTATTGAGGACAGTCTGAGCACTGATGGAGGGATTGTGCGTTCCTGGTGTAACTCGGGCAGTTGTTGTTGCCATCCTGTACCTGTCCCGCAGGTGTGATGTTCGGATGTACCGATGCTATGCAGGTGTTGTTACACGTGATCTGCCACTGCGAGGACGATCAGCTGTCCGTCCTGTCTCCCTGTAGCGCTGTCTTAGGCGTCTCAAAGTACGGACATTGCAATTTATTGCCCTGGCCACATCTGCAGTCCTCATGCCTCCTTGCAGCATGCCTAAGGCACGTTCACGAGGATGAGAAGGGACCCTGGGCAGTTTTCTTTTGGTGTTTTTCAGAGTCAGTAGAAAGGCCTCTTTAGTGTCCTAAGTTTTCATAACTGTGACCTTAATTGCCTACCGTCTGTAAGCTGTTAGTGTCTTAACGACCGTTCCACAGGTGCATGTTGTCGTGGTAATTTCCTGTATTACTCAATAATGAGAGCCAACCACACACAAGTCAGAGTTATATTATAAAGTCCATCTTTAATAATATATGAGCTTCACCATAGCCCTTTTTGACTCTCAGATCAATTCATTGTCTATAAATGAATTATCTGAGAGTGTCTACAAAACAATTCTTTGTATCATTTATAGCCAAGATACACCCCTCTCAACTTACAAAGAACCTTTTACTTGAAAGAGGAGTATCCCATAGCTAGATAGCATTAGCTATAAATTATCGTTCAGTTTGGTCTCCTAAAACAAGATTTCAATCTCGTGCTTGGTACCAAAACATTACCTCATCTAATGGCATATATCAATTGTCAATTCTAGATACAACCATGTCAAATACACCCCCTTCTGGATAAGCTCAGAAAAGACAGTGATTCTCTAGGTCATATACCATGAAAGATAAGTTGAACACATCAGAGAGGTAATATAATGGTTCCAGACACTGCCATACTCCTCCCCTCTCTGGGCCCAAGTGACTTTTCCCTAGAGAGAAAGGCCAATGCAACTGCCCACAGTATAGTCCAAAGGGAACCATTCTAATGACAAGTATCTCACAAGCATATGATGAAATAACATCTTATCTATGTTACCTAACTAATTCTGATTCAGCCACGACAATGTTCATTAATTGTTATGGTTCATTGAAAAGGATGGGAAACAGTGTTTAAAGCCTTTACAATGAAGATCTGTGAAGTTATTTGGATTTTTACAAATTATCTTTGAAAGACGGTCCTGAAAATGGGACGTTTCTTTTTTTGCTGAGTTTATATGTTTATATCTGTTTATTCTAATGGTTTTACCATCTGTTAAATTGTGTGCAGTGTGTGTATTGACACAGTGTTGACTCCGTGCGCGCGTGCGTGTGTGTGTGTGTGATACTCCAGTGTGTTTCAGATGTCTGCAGCTATGAGGGGGGTTGTCCTTCTCTTTATGCTTTCTCTCTGGCCTGGAGACAAGGTGGATGCTCTGATCAGTGAAACAAATTTATCAAAACTGATTACAGAGATGAAAAAGTGAGTACTTCTCTGTTTTGTTGTAACTATATAGTCTCTGTTTTAAAACCACACTTCTTATTACCCAAAGAATCCCTTGCATTAATATACTATACATGAATATACTCAGAACAATAAGATGCACTGAAAATCTTTAAGCTACAAGATGACTACAGTTGAGGCCTATCATCGTGGGGCACAATGTTGTACTTTATTGGCTGTGACATTACATAAAACCCATCTTCTCTGTGTCAAGTGCCCATTCCAAATCGACCCCAACATCTGTGAAGTTGAAGAGCTCTGGAAGACTACTTAGTTATAACACACAATGTAATACTGTAGCTCAATGTGTGAAGATAAGATTCCCTTATGTATTGTTGGAAGGGTTGGACGGTATCCAGATTTTCATATTGTCATACCATCCTTCTCTCATACTGGTATAGTTAAGCAATAAGGCACGTGGGGGGGGGGGGGTTGGTATATGGCCAATATACCACGGCTAAGGGCTGTTCTTAAGCTCAACACATTGCAGAGTGCATGGACATGGACACAACCCTTAGCCATATATCACAAACCCCCGAAGAGCCTTATTGCTATTATAAACTGGTTAACAATGTAATTAGAACAGTAAAAATAAATGTTTTGTCATACCTGTTGCATACGGTCTGATATACCACAGCAAAAAAGCACCATTGGCATCTATACCAGAATGCTAACAACATTTGCATAAGTAATAGCGAATTTCAATGGAGGCTGCTCGCTGAATATGCTGACGAAAATAAACCAATTGCAAAGACATGCAATCCAGCTTATAAAGTAAAAGATACAGTACAAGTCACGCCCTGACCTTAGAGATCCTTTTTATGTCTCTATTTGGTTGGGTCAGGGTGTGATTTGGGGTGGGTATTCTATGTTCTTTCGTTTTATTATTTGTATTTACATGTTTAGGCCGGGTAGGGTTCTCAATCAGGGACAGCTGTCTATCGGTGTCTCTGATTGAGAACCATACTTTTTCCCACCTGTCTTGGTGGGAAGTTAACTTTGTTTGTGGCACATAGCCCTTAAGCTTCACTGTTGTTTTGTATTGTTTATTGTTTTTGTCTGCGTCATTTTTATAAAGGAATATAAACGCTCACCACGCTGCACTTTGGTCCACTTCCTTCAACGGCCGTGACAGTACCAGTCAAATGTTTGGACACACATACTCATTCAAGGGTTTTTATTTATTTTTACTATTTTCTACATTGTAAAATAATAGTGAAGACATCAAAAGTATGAAATAATATATTTGGAATCATGTAGTAACCAAAAGAGTATTAAACAAATCAACATATATTTAGTATTTTTGATTCTTCAAAGTAGCCACCCTTTGCCTTGATGACAGCTTTTCACATTCTTGGCATTCTCTCAACCAGCTTCACCTGGAATGCTTTTCAAACTGTCTTGAAGGAGTTCCCACATATGCTGAGCACTTGTTGGCTGCTTTTCCTTCACTCTGCAGTCCAACTCATCCCAAACCATCTCAATTGGGTTGAGGTCGGGTGATTGTGGAGGCCAAGTCATCTGATGCAGCACTTTATCACTCTCCTTGGTGAAATAGCCCTTTCACAGCCTGGAGATGGGTTGGGTCATTGTCCTGTTGGAAAACAAAAAATGATAGTCCCACTAAGCCCAAACCAGATGGGATTGCGTATCACTACAGAATGCTGTGGTAGCCATGCTGGTTAAGTGTGTCTTGAATTCTAAATAAATCACAGACAGTGTCACCAGTAAAGCACCATTACACCTCCTCCTCCATGCTTCATGGTGGGAACCACACATGCAGAAATCATCTGTTCACCTACTCTGCGTCTCACAAAGACACGGAGGTTGGAACCAAAAATCTCACGTTTGGACCAAAGGACAGATTTCGACCAGTCTAATGTCCATTGCTCGTGTTTCTTGGCCCAAGCAAGTCTCTTCGTCTTATTGGTGTCCTTTGATAGTGGTTCCTTTGCAGCAATTTGACCATGAAGGCCGGATTCACGAAGTTTCCTCTAAACAGTTGATGTTGAGATGTGTCTGTTACTTGAACTCTGTGAAACATTTATTTGGGCTGCAAGTTCTGAAGCTGGCAACTCTAATGAACTTGTCCTCTGCAGCAGAGGTAACTCTGGGTCCTCCTTTCGTGTGGCGATCCTCATTAGAACCAGTTTCATCATAGCGCTGGATGGTGTTTGTGACTGCTCTTGAAGAAACTTTTAAAGTTCTTGACTGGCGTTTCCCTTTGCTTATTTGAGCTGTTCTTGCCATAATATGGACTTGGTCTTTTACCAAATAGGGCTATCTTCTGTATACCCCCATATCTTGTCACAACAAAACTGTTTGTCTCAAATGCATTAAGAAAGAAAGAAATTCCACAAATTAACTTTTAACAAGGCACACCTGTTAATTGAAATGCATTCCAGGTGACTACCTCATGAAGCTGGTTTCGAGAATGTCAAGAGTGTGCAAAGCTGTCATCATGGCAAAGGGTGGTTATTTGAAGAATCTCAAATATAAAATATATTTTGATTTTGTTTAACACTTCTTTGGTTACTACATGATTCCATACGTGTTATTTTATTGTTTTGATGTCTTACTATTATTCAACAATGTAGAAAATAGTAAATAAAAATAAAAACATTTGAATGAGTAGGTGTGTCCAAGCTTTTGACTGGTACTGATTAAAGGTAGGAGCTACCGAATGTCCTTTTGTGTGAGTTTGGACATTTACAAGCGAATGTGAACCAGAGACATTGTGCAAATGTCTTTATTTTTTTTGCATTGTTTGATAACTTATTTTGTACTTAATGTTGCTGCTACCGTCTCTTATGACCGAAAAGAGCTTCTGGACATCAGAACAGCGATTACTGACCTCGAATTGGACGAGATTAATAACCATAGTTGGTAGTGAGTGGAAAAGCCAAGCGGAGGCTTCACATTTATACATCTGGTGAAATATCTGCCTCGTTGCTCTATCTGTGTATATAGGCTATGCTGAGTCTGGAGTTGCTAGGGCAATGGGCCTGCCTGCTCTGAGAATAGGGGAAAGAAGATAGGAGAATAGGGGAGAGGAGAAGATAAGACTGAAGAAGGAAAAAGGGCCAAGAACAGAGAGAAAAACCCCAAGGATTTCAAGATAGTGGCAGCAATACAAATAACTCATCCAAAAGGCTTTGACTTCTCAAACATGGCAATTAGCTAACACAATATGATGCCCCATCACCTTATTAATTCAGCCACTTACTTAGATTAAAGGGCAAGTTAAATTTAAGGGTTACATTAATACAGAATTCTGTGTTTTTCAAGCAGGAAAAAAAATATAAAACGCATAAGAAATATCTTGCTGCGTTTTGTAAACGCAGAAATTAAAACGCTTCTTATTGTAATTTATGCTCGGCATCAGACTAATTTCGTGGTTCAGTTGCACTTCTCCACTCAGATGAGAATTCACAAACAGGCATTCTATGAGTGATTTGTAGCTATACTGAACAAAAATATAAACCCAACATGCAAAAATGTCAACGAGTTTACTGAGATACAGTTCATATAAGGAAATCAGTCAATTGAAATAAATAAATGAGGCCCTAATATATGGATTTAATATGACTGGGCAGGGACGCAGCCATGGGTGGGCCTGGGAGGGCATAGTCCCACCCACTGGGGAGCCAGGCCCAGCCAATCAGAATGAGTTTTCCCCACAAAAGGGCTTTATTACAGACAGAAATACTCCTCAGTTTTATGGCTGGTCTCAGACGATCCTGCAGGTGAAGAAGCCGGAAGTGGAGGTCCTGGGTTAGCGTGGTTACAGGTGGTCTGCGGTTGTGAGACCGGTTGGACGTACTGGCAAATTCTCTAAAACGAAGTTGAAGGCTGCTTATGGTAGAGAAATGAACATAAAATTCTCTGGCAACAGCTCTGCCGGACATTCCTGCAGTCAGCAGGCCAATTGCACACTCCCTCAAAACTTGAGACATCTGTGGCATTGTGTTGTGTGACAAAACTGCATGTTTGAGAGTGGCCTTTTATTGTCCCCAGCACAAGGTGCACCTGTGTAATGATCATGCTGCTTAATCAGCTTATTGATATGCCACACCTGTCAGGTGGAAGGATTATCTTGGCAAACAAGAAATGCTCACTTACAGGGATGTAAACAAATTTGTGCACAAAATTTGAGAGCAATAAGCTTATCCACCTTATTGACCACATTAAGAAGGAAAATGAGAAGGGGAACTATACAGGTATGGTCATGATATACTTGCAAAAAGCTTTTGACACTGTGGACCATGATATTATCCTGAAGAAACTGAAATACATGGGTCTAAATTATGTAGCAGTGAATTGGTTTAGGTCTTATCTGACCAACAGAACACAAGTATGTAATGTTGGTGATGTTCTGTCAGAGGCCAAAGAAATATCTCGTGGAGTACCGCAGGGATCTATTTTAGGGCCTCTCTTATTTCTTATATACGTTAATGATATTCCAGATACAGTAAAGGGGAAATTCCTGCTTCATGCTGATGATTCAGCCATACTGGTATCAGGGAAGGATGCAGTTTACATAGAGGAGACCCTGAGTAAGGAATTGCATTTTGTTAGAGATTGGTTGTCTGACAACAAATTGTCACTACATTTGAGGAAAACTGAATCGATTTTGTTTGGAACAAAACGTAGATTGCTTAAGGCTGACAAGATAATGGTAAACTGCGCAGGCAAGGAGATTGAATCTAAAACAAGTGTATCTTATCTTGGTGTGTTCCTAGATCTTTCCCTTTCCCCAGACCTGATTGCTGCTAAAATGATTTCTAAAATGGCAAACAAATTGACATTTTTATATCATAACACTAGATATTTTAACATTAAAGTTAAGAAACTGCTCGTCTCAACCTTGAATCAGTGTAATTTTGATTACGCCTGCTCTGCTTGGTATAGTGGGTTCTCAGAAAAGCTGAAAAACAGAATGCAGGTCAAGCAAAATAATGTTATCAGGTATATGCTGAATGTCCCCCCTAGAACCCACATAGGGGTACAGGAGTTCCGGGAGGTGAGCTTGTTGCCTTTGGAGTCCAGAGTGGACCAACTTGAACTAAACCATATGTTTGACATCTTAAATGTTCATGCCCCAGGTAACATGAAAAACCACATTGATATGGTCTATAACCAACACAGTCACAATACCAGAGCTAGTGTTATGTCATGTACAATCCCAAGAGTAAACAGTACTGCGAGGAGCACAGTTTTCCAAACAGGCATTTGTCTATGGAATAGCCTGCCCTTGGAGATCAAGCAAAGAAAAAGTAAAAATAGCTTTGAAAAGCAGGCAAAGGTTTTCATTTGGACAAGGTTGTCTAAGTAAGGGAAACCACTCCACTGTCCCTTGTACCCCCTTACTGCTGGTCAGGTGTATTATTTGAAGGATCGGTATGATGTGCAATGAATAGATTGTTTTAATGTGAAATTAATATTGTTGATTTTTAAGGTTAGGGAGAAGTGCAGTGATTAGTGACACATTTTAGGATGTCAATATAAATGAATGTATTTATGGTTGGTTGTAATTTTGTCTTGTCTTTTAATCATTATATGTGTTGTTTATTTTTACCATCGAGGGCCACTTTGGAAACAAGCGTTTTAATTAAATACTTTCCAGTGATATCCTCTGGGTCCACATTGTGCATTTTGTTGTTTAAGTCTGTTGGCCAAAATAAATTAAATTTAAAAAAAAAAAGCTTTGTGTGCGCATGGAACATTTCTGGGATCTTTTATTTTAGCTCATGAAACACAGGACCAACACTTTACAGGTTGTGTTTATGTCTTCGTTCAGTATACATTTCTCCAGTACTTTTCTCGGTGTAGCCAGCCTACTTTACTCTGGTACGATTAACTTTAAGCAAAACGTTAGAAAATGTAGCAGGCTACGTTCTTCCTATGATAAACATTAGATGGCCGGGCATTGTTTTTGCATAAAAGAATTTGCTTTTTCAATGTAATTTAATTTTCTGCCAGCCAAATAACATGGCACTTCTTTTGTCATCTGATGAAAATGAAGCTATTTTTCTGCTGTGTTGCGCTAATGTCTTTTCTGTGAAGAAAAACTGTAGTTGCATATCCCTGATCACTCTATTGATGCAAACTTTTAATATAAAATGCGACCCCTGTCAATACCCACCTGGACTCACCTGCTTCCGCTTTCTCCCATTGTGCTATTTACAAACAAACCCGTGACTAGGTCAACTGTTCTGGGGAACTAAGGTAAGCGTCATAATGTAAAATAATGTAACAGGGGTCAAATAAAAAAACGTGATCTGCTTTATCTCTTAACATTTTGCACGAGATGACTGCAGGTATTTACTTAAAAAGTAGCCACAAGTATTAAAATATATTGGGGAAAAAAACATCCTGTGGCTTTTTCCAAATACACCGGTGTACAGTATACCGCCCAAGCCTAATTATCGGAGATTTATTCAAGTTTTATCAAGTAAAGTGATTTAGGATTAAAGATTCATAACATAGATTTTATAGGCACAGGTATTTTATTGGTCTTTTTTTTATAGATATTTAAGTGTAGCGGGAGAGATGCAACTATTGGTTTGTAAGTAACAGTGCACGTTTAATTACAAAAGTTCATTACAAAATTACAAAAAAGGTATCTTTAGAACCAAAACTTCACATTTCTAAATGTTGCCAACTGTTTGCTTTGTGATAGCAATGTCCATTGTTGAATATGATTATAGTAACATTTGAACCATCAACAATCCAAAGCATTTTAAGTGTCTCTCAGTTCATCCCAACAGTCTAGAGTGGCTTTCCCTCCTCCTCTCCTCGACCTTCACTTATCTAAAAACGTGGGATAGGTGAAAGACACATGGCCAAGACCCAATTCCCAGTCCATTTTTTCCCCCACATAGAGGCAGATGAAGGAGACGAGACCCTTTTAGACTATTGACATCCACTATGAGCCGGTTTCCCTGACACAGATTAAGCTTAGTCCTGAACTAAAAAGCTATTTCAATGGAGATCAAGAAAATAGACAATGTATTTTATTCCAGGACTCGGCTGAGCCTGATCTGTGTTTGAGAAAATATCCCTATATATCAAAGTGAATCCTTCATCAGGAGTTGGCAGGCTGGTCTGGAGATGAATCAGGGTTGCTCTCCACCAGGCTCTGCACTCGGGCCAGGATGATCTCGTTGGAGCTACTACAGTCTTCCGCTCCGTAGGGGGCGCTCACTGTCAGCACGTTGGCCACGCACAGCATCTCGCCCTTCTCTTCCACGGGGATGCGGTTCTTTTCCAGCCACAGGCGGAGGCTCTCTTTCCTGTGCCTCACTTCTTCCGGGCCAAGGGTGTGGGCTCCTGGGGGTGTGAAAATGACCCTCAGTCGCCCCGCCGTTTCTTCATTGCCCTCCTGGAGGACCTCTACTTCCTGTACTGCATGGCCTGTCACAACTCGGACCGTCGGTGTGCCTCCTTTCTCCTGGAAGGTCACTAGGACTATACTGGGGGAGGGAAAATAGGTAATGCATTGAGTGTCAACTCAGCCGATATACACCCCTTTCAAAGCAACAATCCTGGTATTGTCTATGACTGAGTCACATCAAATATATCACACTGTAGCTAGGGATAGCAGTTACGAAGTATGATGCTCAAATTTAGGTCTCATAACAGAGTGGTGTAGTCACTCGTCACTGTTGTAGCTAGGTACCACACTATATAAGTGGGAGAAAAAACTGACAAATCAGTGCATTGGTGTATTATTTTCATATGATAGTTTAAGCTATCCATCAACAAACTGTGCACATGGCCATGGGGAAGAGTACTGGGAAGGTGACGAAGTTACCTGGCAGATACTGGATCAACGGTAAAAACCCAACCATGATGTTGTTGTTTCTCGTGCACTGTCACTTTGACCTCTTTGTTGACATATTTACACCACTCCAGTGGCTTCAGTTGACGCCACGTGTCCATTACTATTTCAATATTCTGACCGAGAATAAGCTACACTGGGTTTTAATCTCCAAATCATGTGATTGAGCTGGCTACTGGATAGCTGGATTGAGCCTGTGACTAAATTTGTCCGACGGTCAAAGGTGTCGTAGAAAACAGTGATCCAATTCCAAAGGTTCCAGCCCGAAGAATTAAATACCTCGTTACACATTACTAACCTCTTCACCAACCTAATACTCTACTGTGTGATTCATGGTATGAAATATGAGTAATTTAGCAATTTATTGCATTGCACGAGTACATTTAGTGACCCGTCATGTCTCTGACAGTCCTCTCAGGAGAATCAGTTTGACACACGCATGCGCATATTGATTGTAAAGCGGGCCTTGAATCATGTCAAGACACGGTCGAAACGGAGGAGGTAAACTAAATAGCAAAACATATTTTAACTTCACAAAAAGATAATCTAACACATGTTCAATAGTAGACAAAATACAGTATTCGTGAAGATAATCGCATGCTTAGTTAACTATCTAACATTAGCTACATTAGGCGTAACGTTACTTAGCTTTCTAGCTCTTGCCCTAAACAAGCACACCCGATTCTCTAATCAATGGCTTGATTATGTAGCTATTTTTCAATCAAAATGTTTTAAAGGGGCAATCTGCAGTTGCTACATCCATTTGTGGACGTATACATGAATGAAATGTGCCCAATGTTTGTTGAAGAATTGAATGGTGCAATATGCGGAAATCTCTCCGCCATTTCCTGGTTGCTAAAATTCTAATAGTTTGCGACAAAACAAACAGTCGTTGTGTAGAGAATCATTGTACCATCTAACCCGCTGTGAAATATATTTTCCATAACAAAAAGTTACATATTGCAGTTTAAATGCCTCATGACCTTAGTTCATCTGTTGTACCCCATCAGAACCCAACATATAAGTATGTTTTATAAGTATGGTTAAAACTATAATTTTGATATCATAGGATGGTCATTCCTTATATCCATTGCTCTATGAATTTGAGATGGGTTACATTTCTACAGCCCCACCCCTCAGCTTTTTAACAAAACAGGGGCGGGGAAGGCTTTGTTATTAATGCCATACATTTGTTTGGAAAATTTCCTCTCACAAGCCAGAATGTTGAATTACTTACATTCCTACAGACAACCTGTAAAGTGAGACAATATATTCATAGGAAAGTATACTTACATTAACTTTTCAAGGCGCTGGTGGTGCGTTCAGATTTTTCACCTGAAGCATGCGCAGAACCATGTAAACACATGCACGAGCTCGGCAAGTATGCATACTTCAAGTGATAGAAATCTGAACGCACTACCAGCGCTTTGAAAAGTTTGTATTTATACTTCCTGTCGATATGTCTCACATCCCTACCTGCAAAAGGACCAACCACATGGACAACCGGGAAAGTGAGTAAAAATATAATTTTATCTGTGTCATAGCCGGCAGTGACCAGGAGACCCATGAGGCGGCGCACAATTGTCCCATCGTCGTCATCCGGGTTAGGGGAGGGTTTGGCCGGCCGAGATTTCCTTGTCCCATCGCGCTCTAGTGACTCCTTGTTGAGGAACCAGGTGCCTGCAAGCTGACTTCGGTCGTCAGTTAGACGGTGTTTCCTCCAACACATTGGTGTGGCTGGCTTCCGAGTTAAGCGAGCAGAGAAGCAGTGCGGCTTGCCAGGGTTGTGTTTCGGAAGATGCATGGCTCTCAACCTTCGCCTCTCCGGAGTCCGTAGGGGAGTTGCAATGATGGGACAAGACTGTAACTACCAATTGGATATCATGAAAAAGGGGGTAAAAGTACAAAAAATATAATTTTATTCAACATTCTAGCTTGTAGAGGTCAGGAGAGGAAACTTTCCTGGTCCAAATGCCAATTTCTGCCTGACGTAGAAATCAATGCAATTCAACTTTGGGTCTTTAGGCTAAACTGCTGATTGCGGCTTTAAATACATCAGTAGTGATTAGTAGACAAGTTGAATTAGGTGTGCTAGCTCTGGAATAGATCAATAACATGTAACATTTGTGATCCACAAGACGTTTGAGAACCACTGATAATGTTAGTGTAGCTAAAGAGTCTATGGGTTAAGGTGCTAAACTCTTACTACTTTTGTAGAGGGCAGCTCATGAATCAGAAATGGTCCGCAAAATTGGACCTTATTTGCAGTTAAATTAGGCTAAGTAACAAAAATAAACAAAATCCTCACCTCACTAGCCGTTCTACCTTCTGTCTTAGTAGATGTGTTGACTCGTTCACCACAGCCAAACATAGCTACGCTTGATGAATACACCATGCCTCTGTAACGTTAGTTGGTGTCATAAAGAATTCAATGGTTATGTATGACATGTTAGGGGATGGATTACATCTAAATTCAAAGAGCAAATTACACGTTCACTTGGCAACTAATGCAAATCAAACATGGCCCTAGGCCTAATCATAACCCTATAAACCTTTTGTCTTATCATAAAGAAAGGGGGATACCTAGTCAGTTGTACAACTGAAAGTATTCAACTGAAATGTGTCTTCCGCATTTAACCCAACCCCTCTGAATCAGACAGGTAGCAGATTGTAGAAATTGATAAATTACTAGATGTTACACAATCTAGTAGCAAGGTATAGAGATAAGGTTGATCCTTTGCCTAATTTATCACATTTTCAGGCTTCAAATATTTGCTCTAGTGTGATTTAGGTGATATTTAATTGAATTTATTTATTTCACCTTTATTTAACCAGGTAGGCAAGTTGAGAACAAGTTCTCATTTACAATTGCGGCCTGGCCAAGATAAAACAAAGCAGTTTGACACATACAACAACACAGAGTTACACATGGAGTAAAAACAAACATACAGTCAATAATACAGTAGAAAAATAAGTCTATATACAATGTGAGCAAATGAGGTGAGATAAAGGAGGTCATTGCAGTAAATCACTACATACAGCTCATTGTCATGTGGAAAAGTACACAATATTATATTCATATGAATGACACTAGTAATTTATAATTTTATTTAGACCATAGCATGAGGAACTGCCTCAGGCCAACCTTATGCTAATTATTCACTGACCTCAATACATATGGGATGCCTTGAGAGGGCCGCATTTCAATGTGATTTTTACATTTGTGCAGTTACTTCTAGCAACCCTTTTGATACTGAGCTTAGGGGAGTGGGAAATCAAAGGCCCTCAGAACAGAAGTCAGCGAGTTGCAGCAGTGGTGGCACCTCTTTCTGTTTTTCCTTTGCAGACTCTAAGATTTACGTCGGTAACCTGGGCACTGGTGCAGGGAAAGGAGAGCTAGAGCGGGCATTCGGGTATTACGGACCTTTAAGAACAGTGTGGATCGCTAGGAACCCCCCGGGCTTTGCCTTTGTGGAGTTTGAAGACACCCGGGATGCAGAAGATGCGGTCCGAGGCCTTGACGGCAAGTAAGTGGTACCTCAAGACTTCAGACTTTGCCCCCAAGTTTAGCCTACTTTCCAAGACCTACAAGCTGAAAGGGCTCAAAGGGCACCTCTGTTGTTGACGTTTGCCAATCAATAATGTCATTTGCTCTTTGCAAATATTGAAGGATTTTATTGGTTTAGGGACATCTATCAGTAGAAGGTAAGCAGGTAGCTGGTATTATCTTGTTACTCATTTGCTACTATCCAGATCATACACTTAAGGTATGTTCCTAAATGCTTGTTACACTTTAGATGGGTTTCCTTAAGTCCTCTTTTTAAAGTGAACTATGCCATTGTGCAATTTGCTGACTGTCGAACTGACTGTTTTTCAGGTTGATTTCTGGATCTCGAGTTCGAGTTGAATTATCTACAGGGATGCCGCGGCGATCTCGGTACGAGCGTGCGCCCACCAACCGGCCCTTTGACTCCAACGACAAGTGCTATGAGTGTGGTGAGCGGGGGCACTATGCCTACGACTGCCACCGCTACGGTCGACGCAGGAGGACCAGGTAAAGCCTCCTTAACCAATGCATCAGATTTAGCTTGTTTTGGGCTTTTCTTATTTTGATAGTTGTGGCTTATTTTCCATTGTCTTGATTTTTCAGTGTCTTATGTAGATAAAAAAAAAGTTAAGATGATTATTATATTATCATACAACCTGTTGTTGCAACTTTTGTCTCTCCGTCTGTCACTTAATCCCTTTTAAAATATGGAAATACTTCTGAAATGTTATGTGGGTTTTTTTTGTTAACAACTCACCTGGTCAAAACATTTCAGGTTTCTTCGTTTGATTCAGAGTGTCACGATCCTTAACGATTTCATGAGGCATCTAGCAAATTCCACACTTTCGATCCTATGACCATGGGGTTGATCGATCAGCCAGACCTCCCCTTCTCAAGCAACTGCCACTTCTAGCTGCACCTTAAAGATTTCATAGAGGGCTGACAATTCACCAGATGATTTGGTTATCAATTTGAGCCTGGGGTTTTGTAAAGAGGACAACCAGGTAGACCATGGTCCCGTCTAGACAAATCGCCTTGCATCTATCAAGTCTCAATCAAGCGATTTGGCTGTCAATACAATCATCATCGTTAGAAATCGAAGAACACGACTAGATGCAGAAGTCGGCTGATAGATACTTCTAGAACGCCTAGATCTGCTCGAACCTTGGTCCAAAGTGGGTCAACCGGGCAAACTCGCAAGGTTTATTTCAAGTACCAATTAATGTGTTTTTATCTCCAATGTATGACTTGACAATAACATTCCTCTCTTCCACTCTTTACTAGAGAACTGAAAGGCCTGCTTTAAGCAGGATACGTTAGCTCCATGAACAGCTATGTCTATATTAGAGGTCGACCGATTATGATTTTTCAACGCTGATACCGATTATTGGAGGACCAAAAAAAGCCGATACCGATTAATCGGCCAATTGTTATATATACAATTGAAGTCGGAAGTTTACTTACACCTTAGCCAAATACATTTAAACTCAGTTTTTCACAATTCCTGACATTTAATCCTAGTAAAAATTCCCTGTCTTAGGTCAGTTAGGATCACCACTTTATTTTAAGAATGTGAAATGTCATAATAATAGTAGAGCGAATTATTTATTTCAGCTTTTATTTATTTCATCACATTCCAAGTGGGTCAGAAGTTTACATACACTCAATTAGTATTTGGTAGCATTGCCTTTCAATTGTTTAACTTGGGTCAAACGTTTCGGGTAGCCTTCCACAAGCTTCCCACAATAAGTTGGGTGAATTTTGGCCCATTCCTCCTGACAGAGCTGGTGTAACTGAGTCAGGTTTGTAGGCCTCCTTGCTCGCACACGCTTTTTCAGTTCTGCCCACAAATTTTCTATGGGATTGAGGTCAGGGCTTTGTGATGGCCGCTCCAATAACTTGACTTTGTTGTCCTTAAGCCATTTTGCCACAACTTTGCAAGTATGCTTGGGGTCATTGTCCATTTGGAAGACCCATTTGCGACCAAGCTTTAACTTCCTGACTGATGTCTTGACATGTTGCTTCAATATATCCACATAATTTTCCATTCCTCATGATGCCCTCTATTTTGTGAAGTGCACCAGTCCCTTCTGCAGCAAAGCACCCCACAACATGATGCTGCCATCCCCGTGCTTCACGGTTGGGATGGTGTTCTTCGGCTTGCAAGCCTCCCCCTTTTTCCTCCAAACATAACGATGTTCATTATGGCCAAACAGTTCTATTTTTGTTTCATCAGACCAGAAGACATTTCTCCAAAAAGTATGATCTTTGTCCCCATGTGCAGTTTCAAACCGTAGTCTGGCTTTTTTATGGCGGTTTTTGGAGCAGTGGCTTCTTCCTTGCTGAGAGGCCTTTCAGGTTATGTCGATATAGAACTCGTTTCACTGTGGATATAGATACTTTTGTACCCGTTTCCTCCAGCATCTTCACTAGGTCCTTTGCTGTTGTTCTGGGATTGATTTGCACATTTCGCACCAAAATACGTTCATCTCTAGGAAATAGAACGTGTCTCCTTCCTGACCGGTATGACTGCTGCGTGGTCCCATGGTGTTTATACTTGCATACTATTGTTTGTACTGATGAATGTGGTACCTTCAGGCATTTGGAAATTGCTCTGGAGGTCTAAAAAAAAATTCTGAGGTCTTCGCTGATTCCTTTTAGATTTTCCCATGATGTCAAGCAACGAGGCACTGAGTTTGAATGTAGGCCTTGAAATACTGACCCACTGGAATTGTGATACAGTGAATTATAAGTGAAATAATCTGCCTGTAAACAAATGTTGGCAATATTACTTGTCATGCACAAAGTAGATGTCCTAACCGACTTGCCAAAACTATAGTTTGTTAACAAGAAATTTGTGGAGTGGTTGAAAAACAAGTTTTAATGACTCCAACCTAAGTGTATGTAAACTTCAGACTTCAACTGTATATATGTAATAATGACAATTACAACAATACTGAATGAACAATGAACACTTTTATTTGAACTTAATATAATACATAAATAAAATCAATTGTCTCAAATAAATAATGAAACATGTACAATTTAGTTTAAATAATGCAAAAACAATGTTAGAGAAGAAAGTAAAAGTGCGATATGTGCCATGTAAAAAAGCTAACGTTTAAGTTCCTTGCTCAGAACATGAGAACATGAAAGCTGCTGGTTCCTTTTAACATGAGTCTTCAATATTCCCATTTAAGAAGTTTTAGGTTGTAGTTATTATAGGAATTATAGGACTATTTCTCTATACCATTTGTATTTCATATACCTTTGACTATTGGATGTTCTTATAGGCACCTTAGTATTGCCAGCCTAATCTCGGGAGTTGATAGGCTTGAAGTCATAAACAGCGCTGTGCCTCAGCATTGCTAAGAGCTGCTGGCAAACGCAGTAAAGTGCTGTTTGAATGAATGCTTGCTTACGAGCATACTGCTGCCTACCACTGCTAAGTCAGACTGCTTTATCAAATATCAAATCATATACTGAATTATTATATAATAAACACACAGAAATACGAGCCTTTGGTCGTTAATATGGTCAAATCCTGAAACTTTCATTTTGAAAACAAAACGTTTATTCTTTCAGTGAAATACGCAACCATTCCGTATTTTATCGAACGGGTGGCAACCCTAAGTCTAAATATTGCTGTTATATTACACAACCTTCTATGTAATAATTATGTAAAATTCTGGCAAATTAATTACGGTCTTTACACAGTTTGCAACAAGCCAGGCGGCCCAAACTGCTGCATATACCCTGACTCTGCTCGCACTGAACGCAAGAGAAGTGACACAGTTTCCCTAGTTAATATTGCCTGCTAACATTAATTTATTTTAACTGCATATGCAGGTTAAAAAAATATATACTTGTGTATTAATTTTAAGAAAGGCATTGATGTTTATGGTTAGGTTTGTGCAAAGTAAGTGCTTTTTCCGCGAATGCGCTTTTGTTAAATCATCACCCATTTGGCGAAGTTGAAGTAGGCTGTGATTCGATGATAAATTAGCAGGCACGCATTGATTATATGCAACGCAAAACAAGCTAGTTAACCTAGTAAGATCATCAACCATGTGTAGTTAACTAGTGATTATGTGAAGATTGATTGTTTTTTTAATAAGAAGTTTAATGCTAGCTAGCAACTTACCTTGGCTCCTTGCAGCCACAAGGTCCTTTTTATGCTGCACTCGCGTAACAGGTGGTGAGCCTGCCACGCAGTCTCCTCGTGGATTGCAATGTAATCGGCCATAATCGGCGTCCCAAAATTGCAGATTAACGATTGGTATGAAAAATTGAAATCGGCCCTAATTAATCGGCCATGCCGATTAATCGGTCGACCTCTAGTCTATATAGTGACTCCTACTACCAGTACCATTGCACGTGTAATGCTAAATCTAATATAATCCCCCTCTTTTTGTGTGTTGATTTGAGCCAGTGTCAGAGCATCAGTGGGCTTAGGGTGATTGTTGTTGTCAGAGGCCAGGTCAGAATTAAAGACAGACTGAGGCAGTGTTATGTGGGGCTTCGCGGGGCCTGCTCTGAACTGTCCATCTTTCCCTCCCCACCCCTCGTTTGGATGTGGTTTAGGTCCCGGTCTCACTCCAGGTCCGGTGGGAGGAGGTACTCTCGCTCTCGCAGCCGGGGCCGTGGCAGGAGGTGAGCATTCTTATGCACATTTTTCTCGTTCCAAAGGCTCTGTTGTCCAACTTCCTCGGAAAAGGGTCACATCAATCATCGATGGAGTTCCTCAGGGGTCTATTCTTGGACCTCTTTTTTCGTAACACATATAATGAAATAAAAATGATTGTACAGTACATTCAGAAAGTATTCAGACCCCTTGACTTTTTACACATTTTGATACTTACAGCCTTATTCTAAAATGTATTAAATTGTTTCCCCCCTCATCAATATCTCATTTACATAAGTATTCATACCCTTTACTCAGTACTTTGTTGAAGCACCTTTGGCAGCGATTACAGCTTTGAGTCTTCTTGGGTATTACGCTACAAGCTTGGCAAACCTTTATTTGGGGAGTTTCTCCCATTTTCTCTACAGTTTCTCCCATTTTCTCTATTTTCTCTACAGGCATCACTGCACAGCTATTTTCATGGCTCCAGATATGTTCGATCGAGTTTAAGTCAGGGCTCTGGCTGGGCCACTCAAGGACATTCAGAGACTTGTCCCGAAGCCACTCCTGCATTGTCTTGGCTGTGGGCTTAGGGTCGTTGTCCTGTTGGAAGGTGAACCTTCGCCCCAGTCTTAAGATCCTGAGCGCTCTGGAGCAGGTTTTTTTTCAAGGATCTCTCTGTTCATCTTTGCCTCAATCCTTACTAGTGTCCCTGCCGCTGAAAAACATCTACACAGCATGATGTTGTCGCCACCATGCTTCCCCCGTAGGGATGAAGGCCTCATTGATGGAGTGCTGCAGAGATGGTTGTCCTTCTGGAAGGTTCTCCCATCTCGAAAGAGGAACTTTGGAGCTTTGTCAGAGTGACCATTTGGTTCTTGGTCCCCTCCCTGACCACAGCCCTTCTCTCCCGATTGCTCAGTTTGGCCGGGCGGCCAGCTCTATGAAGAGTATTTGTGGTTCCAAACCTCTTTTCATTTAAGAATGATGGAGGCCACTGTGTTCTTGGGGACCTTAAATGCTGCAGAAATGTTTTGGTACCCCTTCCCAGATCTGTACCTCGACACAATCCTGTCTCGGAGCTCTACGGATAATTCCTTTGATCTCATGGCTTTGTTTTTGCTCAGTCAACTGTGGGACCTTTATTTAGACAGGTGTGTGCCTTTCCAAATCATGTTCAATCAATTGAGTTTACCACAGATGGACTCCAATCAAGTTGTAGAAACATCTCAAGCACGATCAATGGAAACATGATGCACCTGAGCTCAATTTCGCGTCTCATAGCAAAGGGTCTGAATACTTATGTAAATAAGGTATTTAAAAAATTTAAAGCCAAAATGTTTCAAAAAATCTGTTTTTGCTTTATCATTATGGGGTATTGTGTGTAGATGTTGCTGATGTTGTTTAATCCATTTTAGAATAAAGCTGTAACGAAACAAAATGTGGGAAAATGGAAGGGGTCTGAATACTTTCTGAATATACTGAGTGTATAAAACATTAGGAACACCTTCCTAATATTCAGCTGCACCCCCTTTTGCCCTTAGAACAGCCCCAATTTGTCGGTGCATGGACTCTACAAGGTGTCAAGTGTTCCACAGGGATGGTGGCCCATGTTGATTCTAATGCTTCCCACAGTTGTCAAGTTTTCTGGATGTCCTTTGGGTGCTGGAGCATTCTTGATACACACGGGAAACTTGAGCGTAAAAAACCCAGCAGCATTGCAGTTCTTGATACACTCAAACCGGTGCGCCTGGCACCTACTACCATACCCCGTTCAAAGGCACTTACATCTTTTGTCTTGCCCAATCAATCAAATGTACACTGCTCAAAAAAATAAAGGGAACACTTAAACAACACAATGTAACTCCAAGTCAATCACACTTCTGTGAAATCAAACTGTCCACTTAGGAAGCAACACTGATTGACAATAAATTTCACATGCTGTTGTGCAAATGGAATAGACAACAGGTGGAGATTATAGGCAATTAGCAAGACACCCCCAAAAAAGGAGTGATTCTGCAGGTGGTGATCACAGACCACTTCTCAGTTCCTATGCTTCCTGGCTGATGTTTTGGTCACTTTTGAATGCTGGCGGTGCTCTCACTCTAGTGGTAGCATGAGACTGAGTCTACAACCCGCACAAGTGGCTCAGGTAGTGCAGTTCAACCAGGATGGCACATCAATGCGAGTTGTGGCAAAAAGGTTTGCTGTGTCTGTCAGCGTAGTGTCCAGAGCATGGAGGCGCTACCAGGAGACAGGCCAGTACATCAGGAGACATGGAGGAGGCCGTAGGAGGGCAACAACCCAGCAGCAGGACCGCTACCTCTGCCTTTGTGCAAGGAGGTGCACTGCCAGCACCCTGCAAAATGACCTCCAGCAGGCCACAAATGTGCATGTGTCTGCTCAAACGGTCAGAAACAGACTCCATGAGGGTGGTATGAGGGCCCGACGTCCGCAGGTGGGGGTTGTGCTCACAGCCCAACACCGTGCAGGACGTTTGGCATTTGCCAGAGAACACCAAGATTGGCAAATTCGCCACGGGCGCCCTGTGCTCTTCACAGATGAAAGCAGGTTCACACTGAGCACATGAGCACATGTGACAGACGTGACAGAGTCTGGAGACGCCGTGGAGAACGTTCTGCTGCCTGCAACATCCTCCAGCATGACCGGTTTGGCGGTGGGTCAGTCATGGTGTGGGGTGGCATTTCTTTGTGGGGCCGCACAGCCCTCCATGTGCTCGCCAGAGGTAGCCTGACTGCCAATAGGTACCGAGATGAGATCCTCAGACCCCTTGTGAGACCATATGCTGACACATGCACATTTGTGGCCTGCTGGAGGTCATTTTGCAGGGCTCTGGCAGTGCACCTCCTTGCACAAAGGCGGAGGTAGCGGTCCTGCTGCCGGGTTGTTGCCCTCCTACGGCCTCCTCCACATCTCCTGATGTACTGGCCTGTCTCCTGGTAGCGCCTCCATGCTCTGGACACTACGCTGACAGACACAGCAAACCTTTTTGCCACAGCTCGCATTGATGTGCCATCCTGGATGAACTGCACTACCTGAGCCACTTGTGTGGGTTGTAGACTCCGTCTCATGCTACCACTAGAGTGAGAGCACCGCCAGCATTCAAAAGTGACCAAAACATCAGCCAGGAAGCATAGGAACTGAGAAGTGGTCTGTGGTCACCACCTGCAGAATCACTCCTTTTTTGGGGGTGTCTTGCTAATTGCCTATAATTTCCACCTTTTGTCTATTCCATTTGCACAACAGCATGTGAAATTTTTTGTCAATCAGTGTTGCTTCCTAAGTGGACAGTTTGATTTCACAGAAGTGTGATTGACTTGGAGTTACATTGTGTTGTTTAAGTGTTCCCTTTATTTTTTTGAGCAGTGTATTTATAAAGCCCTTTTTACATCAGCTGATGTCACAAAGTGCTATACAGAAACCCAGCCTAAAACCCCAAACAGCAGGCAATGCCGCTGTAGAAGCACGGTGGCTAGGAAAAACTCCCTATTCACCCTATGAATGGCACACATACACAACCCATGTCTCAAGTCCTTCTTTAACCTGTCTCTAGCCCTTCATCTACACTGATTTAACAAGTGACATCAATAAGGGATCATAGCTTTCACCTGGTCAGTCTGTCAGGGTTCTCTAACCCTGTTCCTGGAGAGCTACCTTTCTGTAGGTTTTTGCTCCAACCCCAGTTGTAACTAACCTGATTCAGCTGATCAATCAGCTAATTATTAGAATCAGGTGTGCTAGATTAGGGTTGGAGGGAAAACCTACAGGATGGTAGCTCTCCAGGAACACGTTTTGGAGAGCTCTGGTCTGTCATGGAAAGAACAGGTGTTCCTAATGTTTTGTGCACTCAGTGTAGAGTAAATTGTCATTACACTGTTATGCTGTACACAACTCCATATACTGCATGCATACATACATTCACCACAGATACATATACAGATTTGTATGATAGAGTAGTTGATCAGGAATGGCAGTGCAGAGTTTACCGGGTCTGAATGTATGTTAGCTAACAGCTTTTGATAATTATGTTCTAGATCAAGATCCTTCTCTCCACGCCGCTCTCGTTCTCCTAGAAGATCTAGAGCCTTTACCCCCAAGAGATCAAGGTAAATTGTAGACAAATGGACTTGCTTGCATTATTATTATTAAGATCCCACATTGTGTAAAACAATAACATTGTTCACTTATTTAGTAAATGATGGGTGTTGATGCTTTCCCCCCTAATTTATTTTTAGATCTCGATCAAAGTCCAGATCAAGGTCTAGGTCACTTTCTCATGCAAAGACCAGGTGAGAAATATAACTGTTTCAATGCTCTGATCAGCGTTGCATTGCTATTGTCAACAATGCAGCTACATACGTTGAGTAATTAACACTTAATGCAACAGTTTGTGTCAATCCTCAAAGATTGTCACTACTGCAACAAAATACAATTTTGTGTTGGTATTGACCGTTTCGGGTATTACAATTTAGACATTTGTCCCCTTGATATATTACATCACTGACTTAAGAGACTAAAGCAGGTTCCTCATTCCATGGAGGGCATAGTGTCTGCGGGTTTTCCCTTTAGATGAAGAGAGACCCAACCAGGTGAGGAGAGTTACTACGTTGAACAAAAATATAAACATAACAAGTGTTGGTCCCATGTTTCATGAGCTGAAATAAAAGATCCCAGAAATGTTCCACAAAAAGTTTTTCTCTCAAAAAACAATAAGCCTCCTCCAATGAAATTTTAGAGAATTTGGCAGTAGGTCCAACCGGCCTCGCAACCGCAGACCACGTGTAACCACTCCAGCCCAGGACCTCCACATCTAGCTTCTTCACCTGCGAGATCGTCTGAGATGAGCCACCAGGACAGCTGATGAAACTGTGGGTTTGCACAACCAAAGAAATTCTGCACAAATTCTCAAAAACCGTCTCAGGGAAGGCAATCTGTGTGCTCGTCTTCCTCACCAGGGTCTTGACCTGACTGCAGTTTGGCATCGTAATCAACTTCAATGGGCAAATGCTCACCTTCAAAGGCCACTGGCACGCTGGAGAAGTGTGCTCTTCAAGGATGAATCCTGATTTTTAACTGTACCAGGCAGATGGCAGACAGCCTCGTGGGGATCGAGTGGTTTGCTGATTGTGAACAGAGTGCCCCATGGTTGCGTTGGGGTTATGGTATGGGCAGGCATAAGCTACGGACAAGGGACACAATTGCATTTTATCGATGGCAATTTGGATACCCAGAGATACCCTGGCGAGATCCTGAGGCCCATTGTCGTGCCATCCATCTGCCACCATTACCTCATGTTTCAGTATAATAATGCACGGCCCCATGTTTGGGATGCTCTGGATCAACGTGTACGACAGCGTGTTCCAGTTCCCACCAATATCCAGAAACTTTGCACAGCCATTGAAGAGGAGTGGGACAACATTCCACAGGCCACTTTTTTTTGGTTTGTTGAAGATATGTGACCAACTGATGCATACCGTATCTGTATTCCCATGTGAAATCCATAGATTAGGGCCTAATGAATTTATATCAATTGGCTGATTTCTTTATATGAACTGTAACGCAGTAAAATCTTTGACATTTTTGCATATAGATTTATATTTTTGTTTAGTGTAATTAGTGACTTAATTTCATCAATCAACTACAAGGGAAGAGTGAAAAACCCGCAGGCACTCGGCCCTCCGTGGAATGAGTTGAAGTGAGGCCTAAAGCCTTGTTCACACTGCAGGCCTTAATGCTTAAATCAGTTTTGTAATGGTGACTGTTCAAACAACAAGTTACAAGTGACCAAATCGTACTTGCCCTTTTGTGCTGTCGTCTGTGCCCAATAATGTTTCTACCATGTTGTGTGCTGCTGCCATGTTGTGTGCTGCTGCCATGTTGTGTGCTGCTGCCATGTTGTGTGCTGCTACCATGTTGTGTGCTTCTGCCATGTTGTGCTGCTGCCATGTTGTCATGTTGTGTTGCTACCATGCTATGTTGTTGTCTTAGGTCTCTCTTAATGTAGTGATGTGTGTTCTGTCCTATATATTGTTTAATTCCCAGGCCTTTTGGTAGGCCGCCATTGTAAACATAAATGTGTTCTTTACTGACTTGCCTAGTTAAATAAAAATACATGTGTGTGTTCAGATAGCAGTCATTTGCTGACATGGCTACACTAGTTGTCATAGTAACGATGGGTGTGTGTGCAGTGGTGTAGGCTGATTGGTGGTGTGCTCGTGCTTCCTATTACTCAGACGTTTTGTAGCAATCCTAAGGTGACAGCAATGCCTTCCATGGACTTTTACCCAGTTGCTTTGAATGTTCAAAATCATAGTGTAAGAACACTTTTAAAGCCTCAGGATAAGATGATCCAACTTTCAAAGCTAGTTCTTTTTGGCTAGCCGCAGCAGTCAACTAGGTAGCTGTTTAGGTTTGTTGTACATTCACTAATTTGTTTATAAGCAATTAACAAGCTAGCTAGCTACAACGTCACGTTCTTGTCAAACTCAACAACGTATCTTGAGGGCAAATAAATCAGATTTGACTGTTCAAACAAGTCGCATTGCCAGCAATCAGATTGAAGGTGGTTTGCAATGGTGGCTTGAAATATCAGATTCCATGTAGCTTTTGAATGTTCAGACTGCAGGAAAAGTAACAGAAGTGATCTTAGCCCATTGGTGGAGATAAAAACAACAATGACCAACCAGAAAAAGGGACACTAGAATATGAATGCCTTGTATGTTTACTTCTTCAGGTCTGGTTCTGTGGGCAGATCCAAGTCTGGTTCCCCCACGAGGAGGTATGCAGAAGTCTTGAGAGTCTGACGCCAATTTTCTTTCCACCATTCTGCTCTCTATACGAGCTGTGGAACAGTTTGACAAATGCATGATAAGCAGCAAAACGAGACAATGAAAATGTTGTCCATGCGGGAGGGCAATCGTTATGCATGGTTACAGTTAACGGTGTAGATGCGTGATGGTTCATTAAGTCAGGCTACTTAAGCATTACATGTGAAAGGTAGACTGCAATAAATCAACAACAATTACATTCACATCTTTAATTCAATATGTGAAAAATGTATTAAGAGGTTATTTGAATTGTGTTCTTTAAATTCATTTTGCATGACGAACTTATATTAAATGCATGGTCTTTAAATACTTTGCTTGCTACAAATTGCCGCTGTCGAAGTCTTGTAGAATGAGCTCTAAAATGAAAATTCTATTTTAAATCCCAGCTGTTCAAAATCTAAAGCTTCACCTCAAAAACTAAGGTGCGTTTTTCCTCCCAGCTGAGGTAATGACTTTTTAATGTGGGGTTAATGCACAGCAAATAAATGAAGAGGGGAAACTAACTTCTGTTTTTCTCTCTTTCAGCCACTCTACCTCGAGGAGTCCTCGTCGAAATGGCAGCTCGGAGAGGGACGACTGAACTTGGGACGTTTTTGTTTCTTTATGTTAGCATCTCTAGTGACTAAGTTCTTTGTAAACCCATTGTATTGTATCATTTGAACATATGTGGTGTTGTTAATTTCCTTCTGAGGCATATTACTGACTGTTCAAGAAGAAGCAATGGGGGACCCAGTTTGGAATGCTTTTTTGTGTTTTGTGTTTTAGAAATAGTTGTTGGTTATTAAAGTATATTTGATTTAAAATGGTTGTGATACTGTTTTTGTGCTGTGTTGTCCATCTGGGCACAGTTGGTCTTTATATAGCACAACTAAATGAAATGGTTGATAAATTAAATGTTTTGAATTGAGGGATACCTATAGAGGGCAATGTTGCACTTGCGAAATGTGCTCTTTGAATTTTGAACTCATGATCAGAGCACACTGCTCTGGTCTTATCCTTGATACCAAATAGCTACTACTACTACTTTAAGCTCTTGCCTCTACAAATCGTAGGTTAATATTTTATTTCAGACATGTGACCTACTTGTGTACTTATGTATTGACATGTATGTGTAACTGATAGATGCACACCAGTGCCGTTTAAGATGAGGTAGGACCATTTGTTTTCATGAGCATGGCCTTATTTCTATTACAGCGTATTGGATAACTCTCATTCATATTCCATTCACCCAGTCCAATGTAACAGTGACAGGTTTAGGCTATTAGATGATACTCAAATTTTCCCTATGACCATCATGATGTTGCTACAACCTAGCCTATGAATGAAATTTTACAACGTAGGTGCACACAGGTCGAGAAACAAATTTAAGGTGACATACAGGGACATGGACAGACAGTGACATCGAATACCGCCTTGCACACTTGCCTGCATCTAGCTGACACATTGCCTTCGGATAGTATTCAGACCCCTTGACTTTTTCCACATTTTGTTACGCTATAGCCTTATTCTAAAATTGATGAAATGAATAAAATTCCTCAGCAATCTATGCACAATACCACATAATGACAAAATAAATAACAGAATTACCTTATTTACATAAGTATTCAGACCCAAGGTCATCCTTGAGATGTTTCTACAACTTGATCGGAGTCCACCTGTGGTAAACTCAATTGATTGGACATGATTTGGAAAGGCACACACCTGTTTATATAAGGTCCCACAGTTGACAGTGCATGTCAGAGAAGAAACCAAGCCATGAGGTCAAAGGAATTGTACGTAGAGCTCCGAGACAGGCTTGTGTCGAGGCACAGATCTGGGGAAGGGTACCAAAAAACTTCTGCAGCATTGAAGGTCCCCAAGAACACAGTGGCCTCCATCCTTCTTAAACGCTAGAAGTTTGGAACCACCAAGACTCTTCCTAGAGATGGCCCCCCCAGCCAAACTGAGCAATCGGGGGAGAAAGGCCTTGGTCAGGCAGGTGACCAAGAACCCTATGGTCAATCTGACAGTGCTCTAGAGTTCCTCTGTGGAGATGGGAGAACCTTCCAGAAGGACAACCATCTCCGCAGCACTCCACCAAATCAGGCCTTTATGGTAGAGTGGCCAGGACGGAAGCCACTCCTCGGTAAAAGGCACATGACAGCCCGCTTGGAGTTTGCCAAAAGGCACCTAAAGGCACAGACCAAGGGTCTGAATACTTATGTAAATGTATTTTTTTAATTTTTATTATTATTCATAAATTAGCAAAAATTCTAAAATCATGTTTTTGCTTTGTCATTATGGGGTATTGTGTGTAGATTTAATCAATTTTAGAATAAGGCTGTAACCTACCAAAATGTGGAAAAAGTCAAGGGGTCTGAATACTTTCCGAATGCACTATGTAGGGTGTGATCATTAGTCCAACAGTTGCAAACAAGAAAAAAATGAAAAAAAAGAGTTTATATTGGACAAATTCAGGTATGTTTATCCCTGTCTTGTTCTGTTTGCATAAACACACTTCACTTCATAGTAGCCATGTTGTATTTCTTATTGCGTCTATGTGCTCTCCTCCTCTCACGTCTTCCCTTCCCTTGTGGACATCAATGCACAACATATTAGCTGTATGTGACCAGGTGAAAAAACCTTATCAGGTCAAACACAGCCTACATCGTTGTCACCATATTAGGTAAAGTAATGTCATTGTCAGCATAGCTAATATAACTAACACTTTAGTAAACCCCTCTACAATCATGCAATAGCATTACAGTGTACAGTCAGTAAGCAGTGACACCTGCGTTCCCCGGTGGCAATAAATTAGTATCACCAAAAGCTTACCTTGACTTAGAAGAGTTCCAGTGTTGTGTTGGAATGTCATAGCCAGCTATTTAACATAGCATCCCTCGGTTTGAGTAGGCTAAACTAGCTAGCTGCATTTTTTTTGCCAAGTAAGTGAAACTGGGAAAAAATTACAATCTCTCACTCTCTCTATTTCTCTCTTGCTTCTCCTTTATTTTGGAAGAAATTAAATTGTTCAAAACTGTTCAACTATTGTCTTTCTCTCTTTTTGAGTCAGCTACTCACCATGTTTTATACACCGTAGAGCTAGCTAGCTGTTGGTTATACTTTCAGTACTAAATTGATTCTCTGATGCTTTGATTGGGTGGACAACGTCAGTTCATGCTGCAAGAGCTCTGGTAGGCTGGAGGACATCCTCTGGAAGTTGTCATTTGTAAGGGGGTGAGAACAATGAGCCTCCTAGGTTTTGTATTGAAGTCAATGTACACAGAGGAGCACGGAAGCTAGCTTTCCTCCAGCTATGATGCTACCCTACAGAGTGCTGTTGAGGCTTCTGTAGACTTTTGCAAAATAGTGTGTTTTAATCAATTATTTGGTGAGGTGATTATATTTAGTATAGTTTTATCTAAAAAGGATAACTTTTTAAATGTTTTACAATTTACATTTTTAGGAAATTTGCAGAGGAGGATGGTCCTACTCTTCCACCTCTGAGGAGCCTCAACAGATGCACTGTAATGTTTTTACATTTATGCACTGTAATGTTTTTACATTTATGTAAATTGTAAAGTATTTTGTCTGTAATGTCTTTTTCGTTATGTGTCGGACCCCAGTAAGACTAGTTGTCGCCGGCTAATGAGGATCCTAATAAAATAAAATCGTAAACACATTTGATTGTGAAAACGCCCAAGGTCACAGAGACAAAGGAGGGGGTAAGAGATGGTCATAAAAGATGATAATCATGATGCAGTTGATGGGCCTCCAGTTACCCTCTCCACTCAGTTTCACTTGGCCAAAGATTTGACAATAATAAAATAATCTCATGGTGTAGTAATATCTGAAGTGTTTTTCAGACACGCCAACATGCTGTTGGGCAGGTAAAGACCAGGGAGCGTTTAGCCTATAACAGCAGTGGGAACGAGGCCTTTATGTGCATCCCAAATCACACCCTATATAGTGCACTACTTTTGACCAGAGCCCTATGGTCCCCTATCGGCACTAGTCAAAAGAAGTGCACTATATATGGTATAGGGTGCCATTTGGGATGCACCCATTGGAATGCAGCTGTTTACCGCTTGTTTCTCCCTCCTTGTTTTCCCCTTTTCCTCCCAGCTGTTTGATCATAATCCAAAGAGACTGCTCATATCTTTTAATAGCCTCATTAGCCAAAGGCAAAATGTCAACTACCTAATGTGCGTGACCTTATTCTGGTATGCAAGGGGTTCGAAGACGAATCAAGGTGGTGTGGTGTCTTGGGGAAATGGGGAATTAAATCCTCTCATATGAGGAAGTCATGTAGAAGACAAACATCCATCATCTAAGCCTAACTTTATATCATAATGTCCACCTATATTTTGTTGATACGTGCTGTTTCCTGCTGCTTCTGTTTATCCATGTAAACCCTCAAAGCAATTGAGATCATTTAAAACATAGAGCTCCTTCTATTGGTTGGTTGGGTTCTATAAAGGCAAAGGATCAGCACTGGCAACAAGTTTTTCTGGGTAAGTCTCTAAGAGCTTTGCACACCTGTATTGTATACTGAATAAAATACACTGCTCAAAAAAATAAAGGGAACACTTAAACAACACAATGTAACTCCAAGTCAATCACACTTCTGTGAAATCAAACTGTCCACTTAGGAAGCAACACTGATTGACAATAAATTTCACATGCTGTTGTGCAAATGGAATAGACAAAAGGTGGCCTGCTGGAGGTCATGTTGCAGGGCTCTGGCAGTGCTCCTCCTTGCACAAAGGCGGAGGTAGCGGTCCTGCTGCTGGGTTGTTGCCCTCCTACGGCCTCCTCCACATCTCCTGATGTACTGGCCTGTCTCCTGGTAGCGCCTCCATGCTCTGGACACTACGCTGACAGACACAGCAAACCTTCTTGCCACAGCTCGCATTGATGTGCCATCCTGGATGAGCTGCACTACCTGAGCCACTCGTGTGGGTTGTAGACTCCGTCTCATGCTACCACTAGAGTGAAAGCACCACCAGCATTCAAAAGTGACCAAAACATCAGCCAGGAAGCATAGGAACTGAGAAGTGGTCTGTGGTCACCACCTGCAGAACCACTCCTTTATTGGGGGTGTCTTGCTAATTGCCTATAATTTCCACCTTTTGTCTATTCCATTTGCACAACAGCATGTGACATTTATTGTCAATCAGTGTTGCTTCCTAAGTGGACAGTTTGATTTCACAGAAGTGTGATTGACTTGGAGTTACATTGTGTTGTTTAAGTGTTCCCTTTATTTTTTTGAGCAGTGTATAAACGCAACATGTAAAGTGTTGATCCTAGAAACTTTCCATACGCACAAAAACATTTAGCAAAAATGACCTGACTGCAGTTCGGCATCCTAAGCGACGTCAGTGGGCAGATATTCACCTATGACGGCCCCTGGCACGCTGGAGAAGTGTGCTCTTTACAGATGAATCAAGATTTCAACTGTACCGGGCAGATGACCGACAGCATGAATGGCGTCGTGTGGGCGATCAGTTTTCTAATGTCAGCGTTGTGAACAGAGTGCCCCATGGTGGCGGTGGGGTTATGGTATGGGTAGGCATACGAACACAATTTCATTTTATCCGATGGCAATTTGAATACACAGAGATACGAGATGAGATCCTGAGCCCCATTGAAAATGTCCCAGTTCTTCCATGGCCTGCATACTCACAAGACATTGTCACTCATTGATCATGTTTAGGATGCTGTGGATCGACATGTACGACAGCGTGTTCCAGTTCCTGCCCATATCCAGTAACTTCGCACAGCCATTTAAGAGGAGTTGGACAACATTATATAGGCCACAATCAACAGCCTGATCAACTCTATGCGAAGGAGATGTGTTGCGCTGCATGAGGGAAAATGTGGTCACACTCGATACTGACTGGTTTCTGATCCACCATTTTTTTTAAGGTATCTGTGGCCAACAGATGCATATCTATTCCCATTCATGTGAAATCCAGAGATTAGGGCCTAATAAATGTATTTAAATTGACTGATTTCCTTATATCAACTGTGACTCAGTAAAATCTTTGAAATTGTTGCATTGTGCGTTTATATTTTTGTTCAGTGTACAATATTTGCAGATTATTGCTCTATTGCGTTTCTTTTCATCCTAAAAGTCCCTAGTCCTTGCCGGAGACGAGCATACCCATAACATGACACAGCCACCACCATGCTTGAAAATTTGAAAGTGGTACACAGTGATGTTGTGTTGGATTTGCCCCAAACATAACGCTTTGTATTCAGGACATAAAGTGAATTTCTTTGTCACATTTTTTGCAGTTTTACTTTAGTGCCTTATTGCAAACAGGAGGCATATTTTGGAATATTTTTATTCTGTACAGGTCTCCTTCTTTTCACTGTCATTTATGTTAATATTGTGGAGTAACTACAACGTTGTTGATCCATCCTCAGTTTTCTCCTATCACAGCCATTAAACGCTGTAACTGTTTTTAAAACACCATTGGCCTCATGGTGACATCCCTGGGCATTTTCCTTACTCTCCTAAAACTGAGTTAGGAAGGATGCCTGTATCTTTGTAGTGACTGGGTGTATTGATACACCATTCAAAGTGTAATTTATACTAATAGGTATTGGAAAACCTCCCTGGTCCTTGTGGTTGAATCTGTGTTTGAAATTCACTGCTCGACTGAGGGACCTTAAAAATAATTGTTTGTGTGGGGTAAAGAGATGAGGTAGTCTTTCAAAAATCATGTAAAACTCTATTATTGCACACAGAGTGAATCCATGCAACTTATTATGTGACATTTTTACTCCTAAACTTTGCCATAACAAAGGGGTTGAATACTTATTGACTCAAAACCTTTCAGCTTTTAATTTTAATACATTTTTCTACATTTCTAAAAACACAATTCCACTTTGACATTATAGGGTATTGTGTGTAGGCCAGTGACACAAAATCTAAATTTAATTCATTGTAAATTCAAGCTGTAAAAGGACAAAATGTGGAAAGTCTCAAGTCTGCTCATGGAATCATGAAGCTGACTAGGGACACTGGCACACATTGTACATTGTCTTCTCAACGTAAATAGTTGGCTACCTTTTAATATAGTATATAATAGGGTACTTAATTATCCATTAGTACATCTAATTTGCAGCATAATACTGGCAGATGTGGCCCACAGACATCACGAGACATTTTGACAAGGCAAATAAACACAATATATACGGTCCTCGTTTGTGTCAATGAAATATAACTTGAATAAAGACAGTAAAAGCAACTAGTCAGTGGTGATAAAATTGTTGTGGAACAATATTTCAGACTGCCTCTGAAATGTACATTATCGATCATAGTCTGCTGCTGGCAAAATGAATGTGTTATGGCTTTACACCCCCTGCTATATTGTGGATAAAGAGATACCTGTCTAACAGAACACAGAGGGTGTTCTTTAATTGAAGCCTCTCCAACATAATTCAGGTAGAAGCAGGAATTCCCCAGGGTAGTTGTTTAGGCCCCATACTTTTTTCAATCTTTACTAACGACATGCCACTGGCTTTGAGTAAAGCCAATGTGTCTATGTATGCAGATGACTCAACACTATACACGTCAGCTACTACAGTGACTGAAATGACTGCAGCACTTAACAAAGAGCTGTTAGTTTCAGAATGGGTGGCAAGGAATAAGTTAGTCCTAAATATTTAAAAAACTAAAAGCATTGTATTTGAGCAAGTTGAGGTCACTAAACAGCTCGGAGTAACCCTGGATGTAAACTGTCATGGTCAAAACATATTGATACAACAGTAGCTGAGATGGGGAGAAGTCTGTCCATAATAAAGCGCTACTCTGTCACAGTTGCGTGTATAAGTGGCAGGGAAGTCAGGCGCAGGAGAGTCAAATAGAGTGTAGAATGGAGTTTTTTAATTATAGTCCCAGTAACCCGCTCCATAACACTCATAGGAAAACATAAAACAAATATGGGTACGATGACCCGTCGCACACCTATACACATAAACACAACACTTGACAAAGAACAATCTCTGACAAACACATGAAGGGAAACAGAGGGTTAAATACACAACAGGTAATGAATGGGATTGACAACAGGTGTGTGGGAAGACAAGACAAAACCAATGGAAAATGAAAAGTGGATCGATGATGGCTAGAAGGCCGGTGAAGTCGACCGCCGAACACCGCCCGGACAAGGAGAGGCAACGACTTCGGTAGAAGTCGTGACATTACCCCCCCCCTGACGCGCGGCTCCAGCAGCGCGTCGACACCGACCTCGGGGACGACCCGGAGGGCGAGGTGCAGGGCGATCCGGATGGAGGCGGTGGAATTCTTTTAACATAGAAGGATCTAAAACGTCCTCCACCGGAACCCAGCATCTCTCCTCCGGCCCGTACCCCTCCCAGCCCACGAGGTACTGAAGGCCCCTCGCCCGACGTCTCGAATCCAAAATGGATCGAACAGAGTACGCCGGGACCCCCTCGATGTCTAGAGGAGGCGGAGGAACTTCACGCACTTCAGCCTCCTGGAGCGGGCCAGCCACCACCGGCCTGAGGAGAGACACATGGAACGAGGGGTTAATACGGTAATTAGTGGGCAGTTGTAACCTATAACATACCTCGTTCACTCTCCTCAGGACTTTAAACGGCCCCACAAACCGCGGACCCAGCTTCCGGCAGAGCAGGCGGAGGGGCAGGTTTCGGGTCGAGAGCCAGACCCTGTCCCCTGGTGCGAACACCGGGGCCTCACTGCGGCGACGGTCTGCGCCAATTTTCTGGCGCCTTATGGCACGCTGAAGGTGGACGTGGGCTGCCTCCCAGGTTTCCTCAGCGTGCCGAAACCAATTGTCCACCGCAGGAGCCTCGGTCTGACTCTGATGCCAAGGAGCCAGAACCGGCTGATACCCTAATACACATTGAAAAGGAGTAAGGTTAGTGGAGGAGTGACGTAGTGAGTTCTGGGCCATCTCTGCCCAGGGCACGAACTTCGCCCACTCCCCCGGCCGGTCCTGGCAATAGGACCGCAGAAACCTGCCCACATCCTGGTTAACTCTCTCCACCTGCCCATTACTCTCGGGGTGAAAACCTGAGGTAAGACTAACCGAGATCCCCAGACGTTCCATGAACGCCTTCCAGACCCTTGATGTGAACTGGGGACCCCGATCAGACACTATATCCTCAGGCACCCCATAGTGCCGGAAAACGTGTGTAAACAGGGCCTCTGCAGTTTGTAAGGCCGTAGGGAGACCGGGCAAAGGGAGGAGACGACAGGACTTCGAAAACCGATCCACAACGACCAAGATCGTGGTGTAACCCTGTGAAGGTGGAAGATCAGTCAAAAAATCCACCGACAGGTGCGACCACGGCCGTTGAGGAACAGGTAAAGGTTGAAGCTTACCTCTAGGCAGGTGTCTAGGAGCCTTGCACTGGGCGCACACCGAGCAGGAGGAAACATAAATCCTCACGTCCTTAGCTAAAGTGGGCCACCAGTACCTCCCATCAAGACAGCGCATCGTCCGACCTATCCCAGGATGACCAGAGGAGGGTGACGTGTGAGCCCAATAGATCAATCGGTCGCGGACAGCAGACGGAACGTACAGACGACCAGCTGGACACTCAGGAGGAGAGGGCTCTGCACGTGACGCCCGCTCAATGTCCGCGTCCAGCTCCCACACTACTGGCGCCACCAAACACGAAGCTGGGAGTATGGGAGTGGGATCCATGGACCGCTCCTCTGTGTCATACAGCCGAGACAATGCGTCTGCCTTGACGTTCTGGGAGCCTGGTCTGTAAGTAAGAGTAAACACAAAACGAGTGAAAAACATGGCCCACCTTGCCTGGCGAGGATTCATTCTCTTCGCCTGCCGGATGTACTCCAGATTGCGGTGGTCAGTCCAGATGAGAAAAGGGTGTTTAGCCCCCTCAAGCCAGTGCCTCCACACCTTCAAGGCTTCTACGACAGCTAACAGCTCTCGGTCCCCCACATCATAGTTTCGCTCCGCCGGGCTGAGCTTCTTCGAAAAAAAAGCACAGGGGCGAAGCTTCAGTGGCACACCCGAACGCTGAGAGAGCACTGCTCCTATCCCAGCTTCGGATGCGTCCACCTCTACCATGAATGGCAAAGAGGGATCCGGATGAGCCAACACAGGCGCCGAGGTAAACAGAGTCTTCAGGTGTCCAAAAGCCCTGTTCGCCTCAGCCGACCACTGCAAGCGCACCGGGCCCCCCTTTAGCAGTGAAGTAATGGGAGCCGCAACCTGACCAAAACCCCGGATAAATCTCCGGTAGTAATTGGCAAACCCCAAAAAACGCTGCACCTCCTTTACCGTGGTTGGAGTCGGCCAATTACGCACGGCTGTAATGCGGTCGCTCTCCATTTCCACTCCTGAAGTGGAAATCCGATGCCCTAGGAAGGAGATGGATTGTTGGAAGAACAAGCATTTCTCAGCCTTGACATGTAGATCATGCTCCAACAGGCGACCAAGCACCCTGCGCACCAGGGACACATGCTCGGCGCGGGTAGCGGAGTATATCAGAATATCATCTATATACACCACTACACCCTGCCCGTGCAGGTCCCTGAAGATCTCATCTACAAATGATTGGAAGACTGATGGAGCATTCATCAACCCATATGGCATGACCAGGTACTCATAATGACCTGAGGTGGTGCTAAATGCCGTCTTCCACTCATCACCCTTCCGAATACGCACCAGATTATACGCACTCCTGAGATCCAATTTTGTGAAGAAGCGTGCCCCGCGCATTGACTCCATAACTGTATTTATCAGAGGTAGCGGGTAACTATATTTCACCGTGATTTTATTGAGACCTCGATAATCAATGCACGGGCGTAAACCACCATCCTTCTTCTTCACAAAAAAGAAACTCGAAGAAGCGGGTGAAATGGATGGCTGAATGAACCCCTGAAGCAGGGATTCAGAGATATATGTATCCATAGCCACCGTCTCCGCTTGCGACAGGGGATACACGTGACTCCTGGGATATGCAGCGTCTACCAGGAGATCTATCGCACAATCCCCCTGTCGATGGGGTGGTAATTGAGTCGCCTTCTTTTTACAGAAGGCGAGTGCCAAATCGGCATATTCAGGGGGAATGCTCACGGTGGAGACCTGGTCTGGACTTTCCACCGTAGTAGCACCAACGGAAACCCCTAAACACCTACCTGAGCACTCTCGCGACCACCCCGTGAGAGCCCTCTGTGGCCAAGAAACAGTGGGGTTATGACACGCTAACCAGGGTAGACCTAGCACCACAGAATACGCAGGGGAATCAATAAGGAAAAGACTAATCTTCTCCTTGTGACCCTCCTGCGTTATCATATTCAACGGTGCGGTGACCTCCCTGATAAAACCTGACCCTAATGGTTGACTATCTAAGGCATGAATAGGAACAGGCATATCCACAGACACAATAGGGAGCCCTAAACTATGAGCTAAATTTTTATTAATGAAATTTCCAGCCGCGCCTGAATCCACTAGCGCCTTATACTGGGACTGCAGGGAAAAATCCGGAAAAGTGACAGAGACAAACATAAGTGCAACAGAGGGCTCTGGATGAGAATGGTGCCTACTCACCTGGGGTGATGCCAGAGTGCCCTGCCTGCCTTCTCTATTCCCAGAGGAACCAACCCGGCACCGACCAGCAGTGTGATCTCTGCGACCATAGATGGTGCTCGAGCGGGAACCCCCTCCGGTCTCCCGGCGCACCGTCCCTCCCAATTCCATTGGTTCGGGAGAGAGGGTGCGGGAGGATGGAACAACCAGACCCCGATCTAGACGTCCACGAGTAGCCAGCATGTTGTCCAGCCTGATGGACATGTCCACCAGCTGGTCGAAGTTAAGGGTGGTGTCTCTACAGGCCAGCTCCCGACGGACGTCCTCGCGTAGGCTACAACGGTAATGGTCGATCAGGGCCCTGTCGCTCCATCCAGCGCCGGCAGCCAAGGTCCTAAACTCCAAAGCAAACTCCTGGGCACTCCTCGTCCCCTGCCTCAGATGATAGAGGAGCTCACCCGCCGTTTTTCCTTCGGGAGGATGGTCGAATACTCTCCTGAAATAAAGGGTGAACTCCTCAAAATGGTCCAACGCCGCATTCTCCTCTCTACACACAGCGCTGGCCCACTCCCGGGCTTTCCCGGTGAGGCATGAGACGAGGGCGGAACTCTTCTCCCGGTCGGATGGTACTGGGGAGACCGTGGCCAGATATAAGTTCAGTTTAAGGAGGAAACCCTGGCAGCCAGCAGTATCTCCGTTGTAACCCGTGGGTAGGGGTAAACGGATTTTGTTAGGTTCATGTGGGGAAAACGCGTTAAAGGTAAATCCCAGTTGTGGCAGTGGAGGCGCTGGAGAAACTCCCTGTCTCTCCCAGCGATCCATATTCTGGACAATGCGATCCATGACGGCGCTCAAACAGTCAATCTCCTTCGCTTGTTCCATAACGCGCTTTTCCACCTCCATGGGCGTCGTGTCCTCTCCTGCTGACTTCATATATTATCTGGTCAGAGATTCTGTCACAGTTGCGTGTATAAGTGGCAGGGAAGTCAGGCGCAGGAGAGTCAAATAGAGTGTAGAATGGAGTTTTTTAATTATAGTCCCAGTAACCCGCTCCATAACACTCATAGGAAACCATAAAACAAATATGGGTACGATGACCCGTCGCACACCTATACACATAAACACAACACTTGACAAAGAACAATCTCTGACAAACACATGAAGGGAAACAGAGGGTTAAATACACAACAGGTAATGAATGGGATTGACAACAGGTGTGTGGGAAGACAAGACAAAACCAATGGAAAATGAAAAGTGGATCGATGATGGCTAGAAGGCCGGTGAAGTCGACCGCCGAACACCGCCCGGACAAGGAGAGGCAACGACTTCGGTAGAAGTCGTGACATACTCTGCCTTCTTAACTGCACTATCAACAAGGCAGGTCCTACAGGCCCTGGTTTTGTCCCACCTGGACTACTGTTCAGTCGTTTGGTCAGCGGCCACAAAGAGGGATGTACACAGAGAGCTTACATTAATAATATGTATGTCTATCTCTCCTGGCTCAAAGTGGAGGAGAGATTGACTTTATCACTAATTGAATTTGTGAGATGTATTGACATGTTGATTGCACCGAGCTGTCTGTTAGAACTCCTGGCACACAGCTTGAACACCCATGCATACCCCACAAGACATGCCATCAAAGATCTCTTCACAGTCCAGAACAGACTATGGGAGGAGCACAGTACTACATAGAGCCATAACTACATGGAATTCTATTCCGCTTCAAGTAACTGATGCAAGCATTAGAATCAGCATTAGAATAAAAAAACGGATAAAATTACACCTTATGGAACAGCAGGGACTGTGAAGAGATACAAACACAGGCAGACACATGCAAACACACACAATAACATATGCACTCTACACACACGTACAGTCGTGGCCAAAGGTTTTGAGAATGACACAAATATTAATTCCCACAAGTTTTCTGCTTCAGTGTCTTTAGATATTTTTGTCAGATGTTACTATGGAATACTGAAGTATAATTACAAGCATTTCATAAGTATCAAAGGCTTTTATTGACAATTACATGAAGTTGATGCAGAGTCAATATTTGCAGTGTTGACCCTTCTTTTTCAAGACCTCTGCAATCCGCCCTGGCATGCTGTCAATTAACTTCTGGGCCACATCCTGACTGATGGCAGCCCATTCTTGCATAATCAATTCTTGGAGTTTGTCAGAATTTGTGGGGTTTTGTTTGTCCACCCGCCTCTTGAGGATTGACCACAAGTTCTCAATGGGATTAAGGTCTGGGGAGTTTCTTGGCCATGGACCCAAAACTTCGATGTTTTGTTCCCCGAGCCACTTAGTTATCACTTTTGCCTTATGGCAAGTTGCTCCATCATGCTGGAAAATGCATTGTTCGTCACCAAACTGTTCCTGGATGGTTGGGAGAAGTTGCTCTCGGAGGATGTGTTGGTACCATTCTTTATTCATGACTGTGTTCTTAGGCAAAATTGTGAGTGAGCCCACTCCCTTGGCTGAGAAGCAACCCCACACATGAATGGTCTCAGGATGCTTTACTGTTGGCATGACACAGGACTGATGGTAGCGCTCACCTTGTCTTCTCAAGACAAGCTTTTTTTCCGGATGCCCCAAACAATCGGAAAGGGGATTCATGAGAGAAAATGACTTTACCCCAGTCCTCAGCAGTCCAATCCCTGTACCTTTTGCAGAATATCAGTCTGTCCCTGATGTTTTTCCTGGAGAGAAGTTGCTTCTTTGCTGCCCTTCTTGACACCAGGCTATCCTCCAAAAGTCTTCGCCTCACTGTGCGTGCAGATGCACTCACACCTGCCTGCTGCCATTCCTGAGCAAGCTCTGTACTGGTGGTGCCCCGATCCCACGTGTTTCCTTGCATGTAACCATGGCTGACAGAGGAAGAGCAATGATTCCAAGCACCACCCTCCTTTTGAAGCTTTCAGTCTGTTATTCGAACTCAATCAGCATGACAGAGTGATCTCCAGCCTTGTCCTCGTCAACACTCACACCTGCGTTAATGAGAGAATCACTGACATGATGTCAGCTGTTCCTTTTGTGGCAGGGCTGAAATGCAGTGGAATTTTGGGGGGGGGATTCAGTTCATTTGCATGGCAAAGAGGGGCTTTGCAATTAATTGCAATTCATCTGATCACTCTTCATAACATTCTGGAGTATATGCAAATTGCCATCATACAAACTGAGGCAGCAGACTTGGTGAAAATTAATATTTGTGTCATTCTCAAAACTTTTGGCCCCGACTGTACACATGGATTTTGTGTTGTAGATATGTGGTAGTAGAGTAGTGGCCTGAGGGCACACACTTAATTGTGTTGTGAAATCTGTTGTGAATGTATTGTAATGTTTTAAAATACCTGCCTTAATTTTGCTGGACCACAGGAAGAGTAGCTGCTACCTTGACAGCAGCTAATGGGGATCCATAATAAATACAAACACAAATACAGTGTGAGTCATAGCCTTTGGGACTGTCACACCCTGAGCTGTTTCACCTGTCTTTGTGCTTGTCTCCACCCCCCTCCAGGTGTCACCCATCTTTCCCATTATCCCCAGTGTATTTATACCTGTGTTCTCTGTTTGTTTGTTGCCAGTTCGTTTTGTCCGTCAAGCCTACCAGTCTTTTTCCCCTTGCTCCTGTCTTATTCTACAGTTCCTGTTTTCTAGTTTTCCCGGTTTTGACCATTCTGCCTGCCCTGACCCTGAGAGTGCCTGCTGTTCTGTACCTTTTGACTCTGATCTGGATGACTGACCTCTGCCTGCCCTTGACCTGTCATTTTTCCTGCCCCTGTTCTAGTAATACACCTTGGTTACTTCGACACTGTCTGCATCTGGGTCTTCCCTAAAACTTGATAGGGACCTAAGATCAACCACTAACTGTCATCTAAGATCGACCACTAACTGCCTGACTCTTATCTTAGTCTCTGCTTTTAGCGTCTGCCCACTGTTGAACATGGTTGTGTTCAGTGTGCACAAAACAGAAGGAAACAGACTGTTGCAAAGCTACCGGTAATTTAACAAAGTAACCAGAATCTTTAGTAATTTTGGTAATTACCAGGTAATCTATGGCAATCTATGGTAATTTATACTTCAATAGCTTTTTAAAAATGTATTCTTCTACAGTGCATTCAGAAAGTATTCAGACCCCTTGAATGTTTCCAAATTGTATTACGTTACAGCCTTATTCTAAAATGTATTAAATTAATGTTTTACCTCATCAATCTACACACAATACCCCATAATGACAAAGCGAACAGGTTTTTTTTAAATGTTTGCAAATGTATAACTAATTAAAAACAGAAATACCTTATTTACATAAGTATTCAGACCCTTTGCTATGAGACTCGAAATTGAACTCAGGTACATCCTGTTTCCATCCATCATCCTTGAGATGGTTCTACAACTTGATTGGAGTCCACCTGAATTCAGTTGATTGGAAAAAATATAATATAAGCTCAGAGACAGGATTGTGTCAATGCACCGATCTGGGGAAGGGTGAAAAAAACATTTCTGCAGCTTTAAAGGTCCCCAAGAACACAGTGGCCTCCATCATTCTTAAATGGAAGAAGTTTGGAACCACCAAGACTCTTCCTAGAGCTGGCCGACCGGCCAAACTGAGCAATCGGGGGAGGAGGGCCTTGGTTAGGGAGGTGACCAAGAACCCAGTGGTCACTCTGACAGAGCTCTAGAGTTCCTCTGTGGAGATGGTTGTACTTCTGGAAGATTCTCCCGTCTCTGCAGCACTTCACCAATCAGGCCTTTATGGTAGAGTGAAGTCACTCCTCAGTAAAAGGCACATGACAGGCCGATTGGGTTTGCCAAAAGGAACCTAAAGACTCTCAGACCATGAGAAACAAGATTCTCTGGTCTGATGAAACCAGGATTGAACTCTATGGTGAAGCATGGTGGTGGCAGCATCATGCTGTGGGGATGTTTTTCAGTGGCAGGGACTGGGAGACTAGTCAGGGTCGAGGGAAAGATGAACAGAGCAAAGTACAGTGAGATAGTTGATGAAAACCTCTTCCAGCGCCATCAGGACCTCAGACTGGGGCAAAGGTTCTCCTTCCAACAGGACAACGACCATAAGACCACAGCCAAGACAACGCAGGAGTGGCTTCGGGACATGTCTTTGAATGTCCATGAGTGGGCCAGCCAGCACCCGGACTTGAAACTGATCTAACATCTCTTGAGAGACCTGAAAAGAGCAGTGTGCCAAGCTTGTAGCGTCATACCCAAGAAGACCCGAGGCTGTAATCACTGCCAAAGGTGCTTCAACAAAGTACTGAGTAAAGGGTCTGAATACTTATGTAAATGTGATATTATGTCTTTTTATACATTTATAAAATTCAAACAAAAATCTAAAAACCTGTTTTTACTTTGCCATTATGGGTATTGTGTGTAGATGAAAAAACAATTCAATACATTTTAGAGCAAGACTGTAACGTAATAAAATGTGAAAAAAGTCAAGGGGTCTGAATACTTTCTGAATTCACAGTATACACTGAACAAAAATATAAACGCAACAATTCGTAAGATTTTACAGAGTTACAGTTCATATAAGGAAATCAGTGAATTTAAATAAATGTATTAGGCCCTAATCTATGGATTTCACATGACTGGGAATACAGATATGCATCTCTTGGTCACAAATACCATTTACCTCATGCAGCGCAACACATCCCCTTCGCATCAACACGCTGTCGATACAGAGCATCCAGAACTTGGTCAATGGGTGACATGTATTCCATACCTCCCGGGTGGCGCAGTGGTCTAGGGCACTGCATCGCAGTGCTAGCTGCGCCACCAGAGTCTCTGGATTCGCGACCAGGCTCTGTCGCAGCCGGCCGCAACCGGGAGGTCCGTGGGGCGACGCACAATTGGCATAGCGTCGTTAGGGAGGGTTTGGCCGGTAGGGATATCCTTGTCTCAGTATGTACAAATGTAATAAAATGTATGCACTCTACTGTAAGTCGCTCTGGATAAGAGCGTCTGCTAAATGACTAAAATGTAAAAAATTGTAAATGTAAATGTATGGTGAGTTTGCAGGCCATGGAAGAACTGGGACATTTTCAGCTTCCAGGAATTGTGTACAGATCCTTACGACATGGGACTGTGCATTATCATGCTGAAACATGAGGTGATGGTGGTGGATGAATGGCACGACAACGGGCCTCAGGATCTCGTCACGGTATCTCTGTGTATTGAAATTGCCATCGATAAAATACAATTGTGTTGTTGTCTGTTGCTTTACCTGCCCATACCATAACCCCACCTCCACCATGGGGCACTCTGTTCATAACGTTGACATCAACTAACCGCTCACCCGCACGACGCCATACATGGTCTGCCATCTGCCCAGTACAGTTCAAACCTGGATTCATCTGTGAAGAGCACACTTCTCCAACGTGCCAGTGGCCATCAAAGGTAGGCATTTTCCCCCCTGAAGTCAGTTACGACCCCGAATTGCAGTCAGTTCAAGACCCTGGTGAGGATGACCAGCATGCAGATGAGCTTCCCTGAGACGGTTTCTGACAGTTTGTGCAGAAAATCTTTGGTTGTGCAAACTCATTGTTTCATCAGCTGCCTGGGTGGCTGGTCTCATACGATCCCGCTGGTGAAGAAGCCGGATGTGTAGGTTCTGGGCTGGCGTGGTTACACGTGGTCTGCGGTTGTGAGGCCGGTTGGACCTACTTCCCAATTTTCTAAAACAATTTTGACGGTGGCTTATGGTAGAGCAATTAACATTAAATTCTCTGGCAACAGCTGCCAATTGCAACTCCCTCAAAACTTGAGACATCTGTAGCATTGTGTCGTGTGACAAAACTGCCCTGAGGGGCCTTTTATTGTCCTCAGCACAAGGTGCACCCGTGTAATGATCATGCTGTTTAATCAGCTTCTTGATATGCCACACCAGTCAGATAGATGGATTAACTCATTTGTGCACAACATTTGAGAGAAATAAGCTTTTTTTTGTGCATATGAAACCTTTCTGGGATCTTTTATTTCAGCTCATGAAACATGGGACCAACACTTTACATGTTGTGTTTATATTTTGTTATGTTCAGTGTAGTATTCATTTTTAGACATCTTTGTCCATATTTTCCATGAGTTTCTAGTGGATTGGCGATATGGTTCAAGATGAAATAGTTAATAATAGTTAAATAGCATCTATTCAAAAAGGGCCTTATTTTTAACTTTGGTCAATGGTAAAATAATTAACTTTGCAAGTCCTTCTTTAACCATTGACTTTTTCATAACTGATGCCAGTTTGGCGACAAAACCTTGACAACAAAGACATATTGACAAAGTAAAATAAATAAAAGTGCTTCAAACAAATATTATGGATACTTCATACGTAAACCCTCGTATTAAACATCAATGGTATTCACTAAGTTGATGTTTTATATTTAAGATAAGGTTTTACAGTTTTTCCATTCTATTTTTTATTTAAAAATAATCCTATTTGGTTGTTTTATATATTTAACATGTGGTAAGGCCACACAGATGGCCATGTATAATTAGACACCTGTGATAATCTGAAGTACACAAAAATGCCACTAGATGTCATCTTCTAAAATAATTCTGGTTGTTTGCTGGTAAAGGTGGACCATTTCCAGTAACATATCCTGGTTTTGCAACCTTAGTGCTGAGACATGACCAGACTTAACTTTACATTTTTGGGGCCCAAGGTGATATTCTCAGCTAAATAATTCGGTAACACTGTCTCATAATGCATTTAACCTACCTGCAGGCTACTACAGTGTTAACAATATTTTCTTCTATATATTCTATATATCTATATATTATATTTCTATATACAGAAAGCCAATATACAGCAAATAAAATACTATTTGCCTCTAGCATTTGGCATATTTAATATGCCTCTAGCTGTATTGTAAAAAGCCTTTAAACAATGTCGTCCATTAGACTGAAGAGACTTGACGCAGGTGGACACTCTCTCTCTCTCTGCAATATTAATAACCTATTTTTTCCTTTTACATAGTTTTCAGGCCAGACCTTACGGCCATCTGAATCCCAGCCATGTGTCTCTTAAATAATAATTTGCATCGGGCCTTGTAATAATGGTCGAGGCCGCAATAGAAGAGAATTAAAGATTTATAGCGTAATAAATACTCCAGCTATGTTCTGTGTTGTTCTCCCACCTGTTCTCTCTTCAGAACAACACAACGCAACACTAACAGAAATTAAACATCCAGTCGGGCGATGAGTTTCTTTTTGGGGGCCGGATTTGTGGCCAGGAAGACTTTTAAATGTCATCGCTGAATACATTTGAATAATGTATTCATTATTACCAAGGCACCTTGAGCCCCTGTAGTTGTGAGCGTGCCAAGGTGGTTGTATTAGTGAACACAGGCGGGGGCACAGCGGTGGGGGCTCAGCGGTGGGGGCACAGCGGTGGGGGCACAGCGGTGGGGGCACAGCGGTGGGGGCACAGCGGTGGGGGCACAGCGGTGGGGGCTCAGCGGTGGGGGCTCAGCGGTGGGGGCACTGCGGTGGGGGCACAGCGGTGGGGGCACTGCGGTGGGGGCACAGCGGTGGGGGCACAGCAGTGGGGGCACAGCGGTGGGGGCACAGCGGTAGGGGCACAGCGATGGGGGCTCAGCGGTGGGGGCACAGCGGTGGGGGCACTGCGGTGGGGGCACAGCGGTGGGGGCACAGCGGGACTCAGCGAATTAGATGAAGCCTTCATTCACACAATGGGAGTGTTGTCAGATAGGCGGAAACCAATGGCTTTGGCGAAATACTTGGCCTTGTCTTGTCTGGAACCCACCATCATCGCTGTGTGGATTTGTGTGTGTGTTCAGTGACACTGGTGGCACCTGTGGAGACTTTTGTTAGCTGGAATATTCATCCAAGGGTCCTTTCCAGTGGACTTTCTTTTTGCCTCCAACAGCAAACATTGTTTTATTGATTAAACAAACTCCCTCGGCACAAGAACATTTTTGTTTTATCGAACTCTGGAGACTTGTGATTGAGAGTACAGTGGTAACGTATGAAAATATGTATTGCTTTCTATGGCTCATGCAGAGGACAATGTGTGAGCTACTAGGCAGATTGTTGAAAGACAAGTATAGATTGCTTTAAGCGGTAACTTCTCAGCAGAGGTGTGTGTGTGTGTGTGTGTGTGTGTGTGTGTGTTTGGGAGTTCTTGGAACTGATTCAGCCAACTGATTGTCCCTCTTGTCCATTTTCTCTCACCTCTCCTCTCCCACATCCCACCCTTCACCTCTTCCTCCCCCTCTTTCTCCTCCTTCATCCATGCCCTTCTCTTTCACTGAGCACCTCTTCACAGGCATGAGAGCCTTATCGATTTTTTTCTTCCCCAGCCACCCACTCGCCCTCCAGAAAACTGTGCAAGTTTTGACTTAAAATGGAAAAAACCATCCCATTCTCTCATAGATGATCCAGCTTGAGTAGTCAATCACAAAGTAATTTGTGCCCATCTCGTTTGGGGGGAATATTTTGTAATTTAGTGGAGCAATGGCTTTGAGCAGAGTTGATAGTAATGCCATTCAATCTGTTCTGTTTCACTCCATCATCTACCTAAATGTCTGCCCTTAACACTGTTGTTCCCCAGATTCATGACCCTCTAAACGGGGTGCTTGTAAATATTTTTCGGGGGCCTTTCAAATTAGCATTAAGCGTCGGGGGGTAATAAAAAACAAAGTGTAATTGAATTATAACGCTCCCCAGAAAAATTGCTTTCTAATGACACCCTTCAGGTCTCTGCTGCAACTGAGTTAGAAGACGGAAGCTCATTCAATTCATTCAGCTAGTTCATCTTCCCAACGACGTTCAAGGCCAGCCTCTGTACATTTTACCTCTAGGGCTGATCAACTTGCTGTTTCTATCTTGGGCCTCCTATGGTGCCAGTGTGAGCTGTCGGCAGTGCTTCAGTTACACTGGGGTAAAGCCACTGTCACTGCCGGTGCTTATGACAGCTTATGCTGAGCAAAGTCCTGAATGTATACAAGTTATTTTAGTTGTTTTGGTACCAACTGACTGGGCTCTTAACTGTCCAACTGGGATGACTTGGAACGTCCGAAATCATCCCTCGGGGTACGTTGTGGTATGTCTGCGGAAGGATTCCCACCACTGATCTGTCGGAAGCGGACGCATCTTTTATTTCTAAAAAAAAATGTTGTGCGGACGCGTCTTAAGAAAGACGCTCCAGTAGCCGAGGATGATCCCGCTGCTTTCTCTGGAACTTCTGGGCAGAGCAGAGTTGGCAGCGGCGACGGGCGAGAAGGCAGAACAAGGACTCCATTGAGGAGGGCTTGGTTGCCAGCGGCCCTTTGGCACCTCGCTCAGTGAGTCAGACTGCGCCAATTCAGGAGTGCACAAGGGGAGAGAGGCTGATCATCAGGGCACAAGGGGCTATTACATAAACTGAAAACATCTTAACATGCTCGCCAAAGTGAGACAGGGGAATGACCAAAACTCCTCTTGAGATTTTCTGATTATAAAAATGTTTTGGGTATCCTAGAAGTTCAGTGAACCTTCTATTTCATTTGCTCTGGGTAGGAATTGAGTACGTTACACTACCCGCACATTTTTAATAGTGCAGCCGGCGTGTCACCTCTTCCAGGAAAAAAACTTTTAGAGGGGGCAAAGGAGCGTGTTACGGAGAGGAGCTGGCAGGTGTAGAGTAAAGCAGAGAGAGAAAAGCAAAGGGCCTTTGAGCACGACTGTCAGCCTATTTTTAAGTGTCAGGGACCTAGGTGCAGCGCTAGCTCTCAATTTGACACAGAGGCTGAGGTCTGCCACAGAGAAGACAAGCAAGCAAGGTTGCCCAGAAAACAAACTAAAGCAAGTCAAGCCAAAACAGACCCAGGATGGAGGAGAACTAGGCTGTTTGAGCTGCCTTGCCAACTCCTATAGTCACAGTGACAGCACAAATAGACCTGGCAGCATGCTAGAGGAGAGCTCAGAGGAGCCGTGAGTGGGGCAGTAAGTAGAAGGTTGGACGGTACTTTGGACAGAGACGGATAATGTTTAGACTTCTTAACTAGGTGAATTAACTCGAATGAAGTTAAATGAACACGTTACTTGTTGGACACCAGAAGAAGTAAAGAGACAACTCATTTGTAAGCCCTATAGTGGAGATAACAACACACACTTACTGCCAAACTTTCTCAGAAGAGGCACTTATTTGTAAGCCCTATAGCAGAAATAAAAACTTTATTGGACCTGTCTTTGCTTTGGTCACACACACCACACACACACACACACACACACACACACACACACACACACACACACACACACACACACACACACACACACACACACACACACACACACACACACACACACACACACACACACACACACACACACACACAGAAATGTACTGTCAAACTTTCTCAAACGCTTGCTCACACTAGTTGACAACACCATCAGCAAGGCTAATTGGGGGAGAGAACTGCACCACAATAGCTGTCAGAAAGAACAGAAGAACAAGACTCTCGAGTGCGTCTGAAAACCACTTGGCTATAATTTCCTTTTTGCCTCATCCCCTTTGACCATTTCCTGCCACTGCGCTTTTGTCATGCTCTATTTTATGCTGGTTTCATTAGAGTAAGAAAGGCCTGAAATAGGTCATAGTTAGCCTTTTTTCTCTCACCCGAGGGGACCGATAGTCTAGTCTTAGACCACTATGTGAAGTGCTCTGAGCGGTACCTGACGAACTTGAGGAAATGTCTGACATCCGCTCTCACAACAAACACTTGTCTCATTACGCAATTGGTTTGTGTGATGGCTGTGTCTGCATAACATGACATAACATTCATCTTTAAAAAAAATCACAAATACTTTTGTTTCCATATTATTATTGTTTGTGTAGGAGTCCAATTTTTTAAGAAAAATTATTGATCCAGGTTACAGCACATTATTGCATCCCATCATCAAATCAAATTATTTTTAATCAATCGTAATCAACATCTATTTTCCTCAATATGGACCTGCTGCGGCCTGTGTAGGCTGATCGACATTCAATGTCATACGCCTTCAGGGCCAGACATTCCCTCTCTCTGCAGTTCATTCCTAACTGTAAGAAATCTGAATCTGATGCTTAGCCAGCGTGAGGACAATTTAGCATGAGTTAGTCTGGGTTTACCTCAAGGGGACTGGCAGAGAGCCTGGCATATGGCATCATTTAGCACACGACGGCTGCGGTTCACGTGTCCCTGCTCCGATGGGCACACCAGCCACGGCACCTCGTCTCTCACAAACTCTCACATTAACACCCATTATGCTGAACGCTGTCAACGATCAATACCTGCAGCTGCCTCTTTCTCTTCTCTCTCTTCTCCCCCTCTCTCTCTTTTTCTTTCTCTCCCTCTTCTCTCCCGATAATGCAGTGTGCCAGACAAAGATGTGAGGAGAGTGAGGGGGCTGCAAAATGAAACAAGACAAAATGGAAGGACTTGGATGTGAACTTCTTTCTCCCCTAGCTTGTGATTCAAGGCTGAGACACTGCTGCGCAAAGGAGGGATACATGAACAATCTGTTTGATCCTTCTGCCCAGCTGTACATGCAAATGAGGGAGCCAGGCTTTTTTTAGTCCCCCATCACACACATAATTGGGAGGCTCATTTGGGTGTGATGTATGCGGTGTGCCTCCACGCAGTTTTAGAGAGAAAGAGAGAGAAAGAGAGAGAAAGAGAGAGAGAGAGAGAGAGAGAGAGATCAGATAAAACCACAGAGGTGCCACAGTCAGCAGCAAAAAAGGAGACCAAAGAAGCTCTAATAAAAATAAACGCCTCTCCCGGAGGTAACATAGTCCCAGCAACACACAGAGCGTCCATGAGTCCATGCATCTTCTCTGTGTGTTTCCCTAATGGCACCCTGTTCTCTATGTAGTGCACTACTTTTGACCGGAGTGCTATTGCCCTGGTCAAAAGTAGTGCACTGTAAAGGGAATAGGGTGTCATTTGGGATGAAGCCTCTGTCTAGGAGCAGCCGAAAGGGGACCTATTTACCCGACAAGCAAAGATGAAGAACAAAGCCAAATGGAAGACCACAAGGCTCTAAATATTGAAATACAAAGGAACGTCGTGTTAATCGAAGAGATCCGATGGTCACTTATACATCCATCTACCTCCAGATTTCCAGGCTGTGTCCCAAATAGCACTCTATTCCCTACACATTGTGCACTACTTTAACTAGAGTCCTATATAGTGCCATTTCAGCTGTCGAGTATGCTTTCTTTTTTTATGGTGGCCCTGGAGGGAAATAAAGGCAGTAGACTCATATTCAGACTCAAGCCCTTTATGTCTCTACTGATCCCTTCAGTCCTGTCAAAACATCTCAGTTAACTGTGGCAGGTGCTCTTTTGGTTCCGTAAATGATTAGTTCCTATTTTACCTTGTCTGTCATTTCCATTAATGTCGATGAGAGCCCTTTTCAGTGGAGGCGAAGCAACCTTGTCCAAAAACACATACATGTCTTGTCTATTTAGTACATGTTCTCTATTTTAGAATATCTCAAAAGGATAGTTCCATGGCTAATTGTCCAAAGGCTGATTCACATACATACACAATGTTTTAAACAGGGTATTTCAGGAATTGACCCCAACGTTGGTTCGAAATGAATTTGACTCTGTCGTGTCAGTAATTCTGTAACTCGCTGTTGTGTATTTTACGGAAGCCTATTTTATATACAATTACTGTAGTGAAGCCAGACTATCTTGCTCCTCATTCAATACAGTTTCATTGAATTTAGGCTGGCTTAGATTTACAACAATACATTTTTCCACATAAAGCATGTGTTCAAGCAATAGCCTACTGTGTCACCGGCTATCATGAAATTTGATTTCCTCCATCTTCCAGTAAACAAATTATACTGGGCCGCCACTACACTAATTTTCATGACGTGATCGAGGCTAAAATAGACAGAGAGAGACATGGCGGGAGGGGGAAACAGACCCAGGTTTAAAATAATTTTTGAAATCTTTTAAATTCTTTGAGCGTTTGCTCTAGCCTGCCTGGACTGCCATCTGGTCGGGGTTTACCGTTTTGGGACTATTCTATTGGTCCATTAAGCCAGGCAAGCTTTTTAATCAAGCACAGATAAAGGATTTGAAATGATTTAAAATAGTATTTGAACCCAGGTCTGTGGGGAAACTGCCTTTGTCTGTGGGGAAACTGCCTTTGTCTGTGGGGAAACTGCCTTTGTCTGTGGGGAAACTGCCTTTGTCTGTGGGGAAACTGCCTTTGTCTGTGGGGAAACAGCCTTTGTCTGTGGGGAAACTGCCTTTGTCTGTGGGGAAACAGCCTTTGTCTGTGGGGAAACTGCCTTTGTCTGTGGGGAAACAGCCTTTGTCTGTGGGGAAACTGCCTTTGTCTGTGGGGAAACAGCCTTTGTCTGTGGGGAAACAACTTTTGTCTGTGGGGAAACTGCCTTTGTCTGTGGGGAAACAGCCTTTGTCTGTGGGGAAACAGCCTTTGTCTGTGGGGAAACTGCCTTTGTCTGTGGGGAAACAGCCTTTGTCTGTGGGGAAACAGCCTTTGTCTGTGGGGAAACTGCCTTTGTCTGTGGGGAAACAGCCTTTGTCTGTGGGGAAACTGCCTTTGTCTGTGGGGAAACAGCCTTTGTCTGTGGGGAAACTGCCTTTGTCTGTGGGGAAACAGCCTTTGTCTGTGGGGAAACTGCCTTTGTCTGTGGGGAAACAGCCTTTGTCTGTGGGGAAACTGCCTTTGTCTGTGGGGAAACAGCCTTTGTCTGTGGGGAAACTGCCTTTGTCTGTGGGGAAACTGCCTTTGTCTGTGGGGAAACTGCCTTTGTCTGTGGGGAAACAGCCTTTGTCTGTGGGGAAACTGCCTTTGTCTGTGGGGAAACAGCCTTTGTCTGTGGGGAAACTGCCTTTGTCTGTGGGGAAACTGCCTTTGTCTGTGGGGAAACTGCCTTTGTCTGTGGGGAAACTGCCTTTGTCTGTGGGGAAACTGCCTTTGTCTGTGGGGAAACTGCCTTTGTCTGTGGGGAAACAGCCTTTGTCTGTGGGGAAACTGCCTTTGTCTGTGGGGAAACAGCCTTTGTCTGTGGGGAAACTGCCTTTGTCTGTGGGGAAACAGCCTTTGTCTGTGGGGAAACTGCCTTTGTCTGTGGGGAAACAGCCTTTGTCTGTGGGGAAACAACTTTTGTCTGTGGGGAAACTGCCTTTGTCTGTGGGGAAACAGCCTTTGTCTGTGGGGAAACAGCCTTTGTCTGTGGGGAAACTGCCTTTGTCTGTGGGGAAACAGCCTTTGTCTGTGGGGAAACAGCCTTTGTCTGTGGAGAAACTGCCTTTGTCTGTGGGGAAACAGCCTTTGTCTGTGGGGAAACTGCCTTTGTCTGTGGGGAAACAGCCTTTGTCTGTGGGGAAACTGCCTATGTTTCTTCGTTCTGGAACTTCCACGTGGTTTAATAATTACAAACAGTATTTGGAGATGAAGAGTTTTGTAGGCAGATGAACAAACACCCACATGATGTAATCTCACAGTTGCATGCACCGATCCTACATCTTCATTGTCCTCCCAACAGATTCATGCAGGTTTTAGTGCTTCGTCATCGTTCGTCCACTGAGCACGGGGTGGTAATCGAGTGTGGTGACCATACGGGAAATGGACAAAAGGAAGCAGGAAGTGCCCTTGAGGGTCCTGTGGCAATGCTGCAGCCACTGGTACACATGCATTCAGTGTAACAGATTCAAAACTGCCCTTTGACACAGCCTGACTATCGTTCAGCATTGTCATCCTCTCACTATCTGTTCAATAAAATCTAAAACATACCTTAAAATATACTTTTAAGATGTAGCCATATGAATAAAATGGCAGAGAGAGAGAGAGAGAGAGAGAGAGAGAGAGAGAGAGAGAGAGAGAGAGAGAGAGAGAGAGAGAGAGAGAGAGAGAGAGAGAGAGAGAGAGAGAGAGAGAGAGAGAGAGAGAGAGAGAGAGAGAGAGAGAGAGAGAGAGATGCTAGGTGGGCCCTAAAGTAAATGGACATGTTTTGTGTGTTTGTGTGTGTGTTTAGGTGATTGTGTCTTGGGGTAAATCCATTCAATGAAGGTAAAATGAAAACTATTAACAGAAAATGCCACATTTAGCTTCATGTGGATTTCCCTGAACTCACATTATTAAGAAATGTGACTTTTTATAGCTCAACTAGAATTGAACCCTGCTGGTTCTCTTGAGATTGGTTAACTCAGAAAATCAGATTCATTAGTAGAGGGTCCTCACTCCAAAAAAATATATTTTCAAAAAGTTAATTTGCTCTTGTTGCCTCAATGAATAAAAAAAGCATAAAATATTAACTCAGAAAGACAACATCCACAAGGGTCCAGGAGAACAAGTATGAATAAAAATAGATTTAATCCATACTACCAATTCAAAATCCTCCTTCGGCAAACAAGCAACGTTGATATTTTACCTCCTAAAAGTGTCATGGATCCTTGTTAATGAATCATTTCTGTTGTGCGTCACAGCAGTGAAAACCAACACTGTGAAAACACAAACCTTATTTGCCAATGCCACTAATGAATAGTCATTATGAAAATGATTATAACTGTAACTCAACAACATTGCACTCTTTCCTCCTGTCATTATACTGTTTCCACAAATGAGTCTCCTTTTGCTTCAAGCTGAAAAACAATGATAAACAAACCGTGATGGACTGAGAAAACCATGAACTGTAAAAAAGTTTAAAACAAAGTCATTACAGATGAATTAATACATTCTCCCATGACTGCCTTTTCCAACCATCACTGAATGTTGTCATTTTTACTCACCAACTGAATATCTTCTAGCTCCCTGTGATTCATTTTGTAGGCACAATTGCCTTTACTTGATTTTGTGTTTCTATGAGCTTACAGCAACAATTTACTTGAAAGTGACATAATATATCTGTAAATCAAATTATAGTCATGAGTGCATACATTTTTTATATATGTGTGGGCCCCAGTGGGAATTGAACCCACTACCCATGCAAACACCATGCTCTACCAACAGAGCCACACAGGACATCCAGTTGACTATATGAGACACAAACGGGTTAACTGGTCACATTGCCGGTCTCCATCGCTAATCGGCTATGACACATTCAGATTCCAGTGAAGTTTCAGTGCATTGTGCTTCAGAACAGGGGTATGGCAAAGACAGACAACATGACGTAAGTTGACATAAAGGGCTGTATAAAGTTCCAAGTTACAACAACCTTATGCAGGCATTATGACGGTCAAGGCGGTGAGTTGTATAGGGAGTCTTAGCCATGGATCCTGCAGTAAAGAGATGAGAGCACTACTCCCTGCATCACACATCAGGATAGACACTGCTTGCTACAATATAGAATGTCAACAAAATATTGAATCAATGACACTGCCTTTTGGTGCAGTTCTTCATTTGATATCATGTTTGGCCAGTAAATGCCAAGTGTCTTCCGGAGACACTTGTTTTGGAAAGTCTCTAGTTTTGTAGACATTCTGGATGTTACCCTCCATCATTCAGAGTCGTACAGAAGCACACTGAGGACATTACTGTTGTACAGGCGGAGTTTGGTTTTGATGTTGAGTCAGTTGATTTCCATATGGCTTTTAACGTCAAAAGTGTAGGTTGCTTCGATGATCCGGGTGTTGACGTCCTTTTCATTACTGACCTCGCTGCCTAGGTAGAGGAATTCTTGAACTTCCTCCACCGCTCCTCCGTTTATGTTAATGAGCGTGCGTCTTGTGGTTTTTCCTCATGAGCTTAGTTTCCGCTGCATTGATTTTCAAGCCAATTTGTAGGGATGTGTTTGTGAGCTTGTCAACCTGTTCTCGCATGTCAGATTGTCCGCAGGAGAGCAGGGTGATGTCATCTGCATTATCCAGATCTTCCAGAGTTGAGGGGAGTGTCCATCTGATGACACTTTTTCCATTTGTCAGGGTCTGTGTCATAAGCCAGTTAATGGCTTTAACAAACAGGGTGGAGGAGAGGATGCATCCTTGTTTAACACCAGTGTTGACTCCGAAACTGTTGGTTACAATGTCTGTTACAGAGAACCTGACAGTGGAAATCGGTGTACAAGGTCTTGATGACGTTGACTATTTTGGGAGGGATCCCAAACTGGTGAGGTATTTTCCATAGGGATATTCGGTGGAGAGTGTCGAGGGCCTTTTCAAGATCAACGCTGGTGTATATTGGGACTGTTCCACGGGCTAAATATTGAATATGGAATGCCCAAACTGTAACCAGTAGACCTGTTATCATGTAGCAACAGGGAGCAGTCAGCTCCACATCATTGATTCACATGCAGACTACATCCCAATCCCAGTAGTGCCCTACTTTTGACCAGGGTCTATAGTGCTCTGGTCAAAAGTAGTGCACTACAGGGAATTAGGGTGCCATTTGGGACTCCGACCTTATTCTTATTGGATTATGTCAGTCACGCACTGTTATTGGAGAAATGAAGCCTCTACAATGCAACATGTGTCCTAAACTTTGCACTGCGGCAAAATATTGTCCAGCTGGAGTGTTTCCATAGAAACCTTGACATTTTTCTCAAGACCGAGGTGTGATGTGATACAAAATTTGAAAAATGTTATGGCACAGAGTCATCTCCATCCTCCTCTTAAATTGTTTAGCCTTCGCTTTTTAAATGAAATCGTAAATGTTGCCTACTGTGATAAATGGAGGTTTGACAATAATTTAGTGCATTCCACTTACTGTATTAAAGGATCCCAGCGATTGGAATCAACTGCTTAAAGTGGCCAAATACCATTGGAAACATTCCCACACATACAGTGTATGTACTTTACGTTTAAGAAAATATCTGTTATAAAAATGTACACATCTGGAATGGGTGTGTTTCTTTAAAAAAAAATACAAAAAAAAATGAAAAGCTGAAATGTCTTGAGTCAATAAGTTTTCAAACTTTTTGTTATGGCAAGCCTAAATAAGTTCAGGTGTAAAATGTGCTTAGCAAGTCACATGAGTTGAATGGACTCTGTGTGTAATAATAGTGTTTACCATGATTTGTAAATGACAACCCCAGCACTGTACCCTACACATACAATTGTCTGTAAGGTCGCTAAATCGAGCAGTGAATTTCAAGCACAGATTCAACCACAAAGACCAGGGAGGTTTTGCTATGGTTTGCAAAGAAGAGCACTTACTGGTAGATGACAAAAAAAAGAAAATACAAATATCCCTTTGTGCATGGTGCAGTTACTAATTACATTTCGGATGGTTTATCAATACCCCCAGTCACTACAAAGATACAGGCGTCCTTCCTAACTCAGTTGCTGGAGTGGTTTTCACCGTGATGCCAATGGTGACTTTAAAACAGTTATAGAGTTTAAAGGCTGTGAAGGGAAAAAAACTAAATACAACAGGTGTAGGTAGACCTTACAGTGAAATGCTTACTTACAAGCACTTAACCAACAATGCCGTTTTAATAAAAAGAAGTGTTAAGTAAAAATTGATAAGTAATTTTTTTTAATTAAAAATAATTAAAGAGCAGCAGTAAAATAACAGTAGCGAGGCTATATACAGGGCGTACCGGTACAGAGTCAATGTACAGGGGCACAGGTTAATCGAGGTAATTGAGGTAATATGTACATGTAGGTAGAGTTAAAGTGACTATGTATAGATAATAACCAGAGAGTAGCAGCAGCGTAAAAGAGGTGTTGGGGGCAGGGGACCATGCAAATAGTCTGGGTAGCCATTTGATTAGCTGTTCAAGAGTCTTATGACTTGGGGGTAGAAGGTGTTAAGAAGCCTTTTGGACCTAGACTTGGCCCTCCGGTACTGTTTACCATGTGGTAGCAGAGAGAACAGTCTATGACTAGGGTGGCTGGAGTCTTTGACAATTTTTAGGGCCTTCCTCTGACACGTCATGGTATAGAGGTCCTGAATGGCAGGAAGCTTGGCCCGAGTGATGTACTGGGCTGTACGCACTACCCTCTGTAGTGCCTTGCGGCCGGAGGCCGAGCAGTTGCCATGCCAGGCAGTAATGCAACCAGTCAGGATGCTCTCGATGGTGCAGCTGTATAACTTTTTGAGGATCTCAGCCCTCTTCATGACTGTCTTGGTGTGCTTGGACCATTCTAGTTTGTTGGTGATGTGGACACCAAGGAACTTGAAGCTCTCAACCTGCTCCACTACAGCCCCGTCGATAAGAATGGGGGCGTGCTCGGTCCTCCTTTTCCTGTAGTCCACAATCATCTCCTTTGTCTTGATCAGGGTGAGGGAGAGGTTGTTATCCTGACACCACACGGCCAGGTCTCTGACCTCCTCCGTATAGGCTGTCTCATTGTTGTCGGTGATCAGGTCTACCACTGTTGTGTCATCGGCAAACTTAATGATGGCGTTGGAGTCGTGCCTGGCCATGCAGTCATGAGTGAACAGGGAGTACAGGAGGGGACTGAGCACGTAACCCTGAGGAGCCCCTGTGTTGAGGATCAGTGTGGCAGATGTGTTGTTACCTACCCTTACCACCTGGGGGCGGCCCATCAGGAAGTCCAGGATCCAGTTGCAGAGGGAGGTGTTTAGTCCCAGGGTCCTTAGCTTAGTGATGAGATTTGTGGGCATTATCGTGTTGAACGCTGAGCTGTAGTCAATGAACAGCATTCTCACATAGATGTTCCATTTGTCCAGGTGAGAAAGGGCAGTGTGGAGTGCAATAGGGATTGCATCATCTGTGGATCTGTTTTGGCGGTATGCCAATTGGAGTGGGTCTAGGGTTTCTGAAATAATGGTGTTGATGTGAGCCATTACCAGCCTTTTAAAGCACTTCATGGCTACGGACGTGAGTGCTATGGGTCTGTAGTCATTTAGGCAGGTTGTCTTTGTGTTCTTGGGCACAGGGACTATGGTGGTCTGCTTGAAACATGTTGGTATTACAGACTCAATCAGGGACACGTTGAAAATGTCAGTGAAGACACCTGCCAGTTGGTCAGCACATGTCCGGAGCACACGTCCTGGTAATCTGTCTGGCCCCACAGCCTTGTGAATGTTGACCTGTTTAAAGGTCTTAGTCATGTCGGCTACGGAGACTGTGATCACACAGTCGTCCGGAACAGCTGATGCTCTCATGCATGCCTCAGTGTTGCTTGCCTCGAAGCGAGCATAGAAGTGATTTAGCTCGTCTGGAAGGCTTGTGTCACTGGGCAGCTCGCGGCTGTGCTTCCCTTTGTAGTCTGTAATAATTTGCAAGCCCTGCCACATAAGACGAGCGTCTGAGCCGGTGTAGTATGATTCAATCTTAGCCCTGTATTGACGCTTTGCCTGTTTGATGGTTCGTCGCAGGGCATCGTTCGATAGGAAACTTATGTAATGCCTATTACTTATACTTCTGGATCCGTGAGTAGGGTTGGTGAAGAAGTAGGGCATTTGTAATCACTTTTGAATGCAGATTTTTCTTTAGAGGCCAGTAACAGTGTTTTATGATTCGTAGTCTCTGAAACATTGCATAGTCTCTGAAACATTTTGAACTGTGTCTGTGTGTGTGTGTGTGTGTGGGTGTGCATGCATTTACATTATTTAATTTTCTTACATAGCATACAGTACATACCCTCATAGTTTCTGTTTTTTATTTCAATTATTGAAGGGAATGAGGGCTAAAACAACCTATTTTCATGGTGAATGAATTAAAAACCCCTTTGAAGTGATAGCAAAGGGCGCTGTGGTCTACTGAGTGGTGGTTTCCCAATTGCACCTTATTCCCCATATACAGTAGTGCACTATTTTTGTTCCCTTTATAGTACACCACTTTTTTTTTACAAGGGCCCATAGGGCTCTGGTCAAAAGTAGTGCATTATATAGGGAATATGGTATCTTTTGTTTGCCTCAGTGTGTCTGGGCACATTTGTATCCTGGCACATTAGAAAAGGAGAGATGTCAGATGAGTTGACTCTGACCTTGAGATTATTAAATCATCTTTTCATCTCTGGCTGGGAGATACACTGCCCTCACTTCACAGTCACAGGCTTACAGCATACTTTCACTGGAGTTCTAAGAGAAGCACATTGTTGTAGGTGGAATTTTGTAAAGGGGTTCCGAAGTATGTAATATTATCAAGACCTTTGGTGTAGACCTGTATCAAAGACAAAAGTTCTTACATTTAAGAGCAAAATACTCCGTCTTTACATTGAAAGCAAGGCATAAGAGTGCATATTATTTTCATATTCTTTCCTGTCGTAGACACGTACACTACCGGTCAAAAGCTTTAGAACACCTACTCATTCAAGGGTTTTTCTTTTCAAATCAAAATATATTTTATGCTTCAGATTCTTCAAATAGCCACCCTTTGCCTTGATGACAGCTTTGCACACTCTTGGCATTCTCTCAACCAGCTTCATGAGGTAGTCACCTGGAATGCATTTCAATTAACAGGTGTGCCTCCTTAAAAGTTAATTTGTGGAATTTCCTTCCTTCTTAAGGCGTTCGAGCCAATCAGTTGTGTTGTGACAAGGTGGGGGAATATACAGAAGATAGGCCTATTTGGTAAAATACCAAGTCCATATTATGGAAAGAACAGCTCAAATAAGCAAATAGAAACGACAGTCCATCATTATTTTAAGACATGAAGGTCAGTCAATGTGGAACATTTCAAGAACTTTGAAAGTTTCTTCAAGTGCATTCGCAAAAACCATCAAGCACTACGATGAAACTGGCTCTCATGAGGACCGTGACAGGAATAGAAGACCCAGAGTTACCTCTGCTGCAGAAGATAAGTTCATTAGAGTTACCAGCCTCAGAAATTGCAGCCCAAATAAATGCTTCACGGAGTTCAAGTAACAGATACATCTCAACATCAACTGTTCAGAGGAGACTGCGTGAATCAGGCCTTCATGGTCGAATTGCTGCAAAGAAACCACTACTAAAGGATACCAATAATAAGAAGAGACTTTCTTGGGCCAAAAAGCACAAGCAATGGACATTAGACCGGTGGAAATTTGTCCTCTGGTCTGGAGTCCAAATGTGAGATTTTTGGTTCCATCCGCCGTGTCTTTGTGAGACGCGGTGTGGGTGAACGGATGATCTCCGCATTTGTATTTCCCACCGTAAAGCATAGAGGAGGAGGTGTTATGGTGTGGGAGTGCTTTGCTGGTGACACTGTCTGTGATTTAGAATTCAGGGTACAACGATACCCCATCCAATCTGGTTTGGGCTTAGTGGGACTATAATTTGTTTTTCAACAGGACAAATACCCAACACTTGTCCAGGCTGTGTAAGGGATATTTTACCAAGAAGGAGAATGATGGAGTGCAGCATCAGATGACCTGGCCTCCACAATCCCCCCGAACTCAACCAAATTCCGATGGTTGAGGTTGAGTCGGACCGCAGAGTGAAGGAAAAGCAGCCAACAAGTGCTCAGCATATGTTGGAACTCCTTCAAGACTGTTGGAAAAGCATTCCAGATGAAGCTGGTTGAGAGAATGCCAAGAGTGTGCAAAGCTGTCATCAAAGCAAAGGGTGGCTATTTGAAGAATATAAAATATAAAATGTATTTTGATTTGTTTAATACCTTTTTGTTTACTACACGATTCCATATGTGTTATTTAATAGTTTTGATGTCTTCACTAATGTATAAAATTGTAAAAATAAAGAAAAACCCTTGAATGAGTATATGTTCTAAAACTTTTGACCGGTAGTGTATGCCAAGAAACTATTTGATACCATAAAAGTAAAGTGCAATATCATATTATTATTATTATTATTATTACCTCAGATTTCATGAGGGATAAATTAAATCTAGTTGATAATCTAGATGAGTATCCACAGATGGAGAGAAAATCTTGATGAAAAATAGAGGAAAGTACTCTGAACAGAACTGTCCTATGTTCACCTTTGCCTTTCTTCTCATACAGTCCCAAAAGATGGAGACAGAAAATCAATTGACAATCACAACTTTTTGTTACCTTTTTCACATTCTAAACACAGCCACTCAAAAGTACAAACCACCACAAAGCATAAAAGATTGATGCTCAAAGCTTGTACCCTTAGCTGTTCACTCTGCTGTTGCTACCTTCCCTACCCCTTCTCCTACTCTCTTTGGCTCCTTGGCATGGAACAGAAGGTCCTTGAAGGGGGAATCAACAGTTGAAAAAATAACAAAGAATTTTCAACGCATCTGTTTCGGTAAAAAGCTGAGGGATGGGGCTGGAGAAACGTAACCACTCTCAAGTTCATAGACAGAGTGTCACGCCCCGACATGTTTCACCTGTCCCTGTGATTGTTTTCACCCCCTCCAGGTGCCACTTATTTTCCCAGTGTATTTTTCCCTGTGTTTCCTGTCTCTGTGCCAGTTCTTCTTCTATGTTTAGTCAAGTCAAACAGCATGTTTTTCCCAGTACTCATTTTCTATTCTCTTTTGCTAGTCTTCCTAGTTTTGACCACTGCCTGACCCTGGACTACTTTCCCGCCTGCCTGATCATCCTGCCTGCCCTGACCTTGAATCTGCCCTTCGGTACTTATTGGACTCCGAACTGGTTTTGACCTTTTGCCTGTACATGACCATTCTCTTCCCTACCCCTTTTTGGATTAATAAACATTGTAAGACTACAACCATCTGCCTCCTGTGTCTGCATCTGGGTCTCACCTTGTGCCTTGATACAGAGTTATGGATGCAAGACTCACCATGGATGATACAAAATGATACAGTTGAAGTCGGAAGTTTACATACACCTTAACCAAATACATTTTAACTCAGTCTTTCACAATTCCTGATATTTAATCCTAGTAAATATTCCCTGTTTTAGGTCAGTTAGGATCACCACTTTATTTTAAGAATGTGAAATGTCAGAATAATAGTAAATTGAATGATCTATTTCAGCTTTCATTTCTTTCATCACATTCCCAGTGTGTCAGAAGTTTACATACACTCAATTAGTATTTGGTAGCATTGCCTTTCAATTGTTTAACTTGGGTCAAACGTTTCGGGTAGCCTTCCACAAGCTTCCCACAATAAGTTGGGTGAATTTTGGCCTGACAGAGCTGGTGTAACCGGGTCAGTTTTGTAGGCCTCCTTGCTCGCACACGCTTTTCAGTTCTGCCCACACATTTTCTATGGGATTGAGGTCAGGGCTTTGTGATGGCCACTCCAATACCTTGACTTTGTCGTCCTTAAGCCATTTTGCCACAACTTTGGAAGTATGCTTGGGGTCATTGCCCATTTGGAAGACCCATTTGCGACCAAGCTTTAACTTCCTGACTGATGTCTTGAGATGTTGCTTCAATATATCCACATAATTTCCCCTCCTCATGATGCCATCCATTTTGTGAAGTGCACCAGTTCCTCCTGCAGCAAAGCACCCCCACAACATGATGCTGCCACCCTCGTGCTTCACGGTTGCGATGGTGTTCTTCGGGCTTGCAAGCCTCCCCCTTTTTCCACAGTCTGGCTTTTTTATGGTGGTTTTGGAGCAGTGGCTTCTTCCTTGTTGAGCGGCCTTTCGGGTTATGTCGATATAGAACTCGTTTCACTGTGGATATAGATACTTTTGTACCTGTTGCCTCCAGCATCTTCACAATGTCCTTTGCTGTTGTTCTAGGATTGATTTGCACTTCTCGCACCAAAGTACATTCATCTCTAGGAGACAGAATGCGTCTCTTTCCTGTGCGGTATGACGGCTGCGTGGTCCCATGGTGTTTATAGACTATCAGAAGCTTCTAAGGCCATGACATCATTTTCTGAAAATTTCAAAACTGTTTAAAGGCACAGTCAACTTAGTGTATGTAAACTTCTGACCAACTGGAATTGTGATCCAATTAATTATTATTAAGTGAAATAATCTGTATGTAAACCATTTTTGGAAAAATGTATTGTGTCATGCACAAAGGAGATGTCCTAACCGACTTGCCAAACTATAGTTTGTTAAAAAGAAATGTGTGGAGTGGTTGAAAAATGAGTTTTAATGACTCCAAAGTATATGTAAACTTCCAACTTCAACTATAGTTTTAACCAGGTTTTTAAGCTATAAAGTGTTAGTTTACATATACTTTGCTTAAAAAAATCGGAGTAGAACAAGCTTAGATTTTGGCTTCTGTTATATTCTTCAAGAATCAATGGGTACATATAATTAATTTATAAGCCAGAAAATCTAATCAAATCAAATTGTATTTGTCACATGCGCCGAATACAACAGGTGTAGACCGTGAAATGCTTACTTACAAGCGCTTAACCAAAAATGCAGTTTTAAGAAAAATAAGTGTAAGTAAAAAATGGAATAAAAATAACGAATAGTTAAAGAGCAGCAGTAAAATAGCAGTAGCGAGGCTATATACATCGCGTACCGGTACAGAGTCAATGTGCACGGGCACCGGTTAGTTGAGGAAATTGAGATAATATGTACAGGTACTGTAGGTAGAGTTAAAGTGACTATGTATAGATAATAAGCAGAGAGTAGCAGCAGCGTAAAACAGGGGGTGGGGGCAGGGGACATATATATATATATATACACAGTACCAGTCAAAAGTTTGGACACATCTACTCATTCAACGTTTTTTCTTTATTTTTCACTATTATATACATTGTTGAATAATAGTGAAGACATCAAAACTATGAAATTACACATATGGAATAATGTAGTAAGCAAAAAAGTGTTAAACAAATCAAAATATATTTTAGCCTTGATGACAGCTTTGAAAACTTTTGGCATTCTCTTAACCAACTTCATGAGGTTGCGACCTGGAATGCTTTTCCAACAGTCTTCAGGCAGTTCCCACATATCCTGAGCAGAGAGTAGCAGCAGCGTAAAACAGGGGGTGGGGGCAGGGGACAATGCAAATAGTCTGTGTAACCATTTGATTAGCTGTTCAGGAGTCTTATGGCTTGGGGGTAGAAGCTGTTAAGAAGCCTTTTGGAAGTAGACTTGGCGCTCCGGTACCGCTTGCCATGCTGTAGCAGAGAGAACAGTCTATGACTAGGGTGGCTGGAGTCTTTGACAATTTTTAGGGCCTTCCTCTGACACGTCATGGTTGGCTGCTTTTCCTTCACTCTGCGGTCCAACTCATCCTTAACCATCTCAATTGGGTTGAGGTCGTGAACGTGGAGGGCAGGTCATCTGATGCAGCACTCCATCTTCTTGGTCAAATAGCCATTACACAACCTGGAGGTATGTTTTGGGTCATTGTCCTGTTGAAAAACAAATGACAGTCCCACTAAGCACAAACCAGATTGGATGGCGTATCGCTGCAGAATGCTGTGGTATCCATGCTGGTTAAGTGTGTCTTGAATTCTAAATAAATCACTGACGGTGTCGCAAGCAAAACACCCCCACACCATCACACCTCCTCCTCCATGCGTCACGGTGAGAATCCCACATGTGGAGATTATCCGTTCACCTACTCTGCGTCTCACAAAGACAAATCTCAAATTTGGACTCATCAGACAAAAAAACAGATTTCCACCGGTCTGTCCATTGATTGTGTTTCTTGCCTCTTCTTATTGTCTCTTCTTATTATTTTTGGTCTTTAGTAGTGGTTTCTTTGCAGCAATTTGACCTTGAAGGCCTGATTCACGCAGTCTCCTCTGAACAGTTGATAATGAGATGTGTCTGTTAATTGAACTCTGTGATTAATTTATTTAGGCTGCAATCTGAGGTGCAGTTAATTGCTGATGTCTGAGGCTGGTAACTTTAATGAACATATCCTCCGCAGCAGAGATAACTCTGGGTCTTCCTATCCTGTGGCGGTCCTCATGAGAGCCAGTTTCATCATAGCGCTTGATGGTTTTTGCGACTGCACTTGAAGAAACGTTCAAAGTTCTTGAAATTGACTGACCTTCATGTCTTAAAGTAATGATGGACTGTCTTTTCTCTTTGCTTATTTGAGCTGGTCTTGCCATAATATGGATTTGGTCTTTACCAAATAGGGCTATCTTCTGTATACCAACCCTATCTTGTCACAACACAACTGATTGGTTCAAACGCATTAACCCTTTCACACGTACCATCACACAGGTGTGATCGTTCTACAGTTGTCAGATCTCCCCAAGGAGATGTGGGTGTGGAGTCAGGTGCAGGAGAAACAAGTTCAGAAGAAAAGGGCGCTTTATTTAACCAGCTCAAAATGAACAGGACACCGGGCTGCAGCAGTAGCCGCGAAACCCCACTCAGACACAGTCCAGGGAAAAAACACCTGTAAAACATGAACTAACGAAAACGCAACCCAAACTAACTGACAGTCAAACGAAAACGATCCCGCACAAAAAACCATAAGGAAATGTCGAAAAAAAACCTCCCCCCCTAATTAACCAAAATGAAACCAGGTGAAACACAAAACAGACATAACCAAAAGAAAAGGAAAAAGGATCGGTGGCAGCTAATAGACCTGCGACGATGACCGCCGAGCGACCGCCCGAACAGGGAGGAGCCACCTTCGGTGGAAGTCGTGACAGCAGTGGTCCCTGAAGCGTACGATCACACCTGTGTGATCAGAACGCTTATTTAGAATGCTAATTTAGAACGGACAGTTTCGAAAGACGCAACAATCAGCATTTGAGCTCGCCACACTTTTTCAGAAACGATTTACACAAACACAGTCCTTACAAAGTTATGTCCAGAATCTGAGCAGTTTATTTTTGGATGCAATGTTCAGATATTCACAGAAGTATTTATAGCATAACACAATCATCCTAACCGGGAAAATGTAGGCTACATTTGTCCTAGCGCTAACTGAGGAAAGATTGATGTAACACAAGCGGTCATATTTTCTAACTCCCGGCTGACATAAACTACAATATGAATTAGCTAATAGCATCTACTATGTAGAATTAATCACATCACGTGTGAGCTCACCATTGATCAAAATAATTGAGTAAAACACTTTCTAGAAATCGAAAGTAATCTGACGATGATTCATTTCAGACTGCAGCCATGCTTTTTTCCCTCACAGAAACCAAAGATAATAAGAGAAGACAAGATGAGTTTGGTCTGTTTATAGTATGCATGTTGAAGGGGTGTGTCGTCTACCGTTGTTCACATCCCACCCTTCATTTCTGGAAGTCCTCAAAAAAATAAGTGAACACTCACCTCATTTTGTTATAACATCTTTAATCAAAACGACTAAGGAGATGATTGTGGACTACAGGAAAAGGTGGATCCTAAACTGCTGAGAGAGTTTTGCCGTCGCCGGCCTGATCGCCCTGCGCCTCGTCCTCCGGGTCGTCCTCGAGGCCGGTGTCGGTGCGCCGCTGGAGCCGCACGTCAAGGGGGGAGTACTGTCACGACTTTCGCCAAAGTCGGCTCCTCTCCTTGTTCGGGCGGCGTTCGGCGATCGACGTCATCGGCTTTCTAGCCATCACCGCTCCAGTCTTGTCTTGTTTCCATACACACCTGGTTTTCATTTCCCCAATCAATCTACTTGTATTTAACCCTTTGTTTCCCATCATGTTTTGTGTGTAATTGTTTCATTGTTATGCGGTGTTAGTTTACACGCTTTACTTTTATGTTCTGTTTTTTGAGCGCGTTTGATTTATGTAGTGCTCTCGTTTTTGGAACTATAATAAAAGTGCGCCTGTTCATTATACTCTGCTCTCCTGCACCTGACTTCGACCTCCAATACACTATTGACAGATGTTTATACATTGTACGTTGTGTGGAAAATGTCCAAATCAAAGAAAATGTTTTGGTAAAGATGAAATGTGAAGTTAGTTGTCTAAAATTGGATTTGAGTAAAATCTAGACCTTACCTCTTAACTTGGTACGCCCAGAGAATTGCCCTAAAGGCGATTACACCCACTTCTGACCCGAGGGTATAAGACATGTGAGTTAAGAATTAACATATCAGACTAAGTGACCCGTGCTGCAGCTAAGGTCTGAAAAGTCAACGAACCCAAAACATAACACAAGGTTGAAGACAAATAAATATTTTTCTACCCATGCTACGGGTGAGTAGCTGTGTCTAAGCGGGTGAATTCAAGCCGGACCACCCGGCCTCTACTCCCCATCGAATCGTGGTATCTACACTGTTTCCATCCCTACGCTATGAGCTCTGAGCTACAGAGCTGGCTGTCCTCTGGAGATCCCTTTCAGAACAAGGGCGAGGAATCGGGCCACTAAGCCAAAAGGACACTGACATTGTGAGGACAACCAGAGAGTTTCCCCAGAGAAGAGCGTCATTGAGAAGCCTAAACGGTCCATGCGGAGAATCCACGGAGACCTTCAACGCGTAATTACATCAATATATTCTGACCCATAAGAGTGGCAGTTCGGGGCAAGGTTAGGGTTAAAATAAGCATAGCTGACAAATGCACCCAAATGTATGTTTCTTCTCTTTTTCTCTCTTTTTGAAATCCCCTTTTTGGGTAACACGCTTCATAGTGTGTTGGCCCTTTATACTAAGTTCTAATTAATAGCCTAGACTGTGTTTTTGTGTATGTGTATCTTTTATTATCATTTTAGCTTTCTAGTAAATAAATAATCAACTAAAATTGGTGTGGTACGAACTCATTGGTGGGACCCGGGTTTGTGCAGATTCCCGGATTATGCAACGTTCAGAATGAGACTGTAGGGGAAATTGGTTAATTAGCGACTGTTGTAATATCGATATTCTGATATTCTTTGAGTTAATTTGGGAAATAGAAACTCAATAAAACTAATTTTCCCATGGTGCCCCAGGTTTACGAGTTAATAATTGCCTGATTCATTTAATCACGCAATTATAAACCGTTAATCATTCGATGAGCAGCAGTCGTCACATTAACTAATACAACGTCACGACATCGGCCTCTGACCGCAAGGCACTACAGAGGGTAGTGCGTACGGCCCAGTACATCACTGAGGCTAAGCTGCCTGCCATCCAGGACCTCTACACCAGGCAGTGTCAGAAGAAGGCCCTGAAAATTGTCAAAGACCCCAGCCACCCCAGTCATAGACTGTTCTCTCTACTGCCGCATGGCAAGCGGTACCAGAGTGCCAAGTCTAGGACAAAAAGGCTTCGCAACAGTTTTTACCCCCAAGCCATAAGACTTCTGAACAGGTAATCAAATGGCTACCCAGACTATTTGCATTGTGTGCCCCCCCAACCCCTTTTTATGCTGATGCTACTCTCTGTTTATCATATATGCATAGTCACTTTAACTAGACATTCATGTACATACTACCTCAATTTGGCCGACCAACCAGTGCTCCTGCACATTGGCTAACCGGGCTATCTGCATTGTGTCCACCCACCACCTGCCAACCCCTCTTTTACGCTACTGCTACTCTCTGTTCATCATATATGCATAGTCACTTTAACCATATCTACATGTACATACTAACTCAATCAACCTGACTAACCGGTGTCTGTATGTAGCCTCGCTACTTTTATAGCCTCGCTACTGTATGTATATAGCCTGTCTTTTTACTGTTGTTTTATTTCTTTACCTGCCTATTGTTCACCTAATACCTTTTTTGCACTATTGGTTAGAGCGCACGTGACAAATAAACTTTGATTTGATTTGGTGACAGTCCTCATGGGGGTAGTAAAGAAGAACTCCCCAAGAGAATACTGGAGCACAGATCCTATGTTTGCAACTTTACCACCCTCATATCCCAAGAACGCTTCCTAGTTCTGCTGCGATGCCTGCATTTCGTCAACAATGCTACTGCCATCCTAAATGACCCGTTATACTAAATAAGAAATGTTCTTATCAGCCTGACATCAGCATTTGGTCAGGTCTTTGTGCCATGCAAGGACCTATGCATTGATGAGTTCCTGATATTATGGAAAGGTTGGCTGGCGTTCCATCAATATATTCCCTCCAAAAGGTACAGGTTTGAGGTCAAGTTCTTTGTCATGTGCGACGTGAAGACAGGATTTGTCAAGGACATTATAGTTTACACAGGGTCCACCACTGACATCTAACATTAGGAGGGGCTTAGGGTATGGTGATGACCATGCTGGCTCCTCATCTCGGCAAGGGACACACTTTGTACGTGGACAATTGTTACAGCAGCCCCACACTCTTCCAGCATCTGCTCTCCAACAGCACAGGGGCCTGTGGCACAGTCAGTTCGAACAGGAAGGGGATGCCGGCATTCGGATGCAGGAAGATGCAGAGAGGGGAGGTGGAGTTCAAGGAGAACGGTCAACAGCTGGCAGTAAAGACGTCCATGTCCTCCTCACTGTCCATACAGCAACCATGTCGGCCACTTGGAAGGTGGACCACCTGACGGGAGAGAGAAAAATCAAACCAGACTGCATGCTTGACTATAACCTCAAAATGGGGGCAGTGGATAAGGCGGACATGATAAACAGCTTTGCGGAATGCACTCGGAAAACGACCAAGTGGTATAAGAAGATATTTTTCCATCTGATCGACACTGCTGCCCTCAACGGCAGCATAGTTCACCGCCAACTAACCGGTGAGATGATTACTGAACAAGGTATTTTTGGAAATTGGATGTACAGTTCACATACAAATCCATTATGCAATTATAGTGACAATATCTCACCCACCTACCCACTGCCTCATCATCCTCTCCCTTTCCTCATCCTCCCCACTCCCTCATAGGTAATTACCTACCAAAAGTATAGAGAGAACCTCATGAGAGAGCTGCTGGATGAGCACCACACCTCGGCACCGATCCACTGGGGGTCGCCCTGCTGCGGACAATCGCCTACGCCTCACTGCACGGCATTTTTCCCCTGCAAAGTCCCTCAAACTGCTGCTCAAGGTAGTCACACACTGAGGCACTGCAAAGTCTACCTGTCTGGCACCAGGAGAAGTAAGCAGAGGAAGTTGACAAAATACATGTGTTTAGCTTGTGATACACCTCTATGTGTTTCACCATGCTTTGAGTAGTATCATATGCTCAAGCACTATTGAGCACATCTGCAGCAATTAGTGACTGACTGACCTGACAGGTGACTTGACAGGTGACCTGTCATGATACTATGCCTTTAGAGGTGGGGGGGTGGAAATGCAGTTGTTGTTCAGTCACTGCATGAATATTAAATATGGGTTATGCATATTCAGTTTTTTTCTCTCTAGTAAAACAAGTTGTTGAACCAACCATCAATACTGCAATAAAATAGACGACTATTACATATTGGCCTATGTGTTTTCATGCTGTGTTTTCATCCAGTAAAACTGTTAAGGAGTGTATGCTAGCATACAAAAGCTGGCCTCAATCTTCAGCTCCAAAGATGTCCAGCTCCAGTTATGATATTGGCAAATACTGTTTGTGGTTTTGAAAGTACAGAATAAAGAGGAATTATTAGTAATTAGAATACAATATAAGGATATAGCAATAAAACAATATTACAAAGAAGTAACATAATAAACACAGCTATACAAATAGTATATTGCATTGACAAAATTACAAATTTGAGTTATAACAATAAGAAACAAACTTTTGAGCTCCACAAAGGGGCAAGGCAGGGCAGAACAGAGCTATGCTGAATAGACCAAATAAACAAACCATGGTCATATTTTTTTTTAAATTTAACAGCAATTTATTATTTACAATGATGGCCTACACCGCCAAACTCAGACAACACTGGGCCAATTGTGTGCCGCCCTATAGGACTCCCAATCACAGCTGGTTGTGATACAGCCTGGATTTGAACCAGGGTGTCTGTAGTGATGCCTCTAGCACTGAGATGCAGTGCCATAGACAGCTGCGCCACTTAGGCCAGGGTAGCTTCAAAATACAACACAAGCTATTAGCTTTGTTTTACAGAGCTAATAGAAGAATGTAGCTAGTTACATAAGTATTATTGAATATAACACCATAAAGGTTATGACATGAGTAACGTTACCTCGCGTGTCCGCGGTTATAAGGATTATACACAAACATATTATGCTCCATACATACAGTGAGCTCCAGTAGAAACGGCATAGCACGACATACGGAAACTATTATACCCAAATAAGGCACTTACTTTGATAGAAACACAGCCTGGATTTGAGCCAGGGAGTCTGATGTGACATCTCTAGCACTGATGTGCTGTGCCTTTGCCCGCTGCACCACTTGGTTGGCATAATGCCAGGGTAGTTTCAAAATACAACACAAGGTAATACTTCTCTGACGTAATTAGCATTGTTTTACAGAGCTGATAGAAGAATGTAGCTAGCTACATAAGTATTATTGAATATAACACCATAAAGGTTATGAAATGAGTAACGTTACCTCGCGTGTCCCCGGTTATAAGGAATATACACAAATAGATTATGTTCCATACATACAGTAAGCTACAATAGAAACGACATACAGAAACTATTACAACGTAATAAGGCACTTACTTTGATAGAAACGTACACATTTCCAAAGTTATTATTAGTAACTAAAACAACAATGACTGCAATGCGGGCAACAGATGGAAAATGTAAACACGTGTGCAGATCCCGTTCTGACGGGAGAAGCGCAAATGTCTGCAGACTTGAACTGCACAAACAATTGGGAAGTGCTCGGGGAATTTTCTCCGGGTCAGAAATGTCCCAAAAATTAAATTGTCCGCAAAAGTAAAAATTACTATTTTTATGTAAATGAATGAGGAGGCGGAACACACCTCATTTCAAACTGTTCTTAGAAAATAAAAACTTGTTTGAAAATAATTTGAAATTGAAGTTGAAACAGCCTATAAATAAAAACTGTCTAAATTCACGGATTAAATGTACTGTTGCGTAACAATCACATTCTGGAATGGAGAGAACTTTCTAATATCACGTGGATAAAAAAATTCACACTGGGGCGACCGTTAGAGATATTTAGAACTCATGCATGAAAGGGTTAAGAAGGAAAGAAATTCCACAAATGAACTTCTAACAAGATACACCTGTTAATTGAAATGCATTCCAGGTGACTACCTCATGAAGCTAGTTGAGAGAATGCCAAGCGTGTGCAAAGCTGTCATCAAGGCAAAGGGTGGCTACTTTTAAGAATTTTAAATATAAAATATATTTTGATTTGTTTAACACTTTTTTGGTTACTACATGATTCCATATGTGTTATTTCATTGTTTGGTGTCGTCACAAGTATTCTACAACGTAGAAAATAGTACAAATAAAGAAAAACCCTGGATTGAGTAGCTGTGTCCAAACTTTTGACTGGTACTATATATATATATATATATATATATATATATATATATATATATATATATATATATATATATATATATATATATATTTGTTTACTTAAATACAAAATTGTTGCCTCCTGGGCCCAGGGGCTTCAGCCCCGGTAAGCCCCTGCATTATTCCAACCTTGCTGGTTCCACAGCCTTTTTTAGGTAAGATGCCCAAATACATTTGGGCCCTAAGTTAGCGCCAACTCATTTTTTAAGTTTAGGTAGGCCTAACACGTGGAACCAGTCACTTAATAGTAATTAGTTGAAACAACTAGACTGTTTTCTTCATTGTGTAGTTCTAAGTCTAATACTACCGTACTATTACATAGGTATAACAGAATAGTACTTGGTCAATGGCCTATGGATTGCCTATAGAAATTAGGTGCTATTTGCATGTGAAAGTAGACCGGCAGGTCACCTAGCTGTTAAGAGCATTGGGCCAGTAACCGAAAGGTCACTGGTTCGAAATTCCTGAGCTAACTAGGTAGGTCGGTTACGTAACTATAATTGCTCCTGTAAGTCAGAGCATCTGCTAAATGACTTAAATGTGAAGTGTCATGGGATACATTTGCTTCATTGTTTACCTTTTAATTAGGCCTAGTGGTCTACTTTTTGATGGTATGCACGTAGACTACAGACTGTGGCTCGTCTTCGGCGATACAGAAGCTTCTATCATATGTTCGCTTTTTACGCCTAACCGCCATAGCCAATCAACGACTATATTCAGAACAGAAGCATGGGTTGTCCAATGGAAGAAAATCTGCAATGTGAACAAAAGAGTGAAGGTGCACGCACAAGAAGGGGGCGTATTGGAGGATGGCATTACGGATGACATTACCGTCGATGCGCACAGCTGTCAGAATTCTAGTTCGCTTGGTCGACATTCTATTTTAGAGCCACGTGCATGCAACTTCCCGGACTGCTATTTGTGATTTATTTCTCAGGTGGTGAATTCATCTAACACCAAAAATTGTTGCTATTCATCAACAATGTCTCTCATTGAGGAATACGAGGAAGGGGAATACGAGAGAGCACCTAAGCGTCTCAAAACGATGGATGTGGAGGAGGGAGAGGATCTGGAGGAGGGGGAGGATTCAGATACAGCTTCCGCGGGGCTGCTAGGAGATGAGGAGGATGCTACGGGGACCGCCGGGGAAAACCGGGCCCTGTGGTCAACAAAAAAATTTGGGTCTGAAAGAAAGGTGGGTGTAGACATAACATTGCCCTTTTTCTTATGTTGGCTTTGATTAAGAAAGTGCGCATCATCAATGACCATATTCAAAGAAACAAGTCAGTGTTGTTTTCTATCTCTATCTCTGGGCAAGTGACAGTCTTCAATAAAGTTTTTTGACTTGGATTGACAGATCCAGCCGCAGTTCTGATCATCTTTAGGCTACTTGATTATTTAAGGACTGATTTCCAATAATGACAATTTAGTTTTGTGTCCAATATATCTAGCAATGTTCTTTAGAAAGCTTACAACATAAAAATGAAAGATCAAAAATTGTCCATAGAAAGTGTGTGGAGCTGTGGAGCTCATATCTATCAGAACACAAGACTTGGGATTTTTCAGCCGAACGAAGCACGCTATTTAACTTCGTTACCCCGTAATTTGATTTTACATTAGTGTCCCCGACAGTCTGGCGGCTTGAAATCTATTTTGTCTTAATAATAATGAGACAAATAATACGCAGGCTCCCATCGATTTAGAGACTGCCCCCTGGAGAAATGTATCCGTGGGTGTCTTAGCTTAACTAGATTTAGACAAACGCTATGAACTGGGGCTTAAAATATTTATTATAACATTTGGATGAATGTCACTGTGAAGAACCATATCCCATTTCTCACCCAAAGCTAACATTGTTTCACCAAAGAGGATGACAGAGATGCTCTGAAGTACGTACATTCACAGTCACAACATAATATTACCCTCATAAATATGTATTTACATGGTTATATACAAAACTATGAACACATATGTTTATCCACATGCTGAAATAGACTTCAAAACCCAAAGTATTCTATATCTAGATTTGTGGTCTAGGATCCTTTATGAGTAATACAGGAGGGTTAGCTTAGGATTCCAAATCACACATGCTGCATCGGGTCCATCTCCAGAGAGAGCTGTAAGAGAAATGTAACTATTTGAATACAGAGTGGTTATGGAGTCTGCCTGGTTGAGCACTGCTTATCTGGCCGTATTTGACATTTGCTGCTCCCTGTGTAGCCACAGACAGTGCTATCACTCGTCCAATCAACCGAAAACACACGCTCTTGTTCAATCTTTGGACCAGTACCTTTTTTGGGCTGCCAAGACATCCAATGTGTCCCTCCTTGCATTTCTTAAAGACCCACAGTCTAAATAAATTAAACATTAATTTTAAACATTTTTGTCCTAGTCCTGGAGTAAAAAAGCATTCTCAATGGAGATTTTCAATTGAAAGCACTTTTTAGTCCAAGACTAGGCCTAATCTGTGTCTGAAAAACTGACCCAAATGTTCTCAATCTTGGATATTGGATATCCCTTCCCCAAACTGTTGCTGTAATAATTTGTGTTTTTAGTCAACCTAGTACCTCGTAAAATAAGAGTTAATAAAATAAAAGAGATTTTTGAATTTTTGTATTTCGCCCTGATGCCTCAAATTGGTAATTTAAGAAAGAGTTAAATCACGTTTTACGATGGTGACAGGTGTGCGGGATAATCAGCAGCCTGGTGACCTAGAGGCCGGAGAGAGAGTATACGTGACATTGACACATCACACACCTCCCCTGTGTTCAACGGTAGCACCTTTTGATAGATTGTCCGTTAAAGGATTATCAATAAGAGTCAAATCAAGGGGAAACACTTTCCAACCATGGTATATATAACACATGACATCACACCCTCTCATGTGTTCAACAGTAGCATGTTGCTACGGTTACCTCCGCTTCTCTTAATAACCTGCCTGTTAACGGATTATCATCATCACCCTCTGGTAACTGATTGTCTATCATTTTTTATTGGCACGAGGAAGGGGGAAGTGGAGACTTCCTATATGGTTTTATTCGCTACACTTTTTATTGGTATATCAATCTCCTACTTGGCTTCGCAACAATAGCTCCTCAGTTTGAGCAATGGCAGAGGTTGCATCCCAAATGTCAGGGCCCTGGTCAAAAGCAGTGCGCTATATAAGGAATAGGGTGCCATTTGGAATGCTGCCAGACAGCGTCCCCTTTGTGAAAGTGATCCCCAGCCCTGACAAGCACATCAGAAGAGCCTAGGTGGGCGGCGGTAGGCCTTATCGGGGCTCAATAGAACATTACAATTTTTATTACGTGCCTAACAATGAGCCTCGTGGGTGTTTTTGATAGGGAGAGATAGATCGAGGTGCAGTTTGCATTCTTAATCGTATCCCATTGGCATATGCAAAGAGGGAATTACATTGTGGTCTCGTGGATGGTAGTAATGCCACTACTGGCGCGACGCTAGGCACTATCTCATAAAGCCAAGGGCCCTGGGTGATAAACATCTGGGTGCGCGGCAGAGCTTTGTTCAGATGCCGGGATGAATCTCCCAAATGGCAAAATATTCCCTATATAGTGCACTACTTTTGACCACAGACATATGGGCCCTGGTCAAAAGTAGTGAACTATATAGGGAATAGGGTGCCATTTGGGAGGCAGACACAGTCCCTCGCGGGGTTTTAGTGTATAACCGTTTGGTATTTTGTGGGCACAAAAGATGGCAATGTTTGCATTTTGTGACATGGAATTAATCATTTCCACAGAATATAGCATGTTACAAACGGCGGGCTGCGTGGAACCTGTTACCGGAGATAGGGCTGCGGCAGCTTAGCTAAGAAATTAGCTTCAGTGTGGATCTGGGTGGCACAGCTCTGGGAGAACTTTGACTGGGACTATATTCCAATATCCATACTAACTGTGGACATTAGATCGAACGCTGCAAACGTACATTTTCTCAATTCAAAACTTTGCTCTGCATATCCCCTTCCAAGGTACATGTGTAATTATTTTACTGTAAATTAGTTTGAGTGCCTTGCTTGTATTTATATTTCTGCTGAATGGTATTCTATTTTATTCTACATTGCATAAACGGATCTAGGACCAGGCTAGGTTACCAGTGTCTGGTCTACTTCCTACACCAGATTAGGGAATTTCCATGTAAAAAGTCCCATGAGCACTAACATGAGAAGTTCATAGGAGCACATCAAATTGGGTGTCAAAATGACATCTAAGAGTAAATACCTTTTGAGAAATGAAGGCATATATAAATGTCTCTACATTTTCCATTCTAAAAATGAGGAATAAGCAAAGGCTTTGATTTCTGGTCAAACAGATGGAAAAGGGATCTTAGAAAAATCCAGCAGAAACAGTCTTAAAGGGTATAAGAAATACATCAAAACACAATAATGCTGAAGTAAAGTCCCCTGCCAACTAATATCATTTATATTTAGTTTTGCCAAAATGATTTGCCATCTGTAAGTTTAAGAAATATTGCATAGTGTCTTGTCATTCTGTTACCAAAACACCACATATCTTTAAGATATTTTCACATTTCTCTCCCTCATGAGGAGGGAGGATAATGAAAGTTCACAGAAGTAACAAGTACTGTAAAGGTAGACCTGCTAATTAGTTATAGTGTTTTTACGGATAACATTTGGTTGATGATTTATTGTGTGATTAAAGTGTGTTATTCTGTTACCAAATCAGTAACAGAATGACTGAAACTGAACTGGCTGCAATGAACGTTTATAGTAGTCACAAACCACAGTTGGGTTACCTTCTACTGTCCTCCCTTCCACTGGCATACTGTTATGTTCAGCTCATAACTGTTTTCTTTCTCCTTCTGTCTCATGGACAAACCAAGAGTGTGAAAACAGTCTGAACACCACCCCCCTCTCTCTCTCCCTGTCTCTCAACTCTCGCCAGTTAATGTCACCACTTCCAGCTCTTATTGACACCTAGGGCTGAGAATTACCAGGGACCTCACGATACGATATTATGATGAGACTTAGGTGCCAATACGATATGTATTGCGATTTTCACAATTCTATATGTTTTGAAATTCCATACTGTGATTTTATTGCGATGCGATGTTCCAAACATATTGCGCAAAAATTATATTGCGATATTGTCAAAACGTTACTATACGATATATCGTCAAATAATATCCCTATATGTAACTGTATAGATCTTTCCCCCGTCACTACTGACACCTACCCATGAGCCCCCTCTCTTCCCATTTACTGTAGCCAGCCCTCTCACTCACTGAGCACTGACCGACACCGGACATCCATGGACATTGAAAAGTAGTGAAAATATGGTCAGTCCAAATCTAAACCAATCATAGACATCTGTTTCACGTTTGAACAGCACTATACACTACAGTAGAGTATAGTATTGGTCAGTACAATAAAGTACAGTACTTTACTGTACAGTAGAGAATGGTTTAGTACAGTAGAGCACACAAGTAAAGTACAGTATAATTTACTGTCTTGTACTGTACTTTACTGTACTGTACTAAACTAGCTTATAGTCTACTAAACTGTACTGTACTGAACTCCACTGTATTTTACTGTACTGAACTCCGCTGTATTGTTCTGTACTGTGCTCTACTGTGTTGTACTGGGATGTCCAAACTTGTTAAACATAGACGTATATGATTGGCACAGACTTGGTACGTTTCGGACCAACCAAATGTGGTATTATTTGACGTCTGAGCTCATTATAGTAATAGCTAGTGTATAGAATAATATTGTAATAACATTGTTCTAGCTTTGTGCACCTATTCAGGATACACCACCATGCATCTCTGTATAGTACAGATCAGGGAGGGACCCATGATGTTACTCTGCTACCATCATTCTGCTACTGGGTGTTAATCCACTGCACCTACTGTAGTTCAATAACCAAAATAGATTTTGATCAAAGTCAACGTGTCATATCATATCTGACAATCCATTCTTTAGGCAGACATCTTTGAATATTACTTTGGATTAGATACAGTGTTTGCCAGAGTTGTTGGAAAATGTCATTCTGTTACTCTTCACAGTTTTTCGATGAAATCTGTTTTTGTCAAAGGTTCTGTTGAAAGTCCGAGAGTTGTATGGTTTGTTTCACTTTGCAAATCAATGGTTTTCGGTTTGGCATCCTTTTAAAGTGGAAAAGTCAGAGTCTTGGCGTCTTTCTGTCGCCGTAGAATTGCCCATTTGTCAAAGATGAGCCGAACCCTCTGTCTCTGCCTCCTGACGTCCTGTCATTCTGAGGCAGACTGAAGTATACCAAACAGTCTTTGTCTTGGCCTGTACCTGTATAAAGTACGCTGGTTTTGCATTGAAAGTGATCCAATCCCATGTGTTGTCTCCGATCAAAATAAAATCTGAAATCGTATGCTTTCATCCTGTCATGAAGATGAGTGTCAGGGACAGGCAATCGGTAATCTAGTATTACACAACAAAAAAAGAGAATCATTCAGAGAATTATGTTACGTTCAAGGAGCGATGTAAAGTTGTTGGGAACTAACAACCTACATTTGAGCTGAGATAAAGGAGTCTCCAAGGAGGGTTCCGCGTTTGACGAACCAGCAATCAACACTGTCAAGGTTAAAGAGCATGTCTGTGTGTCTGTGTGCATGTCTGTGTGTCTGTGTGCATGTCTGTGTGTTGCTAAGTGTCGTTCTGTTCTCTCAGTCTAGTATGCTTGGTTTTCCACATTCCACCACAAGGTAGTTACAACGCAAGCATCTGTTGACCTCTTAAGAAATACGATAACCTACGACAGATGCTGAAGATGGCAAAGATGGCTCATATTAAAGTGGTTGTGGCACTTTTTTTCTTCTTCTTCTTCTTTCCTTTTGACTTCCACGCACCCAGAGGAAGTGTTCAACTGATGCTATCTTTCTTAGCTTCGCTGTTTGTGCCTTCTTGCGCTCTGTCTCTCTCTCTCTCTGTCTCGCGCTCTGTCTGTCTCTGTCTCTCAGTCTCTCTCTCTTAAATTCATTGAGCTGTAGTGAGAAGGCTTAATGCTCCCAGGGTGGCGTTTGAAGTGAATCATTATCGTCAGTTTTTTTTCTATCTCCTATTCTTCTTCTTCTTCTTCCTTGCCGACAGGCTCTTGGGCAGATTCCCACTGTGCTGATGTTATCAGGAGTCACTTAGGAGCTTATGATTTAAACTCAGCTGAGGCCTGAGTGTAACGAAATTCTCCACCTTTCCCCATTCTCTTTCAGTCTCTCGAACTATCGTCTCTTCCCTTTTCCTCCAGTAGCTTAGCTGGCCCCATAAGTGTCAAGCAGTGAGGCAGTGAGGCAGTGAGGCAGCTATGCCCGCTGCGAATGCCTTTCTGTGAACACTGTCAATATCGGACAGTTTTCTATTTGATATCATTTTATATTGCTCCCAAATCAGTAGGGAAGATTAGGTTTGGCAGTCTAATCCCAGAACTGTTTGTGCTCTGTAGCTAACTCCTCTCACTAGAAAAGCAGGGCCTCGAGGGACCCCGCTTTGAGCCAATGAGCGGTCCTTTTGACTGCAACATTCAAGTATAAGCCTAATAGACACATTTCATATATGCTAGTTGGTTGTGTTTATGAAGGGTATTTCGTAACATTAGGACAAATGAATACAACAATTAAAAGAACACAATGGCATTTTCATTAAGTTATTGTAGGCTGTCTGCTGCCGCATGCTCATTATGTCCAGTGTATGGAACAGGGGTTATTCTCTGAAAAAAGTGACATTTTGAAATAGAGCTCATCTCTTCAATCTTGAGAGTTATTGTCAAAGGTCAGTGTTTTGGAAACTTCGGGAATCTGCTCTGTCCGATAATATCTAGAACATCAACGCATCTTACCTGCATGTGACTCTGCAAGAGGATTTGATGCTCTGCGGAACATACCTGCGTTAAATAGACTTATTTGTGAAAAGTCGAGGAAGGTGGGGGGAGGATGGCTTTAAAAAGAGAGATTTCAATTTGAATTGAATATGCGGGTCAATCTTTCAGGCTCTGTGTTTCTAGTGCTATGGCCGTTAGCATGACAGCGCAAAGAGATATGGGACCATGCTAGAGCTGTAACGCCACAGAAGTACACATTTTGAAACCTAGTCTGTAAAGATGGCCGTGATGTTGAGATCGCCTAAAGCCATTGTACCTAAAACAGGAAAACAGTACAACTGTCCAATTGAAGAGTGTAACAAGAACTGAGAGGCTAGTGCTGTGAAGTGTATTCCCATCGGAAATCACTGGGCAAACAATTGAAAAGGCAAACATTAACAGATGACTGTAGTAGAAGGAGAGAGGGATAGGATGTTTCCCGGTGGCTTTGTTGACCGACTCTCTTCATTACCAGGATAAGGCTCTCTGTCCAACTCGCCCTCTCTTTTGCAGAGCCACCCCCCCCCCCGTCTTGGGCCTCTCCCTTTCTCTCGTTCTCCATCTCCCTTTTCACTCCCTCCCGTTCTCTATCCCTCTCTCCACCTCTCTCTCCCGTGAACACAGCACAGCAGTAGTTGCAGCGTCATGACCAGACTATGCCAGGAGCTTGAGCTTGATGAAACCACTGCTGTAAGACACGGGGAATAGGGTGACTCAGAGTCAGTTCCCCCTTCCAAGACTGACATGACGATGTTCTAGGAAATACTGGTTAAGATCTCTGATGACGGTCGTGAGGCTGAAATGTCGGCATTCAATGAATAAGTGATACTCTGCAAGCGCAGTGAGAGAGGGAGAGAGAACATTTCCTAGTCTACACACCTACAAAGCAATGCCTAGATGTAAAATTGCAGTGCATTTCACGTATAGGAAATATTGTTTCCTAATTTGTGTTCATTATATATACAACAAACTTTTTTGGGGGGGGGGGGGGTTGCTGTGGCCAATGACCATTTTCTACGGTGCCAGTCCAAACAAAGCAACATGGAATATCTCTTGAGGCAATACTGGTACCCCAGAATTTTTTTAAAACAGCAATTCAACGGTAATATTAGCAAGGGCTGATATGATATAGGTGGTGTTGGTTGTGGCGTTGCCAGTGGCCACCATCTTCTTCAAAACTCCCTTTATAAGCATACAGCGACTGGTCTGGCAACTCTCTCAATGCAAATCAAATCAAATGTTATTTGTCACATGCTTCGTAAACAACAAGTGTAACTAACAGTGAAATGCTTACTTACGGGCCCTTCCGAACAATGAAGAGAGAAATAAAAAAGAGAAATAATAGAAAAGTAAAAACACGTATTAATAAAAGTAAAAATAAATACACAATGAGTAACGATAACTTGGCTACATTCATTGGGTACCAGCATGACTTCAAGGCTGTGCAGCTGAACTTTGGATGCTCGTCATTGCACTGCAACCAGCCAGGGATCGGGCAGCGCAGCTCCATATTAACTCTGCTGCCCTGTCTGTCTTTATTAAAGTTTAATTTTGAGACTCCAGTGGGGGTGGGGCGCAGGAGGGAAGGGGATGGAGGTGGGGGAGTAGAATCACAGGCGCTTTATCTACGCAACTCTGTGATCTCCACATCGTCTTCAGAGGGAGAGCTTGAAAGCAGCAGTTCGCCCCCTTGCAAAAGGAGAGTTCTGAAGGCAGGCGGGCTGGCGGCGGCAGCTCCCGACATGCCCTACTTAGCTGGCACATCGCACTGCGGGCCGTTATTTCTCCCAATTCTTTCTGACATCAGAGATACTGGCGGAGAGGCGTTCCTTAGTATTCCTTGGCTTTTGCGAGTCAGTGTCTTATGTAATCCGGCGCTGGAATTAATGCTGATCCCGACAGTTTTTTGTTGTTGTGTGGTTTATTGAAGTATATGTAAATGAGGCCTGTGCCCTCGCCTATTATTGCTTCTCCAAAGCTAACGTCAGGTGGAAGCCTAGAGACGAAATGTTGGTTTTTCTGCACCATTTATGTTGTTTTTAGTGTTGTTAACCATGGTAAACGTCACGCAGAGATAGGCACACTTACTGAAACAGGTTGTGTTGAGGGAGTGCTCGAAGCAGAGACACATTTACGACTAATTTACATTTTGAGGAGGCTTTATTTACATATAGTAGCTGTTGGCATTTTGTCAATACGACTTAGCATTTTTCAACGCAAGAACACCAAACAGACGATATGAGGATATTACATATGTTGTTATTGCTGCTGATTTATTTATACATTTTCATTATCTTCTTTGATTTCCTGTTTGGGGAAAGTACTGCATTCATATTGTATGTGTAGAAGGAGATTCAGTGCCATTAGTAAGATGAAGTAAGATACACCTGGAGAAAGCTGTAGCACATCAGAGACAGACTGGCCATAGGGCAATTTTTTTGCCCAGTTGGCATGTCTAAATTGGGGGGTTGTGCAAAATGATCATTATTTGGCTAATAACGGGGGCTTGGAGGGGGAAAAAAATCCTGGTGTGTTAGAAATGCTGGGCTGATTTCTGGTCCCAGTCTTTCCCCGCACTAGATTCTACATTAAAGCGGCAAGCAGCAGTTGAAACAATAACAAAGCATATTCCCCGCCCCTGTTTTGGTAAAAAGCTGAGGGATGGGGGAAGAGAAATGTAACCACTCATCAATGCATAGACAGAGCTATGGATGCAAGGACTGACCATCCATGATATCAAAATGATTCCCCCTCACACGCCAACTTCTAGGAGAGCCTCGACATTGTAGTCAGTTATAGAAGTGAGGAAAAGACCTTATGGCATTTGGAGTATTGGAGACAATGAGCAAGATTCAGTCAAAAAATAATAAGAATTCAGTACGAGTGTATATTGGCACTCGGCTAAATCCTGCTGGTCTGTCAGCATGATGAAGAAGCCGGTGGCCTTCTCGAGATTCCTCAACCAGGTGTGACTTTGGTAGTAGTGGCAACATGCCGTGATGTAACGGACTGTGAGATCGTATGGCCGAGCCCTTCACTATCCCCATCACTCTCAAATGCGTTTACGTATTTGTTTTCTTTAAAAATATATATATATATGTTTTACTGGACAGAGATAGTGAAGAGAGACAGGAAAGTATGGGTGCGCTGCAAACTAAATTCAAACGCCAACACCTGCATACATACTGTATGTCATATCTTAATTTGATCCGTTTCTCACAGCAGGAATGTATGCACTCACTATTGTAAGTAGTTCTGCATAAGAGTGTCTGCTAAATGACTCAAATGTAAATGTAGGAAAATAATCCTGCAGTAACAGGAAATGTGAATTATTATGTGGATTATAATTAATGGCCATTTTGGTAGGGGTTGATACATTTTTCCATTTTAAAGTGGAAATCACAAACTTCAGAAGCCTTTTTAAACCATTGCATTTCCTGCCGTGCAGGAAAATTCTCTGCAACAACAGAGTGATCAAATGAATCTGTGCATCAGGTGCACCTGTACACGTGCTCTGATGCCGACGGCAACAGTAACTGCTAGACCAATCCAGGCCGCTGTCTTTACTGTTTCTGTCAGCCTCAAAACAATGGACCGACATCATCAAAGTCTGCCAATCGATAATCAAGGAAATGCTTAGCATTTATTGTCGCTTTTCAGCTTGAAATGCAATCAGGCTACATAACGGCACGCCTTAATGATGGCCTAAACTGAATAAGAGACGGACACACCTCACTGGCCCTTCTGAAACATATGGAACATAAGTTGAATTTGAATAGCTGCGTTTCAAATGGCTGTTTCAGTATGGTTCGTATCGGGGTTCGTATCAGGGTCTCTCGCGTGTCACAAGACTGCTAGCTCACTGAGCTATAGCCGAGGCTGGTCATTAGCTCGGGAAGTTAACCCAAATCCTCAGGCCTCTGGCAAGGTTAGTCATCTCATGAGAATGGTTTCACCTCACTACACGTTCACTCATCTGGTAGTAAAGGTCCTCCTCACCTTTTCCTGTGTGTTTTAGACAGCGTCCGATGAGAATGACAATCGTTTTGTTATCTCTTCGTGTGATTAGGGTGATTATGCGTTTGAGTGATTAAAAATAAACTCGTCTGATATGTAAAGATATGAGAATGAATATTCCACCACATCTGTTGACAAGTTTGGCCCTTTTTTTATACGTTGGCATAATTATAGGACATTTGCATTTCAGACAGACCTGCATGCCAATGATGTTACCCAAATTAAAATTGGATGAGAATCTTTTTTCTTCTGCGATAATTAGAAGTCAAAGGCACATTCCAATGTTGAGCCACTGAGGCATATGTCTAGTGTGTGTGTGTGTGTGTGTGTGGGTGTGGGTGTGGTGTTAGGATGTATGTGAAGCATGTTCTCTCTAATACGAAGTAGTTATTAACCTCACATTCAAAAGATATGCTGATCAGTGGGGACATTATTTAACCTCGAGGTTGAAGGGGAATTTCTCAAAGGAGCACTGGGATGCATTAACACTGAATACATTGTAATCAACGAGAGGAAAAGCAATATGGTGGTAGCTGCAACTGCCGTTTGAATTAAATTAATAGAAAAATGATCATATTCAAACAGCAATGGGAGTGGGTGTAGGGATATTTTCCATCCATGCAACTGGAATCTTTACACAGAAAAAAATCAAGAAACCATAAAGCATCTCGGATCTTGGATCAGGTACCCCCCGCCCATATCATGATCATGATCTAAAAGGCAAAACTGATCCTATATTAACACTCCCCGACCCTCTCCGAGGAGGTCTCAAGGGGAGTGGGATATGTCAAAAACATCACACCTGTACAGGTTACCCACTTGTACATATAGTGAAACAAGACTATATACAGTAAGCACCCCCAAATGATGATTATTATTACTATCATACAGGCCCTGGTCCATCAGATATGATCTATGAACAGTTATCATGTTTTTCAAGCAATTTTCTGTCAAAGGTTGATGATCAATTTCATGGTGAATATGGGGACTATCACAGATAACGACCTTGAATGATTTTCAAAAATACACACATTGATTGCAATGCACCGTGCGCATCGCGGTCTCTTTAAAGCCTCGTTTTTCACATGCCAAAAACGCATGATCATCAATAACAGTTTCATTGTGCACGCAACAACACAGAAGCAATCCAAAAGCCTGCAGCCTTGTGAAAATAGGCTTCCCCTTTGAAGTGAAAATAAAAAGCAAGCTTCGGCGCGTACAACGTTAAAACAATGTAGAGAAAGAGATGAGGGGGAAACAAGTCTGTGAAGATCATCAAAGCGGTGGAAAACTCCTCCCGAATGTCAATGTGTAATTTTAAAAGTAGGGCATAGAATCCAATCATATCCATATTAATAACCTCTGTGGCTGCATGGGTGAGAAGGAAAGGAGAGAGAAGGTGTACATCTCCAATGGCATCCTATTCTCTGCATTACTTTTGACCAGGGCCCATAGGCAGAAAGGGCACGAGCAGCTGGACGACGGGGATATTTTATGCCTTCCTCTCGTCGTTTGATGATGGTAATCACCCAGTTTCTGTTCTTTTATTTATTTTATTTTACCAGGTTAGTCTCAATATAATTCAAAATCAATTTTACAGGAGAGACCTGGCCGAAATAGTAGCACGCAAAGTTTCCGACACCTTTACAACATAAAAAACAAAGCACTACAGTTTAAAAGCATTCATTTACACATTGAGCAGCAAGATGGGTTGGGGAGGTGTGGAGCAACTAGGGTTCAGATTATCGACAGCTCCCCACTTCATTCTCCATCCTAGTATTTATCTTACCTTTAAACTCATTTTAAGGGATGAGCTCCTGTAATTTCAGGGCCCTTTGAAGCTCATTCCAAGCGGAAGGAGCTGCTAACTGGAACTGTACCGGCCTAAGGCACAGTCAACAAAACACTGTCATATGAGCACAAGCGATAGTTGTCATTTGTCTGCTGGACAATGTAGGTACACAGGTCAAATGGGAGCTGTCTCAGTATGGCCTTATTAATGAAACCTTAGTTAGTCTGGCCTTCCTTAGTCTCCGAAGAGCTAAGGAAGGCCAGCCCACTCTCATATAGAGGAAACAGGGACGAGTTATAATTTATTGGATGGCGCACTACCTTCGAGTGGGCAAAAGTCCAGAGTCCCGCTGGGGTTAGGTTGTCATTGCGCTAATGCTAGTTAGCATTGGCTCGTGAAAATACGTCTAACTTCCTTTATACTGGCCGCAGAGACATAAAAATGGTATCCACGGGTTTATCTGACTCTGGGGAGTAGATAAAGAGCTTCATTGCCAAAATCCTGAACTATCCCTTTAAGGCGCTGTTTGTGTGTATGGGTGCGTATGTGTGTCTAGTACACTGCAGGGTCGTGTGTTGTCCCAATTGCCCTCCAGATGCTTGTTTGAGAGAATAGCCATCTATTTAATGAAGAAGGATACAAAAATAGCCTCCAGCATCAACTCAAAGGGCATTAAGGATAGTGATCATACTATAGCCCTTTCTTGTGTTGTGTTTGTGTCTGCTGTGGCCTTAGACTGATGACGCTAACACTGTTTGAACATTGTCGATTACCGTGGCTGCGGAGGGGAGTCGACATTGGCCAATGCAATGCAGTATTTTTCTGACAGCTGGCTTCGAAGGCGTCCCTAAGTGATGTATTGTGCAGGATATTGCTTGCTATGCCCATACTCTGCAGTTCTGGGTTGAGGAGTTGAAAAGATTGGGCCGTGTGTTTGTGTGGGTGTGGATGTGTGTGCGTGTGTCTGAGAGGCACACACACACACCAAAATTGATGACAAATAGACGAGTGGAGATCTCCTCTCCTGTGTTCAAGGACTTTGGGAAATTATCTACTTACATTTTTTGGGGGAAGTGCCTTTAATTGAACCAAATGAACAATGGTCCATCTTTTCGCATAGGAAAGACTTGAAGCAAACCTCTGTTCTGTATACCCATCCTCAGTTTGTATATTTCATGAAGAAGTTTTAATGGAAGGATATTGTGATTCTGGAAGTCATATTGTCCCAGAGTGCCTGAAACGCTAGTGTCCACGTTTTCCCTTTAGCTGAAAAAACACAGGTAGGCACCTGGAGAGAACAAAAGCTTCAAAATGCCATCTTGTCTCACCTTCTGGCCTCTGGAATTCTGCCTGAAATACTCATGTGTTCAAAGCAGGAAAGACGGTCGGGTTCAATATCCTGTGTATGGTGCAGACCTAGGTTCAAATACTATTTGAAATCCTTTTAAATACTTAATCTGTGCTTGATTGAAACCACACCCATCTGGCAATCCAGGCAGGCTAGAGGAAACGCTTGAGGTATTTGAGTAGATATAATAATATTGGAACACAGGTCTGGTGGTGTGAGCTAGGCTCTCTTTATCTGCCTCGTCTTGCCTTGTCCATCAAATAAAATTGCATTTTGTATTTGTCACAACCAACAATGCAGTTCAAGAAATAGAGTTGAGAAAATATGACTAAATAAACTCAAGTTTAAAAAAAAAAGTCACACAATAAAATGAGATAACAATAACGAGTCTATGTACAGGGGGTGCCGGTACAGAGTCAGTGTGCGGGGGTACAGGTTAGTCGAGGTAGTTTGTACATGTAGGTAGGGGTAAAGTGACTATGCATAGACACTAAACAGCGAGTAGCAGCAGTGTAAAAACAAAGGGGGAGGGGGGTCAATGTAAATAGTCCGGATGGCCGTTTGATGAATTGTTCTGCAGTCTTATAGCTTGGGGGTAAAAGCTGTTAGGGAGCCTTTTAGACCTAGACTTGGCGCTCTGGTAGCGCTTGCCCTGTGGTAGCAGAGAGAACAGTCTATAACTTGGGTGACTGAGTTCTTTGACCATTTTTTGGGCCTTCCTCTGATACCGCCTAGTATATACTGTAGGTCCTGGATGGCAGGAAGCTTGGCCCCAGTGAAGTATTGGGCCGTACGCACTACCCTCTGTAGCGCCTTACGGTCGGATGCCGAGCAGTTGCCATACAAGGCCCTGATGCACCAGTCAGGATGCTCTCGATGGTGCAGCTGAACTAATGTGACATGGGGGTATGAGAGAAGAAGGGGGTTGAGGGAGTTTGTTGCATGAGGAAACAATATAAAATATTTAACCAGGATTGTTCTAACAGAAATGGGGCCCTTCCGAACCCAAGTGGCGAGCAGAATAATTGAAAATGACGGGGGCATTTAATTTGTCCGCTAAACCGCATGCTGGATTGGAGAACGATCCAGAACCATGTTTTATTTTATGTGATTAAAGTGTGTCAAACTTTTGGCATATGGGGACTTCATGGCGCAATTGTCTTGTTGTAACCTGGTTTTCTGGTTGAGGAGACATCATATAACCATATTACAACCAACTACTACAACTACAACAGATTATAAGAACTGCTACTACGTAATGGTATCTACGTTTAGGAACCAATTCATGTTCTATCTTTGTTATATACGTATACGACTCTCTATATAATCTTCAAATTCAGTTTCAAATGTGGTTATGCAGTCTCTACTACCCGCCTGCCAGGTTTGCTCAATAAAACAATGTTAATTGTTCATGACCAAAATATATAAATTCAAATGTGGTTCCATGCAGTAGAAGACGAGCCTTGTTTTCATATCATCACCAGAAGAGTAATCGCTTTTGACAAAAGAAAGCCCAAGATATTTCACACTACTTGCACCTCCTGATTTTCTTCCATTCTATCCGACAGCCTGAAGGGATTCTTCATCTGACATTTCTATTTACACACTATTCCCTATATAGCACACTACATTTGACTAGAGCCCTATGAGCCCCTGGTTAACAGTAGTGCAATATATAGGGAATAGTGTGCCATTTGGGACGTAGGCTGAGACATTATCAGAATGGTTAAATTAATGACGACTCTCGAAAAACCGCACTAAAACAAATGTTCCCTCGTCAGATTGTTTGTTCTGTGGAACCCTGGCTGTTGGCGAGATAAATTATGCATTACTTCTGCCTTGTTAGCCCTGTTTGTGCAGCGTTTGACCTGGCAAATGTTTACCGCTCTCATTTAGCGGTAGCAGACAAGGCCAGGTTTAATGAGAACATTCTGGAAGAGAAGGAGGAAGAAAAAATAAATGAGAGAAGAGGAACTTGGTTTAGTTAATGGCCCCCGCTCGGCAAAACCAAAATGCCTGTTAGTTGCAAATCAACGGGTGCCTAGAAACTAAGTAGCAAGCCAGGGATGATGAATATGTATGTTAAAATTGTAATTATACATACATCCGTCCTTGATCGCAAATGTCACTGAAAGGGATGTGTCAAAGCTTGTCACCCCCTCACCCCTCATTCCTCCCAAAAAAGTGGAGATCCTGTTGCTATGGAGATGGAGAAAAGGGCAAAGGAGGGGAGCGGGGGGTGGTACAAAATGCCCTTTGCCGCGGCTGTGCCGCGACTATGAGATAGCTGTTCTCCTGTCATATCCACACTGTTCTGTCTGATGGTGGTGGTAGTGTGTGTGCACGCGCGCGCGTGTGTGTGCACGAGGGGTAGAAACATGGTCGTCTCGCCTGGCACGGACGATAAAACCCCCGAGCCCCTACTAACGTCATGTGAAACAAACTGCCACAATGATTAATGCCACAGGCTTTACGGTTGTCAGGATGTTTCACTGATGACCTACAGCTAGCATCTCCCTCTGCTCTACTCTGCTGCTCTGGTCCCAAAGGCTAAGTGCGAGTGAGCTAGCTAGCAATGACAACAAAAAGAACCTGATCTCAATTTAATTCTAACTTTGTGTGGGGAACTGCTTTAAGACAGTTAATGCGGCATAAAAGGCCATGTTCCAACTTCCAACTCAACCCTTTGGTCTGAGTAAATTCAGTTGGGGACGCCCAACCTGAACGGAAAGTGATGCGTGAAGAGACTGTCTGGCCCGAATGGTGACTGACTCAGCAGAAAACCACATCCAGCCAGTGACAGGGGAGGTCATGCTTCAGCAGGCAGGGCATTGCGGTGAGCATAGAGCCAGAGCGAAGAATCAATGATGTAAGGTTTTCCATGCATTTGGGCTGGCGGGCTGTGCAGTTAGATAAAGTATAGTTCGAGAAAGTATTGGATATTTGTAGCTCGAAGTTGATAACCTGTTGGTTTCTAGATTGGTTCCTCTCTAATGAAATCTCTACCGTAGATTTTATTGTGTAGACCAGTGGTTCCCAAACGTTTTGTAGTCCCGTACCCCTTCAAACATTCAACCTCCAGCTGCGTACCCCCTCTAGCACCAGGGTCAGCGCACTCTCAAATGCTGTTTTTTGCCATCATTGTAAGCTTGCCACGCACACACACTATACAATACATGTAATAAACATAAGCATGAGTTTTTGTCACAACCCGGCTCATGGGAAGTGGAAAAGAGCTCTTATTGGACCAGGGAACAAATAATAAGAATCAATAATGTTTCTCTTTATTTAGCCATCTTACATATAAAACCTTATTTGTTCATCAAAAATGGTGAATAACTCACCACAGGTTAATGAGAAGGGTGTGCTTGAAAGGATGCACATACCTCTGCAATGTTGGGTTGTATTGGAGAGAGTCTGTTTTAAATAATTTTCCACACACAGTCTGTGGCTGTATTTAGTTTTCATGCTAGTGTGGGCTGACAATCCACTCTCACATAGGTACGTGGTTGCAAAGGGCATCAGTGTTTTAACAGCGCGATTTGCCAAGGCAGGATACTCTGAGCGCAGCCCAATCCAGAAATCTGGCAGTGGCTTCTGATTAAATTACATTTTCACAGGGCCGCTTGTTGCAATTTCGATGAGGCTCTCTTGTTCAGATATCGGTAAGTGGACTGGAGGCAGGGCATGAAAGGGATAACAAATCCAGCTGTTTGTGTTGTCCGTTTCGGGAAAGTACCTGCATAATTGCACACCCAGCTCGCTCAGATGCTTCGCTGTATCAGATTTGACATTGTCTGTAAACTTGCGTTAATTTGCACACAAAAAACCATACAATGATGGAAAGACCTGTGTGTTGTCCTTCTTAATCATAGCCTCAATTGTGTCCATTACATTGAATATAGTTGCGGAGAGTCACTGAAATCCTAGATTCAGATCATTCAGGCGAGAAAAAACACCCAATTTTTCTAATTGGCGTGTTTAGTTTCTAAATGTCTGTGCAAGAGTGACGGTTTCATTGAGCTGTGAGATAGTACTTTTGCACATATAACACACTGTGGCTGAGGAAAGGCACTACTCCCAATATAAGTGAACCCCACATCAATGTAGTTCTCATCATATTTGCGCCTCTTCGATGGTCCCTGTCTGTTGTTTGGTGCTTTCCCGGGTAAGGGGGCAGTAGCTCTTCGGCTGCATCAGATGTCAGTGTCCATGCTAGCTGGGCTAGCAACAAAGGTAGAATTACTGATGCTAGCATTGAATGTGCTCGTGGAAGCAGAACAACTATGAGGCTACTCAGGCAAGAACAAAACATCACCCAAATGTATAGCCCTGTTTTATTTGGCGTACCCCCGACGGCATTGTGCATACCCCTGGGGTACGCATACCCCAGTTTGGGAAAAGGCGGTGTAGACACACACTCTCTCACATACATGAACATACACACACATAACCTGGCACACATGCATGCTCTCACAAATGTACACTCTTTCTCTCTCTCACACACACAAACACACACACATACACACGCACTCGCTCGCTCGCTCTCTCTCTCTCACACACACACACACACACACACACACACACACACACACACACACACACACACACACACACACACACACACACACACACACACACACACACACACACACACACACACACACACACACACACACACACAAACAGTATGTCAACCCCTGTATCTGGCCTACAGTTACACAACACTGTTAAACATGGCTAAGTGTTTGCCCTAAGTTGCTCTTTGAGTGTCTGCAGCATTCTGAATATAACATGTGCGAGTGGAGAAGAGATATCTGATGCGGACACCTGATGTTAAAGTGCACACTTTGCTTAGAAGGCTTCTGGAGAGGTTAGTTGTTTTTTGGGACACGGTTTTGTCAAATTATTCTATATTGAACCCTTTTGAGACCGTTCTAAAACATCTAAAAAGGATAACAATCAATAATGTGTGTGTGGATTGTAAAAATGGGTTCTTGAGATGTGCTTTGTGGCAGGCAATGGTTATATCTACACTAGAATGGTTTTTAAAGTGTACTTTAAAGAGCCTTTAGGAGAGTTATCCCAAAAAGGTTGCTCAAAGCAGCGACAAACCAAAGTGTGTGTCTGTGTTTAGTGTTGTCTCCAAAACCTGGTTGTCTCCCAGGTTTTGTACCGTATCGTGAGATGAGGTAGTATGGCCTCACAAAGCCTTCAGTTCAGCTGCCGGAAACAAGGTCGCTGTCTGCATCGAGCAAAAACTGCAAGCTCTCGTGCTTTTGCTCATGCTAAGGTGTTAGTGGCAAAGCTTAGGAAGGTTGACATTTTGATATTTCGTTGTTGTTTTTACCATTTTGACTGAGGTGATTTTCCGACCGCAACTGCTGATTGTTCAGATAAATGCCAAAAAAAGGACTCCTGAATTAGCGGGTCTCTCAGACGACAGAAGAGTTACTGTTTCAACATCACAGGGAGTAAAGCATGTATCAAAAATAATAATAATAAAATAAAAAAAACACTTTCTGAGAATATCGCTCAATAGTATTTGTTAGGGCATTGTTCTGCAGGGTGTAAAGCCAGAGGGACGTGGCTTGCATAGCAGTAGAGGTGGAGTAAGTGGTGCAACAGCCTTTGATGCAGCTATGTTTCAGATCAAACTGCAAAACAGAGCCGGGGAGATGTGTATCCTGTGTGTGTGGCCTGCCAGGCCCTCTGCTGCTGTGTTCGTCTGGATGCTGTTTCACAACAGCAGCAGCATACGCTTGTCACTGAGGTTGAGTCTGAATCAGTGGGAATTGTCATTATCAGCTACCGTGGGAGAGTAGTGTGTGAACAATGTGAACAAATACTATTTAAAAAATACAAGAGTGCGTTAACCTCTTGTGACATTGCATTTTATCTCCTCGGCTGGCTGCACTGGATTATTGGCTGGATTCATGGGATGAATCGCTGCTCCAAGACCCCCTTTCTTGGGGACAGATCTTTTGCCCACGTTTCCTCAGTGCTGGGAAGGGGCAGACTGCAAGTGTCAGTTGGTGAAAATAGCTTTGCACGTGGGACTGACAAAAGAGGCCACGGTCTGTCTAGGTGAGAGAGAGAGAGAGAGAGAGAGAGAGAGAGAGAGAGAGAGAGAGACAGAGAGAGAGAGACGAGGGAAAGGAAAGAAAGAAATACAGACAGACCGAGTGAAAGAGAGGAAGGAGGAGGAAGAAATAAAACTAAAGACAGGAAGAAAGTATAGATAGTAAGAAAGAGGGAACAAGGAAAAAAATGGAAGAAAGAAAGGTACAGAGAGATACTTTCAGTTTTGAAGACACCCTTGAAAGTTGGGGTAGTTAAAGTAGTGGTAGGTATGCCTGACTGTGTTCAAGTGCAGGCATCAAAAGAAGACAGATCAGATATTTTCCAAACAGCAACTGCTCGAGAGCCATAAAGCAGCTTTGAAATAGTTTCTATGCTTAATTTTACCCCAGCGAAAAGCACACCAGTTATTCTGTTATTCGTCGTCTGTCTCAACGTGTCATAGAACTGCACAAAAGAAACTTGAGTCTTTCCTTTACCACTGTGACAGGCGACAGTTTTGCATGTTTTTTTTTCCCCCTCTCCAATTTCCCGAGCATTAAAAAGATCCCCAGGAAAGGGATATGAATATATCAATGTCTTTACAGGAGCTTGTTGAGCTACATGTTGCTTTCAGAATGAATTGACGTTCTACTTCAGACAGACGCCGTCCCTGGATTGCGGTTGTCATTTCTAGGGCGTATTTGAGTTATTTTCAGGGACGTTTGTCTGCGTCCTGATTCTCCACACTTTTCCAAAAGTGTGCACTCACACACTCCCCGTTATGGATTTGAAAGCTAATGATCGGTGTAAACATTGGCTGTAGGGAGTTTCCATCATTGTTAAATCCATGGAAGAAAGTGTGCAAGTGCATATTCCGGGAGAAGGGTGGTGAATCGGGACACAGCCTATCCATCTCTCTTTCTAGATAAGCCGGGAGGTAAGAATGTGGTCAATTGTAAACAAATCTCATCTTAAGCACAGTGCCTGTCGGCGAGGATTCAATTTGTTTCTGTGTCTGAAGTAGAGCCGTGTGGGGCTCGGCGTTGTCCCAGAGCGCATGGAAGGTTAGACTAGACGGGGGGGATTCGTCGCGACGGACAGCTCCCGTAATGAACCATCCTGGGCATCTGGAAGAGCTAGCTTCGAACAAAGAAGAGGGAAAGTAATTGGTTGCCTCAGAAGTGCCGTGGCCCTTGTCGATGCGGTTTCTCAAAGCCGGTCTATGGTGGAAACAAGGCAGACCAAGTCGTCTTAAGAATACAGCGTCAGACAGTCTGATTCCAATTACTGTTAGCTTATTTTCTTATGTATTGTAGCTCCAGTTTCATCAGGGTGACTTGTTTCGTTTCTTAATTCCGACAATTTGCATCCATTTGGAAGATTATAAGAATGGATGCTGTAACCTGTTCACTGCAGCTGCTGCTTTTTTGGTTCATTGGGATTCTGAAAAAAATCTCATTACTTAAAATCGGGCTGAGGTCATTCATTCATCGTGAAGTGGTTTTAGAGTAATTTCATATTGGTCTTCCCAATTTTACTCCTCATGTTTCATAGCGGCTTTTAGTGGATAATTATTTGAATTAGTTTTTTTTGTGTGCTGTTCATCATTGTTTGTAATCTGTTTTCCAAATTAATTGGAGACTAAGAAAACTTTTTGAATGTACAGAGTTCAATTCGCAGATGAATTGTGTAATATTTAGGTATTGGTTTTTGGTGATGTTGCCAGACTTGCATTTTCATGGTTGGTCTGTGAAGCATATAAGCAATATTGGCAATGACTCTTCTCTTTTATATTTCAACATACATATTTGAATGCCTGAATAGCCAGTCCAACATGAATGTATCAGTGAGTATTCAGATATGGTTTTCCTCTACTTTCAATTCCCCTTGTATTATCGTATGTAAGCGTTCATGAATTTTCAAACAGAGCTCACAAAGATGTGCAACGGTTTACAAAGTGATTCTCCTGCTCTGTGAGTTGCTACTTCAGAAGTCCTTCCCCTTGAGGTTTTCATCATTAGCATATTTCCCTCACTTTGAGAAAAGTGTGAAGGGTGTGTGAGTTGTGAAGCCGCTGTAAAACAGGTGTGAAGAACTACGGATTAACAGCCTGTGCTGAGATTTAACAACGTCCAGCTGCAAGACAAGGACCCACAGTCCGAACGCTTTCAGTAGAGTTGGGTTTCAATTATGTTACATTTAAGTTGTGTGACAGACCTGGATTTCTCTCTTTCACCTCTGCCGGACAACGAACCCTCTGAAAATCAGTAGTTCTACTGAGATTTACATAAGTATTCAGACCCTTTACTCAGTACTTTGTTGAAGCACCTGTGGCAGCGATTACAGCCTCAAGTATTTTGGGGTATGACGATACCCGCTTGGCACACCTGTATTTGGGGAGTTTATCCCATTCTTCTCTGCAGATCCTCTCAAGGCCTGTGAGGTTGGATGCGGAGCATCACTGCACAGTTATTTTCCGGTCTCTCCAGAGATGTTCGGTCGGGTTCAAGTCCGGGCTCTGTCTGGGCCCCTCAAGGACATTCAGAGACTTCTCCTGAAGTCACTCCTGCATTGTCTTGGCTGTGTGCTTAGGGTCGTTGTCCTGTTGGAAGGTGAACCTTCGCCCAGTCTGAGGTCCTGAGCCCTCTGGAGCAGGTTTTCAACAAGGATCTCTCTCTATTTTGCTCCGTTCATCTTTCCCTCATTCCTGACTAGTCTCCCAGTCCGTGCCACTGAAAAACATCCCCACAGCATGATGCTGCCACCACTATACTTTACCGTAGGGATTGTGTCAGGTTTCCTCCAGACGTGACACTTGGCATTCAGGCCAAAGATTTCAATCTGGGTTTTATCAGACCAGAGAATTTTGTTCTTTAGGTGCTTTTAGGAAAACTCCAAGCGGGCTGTCATGTGCCTTTTACTAAGGAGTGGCTTCCGTCTGTCCACTCTACCATAAAACCTGGGTGGTGCTGCAGAGATGGTTGTCCTTCTGGAAGGTTCTCCCATCTCCACAGAGGAACTCAGGAACTCTGGACCAATCAGGTTATTGGTCACCTCCCTGACCAAGGCCCTTCTCACCTATTGCTCAGTTTGGCGGGCGGCCAGCTCTAGGAAGAACATTGGTGATTCCAAACTTCTTCCATCTAAGAATGATGGAGGCAACTGTGTTCTTGGGGACCTTCAATGCTGCAGAAATGTTTTGGTACCCTTCCCCAGATCTGTGCCTCAACACAATCCTGTCTCGGAGCTCTATAGACAATTCCTTGCACCTCACTGCTTGTTTTTTTCTCTGACATGCACTATCAACTGTGGGATCTTCAAAAGGTTCTACGATCCTCAAAAGGTTCTACAGCTGCACCATCGAGAGCTTCCTGACTGGTTGCATCACTGCCTGGTATGGCAACTGTTCGGCCTCTGACCGCAAGGCACTACAGAGGTTAGTGCAAACGGCCCAGTACATCACTGGGGCCAAGCTTCCTGCCATCCAGGACCTCTATACCAGGCGGTGTCAGAGGAAGGCCCTAAAAAGTGTCAAAGACTCCAGCCAACCTAGTCATAGACTGTTCTCTCTGCTACCACATGGCAAGTGGTACCAAAGACAAGAGGCTTCTAAACAGCTTCTACCCCCAAGCCAAAAGACTCCTGAACGTCTAGTCAAATGGCTAACCAGACTATGTGCATTGCTCCCACCACACCACTGCCACTCTCTGTGGTCATTTATGCATAGTCACTTTAATTAACTCTACCTACATGAACATACTACCTCAACTAACCGGTGCCCCCGTATATTGACTCTGTACCGTCACCCTCTTGTATATATTGTTATTTTTTACTGCTGCTCTTTAATTATGTGTTATTTTTTATCTCTTATTCTTATCCATATCTTTTGAAACTGCACTGTTGGTTAGGGGCTCGTTAGTAAGCATTTCATTGTTGTATTCGGCGCATGTGATTAACCAAATGTTATTTGATTTATATAGACAGGTGTGTGCCTTTCCAAATCATGTCCAATCAATTGAATTTACCACAGGTAGATTCCAATCAAGTTGTAGAAACATCTCAAGCATGATCAATGGAAACAGGATGCACCTGAGCTCAATTATTTATTTATTTTACCTTTATTTAACCAGGTAAGCTAGTTGAGAACAAGTTCTCATTTACAACTGCGACCTGGCCAAGATAAATCAAAGCAGTGCGACAGAAAGAACAACACAGAGTTACATGGAATAAACAAGCGTACAGTCAATAACACAATAAAAAAAAAAAAATGTCTATATACAGTGTGTGCAAATGGCATGAGGAGGTATGGCAATAAATAGGCCATAGTAGCAAAGTAATTACAATTTAGCAGATTAACACTGGAGTGATAGATGAGCAGATGATGATGAGCAGATGATGGTGTCTAAGTAGTGATATTGGTGTGCAAAAGAGTAGCAAAGTAAATAAAAACAATATAGGGATGAGGTAGGTAGATTGGGTGGGCTATTTACAGATGTACTATGTACAGCTGCAGCGATCGGTTAGCTGATCAGATAGCTGATGTTTAAAGTTAGTGAGGGAAATGTAAGTCTCCAGCTTCAGCGATTTTTGCAATTCAATTTCGAGTCTCATAGCAAAGGGTCTGAGTACTTATGTAAACAAGGTATTTCTGTTTTTTATTTGTAGTAAATTTGCTAACATTTCTAAAAACATGTTTTCCATTTGTGATTATGGGGTATTGTGTGTAAAATCAAATCAAATTTATTTGTCACGTGCGCCGAATACAACAGGTAGACCTTACAGTGAAATGCTTACTTATGTAACGGATGTGAAATGGCTAGCTAGTTAGCGGGTACGCGCTAATAGCGTTTCAATCGGTTACGTCACTTGCTCTGAGACTTGAAGTAGGGTTTCCCCTTGCTCCACGGCTTTTGTGGAGCGATAGGTAACGATGCTTCGTAGGTGACCGTTGTTGATGTGTGCAGAAGGTCCCTGGTTCGCGCCCACGTCGGGGCGAGGGGACGGTTTAAAGTTATACTGTTACACTTACACTGTAAGGTGTTCTATTCGGCGCCCGTGACAAATAAACTTTGATTTGATTTGATTTTACACACAATACCCCATAATGACAAATCGAAAACAGGTTTTTAGAAATGTGTAGATTGATGAGGGCATTTTTTTATTTAATACATTTTGAACAAGGCTGTAACGTAACCAAATGTGGGAAAAAGTCAAGGGGTCTGAATACTTTCCAAATGCGCTGTATTTGCCTGCTGGTCTGTAGGTGGCCCTCGTGTCAAGGAATCTGAAGAGGCTTAATTTCCTTAGGCCTCAATAATGAGTTACATTTTTTAAAATTATGATTGAAGTCATTCAAACCAAACCAACATTGCTACAAAACAGAAGAAAATGTACTATAAACATGCAGAAAACAGTGTTACGGCATTGACAAGGGAACATTCTGCAATTTCGCTCCTTGTGCACTCCAACAGCATGTCAAAGGTGCTCAGTGCTGACGAGGACTTTGGCGTTTGGTTACATTTCTGTTATGTTAAACCTTCTTTGCTGTGAAAGCGGCCTTCGTATGTACCTTGTGGTATACCTCAATTTGACCTTTGAACCCCATTTGACCAGTGTCCCCCATCTCTTCTCCAGGACAATGGGGAGGATGCCCACAGGATCGCCCCCTCTCCGGTGGTCCACGTGCGGGGGCTCTGTGAGTCAGTGGTGGAAGGGGACCTGGTTGAGGCCCTGGAGAAGTTTGGCAACATCTGGTAGGTGATATTTCTTGTTGTCTGTTCTGCTTTGAGGGACATGCGGCAATCTTTTGCCTCATTTCCATTACATGGATACCTGTGCATATGATTATTTTAAATGTACTATAGAACTGCAGTGCATTACAAAACTGTATTCATAGTTCAGAGTGGCACTTACTGTAACTGAGTTTTCACTTACCAACTATTATATTACTAAAATCAAATGAAATGTTATTGGTCACATACACATGGTTAGAGGATGTTATTGCGAGTGTAGCGAAATACTTGTGACTCTACATTGTAGTTAGTATTCTAATACTATTATGCTTCTGAGCAGCTCACTGATTGAATGCATCAACAGAATGTATTGAGATGCATATTATTTCCCAGTGTGCAGTTTGGTTGTTTTTCTCCAACAAAGCCAGTGGGATTGGACTCTTTGTCCTATTAGAATACAACTCCCTTTTTCTTGATTTCTTTTAATCTCCCATTATCCATCTCTTGGGGAATCCATTTTTAATCCATTTAAATGCAATAACAATCTCCCAGTTATCATATTTCTCGTAGAACAAGGGACATTAAGGGCTTGGAAAACATTAACGTGTGCCATTTAGGACCTGTATTTTTAGCTTATGTCTGTCCTCTAAATTGCCTGCTTTTAACATCAGACCACACATGTTTACTCAAGAGTATAGCTGCTCAGGGGACAAACCTATGATACTCTTATTGCATGGACTGCCTGAGGAAGCTTCATTTGGGGCACTCACACAACGGGGAATACACAGCAGAGGCCTATTTGCAGAGCCCCTTCATGTTCACTTAGAGAATCTAGAAAGTTTTGATTTGAAGTTGAGGTGAATTTGGGTGAAATTTGGAGAAAGACAATGACCCCGTAGACACACTTAAGTTGCACAGCTGATATACGACGCATTTCGACGCTACGGTTGTGACACAAGGAAGAGTTTGTCTGCACAAAAGTATTGATACACACGTTTTGCGGAGACACCGCACAATGGTTGTGTCGACTTTTTTATGCAGACAAACTCTCCATTGTATCACAAACATAGCAGTTGTATCACAACCGTTGTGTCAAATGCGTTGTACATCAGTTTTACAACCTTAGTGTGTACGGGGCCAATATGCCTGTGATTATTGTAAATATCTCTCTGCATCCATCCATCCCAGTGTCACTTGATATTTCCGTAACTCGGGGGGTCACCGCTTTGAGGATATTACGCGATGTGGATTTGATTGGACTTGAAGGACTTCACTTGCACACTGGTGGAGTAGGTTTCCCGGTGCTGTAGTCGGAATTGAGATCAGACGAGGGTATTTTTAGGTCGGTGCAATATCGATATACTGTAGACCCCTCCGAGTACGCCTTAGGCAGACATATTGTGACACGGTGAACGGGAGCTGTCAGCTCCACTCAAACCGTAGCCTCAAAGACAGCATTCCGAATAAGAATGATGGGAAGGCTTTATTGTGCAATGTTATTTATGGGGGTGGAGTGTGCTCTGTCTGCAATTTAAGTAGTGCATTCTCTGGTACTTTTTGTTGTTCTTTCAGAAACAAGAAGGTATATATCTTTGGGCCTGCGGGTATAATGCATTGTCATGCAGTTATAATGCAGGGATGACCACCTTATAATGTCTTATAATCACAATCATCCAATACCAGCCATTCTTAGTATATATTGTAAGATACTAGCTAGATGAATAGTTGTTGACTGTAAAATAAAACATAACCAGAGAGACATTTTATTTTAACTTATGTTGAACTCTTTCTAGTTCAACAAAAATAGAATGCACGGTGAACAACAGCACCTCGGGAGAGGCGAGAACTTAAAAAGAGTTTGGTTTCTATCTGGGGTCTCTTCACAAATGTTGAGTTACAAAGCAATAACCTCAGTGTGTTTTGGGGTTCTGTTAGACGAGAGAAATTCTCACACGGGCATCTACTTTTGTTTTACCATCCCTGCATGGAGTCTGTATGAGAAACACATTGAGATGTCTAACTAGGGAACTGGGGGAGCTAAAATTGAATATGGGCCACTGAGTGGAACACTGGCTCGGTCTTCAGTGTGTGGGGACGCTTACTGTGTATTGAATGCTGTCTCTGTTTCCTGTGGCAGGATGTAGGTGATTCCCGAATGCCGATTCTGATCGATATGATTGTTGCCAAAGGAGAGCTGTGTAAAGCGATGTATATTAGCCGTAGGGCTTGTTGCTTACAAATTCTAAAGTTGAGGATGATAGTATGGTTATGGATTGTACATCAATGGATGAAGATGTCTTCCTTCTAGGGAGTTTTTTCCTTGTTGTAAAATGAACTATAATTTTCTTTGGATTGTTTGAGAAGTAAGAACATGGATTGTTGTTTGACAATCATCAAATGTCTGTAACATGATTGATACAAGGTTTGTTGATTGATTTATTGATTGATGGAATTTATTAGATCATTAAAAGTAGCTGGCTGCTCCAGCCAGATACAACATTACATACACAAAACATTATTGAGGATAAAAACACATTAAAGCCCTAAGGTTTATTTCCATTCTGGTCCTCTTTGGCAGCAAGATGGCAGGTACTGTAGATTCCAGGTAGTTTCCACTATCACTGTTTTCAACAGATATTGCAGTCTGATTTTTTTGTCGAGTGTTGCACAGCATCCGATAAAAAGGGAAACCTTTTCTCTGTCGTGAGACAAAAGGACAAACCCGCACGACAATCGTGTGCCGTACTCCATAGATGAAATCTCAGACCCATAACCACATTCATGCTAGGTAGCTATCAACATTTTCAAAATTTCGCCGGTCACCAGAGATCAGCCTCGATGTTGCGGTGGGTTACTAATCGTGTCTTTGTCATGTGGTCTTCCTTTGACAGCTACGTCATGATGATGCCGTTCAAGCGCCAGGCGCTGGTGGAGTTTGAAGCCATGGAGAGCGCCGACCAGTGCGTGACATGCGGCGCCAACGAAGCGGTCCACATTGCCGGCCAGCAGGCCTTCTTCAACTACTCCACCAGCAAGAGGATCACGCGGCCAACTAACGCCGATGACCCCAACAGTGGCAACAAGGTCCTGCTCCTCTCCATTCAGAACCCCCTCTATCCCATCACCACTGTAAGTTCATGAACTTCATGCCAGTTCAGTGCAATGGTTCAGTTTACAATGTTGACAATAGTTTAGTTCACTGTGGTTTAGTTGAGGACGGTTTAGTTTACAATGGTTTTAGATTTCAATAGTTTAAATTACGGTAGTCTACCCACTGGGCACAAGCTGGTTAAATCAACGTTGTTTCAACGTTATTTGTCAACGTATTGTGATGTGGAATCTACGTGGAAAATTCATTGGATTTGAAAAAAGTAATCAACTGTCATCAACTGTTGTTTTGAGGGGTATCATTTCAACCACAGGATTATGTCATCGTGGTGACCAAATTTCAACATAGACAAACCTTGTATAAAATATGTTGAATTTGTACAAATTTTAACAACGTCATATTTTCAACGTAATATCCACTATAAGATAAAAACAATAGGCTGGGCAGCACCTCTTACTGGACAGTCGCTCTATCTACAGCTATTCCTTCGGTCTCCCATCCAGGGTTTTAACCAAGCCCTGCTTAGCATTGATATTTGTCACCGACTATTAACCATAATATAATAATATATATGCCATTTAGCAGATGCTTTCATCCAAATCGACTTACAGTAATGTATGCATACATTTGACTTGTGTGTGGCCCTGTGGACGGTCCAGGGAATCGAACCCACAATCCTGGCTTTTCAAGCGCCATGCACTACCAACTGAGCCATACAGGACAACTTCGTTGGCACCGCATGTCACACACTGGTCGACACTCTCCGGGGCTTTAAACTCCACCAGCGCCTGGCGCTTGAACGGCATCATCATGACGTAGCTGTCAAAGGAAGACCACATGACAAAGACACGATTAGTAACCCACCGCAACATTGAGGCTGATCTCTAGTGACAGACCGAATTTAGAAAATCTAGATCGCTAACTAGCATGGAGTGCGGTCATGGGTTCAGAGATTACACCTATAGAATACGGCACGCGATTGCCGTGCAAGTTTAGAGATTCTTTCTTTGCCAATGTGCTATCGTGAGAATGATTGTTGAGAAATGTCACCGTTGCTATGAAAGTCATTCCAAAGGGTTAGGTTCACAGAGCAAATGAAATGTAACCATACTTTATCGATCATTCTGTGTATCATCAATGATGCTATTTAGGCCTATGTAGCATTTGGGAAGTAATCAACAACCGTTGTTTAAATTCAGCCCGGGATTCAACAGAAAATAGCCAATGCATGTAGGCCTAGGGTTTCAAGCGTTGGTTGATTTTGAAATGGAATCTACAAGTTAATATGAAATATGTGGATTCACGTCTCCATCTCAACCAAAAATAAAAGTTGAAGAATAGGATTAAATCAAATAAAACTTGATTTGAAGTGAATATAAAATTTGATTTAGTCCTATTTTTTAACATATATTGGTTGGTTGAAATGGAGACGGGAATCCAACATATCAATTATTCATTTGTTTACAAACTGGAATTGAAGCCAAACTCAGTGGTATAGATAGTGCTATCCAAGCATAAGATGCATCTCCTTCAAATGTTGATATTTGGTAGTGTTGACAACCAAACACAATTCAATATCACTTTTGCAAAATGTTAAATAGCCTATTAACTTGTCAACAAGTTAACAAAGTATATGTTCGATTCACGTCTCCATCGCAACCAAAAATACAAGTTAAAGACTAGAATTAAGCCAATGGCCCAGATGGAACTATCCAAGCAGTAGATACATGTCCTTTAATAAATGTTGATATTTGATTGCATTGTCAACCAAACACAATTCAATATTACCTTTGTAAGACAGTAAATAGCATAATGGTAAGGCTATCTTACAAACTAATATAACAGTATTTGTTCAACCTGAACATGAGGAACACATCCAAGACTACATTTTGAGTTTACTATAACTATAAATGTATTCTTATAGAAAGCGTTCAGGGTCTCAGGTCTGTAGAAATCTTTGCAATTGCAATAATAATCTGTACAAAAAAATCAAAACCCCATTTATCCACCATGTTCTTTAATGTAGTCCCAGGTAACTGCAATCTAGGTCATGTGGTTGGGCTATTAGATCAAGCACAGTGATAACACATGAAGTTGTTGTATCTAGGTGAACTAAATATCTGACATTCCCATTTGAACGTTGTTGTGCTTTTAAATGGTTGAAAGCGCGGTGATAACACATTTAGGTGAAAACAAAAACAAAAATCAGACGTTGATTTTACGTTGGAATTTGGTTGTGCTTTTAGATGGTTGAAAGCATAGTGATAACACATTGGGATTTCAACCAACTTTTGGCTGTCTTTTTGAGTGGGTGTAAATAGGTTGGAACCACATTGATCAACGTATCGACCAAATATTACCCAATTCTCCACGTTGAAATGACGTTGTGTGCCCAGTGGGAAGCTTGCAAGGATTTTGTTCACAATGGTTTAGTTTACAATGGTTTCATTTCAAATAGTTTAGTTCACAATGGTATGGCTTACGATAGTTCATTCAGAATGTTTTAATTCATGATAGGTTTGCTTATGATGGTTTAGTTCACGATGCAATGGTTAAGTTTGTGATAATTCAGCAATGGTTTTGGTCAGAATAGTTAACAATGTTTAAGTTCAGAATGGTTTAACTTTACAATGGTGTTGCTTACGATGATTTAGTTTACAGCGATTTAGCTTGGGTTTCCCGAAAGCCTTGTAGCTAATGTGGCATGTTATTTATCTCGACAACCCAGCTTCTCAGCCACAAGAGAGTAACGTAAAGTCTAAAATGTATGTTTAACTGACAGCCAATCTTCTATCCATGAACAAATATAATCAAAATAATCCGGATTAAATACTTTTCGACGTGCGGTGTTGGTCTGGGTCATATACCACATGAATACCACATGAACTACTAAGCTTTCAGGAAACTCACCCCTGAATTGTGACTTATTATTGTGTTCATTACGGCATTAGTCAGAGCCCTGTCGTTGCTCTTCTGTCTTCTAGGATGTTCTGTACACAGTCTGCAATCCCATAGGCAACGTGCTGCGCATTGTCATCTTCAAACGCAATGGAATCCAGGCCATGGTGGAATATCCTTTCTGGAGTCAAGCTGGGCTACTGCAGGCGTGTGTGTGTGTGTGTGTGTGTGCGTGTGTGTGTGTGTGTGTGTGTGTGTGTGTGTGTGTGTGTGTGTGTGTGTGTGTGTGTGTGTGTGTGAGTGTGTGAGTGTGTGTGTGTGTGTGTGTGTGTGAGTGTGAGTGTGTGTGAGTGTGAGTGTGAGTGTGTGTGGGCTACTGCAGGCGTGTGTGTGTGTGTGTGTGTGTGTGTGTGTGTGTGTGTGTGTGTGTGTGTGTGTGTGTGTGTGTGTGTGTGTGTGTGTGTGTGTGTGTGTGTGTGTGTGTGTGTGTGTGTGTGTGTGTGTGTGTGTGTTCGTGCATGCACAGGTGTGTGACGAGGATGCATCTACTGTGGATGCATGTACATGTGTGTGGATTCAGGAGTCTGTCTGTATGAGTGATTTTGCGTACATGTCTGTGTATGTCTCCCTGTGGGTTTGTGTGAGTATGCACACCTGCATCAGTATGTCACTTTGGAGTGGGAAACAAGCTGTCAGTCAGTGCTGGCCCCGCACAGAAACACACACACACACACACACACACACACACACACACACACACACACACACACACACACACACACACACACACAACACACACACACACACACACACACACACACACACACACACACACACACACTCAGGCTGTAAAAAGCTTCAGAGTAGAGGAGCAGAACCCACTCCACTCGACCGGGTCCTCGAGAGCGCTGGATCAGCATGAGCAGCATTCCAGCGGACGAGATGGCCCTTCATCAAATATGGATGACTGTCTCTCGGCATCACACACACTCCTGGCACACACACATCTCGCATGAATAAACACCTGACAGCATCAGCGCTCGCCTGTATGTCGGAAGCAGTGTGTCTGTGTCTATTATGGTTTGCACACCTCCAGTATGTGTAGTGGGTTAGAGGCCATATTTCAACACACTTTTCATTATGCAAGCCTTATATCAACCTTATAACAACCTATGTCATATTTAGCATGTTGTAGGCCAGTCAGTGCATATAGTTCTGGAGTGTGAACTACATTTGTGTTCAGTTTTGGGGAGTACTTTTGGGAAGTACTTTTAACTGATATACTGAAGTACTGATATACCTAGTTTATAGTAGACTGTTAGCTTGTAAACTCTCCTTCCAGACTCACATTAAGCATCTCCAATCCAAAATTAAAGAATCTAGAATCGGCTTACTATTTCTCAACAAAGCCTCCTTCACTCATGCCGCCAAACATACCCTCGTAAAACTGACTATCATACCGATCCTTGACTTTGAGGATGTCATTTACAAAATAGCCCCCAACACTCTACTCAGCAAACTGGATGTGATCACAGTGCCATCCATTTTACCAAACACACTGGATCCAGGTCATCTATAAGCATTTGCTAGGTAAAGCCCCGCCTTATCTCAGCTCACTGGTCACCATAGCAACACCCACCCGTAGCACGCGCTCCAGCAGGTACATTGCACTGGTCATCCCCAAAGCCAACACTTTCTTTGGCCGCCTTTCCTTCCATTTCTCTGCTGCCATTGACTGGAATGAATTGCAAAAATCTCGGAAGCTGGAGTCTTATCTCTCACACTCTAACTTTAAGCATCAGCTGTCAGAACAGCTTACCGATCACTGTACTTGTACACAGTGTAACGATAATCCTCCTCCTCTTCATCAGAAGAGGAGGAGCAGGGATTGAACCAAGGTGCAGCGCGTTGAAATGACATGATGAATTTATTTAATAAGACAAAACGAACTATACTTGAAAATGATACAAAATAACAAAACGAAAGTAGACAGTCCTGAACGACGAACTTACATACAACGTGAAGAACGAAATTAACAGGAACAGACTACATGAAATGAACAAACCGTATACAGTCCCGTATGGTGCAAACATAGACACGGACACAGGAGACAACCACCCACAAACAAACAGTGTGAATGCCCTACCTAAATATGACTCTTAATTAGAGACAAACGCAAACCACCTGCCTCTAATCAAGAGCCATACCAGGCAAACCAAAACCAACATAGAAACAGATAACATAGAATGCCCACCCAACCTCACGTCCTGACCAACTAACACACAAAAACTAACATAAATAGGTCAGGAACGTGACAGTACCCCCCCCACAAGGTGCGAACTCCGGACGCACCAGCACAAAGTCTAGGGGAGGGTCTGGGTGGGCATCTAACCACGGTGGTGGCTCAGGCTCCGGGCGCGGTTCCCACCCCACCCTAATCCATCCTAACTTCCTCCCACAAAGAATGTCCACCCTCTTTCTTCCCCCACACAATTCTCTTAATAATATATTAAATAAGGATAACACCAGGACAGAGAGATAAATCAAGATAGAGGGATAGATAAGACTATAGAGATAGATGAAGATAGAGAGGGAGATTAGGATAGAGGGGCAACTCCGGACTGAAAGGCAGCTCCGGATAGAGAGACAGCTCTGGACTGATGGGCAGTTCTGGGTATCCAGCCTTTTCAGGCTGAAGGGCAGCTCATGGCTGACTGACGACTCTCGATGCTCATGGCTGGCTGACGGCTCTCGACGCTCATGGCAGGCTGACAGCTCTCGACGCTCATGGCAGGCTGACGGCTCTCGACGCTCATGGCAGGCTGACGGCTCTCGACGCTCATGGCAGGCTGACGGCTCTCGACGCTCATGGCAGGCTGACGGCTCTCGACGCTCATGGCAGGCTGACGGCTCTCGACGCTCATGGCAGGCTGACGGCTCACGACGCTCATGGCGCTCTGACGGCTCTGGCTGCTCATGGCTCTCTGACGGCTCTGGCTGCTCATGGCTCACTGACGGCTCTGGCTGCTCATGGCTCTTTGACGGCTCTGGCTGCTCATGGCGCTCTGACGGCTCTGGCTGCTCATGGCTCGCTGGCGGCTCTGGCAGATCCTGTCTGGTTGGCGGCTCTGGCAGATCCTGTCTGGTTGGCGGCTCTGGCAGATCCTGTCTGGTTAGCGGCTCTGGCAGATCCTGTCTGGTTGGCGGCTCTGGCAGATCCTGTCTGGTTGGCGGCTCTGGCAGATCCTGTCTGGCTGACGGCTCTAGCGGCTCCTGTCTGGCTGATGGCTCTAGCGGCTCCTGTCTGGCTGACGGCTCTGTAGGCTCATGGCAGACGGGCGGCTTTGCAGGCTCATGGCAGACGGGCGGCTTTGCAGGCTCCTGGCAGACGGATGGCTCAGATGGCGCTGGGGAGACGGATGGCTCAGATGGCGCTGGGGAGACGGATGGCTCAGATGGCGCTGGGGAGACGGATGGCTCAGATGGCGCTGGGGAGACGGATGGCTCAGATGGCGCTGGGGAGACGGATGGCTCTGGCCGGATATGGCGCACTGTAGACCTGGTGCGTGATGCCGGAACTGGAGGCACCGTGCTAATGATAAGCACCTTCCTACTAGTGCGGGGAGCAGGGACAGGGCACACTGTATCCTCAAAGCCTACTCTACCCCTGATGCGTGGTACCGGCACTGGTGACGCCGGGCTGAGGACAAGCACATCAGGATTAGTAGGGGGAGAATATATAGTGTGTACAGGGCTCTGGAGACGCACTGGTAGTTTAGTGCGTGGGGCCGGAACTGGAGGCACCGGGCTAGATGCACGCACTACAGGGAGAGTGCGTGGAGGAGGAACAGGGCTCTGGAAATGCACTGGTAGCCTAGTGCGTAATGTAGGCACTGTAGGTACTAGGCTGGGGCGGGGAGGTGGCGCCGGAAATACCGGACCGTGCAGGCGTACTGGCTCTCTTGAGCATTGAGCCTGCCCAACCTTACCTGGTTGAATGCTCCCGGTCGCCCTGCCAGTGCGGCGAGGTGGAATAGCCCGCACTGGGCTATGCAGGCGAACCGGGGAAACCATGCGTAAGGCAGGTGCCATGTATGCCGGCCCGAGGAGACGCACTGGAGACCAGACGCGTTGAGCCGGCCTCATGACACCTGGCTCAATGCCCAATCTAGCCCTACCAGTGCGGGGAGGTGGAATAACCCGCACTGGGCTATGCACACGTACAGGAGACACCGTGCGCTCTACTGCGTAACACGGTGTCTGCCCGTACTCCCGCTCTCCACGGTTAGCCTGGGAAGTGGGCGCAGGTCTCCTACCTGCCCTTGGCCCACAACCCCTTAGCCCCCCCCCAAGAAATTTTTGGGAATTACTCACGGGCTTTTCGGGCTTCCGTGCAAGACGCGTCCCCTCATAACTCCGGTTCTTCACTCCAGTAGCCTCTGCTCTCCTCAGTGCCTCCACCTGTTCCCATGGGAGGCGATCCCTTCCAGCCAGGATCTCCTCCCATGTGTAGCAACCTTTACCGTCCAATACATCGTCCCAAGTCCATTCCTCCTTCTTGCGCTGTCCCTTACTCCGTTTAAACCGCTGCTTGGCTCTGGATTGGTGGGTGGTTCTGTAACGATAATCCTCCTCCTCTTCATCAGAAGAGGAGGAGCAGGGATTGAACCAAGGTGCAGCGCGTTGAAATGACATGATGAATTTATTTAATAAGACAAAACGAACTATACTTTAAAATGATACAAAATAACAAAACGAAAGTAGACAGTCCTGAACGACGAACTTACATACAACGTGAAGAACGAAATTAACAGGAACAGACTACATGAAATGAACAAACCGTATACAGTCCCGTATGGTGCAAACATAGACACGGACACAGGAGACAACCACCCACAAACAAACAGTGTGAATGCCCTACCTAAATATGACTCTTAATTAGAGACAAACGCAAACCACCTGCCTCTAATCAAGAGCCATACCAGGCAAACCAAAACCAACATAGAAACAGATAACATAGAATGCCCACCCAACCTCACGTCCTGACCAACTAACACACAAAAACTAACATAAATAGGTCAGGAACGTGACACACAGCCCATCTGTAAATAGCACACCCGACTACCTCATCAAATCAAATGTATTTATATAGCCCTTCTTACATCAGCTGATATCTCAAAGTGCTGTACAGAAACCCAGCCTAAAACCCCAAACAGCAAGCAATGCAGGTGTAGAAGCACGGTGGCTAGGAAAAACTCCCTAGAAAGGCCAAAACCTAGCAAGAAACCTAGAGAGGAACCAGGCTATGAGGGGTGGCCAGTCCTCTTCTGGCTGTGCCGGGTGGAGATTATAACAGAACATGGCCAATGTTCATAAATGACCAGAATGGTCAAATAATAATAATCACAGTAGTTGTCGAGGGTGCAGCAAGTCAGCACCTCAGGAGTGAATGTCAGTTGGCTTTTCATAGCCGATCATTAAGAGTATCTCTACCGCTCCTGCGGTCTCTAGAGAGTTGAAAACAGCAGGTCTGGGACAGGTAGCACGTCCGGTGAACAGGTGAGGGTTCCATTGCCGCAGGCAGAACAGTTGAAACTGGAGCAGCAGCACGGCCAGGTGGACTGGGGACAGCAAGTAGTCATCATCATGCCAGGTAGTCCTGAGGCATGGTCTTAGGGCTCAGGTCCTCCAAGAGAAAGAAAGAAAGAGAGAAAGAGAGAGTTACAGAGAGCATACTTAAAATTCACACAGGACACCGGATAAGACAGGAGAAGTACTCCAGATATAACAAACTGACCCTAGCCCCCCGACACATAAACTACTGCAGCATAAACACTGGAGGCTGAGACAGGAGGGGTCAGGAGACACTGTGGCCCCATCCGATGATACCCCCGGACAGGGCCAAACAGGAAGGGGCGCCAACCCAGACAGGAAGATCACGTCAGTGACTCAACCCACTCAAGTGACGCACCCCTCCTAGGGACGGCATGAAAGAGCACCAGTAAGCCAGTGACTCAGCCCCTGTAATAGGGTTAGAGGCAGAGAATCCTAGTGGAGAGAGGGGAATTGGCCAGGCAGAGACAGCAAGGGCGGTTCGTTGCTCCAGAGCCTTTCCGTTCACCTTCACACTCCTGGGCCAGACTACACTCAATCATATGACCCACTGAAGAGATGAGTCTTCAGTAAAGACTTAAAAGTTGAGACCGAGTCTGCATCTCTCACATGGGTAGGCAGACCATTCCATAAAAATGGAGATCTATAGGAATTCTAGGGACAATTAGGAGGCCTGCGTCTTGTGACCGTAGCGTACGTGTAGGTATGTACGGCAGGACCAAATCGGAAAGATAGGTAGGAGCAAGCCCATGTAATGCTTTGTAGGTTAGCAGTAAAACCTTGAAATCAGCCCTTGCCTTAACAGGAAGCCAGTGTAGGGAGGCTAGCACTGGAGTAATATGATAATTCTTTGGGTTTCTAGTCAGGATTCTAGCAGCCGTATTTAGCACTAACTGAAGTTTATTTAGTGCTTTATCCGGGTAGCCGGAAAGTAGAGCATTGCAGTAGTCTAACCTAGAAGTAACAAAAGCATGGATTAATTTTTCTGCATCATTTTTGGACAGAAAGTTTCTGATTTTTGCAATGTTACGTAGATGGAAAAAAGCTGTTCTTGAAACAGTCTTGATATGTTCGTCAAAAGAGAGATCAGGGTCCAGAGTAACGCCGAGGTCCTTCACAGTTTTATTTGAGACGTCTTTACAACCATCAAGATTAATTGTCAGATTCAACAGAAGATCTCTTTGTTTCTTGGGACCTAGAACAAGCCTCTCTGTTTTGTCCGAGTTTAAAAGTAGAAAGTTTGCAGCCATCCACTTCCTTATGTCTGAAACACAGGCTTCTAGCGAGGGCAATTTTGGGGCTTCACTATGTTTCATTGAAATGTACAGCTGTGTGTCATCCGCATAGCAGTGAAAGTTAACATTATGTTTTCGAATGACATCCCCAATAAGTAAAATATATAGTGAAAACAATAGTGGTCCCAAAACGGAACCTTGATGAACACCGCAATGTACAGCTGATTTGTCAGAGGACAAACCATTCACAGCGACAAACTGATATCTTTCCGACAGATAAGATCTAAACCAGGCCAGAACTTGTCCGTGTAGACCAATTTGGGTTTCCAATCTCTCCAAAAGAATGTGGTGATCGATGGTATCAAAGGCAGCACTAAGGTCTAGGAGCACGAGGACAGATGCAGAGCCTCGGTCTGACGCCAATAAAAGGTAATTTACCACCTTCACAAGTGCAGTCTCAGGGCTATGATGGGGTCTAAAACCAGACTGAAGCATTTCGTATACATTGTTTGTCTTCAGGAAGGCAGTGAGTTGCTACGCAACAGCTTTTTCAATTTTCTTTGAGAGGAATAGAAGATTCGATATAGGCCGATAGTTTTTTATCTTTTCTGGGTCAAGGTTTGGCTTTTTCAAGAGAGGCTTTATTACTGCCACTTTTAGTGAGTTTGGTACACATCCGGTGGATAGAGAGCCGTTTATTATGTTCAACATAGGAGGGCCGAGCACAGGAAGCAGCTCTTTCAGTAGTTTAGTTGGAATAGGGTCCAGTATGCAGCTTGAAGGTTTAGAGGCCATGATTATTTTCATCATTGTGTCAAGAGATATAGTACTAAAACACTTGAGTGTCTCTCTTGATCCTAGGTCCTCATCCCCATATTATTACTTAACCTCTTGCTCTTTTGCACCCCAGTATCTCTACTTGCATGTCATCATCTGCACATATATCACTCCAGTATTAATGCTAAATTGTAATTATTTTCACCTCTATGGCCTATTTATTGCCTTCCTCCCTACTCCTCTACATTTGCACACACTGTACATAGATCTTTCTGATTTTCTTTTCTGTTGTGTTATTAACTGTACGTTTGTTTATGTGCAACTCTGTGTTGTTGTTTTTGTCGCACTGCTATGCTTTATCTTGGCCAGTTCGCAGTTGTAAATGAGAACTTGTTCTCAACTGGCCTACCTGGTTAAATTAAGGTGAAATAAAATAACAGAAATAGTAATTTGATAACTAATTCCCATATTGTTCCCTAATTTGTAGTTACATTGTAATGCAATGGGCCTCTGTTTATATTTACTGTCTAGCATTATAAGACATTTCACTTTGTCCCCAAGTTGTCTCATTATGTGGATCAGGTACAGATATCAGTCTAGAGTTTCTTGCTAATGGTACCACTAGGAGCAGAGATTGGCCAATGGAAACTCAGGAGACAAGGGATTGTGTCACTGTTGTTTCAGGTTTGGGGTTTTATGGGAGATGGATGCTTAAATCCCCTGTTTTATTGCCACTGGGATGTGGTTGCCGCGGCAATGGGTGTGTGTGTGTGTGTGTGTGTGTGTGTGTGTGTGTGTGTGTGTGTGTGTGTGTGTGTGTGTGTGTGTGTGTGTGTGTGTGTGTGTGTGTGTGTGTGTGTTCCAATGGGAGTACCATCACATACTGTATTTTATCATATAATATTTGAAGACATTGGCTCAACAAGCGAGAAACAGAAAGACAATTTGGCCCACCTCAATTAGATGTCAATTATATTATATTAACACAGCCATTTTGGACCTTTTTATGCTCTTGGGTTTTTATAGTGCATTTTACTTTTACTACCAAATTTGCATAAAGATCTAGCCGTCTGCATTTTTCTGGAACCAGAGCAGCTTGATCAGATTGCATGATGGTTATAGACTAGAGTCACTCAACCCAGTGCAACTGTGCTTTAGAGTAGCTGCAGTCAGCTCAGTCACTGCCAATATGGATATAGAATAGGGCCTTGTTCAAACACTCTTAAAAATGAATCCTTCCTTCCTACCTTCTTCAGCTAATCTTTCATGAATGGATTGACGTAAGCAAGCTTTCCATTGTATTGCACCAATTATGCCATGTCAGATGAGTGATTACCTACAAGGAAGCGAGGGAGGAAAATGCTTTTTAGGAGGATTTGAACAGGGCCCTATTCTATAAACAAATCTGCAATTGCTGAGCTGATTACAGCTTCTCTGAAGCATAACTACATTGGGCTGAGTGACCTAAGAGTATGCGAACAGCCTTGATCATCTGCAGGTTTGGCTTGTGGTTCTTGCTCCATCTCCTATGTTATTGCCTTCTGGTCATTTGTGATTCTACACTGATCTATTCTGTTTGCCACACAATGTTTTGAATTATTCCACTGAGATCCTCCTAGTTGCTCTTCCTTAATGGTGTCGCCACGTTCGAAACTGTCAAAAATGCCCAGAAGGCAAAATCAGCACTCAACGGAGCAGACATATACGCCGGCTGCTGTACCCTGAAGATAGAATACGCTCGGGTAAACACAATCACAAACCCACATACACACACAGTGCTCACACACACTCCACCAGGATTCCTGTGGACCCCTAACACACATGCACCGGTGCTCTGCTCTCTCTCCCCATGCAGCCCACGCGACTCAACGTCCTCCGTAACGACAATGATAGCTGGGACTACACCAAGCCCTTTCTCGTCAGGCGAGGTACGATATTCTTCCTTCCTGCTGAATCTCTTCATGTACTAGGGTCGTGTTCATTAGGTAGCAAATTGAAGAAAACGGACTGGAACAAGGAGAGACTACCTGGACGTGTCCAATAAGAAACTGAGATTTTAGTTCTCTGTTGCAACACGTTTTAAACCATTCTCCTGTTGCATGCTCTAATGAATACGACATTTGTGTGTGTGTGCGTTGTGTGTGTCACTTCTGTTTTACAAAGAGCTGAAATTAAAATATGGTGAGCAGAGCAACCCTCAAATTTGTAGCCGTGGTTGTCAAACCATTTCAAAATCATCGCAACCTTCACACTCCTACAGACGCATAATCAGTTGAAATGGGCTGTGACAAGAAATGAGTTCCGCCATTGTGGTTTTACATTCGTTCCTTAAAGAGTGGCCATGAATCTCAATTTGCCAGTTCGTCTCTTGATTTCTCTTCAACATTAGGCCTCAGTCTTTGTCCCTGCCTAGTCTTCTTCATTGCCTAACTAAAATGAGTCAACATAACCTCTCTGTTAAAATGTTTTCTCTTTCAGTCATTCACACTTGTTCCATCAGAGAACCTTGGTTACATACAGATCCTTATGTTTTACGTCTGAATTGTCAATAGAAATGTCAGATTTAGCTGATGATGGTCACCCTCTCTGTGTACCACTTCCTAGTGCTGTAGCTAGCTGTTGCTTTAGCGTCCCCTACTTCTCAGTGCTGCAGATCAGAGCGGTTACGGCCCAGTCGTCACTGTCTAAAACAGGGTTTCCCAAACTCATCATCAAGCTTTGATTATTTGAATCATCTGTGTAGTTAGTGCTTGGGCAAAAAAAACAAAATGTGCCCCCAGGCAGGGCCCCAGGACCGAGTTTGGGAAACCCGGGTTTAGTAGTACCTTCATTTTCTAATCACAAATGGTATTTTATCCACTAACACCAACCTTATCTTATCCAGATGTGTTTACGTACATAGTTAGGAAGAGAGCCATCTGATTGAATCAAGTCCCGATTGTGTATACGTACTCAAATAAATATTTTATTGCAACCAATCAATCACATTTATTTTATAAAGCTCTTTTCACATCAGCAGTTGTCACAAAGTGCTATACAGATACCCAGCCTAAAACTCCAAACAGCAAGCAATGCAGATGTTGAAGCACAGTGGCTAGGAAAACCTCCCTAGAAAGGAAGGAACCGAGGAATGAACCTAGAGAGGAACAGGCTCTGAGGGGTGGCCAGTCCTCTGCCTGTGCCAGGTGGAAATTATAACAGTACATGGTCATTTAGGCCAGATTGTTCTTCAAGACGTTCATAGACGACCAACATGGTCAATAGTTTAACACCTCAGGAGTAAATGCCAGTTGGCTTTTCATAGCCGAGAAATTATTAAAATAAATTATTAAAGTATCTGTGAAAACAGATAAATAACAGATATGTTCATTCGTCGTGTCGTCACAATATTGTTTTGAACTGTCCGTTTTAGGACTGATGCACAGCTGAGCATTCTACTCAATGCAGTCTCAATGAATGCTGATGAAGATTTTGTCTAAAGTGCATTACTGTGGCTTTGAAACCCAATGACATTTCAAAAGGAGGCAAATCATTTTTAGGACAAGCTTTTGTCATTGTGATGTCGCAAGATTTACTTTAGATACAGTATAACTTTAGCTAGCTAGCTAAGATTGAGGGGAGAGCACTGACATTTTAGCTAGCTAACGTTAGCATTGCTAGCTATTTCTGACAAACTTTTGTAGCTGAGGGCAAAATTGCCATCTCTCTAAAATACACTTGACGGCAATGATGGCGAAGTTGTTTTCTACAAATGATTTGCCTACTTTAGCAATGTCATTGTATTTCCACGTCACTATAGTGTACATTTGACGAAACAGTCATTAGCCCCCATTCAGACTCAGCATTAACAATCAGACAATTCAATTCAAGGGGCTTTATTGGCATGGGAAACATGTGTTAACATTGCCAAAGCAAGTGAGGTAGATATATTATACAAAAGTGAAATAAACAATACAAATTAACATTAAACATTACACATACAGAAGTTTCAAAACAATAAAGACATTACAAATGTTATATTATATATATACAGTGTTGTAACAATGTACAAATGGTTAAAGCACACAAGTTAAAATAAATAAGCATAAATATGGGTTGTATTTACAATGGTGTTTGTTCTTCACTGGTTGCCCTTTTCTTGTGGCAACCGCTCACAAATCTTGCTGCTGTGATGGCACACTGTGGAATTTCTCCCAGTAGATATGGGAGTTTATCAAAATTGGATTTGTTTTCAAATTCTTTGTGGATCTGTGTAATCTGAGGGAAATATGTCTCTCTAATATGGTCATACATTGGGCAGGAGGTTAGGAAGTGCAGCTCAGTTTCCACCTCATTTTGTGGGCAGTGTGCACATAGCCTGTCTTCTCTTGAGAGCCATGTCTGCCTACGGCGGCCTTTCTCAATAGCAAGGCTATGCTCACTGAGTCTGTACATAGTCAAAGCTTTCCTTAAGTTTGGGTCAGTCACAGTGGTCAGGTATTCTGCCACTGTGTACTCTCTGTTTAGGGCCAAATAGCATTCTAGTTTGCTCTGTTTTTTTGTTAATTCTTTCCAATGTGTCAAGAAATTATCTTTTTGTTTTCTCATGATTTGGTTGGGTCTAATTGTGCTGTTGTCCTGGGGCTCTGTGGGGTGTGTTTGTGTTTGTGAACAGAGCCCTAGGACCAGCTTGCTTAGGGGACTCTTCTCCAGGTTCATCTCTCTGTAGGTGATGGCTTTGTTATGGAAGGTTTGGGAATCGCTTCCTTTTAGGTGGTTGTAGAATTTAACGGCTCTTTTCTGGATTTTGATAATTAGTGGGTATCGGCCTAATTCTGCTCTGCATGCATTATTTGGTGTTCTACGTTGTACACGGAGGATATTTTTGCAGAATTCTGCATGCAGAGTCTCAATTTGGTGTTTGTCCCATTTTGTGAAATCTTGGTTGGTGAGCGGACCCCAGACCTCACAACCATAAAGGGCAATGGTTTATGACATCAATATGCTGCAGCATCTGTAGAATGTTCGTTAATAACAATGGCAATGACGCGACTGATGGAGGTGCATCCCATGAATATGCTTCCACTTCTATCAGTCTGTCCTTGAACAAATCTTTATCGAAACATTGGATGTTTTTATCTAATACAGCCCGTCTTTGAAAAATAAAAACATTCATCCCTTTGCCGTGGCCATGGTTGCCTACATTGCATGGTGCAAATGCTGACACGAATTATTGAAAAACAATAAGCAAGCTCAAACCCTTGGATTTGTCCGTGTTGAGTAGGTCCAGAGAATAAAGCAACACAGATGAAAGGGCTATTGCTAATCCCCCACCTCCTTTAATCTTTCATTTTGTCATCTATCTATTTTACTACTCAATCGGTGAAAACATCATAGAACCTGTTCATAACAGAGCCTATTCCCCTGTCCCTTTGCTGAGCCCATACCAATGAATTGATGCATATTCATTTGATATACAGATACACAGTGCATTCGGGAAGTATTCTGACCCCTTACCTTTTTCCACATTTTGTTACGTTACAGCCTTATACTTAAATGGATTAAATTGTTGTTCATTCTCAGCAATCTACACACCTACACATACCCCATAATGACAAAGCAAAAAAAAAATAAAAAATTGCACATTTAAAAAAAATAATAATACAGAAATACCTTATTTACATATGTATACAGACCTTTTGCTATGAGACTCGAAATTGAGCTCAAGTGCATCCTGTTTCCGTTCATCAACGGTGAGATGTTTCTACAACTTGATTCGAGTCCAACTGTGGTACATTCAATTAACTGGACATGGTTTGGAAAGGCAGCCACCTGTTTTTTATAAGGTCCCACAGTTGACAGTGCATGTCAGAGCAAAAAGAAAAGCCATGAGGTGGAGGGAATTGTCCGTAGAGCTCCGAGGCAGGATTGTGTCGAGGCACCGATCTGGGGAAGGGTACCAAAAAATGTCTGCAGCATTAAAGTTCCCCAAGAACACAGTGGCCTCCATCATTCTTAAATGGAATCAGTTTTGAACCACCAAGACTCTTCCTAGAGCTGTCCGCCCGGCCAAACTGAGCAATTGGGGGAGAAGGGCCTTGGTTAGGGAGGTGACCAAGAGCCCGATGGTCACTCTGACAGAGCTCAAGAGTTCCTCTGTGGAGATGGGAGGACCTTCCAGAAGGACAACCATCTCTGCAGCACTCCACCAATCAGGCCTTTATGGTAGAGTGGTCAGACGGTTGCGGTGAAGCATGGTGGTGGCAGCATCATGCTGTGTGGATGTTTTTCAGCGGCAGGGACTGGGAGACTAGTCAGGATCGAGAGAAAGATGAACGGAGCAAAGTACAGAGAGATCCTTGATGAAAACCTGCTCCAGAGCACTCAGGACCTCAGACTGGGCGAAGGTTCACCTTCCAACAGGACCCTAAGCACACAGCCACGACAACGCAGGAGTGAATGTCCTTGAGTGGCCCAGCTAAAGCCCGTTCTTGAACCCGATCAAACATCTCTGGAGAGACCTGAAAATAGCTGTGCATCGACGCTCCCCATCCAACCTGACAGAGCTTGAGAGGATCTGCAGAGAAGATTGGGAGAAACTCCCCAAATACAGTTGTGCCAAGCTTGTAGCATCATACCCAAGAAGACTTGAGGCTGTAATCACTACCAAAGGTGCTTCAACAAAGTACTGAGTAAAGGGTCTGAATACTTATGTAAATGTGATATTTCTGTTTTTGCTTTGTCATTATGGGGTATTGTGTGTAGATTGACAAGGGGAAAAAAAGGGGACAAGGGGAAAAAAACTATTGAATCAATTTTAGAATAAGGCTGTAACGTAACAAAATGTGTAAAAAGTCAAGGGGTCTGAATACTTTCCGAATGCACTGTACAATAGCATTGTCCCCACACCAAGTATTATAGCTTTGGAATGCTCAATAAAAGAGAACCCTTGGTCTCTGAATTTGAAGCTCTCGTGTACTGGGGATGCTTTAACAATATGAGGTGCTGTAGATAGACTACAGCGCATAATCATATTCATATAAATGGGAGCATGGTTTTTAACCAAGCAGAAAGCCTGCCTTGTGTGACTTGGGCTTGATTAAACGTCTGTTGGACGGTGTGATTGACACGCCAACCCCGATTCCAATTCTCTCGCCACAAATGGAGGGTAAACAGTGTCTTATCACCCACAAGCCAGGGCTGCTCTCCAATCGATCGCCTTGCCGAGTATTGGATTTTGAAGGTTTGTTTGACTTTGACGGCGTCAAGGACTTTTTGCCGTGGAGTTGAAGATGTGTGGTCAGCTTCCAATTGTTTCTATTGACCGGAGGAAGGAGACAGACAAGCAACTAGAAAAATAGCAAGAGGCTGAAAATAAAATGCTGACATGAAAAACGGCTGAATAATAATGGATTGGAAGCACTTTTGTGCAAACAGAGAGAAATTAAAATAAAACAGCCGCACACAATCCTCTTGAGCCACAGACGGTACATTTAAATCCTAATCAGCTTGCATTTTGGGGAAATTGAAATGCTATGATCGCACTCAAAAAGGATTTGTTCGGTATCTATACAGTAGCTTATTATACATACATGGAGAAGGACAGCGTGTAAATAGATGTAATTCTTCTCATCAGAATCACATAGTAGTTTATGGATGTTGTCTTTCAAACCTCTTGTTCGTTCTTTTGAGTACATTGCCTCGAAGGTACTCAAGAACATTGCCTCAAAACACTTCAAGTAAAGTCTAGAAGTGTATTCACACCTGCAGGGGACGTGCCTTATTAAACATTTAGATAAGACACGAGAGAAACACATCAGGTGTGTTCCACACATCTCTTACCTCTTATCTGTAAAAACAAAACAAAAAGTTTCACGGTATAATTTTTGCCGCTCTATCGTTTTATTTATTTATTGATCCCCTATGTACTGCCAGGTTTATGTGGGCAGATACAATTTCCATAGATTTATCCCAACTACTGGGATGACGTCATTGTCAGAGGCCTCTCTGTATCTCTCGCTCTCTCTCCCCTCCTCACTCTCTCCCGCCGTCTCTCTCGCTCTTCCTCCCCCCTCTCTCTTTCTCTCTCTCTGCCAGTCTGTCAGGCGAATGGCGAACCTGTCGGCTCAGTGCAGGCATCAAGGCCACTCCTCCTCTCCTCTCAGTTAATCCTTCTCCTCTCCCCTATCTCCTCTCAGTTAATCCTTCTCCTCTCCCCTCTCTTTGAGGTTTCTGTACAAGTACGGCAACTCACCAATCCCACCGGTTTCTGTCCGCCTAACTGCTCGTTTTGTACCAATTAGCTTAGCTCTGCATGAGCTCGGTCCCCTGTGGACGGCATGCGTTCTCTTTTAACCCAGCGCTGCACCTTCCGTTTGTGTCTGCGTGAGCAGCACCAGTTCTCTCTCGCATTGTTGAAATGAGACTTTGAAATGATGTTCAAATGATGTGACGCAGGTTGAGTCATTGGTGCGTGTGCTGAAAGACACGTACACGTGAACAGCGCACACACACACACACACACACACACACGCAGTCTGGCACACACACTTCTCTCAAATCCTCAGTGTAACGGGGTTCACTGAGTTGACGGTTGTGCATAGGTCATTGAAATACTCACGCCACCAACTCCCACCAACACCTCGAAAATGTTAAGGAATCCTTTCATATTAGATTGTTTGATGAGTGAGGGATGCAGTGAGATAGCCTGGTCCTATATCTGCTTGTGCTGTACAGACAAAGCCCCATAGAGGTATACAGCACAAACAGATCTGGGACCAGGCTAACAAAGACGGAGGCTGTTTCCAGCAATGCTCCATATAGTAGTCTGTAACTTCATTGGGACACCTTACATGAAAACAATGATATTACATATGCTTCAGTCTTTGTTCTGACAGCACCTAGAGTGGGTTTGTCTGCGACTCTGCCAGTAAGCTGCATTAGGGAAAAGATGGGCTGAAAAGACTCTTATCTTCGTTCTGTTTGTCCCTTTCCTGGTTCACACTAAGAGGATTAGGGCAGAAGGCTGCTTCATATACCTTTTTTCCATGTCAATGCGTTTTCCCTCCTATCTGGGTCAACGTTTCCACCCGAGGCCATTGAACTGTAACTGTGACATTTTAACTGTCATTTTAACACACCCCTCTTCCCGAACACCCCCCCCCCAACCCCAACACACTTTTTTTATCGTTCCTCTGCAATTCACCCAGGCTCAGTCAGCCAAGAGGAATGTGTCATTTGAAATGAAAGGCCAAATGTGAACCAAACGTGTCTTGTTTTGCTGTTATGCCAATTACCACAAGTGTCAAGTAGTGTCTAGATTTGCTGTTACTAAATCGAATCTGCTTGCTTAGTATGGTTTTATGGTTTTCAGTCATTTCTAGGCTGGTGTGCAAATGTGCCAATTTGTGTGTGTGTGTGCGTATATGTGCTTGTGTGTTAGTCTTGTGTGTGTTAATCCCATGTGTGCATGTGTGTGCCTGTGTCTGTTAGTCTCAATGTGTGTGTATCTGTGCGTGTCTGTGCATTTTGAGGGGATGGATGTGCAGTTGGCACCTGGTGGCATTGTCACTTCACATTTGCCTTACACTGTGTATTCTCTCTGTGTTGCAGAGCGGGGGAAGGGGAGGCAACGCCAGGCCATTCTGGGAGAGCATCCGTCCTCCTACAGCGACAACGGCTATGGTCAGTGTCGCTCAAATTCGCTGCCTCTCTTTATCCCTCCCTCCCTCCCTCCCTCGCTCTTTCTCTCTTTTTGTCTCATGTCTCTCCCTCACACACACACAAACACACACGCGCGCGCACACACGCTTACTCCCTCTCTCTTTATCCCTCTCATTGTGACTCATCTCTCTCCTTCTCCATCTCTCGCTCCCTCTCTCAGCATCTCTCTCTCTAGATCCCTCTTTCAGTCTCCTCTCTTTCAGTCTCTCTTCCACCTTTCTCCCAGCCTCTCTCTCTCTCTCTCTGTATCCCTCTCTCAGACTCACCATCTCTCTCTCTCTCTCTCTCTCTCTCTCTCTCTCTCTCTCTCTCTCTCTCTCTCTCTCTCTCTCTCTCTCTGTGTGTGACTGTCATTGTGCAGCTGGGCTTTGGGTATCCTGTAATTAAGCTCCATCCCCTACAGACACATACATCTGGAGGAGGTGGTGGAGGTTGGGTGGATGGAAAAACAGGGGGAGGAGGGGTGGTGTCTGCGTATGTATGTGTGTGTGTGTGTGTCATATAGTCATAGGTGTGCGTGTGTGTGTGTGTATATGTGTGTGCCGGGAGTTTGGAAAGAGTGTGGTGATGTGAGCGGCTACTCTTGAAGGCACTTGGTAATTAGCAAGATCTGCAGGGGAAACGGGGTGCAGTGGTGTAGAAAATGGTCTAGGACCTTTTTTGGTACTGCTGGGATTTTTTCTCCTTCTTCGTGGGGGGCTGAGGACTGGGGGCTGAAGACTGAGGGGAGATGTTTGCACTGTCATCTCAACCATCCCCAATAAGGTCATCCAATGTCTGTGGCAGCTTTTTCTTGTTCTTTCTTTCTTTCTTTCTTTCTTTCTTTCTCTCTCTCTCTCTCTCTCTCTCTCTCTCTCTCTCTGCCCCATCTGTCTCTCTCGTACTCTCTCTCTCTCTATCCCCCTACCCTCATCTCCCCTCTCTATTTCTCACTTTCTCTCACTCTCTCTCTCTCTCTTTCCCACTCTCCAGGGTCACACTGCCCCCTGCTGCCCGTGCCCAGCAATAACAGGTACAAGAGGAGCTCCCACCATGACGCCCAGGAGGTGGTCGCCTACCCCCTGCCCCAGACCTCCTCCTATATGGGCCACGCCTCCAGCTCGTCGGTCGCCATGGTGAGCGGCCTGCACCCCGCCAAGATGAACTGCACCCGCATCTTCAACCTCTTCTGCCTGTACGGGAATATTGAGAAGGTCAGTGTCAGCGACTGTTTTCACACGCGATTAAAGCTAGATTGGATTGCCTGGATTGCCCCTTTTTAAATGAGAGGGTTGAGGGCAGTCGAGTGACAGCTAGTGTGACTAGGGGGTGGATACAATCAAAGTTGCCATGGCAATCTTTATGCAGTAGCTTTGGTTACAGAATCACTGCCAGCGACCTACCACTGTGAGGGGAGTGCCTACCAGTTTGGTTCAATTGAACCCTGGACCATAATATGTTTTAGATTGAGACTTATTCCAGTTGGTCTCTGTACTAACGTGGATTAAAAACAAAAGTGTGCTCAGTGATTAGTTGACCAATTTAATCAAGTGTGCTGGTACTGGAGTAGTCGAAGAGAAGCCATTGGTAGAGGAAATGCAAAACTGACCCAAGATCAGTGTCGCCTAGTAGAATATCAGAAGGTCTGTATTGATTCACAGTGATGCCATTCGGTCTTATTTACGCCCCCCAGGTGAAGTTTATGAAGAGCGTCCCGGGCACCGCACTGGTAGAGATGGGAGACGAGTACGCTGTGGACCGATCCATCACACACCTCAACAGCATCAAGGTGTTCAGCAAGAGGCTCAACGTCTGGTGAGGAGGTTACATGTTTCACCTTTGACCCCCCCCCCCCCCCCCCACCCCCTGAACCCGTAGCTTGATGAGCGTGACATTCATCTTTCCTCGATACCTCGCGTCGTCTCTCCTTGCCTCCTTTGTCACAATACGTTGGAAGAGCAGGTGTAAGGGAAGAACCTTGGAGCTCCTCCTCAAATGCGTTTTGAGAAAGAGGCAAGAAGACAGGATGCAAGGTCATTTTTTGAAAGAGACATTGTTTGAACACTTAGAACCTATTGGTCCCCTTGGTTTCATCTAGTTTTAGATCAATAATTACTTCTAGGAAGGAAGGAAAGGAGGATTTTTAGAAGGATTTTAACAGGGCCTCTACCATGATACTTAACAGCATGCTTTCGCTAACGCAACAGAAACAAAAATGTATAGTTTTGCTTACATAACTTGTAACTCTTTATTTTGGCCTGACATAAAATAAAACTTTCCTTCAGTAAATGTTGTAATTTATGACCTACATATACCATTCTTACGTTTCGATAAAAAATGTCAACATTTACTTTAGAAATAGCTATTACCATCATCATTATCATCAATCTGTTGCTTTAGCAAGTTTGTGTTTTGGAATCTTCAAAAGCGTTAGGACCAAAGGGCACTTATTTGTCTCGACAGCGTTGGCTGTTCAAAGCCTCCGTGTGGGTTGCGTTGCGTTGTCCTATCAAATTGGCAGCCTCCATCTATCAGAATAATGAATTGCCTTAGCTGCTAGATCCAGTTTAGATGAGGCTTCGTTCAGCTCCGCTGGGCCTCAACCCTCGCCGCAAGGAATTCAAATAGCATTTCATTATGTTGGTGGACGGTCCACCACCAACTGACTGCATACCCAATCTGAAGACATTGCTGCAACATGTGGGGCGTTGTTTGTAACATGCTATATGTTGTGAAAGAGATGGATTTCGTGGCATAAAATACATTGTTTTCCATAGCATGTTATAAACAATGCCCCAAAATAGTATAGAATGTTACAATACAAACAATGCCAGAATAATTATAGCATGTTATAACAATGCCCCAAAATAGTATAGAATGTTACAATACAAACAATGCCAGAATAATTATAGCATGTTATTAACAATGCCCCAAATAGTATAGAATGTTACAATACAAACAATGCCAGAATAATTATAGCATGTTATTAACAATGCCCCAAATAGTATAGAATGTTACAATACAAACAATGCCAGAATAATTATAGCATGTTATTAACAATGCCCCAAATAGTATAGAATGTTACAATACAAACAATGCCAGAATAATTATAGCATGTTATTAACAATGCCCCAAAATAGTATAGAATGTTACAATACAAACAATGCCAGAATAATTATAGCATGTTATAACAATGCCCCAAATAGTATAGAATGTTACAATACAAACAATGCCAGAATAATTATAGCATGTTATTAACAATGCCCCAAATAGTATAGAATGTTACAATACAAACAATGCCAGAATAATTATAGCATGTTATTAACAATGCCCCAAATAGTATAGAATGTTACAATACATCAATGCCAGAATAATTATAGCATGTTATTAACAATGCCCCAAAATAGTATAGAATGTTACAATACAAACAATGCCAGAATAATTATAGCATGTTATTAACAATGCCCCAAATAGTATAGAATGTTACAATACAAACAATGCCAGAATAATTATAGCATGTTATAACAATGCCCCAAATAGTATAGAATGTTACAATACAAACAATGCCAGAATAATTATAGCATGTTATTAACAATGCCCCAAAATAGTATAGAATGTTACAATACAAACAATGCCAGAATAATTATAGCATGTTATTAACAATGCCCCAAATAGTATAGAATGTTACAATACATCAATGCCAGAATAATTATAGCATGTTAAAAAACGGCGCTGCAATAGCAATAGTTATATCACTAGGCCTCTAAATGAGAGACTGCATAGCATTGAAAAATCGAAAGGGCATTTCATAAATCCCCTTCAAACCGTTGGGAGTTAGTCTCTTGCAGCACTAAGCCGATACGTACCTAACCTCTTGTTCCCCTCGGCCCCTGAGAGCCAATTTGTTATTAAAGGGTCAAGACACGTCTTCCTATCCCTATCTGTACCTTGGCCTCATTAATGTATAAACCCCATTTAAAATGCTTCCTTTTTGTTCATCCACTACAGGAGAGCTGGAAACATAGAATTACATATAGATTCTCTATGGCTGGAAATCTATCAGCTGCGTTCTGGTTCCTCTCCTTTACTCATATTCTTTTCTCTTTCCCATCCCTCCCTTCCCTTGTTTATCATTCCTGTTACACACTCTATCTATCTATCTATCTATCTATCTATCTATCTATCTATCTGTCTATCTGTCTATCTGTCTATCTATCTATTGCTCTATCCATTCATCCCTCCCTTCCTCGATCTTTCCCTCCCTCCAGTGTGTCCAAGCAGCACGCGGTCATCCCCAGCCAGGTGTTTGAGCTGGAGGACGGCAGCAGCAGCTACAAGGACTTCGCCATGACCCGGAACAACCGCTTCAGCAGCGTGGGCCAGGCGTCCAAGAACATCATCCAGCCGCCCGCCACTGTGCTGCACTTCTACAATGTCCCGCCCTGCATCACCGAGGACGAGCTGCAGAGGGTGGGTGTGGAGGGGAGGGAGGGAGGAAGGAAGGGGTGGGTGTTTAGGCTGGAATGGTGACTGATGTCTAGAGAGGCGGGAGGTGGGGTTAAGGGGAGGTTGAACCCTTTCTATAGTGGAATGAAACGTTTGGATGACCCTGAGAATGGGTAACAGGAGACACCTGCCTATAGGGTAGAGAGGACACAAGCAAGTGGGGTGATTGTTCTTGACATTTGAATAAACAGGAATTCAAATGTTTGCAATATGTTTGCAATAGACCAGGTTTGAATAACACTTGCCTGTAGTAGCCTATTTATTGTCCCGTGTTGAGATTTACATCATAACATCGCCATCTAGTGGATTATTAATACAAAACACTGACTGAAGCAATGTTGACGCAATAGCTGAATCCTTTCTGTCGTGTGCTTTCTGTTTAGTTATGTACAGAGCATGAGGTACCCGGTTTCATCAAGTTCAAAGTCTTCGATGCAAAACGTAAGTTCCATTCATTGTGCTGGACTAAATGGACGTTATGTAGCATGAGTCAATTCAGTAGAGGTACTAGTCATAGACATTCAGCTGTTCTTCTAAATGTGTCAGCTACAGCTAGGCACCTAAATGTAATTAATAAGGAATAACATAAATAGATAAATAGTATTCTACTATGATTTATATGAATAGACCACTATGAATACTTCTCTATAAATGTTCATAAATGCTTTCAAAATTATCACACTCGTTGTAAATGCTTATGAATCGTAATGTGTATCAATGTTTACGAATGATGAAATACATATTAAATGCGTATAACATATTGTTATTTATTATTAACAAGCACTTTCACATGTTATCTTTTCCAATCACTCTCTTTTCAATTTGGCCGATGTTCTTCTAGCCAGCTCCAAAACGATCTCGGGCTTATTCGAATTTGACAACAAGACACACGCTGTGGAGGTTCTGACAGTCCTCAACCACCACCAGATCAGAATACCAAGTAAGTCTTGTGTCTTACTCCGGAGAGAATGCTTGCTTCAATGGCAGAAAAGTAGAGCGAGAGATGATGAGAGAATGATAGAAAGAGAATGGGTCACAAGGCAGTAGGCTGGATTCAAACCTCTGCCAGCACCATATGTGTGCCAGAGACTGCAGCCCTAGAGAACCGCTAGAAAACCCATGCCAACTCAGCTGTCTCTGTTGTAAGTGACATCTTCGAGACATTTAACATGGTTCTGACTGCAACTATCCACCTAAAAAAATATATATGGTTGACGCCGACGCCCACGCCCACACGGAATTCGAATTAGCATAATACAAATGCAATTATTAAGAGGCTAGATACAAATAGCTAATCCTGGCGACCAATGTTCTAGCATGAATTTATTGAGGCATGCCGCTCAGGGATGTGAAGGTGTTACAAGCATGGTCTATGTGTTTAGTGTAATTAACAACTATCAAACGAAAAGCAAAGAGGCAATCAAATAATGACTCTGTAAAACGAGGAATGCATTTACTCAATTCAACTAATATTAATGTATTAGTCACGAAAGACATGAGATTCAAAACAATTACAGTGTACATGAAATACGTGATACATTACAGCGTAACACAGAGTAAATTACTATCACCAATAGGCTAAGACTTAACGTGGTTACACATGTCTTCAGTTCAGAATAATGTCTTAAAACTTCTTATGGCTGCAATCCCGTTAACGGGATCGATATGACAACAGCCAGTGAAAGTGCAGGGCGCCAAATTCAAACAACAGAAATCTCATAATTAATATTCCTCAACCATACAAGTATTTCCCACCATTTTAAAGATACACTTCTTGTTAATCCCACCACAGTGTCCGATTTCAAAAAGGCTTTACAGCGAAAGCACCGCAAACGATTATGTTAGGTCTCCGCAAAATCACAGAAAAACACAGCCATTTTTCCAGCCAAAGACAGGAGTCACAAAAAGCAGAAATGGAGATAAAGTTAATCACTAACCTTTGATGATCTTCATCAGATGACACTCATAGGACTTCATGTTACACAATACATATATGTTCTCTTCGATAAAGTTCATATTTATATCCAAAAACCTCAGTTTACATTGGCGCCAAGTTCAGAAATGCCTCCAAAATATCCGGAGAAATTGCAGAGAGCCACATCAAATAACAGAAATACTCATCATAAACTTTGATGAAAGATACATGTTTTACATAGAATTAAAGATAAACTTGTTCTTAATGCAACCGCTGTGTCAGATTTCAAAAAACCTTTACGGCAAAAGCACAATATTCAATAATCTGAGAACAGCGCTCAGCCACAAAAGGAAGCCATACAGTTACCCGCCAAATTGTGGAGTCAACAAAAGTTATAAATAGCATTATAAATCTTCACTTACCTTTGCTGATCTTCGTCAGAATGCACTTCCAGGACGCCCACTTCCACAAGAAACGTTTGTTTTGTTCGGTAATGTCCATAATTTATGTCCAAAGAGCTACTTTTGTTAGCGTAAACAAATCCAAAGTCACGAAGCGCGTTCACTAAAAGCAGATGAAATGTCAAAACGTTCCGTAACAGTCAGTAAAAACATGTCAAACGATGTATTGAATCAATCTTCAGGATGTTTTTAACATAAATCTTCAATAATGTTCCAACCCGAGAATTCCATTGTCTTCAGAAGTGCGATGGAACAGAGCTCCCTCTCATGTGAACGTGCATGGTCAGAGCATGGTCAGCTCATGATAGACCTTAATCATTCCCGTCTCCTTCGGACCCACTTCACAGTAGAAGCATAAAACAAGGTTCTACAGACTGTTGACATCTAGTGGAAGCCGTAGGAAGTGCAAACTGACCCATATCCCACTGTGTATTCGATAGGCGATGAGTTGAAAACCTACAAACCTCAGATTTCCCACTTCCTGGTTGGATTTGTTTCTCAGGGTTTTGCCTGCAATATGAGTTCTGTTATACTCACAGACATCATTCAAACAGTTTTAGAAACTTCAGAGTGTTTTCTATCCAATACTAATAATAATATGCATATATTAGCAACTTGGACTGAGGAGCAGGCAGTTTACTCTGGGCACCTCTGGGCACCTTTTCATCCAAGCTACTCAATACTGCCCCTGCAGCCATAATACGTTTTTAAGAGAAAAAACTGTGTGTCTGATACACTTAGGAGCTTGGTAGCAAGTTCTCAAAGTATGAGCAAATTCACTCCCCTCTTAACCAAATTCAAGCAGGAACGCACCCCTAATCTGAATGAACACTTCTTAACACTTTACTAGCGAAAACAAAAGGTAGGAACAACACACCCAGATTCTTATATAATCAACTAAATTTTAATGTTATTTTAATTATTTAACCTTTATTTAGCTAGGCAAGTCAGTTAAGAACAAATTCTTATTTACAATGACGGCCTACCCCGGCCAAACCCTAACCCGGACGACGCCAATTGTGCGCCGCCCTATGGGACTCCCAATCACGGCCGCGTGTGATACAGCCTGGATTCAAACCAGGGTCTGTAGTGATGCCTCTAGCACTGAAATGCAGTGCCTTAAGACCGCTGCGCCACTCGGGAGCCCAAAGACTCGTCCCCATACCGGGAGTCAAACCCGGGCCGCCTGGGTGAAAACCAGGAATCCTAAATGAATATTCCGCCATCCATCCGGACAATGCCAAATAGAATCAACACGCCAGGCTAGCCACTAGACGCCTGTTCATCACTGGCCTTCATCATCGTTCACATCGTTCACATTCGACTACAATACAAGTTAAAGACATGTTTGTTTTATTCTTCCCTTGTGCTCCTCCCTTACACAGCAGGTATTCACCTTCACACTGGCCCGACAACGCAGACAAAAGCCAATAGACTTTGGGTCTTTTTTTCTTTTCTTTTTTACTGTGAGGCAAAACAAAAATGGAGCCCCCCTCAAACAACTCCATCGTGTGCTTTCATTATTTGTTTTTGTGGTAGAGGAGGAAAATTGCAGGAGAAAGCTTTGTATTCTCTAGTAATAAAGGCTTTCATACAGACAGCCTCACGCCACAGTCTCTTTGTGGGTGGCAGTCCTAAGGTCCCAGTTAGCTGAAAATAGTCCGAATATAAGGAGTAACCCCTTGAGGCAACACAACACACACACAAACACTCACTCCAATATTCGCTCACTCACACATAATATGCACATACATGTATACTGACTCTACACATATATCCTGTTGCCTATCACCTTACCCCTATACATATCTACCTCCGTCACTCCAGTATCCTTGCACATGTAAATATGGTATTGGAACTGACTTTTTAAATATTTCCTGTATATAGTATGCTTATAGTATGCATTTCACTGAACTTGTGCATGTGACATTAAAACTTGACACATGATCCTGACTTGTAAATACCAGGCATTCAGTTGAAATGTTGATGCATAAAGAGACATGACATGTTATAAGCATTATTAAAATACACTATAAAGGCCTGTGCATGCTTATAACAAGTAGCAAACAATTATACCGGCAGGGTACCTCCCCTGTGATCTAGGAAATCTATAGAGCAAATGCACAAATACAATAAGTAAATGTATAGAGTTAAACGTGTGTTTAAGTCATGTATTTTTTATCTTCTCCTCATCCCTTCTTCCTATTCTGTCTTTCCATCTGCAGATGGTTCCAACCCTTACACCCTCAAGCTTTGCTTCTCCACTTCCTCACACCTCTGAGACCTGGAAAACCAAGATGGCCGCCGCACTAGTTCGCCATCAACCAGGAGAGAAGCGGATCGGGGAGAAAGGAAGAGCACCCGATGAAGGAGAGCGAAAGAAACAACGCGAGAGTGGAGAGTCAACACACTTTCTCGGGCCTGAGAATGGAAAAGCGAGGAGTTAAAAACACTCAAGATCACCCCCCCCCCCCCATATGAACTATTTTAATGGATTAATTTTGTTGTATTTTTTCCTTTGTTTACAAAAATGATTTGAAGGAGCTGCAAGTGGTTGGGCTGACAGTTGTAACTGACAGAGGGAGAGGAAAGCCCAACTATGCATCCTGGCAGGGCTGCTTACTCTGCACCACAATTGATTTGACATTTCCTGTGCTGACTTGATGAGGGCCCGAATTTGACTTCTGTCTTTTTGTTGCGTGACCTATTTTAGTGGTCAAAAGACAGTGGCCTACGGTACATTTTCATTCCTAAACTGATGTCAATGGCCAGTGGCCAGTTTTATAACTTTCAGAAGATTCCCAAAGGGCAGCTGGGATAAAAATTACAAATTGAAACCAATGGAGGGCAAAACAATTTAGGCGGTGGAGGGCTGCTCTCAGCTAGGGGAAACACTGGTGGAAACTAGTGGAAATGTGTGTGCCTAACTCTGCAATATAAGAGATTACTCAGTGTTTGTAAATGAACAACCCGTTCACATTATATTGTACATATGTGTGTATAGCAGTTGAGTGGGTGTCCGGGCACTATGTTAATAAGAGCAGTTCCTTATGGGAAAAAACTACATTTCACATGTGAATTATTCCAAGAAAAAACATTTCCATGTGATTTCAAATCATATGATTTTCCACATGTGAAATCAGGTGGTTTTTCTGTAAGGGGTGTTTCTAAAAATTTTCTGTCAATGGTCCTCTTCTTTGGAGGGCCATTTGAATTAAAACTAAAATGAACACTTGAGACTGTCAGCTTACTATCTGATAGTCAGCAGCAACCCGCCATGTCGGTCCCTGGATCTAGGGTTGGAAAATACTCAGCCGCTACGAGACGTCTGTCTTCTCTCAAGACTACATTTTTTTGAAGAAGACATTTCAAACTGTGTTTCAAGCGTTCCAAACCCTGAAGGGCCATGCGGGTTGGATGTGTTTAGTGTTCCTAGTTATACTGTGTCTCCATGTTTGTACTTGGCCCACCACCACCACGTCTGAAGAATTCACTGTGAGCATGTGCAGTCATTAAAACATTTGCCAGTCGATACACGACGATGTCATTTTATTCTTATTCCGATAGGCGCCTATCCAATTAGCATTCTATTATATATTCAGTTCTGGTAACACTTTGCAATACGGTTACCTTTAAGGGGTTATAATTTGTTTATTATTTAATTAAACATTTATAGAACATTAAATCGCTACTAAATTGAATTTGAACAATGTCATGTTTCATGATACAGAGAGGGAAATTCAGCAGTTTAGCCAGATCAAAGTTGGACTGGCAGTTCCTGACCTAGATTTTGGTGTCCTGACATCTAGGTCACAGGGTTTTGGAAACCACTTTTACACTTTAGACCATTTGAAGTTATGTGGAAGCAATTGAGCAGGCAAATCATATTATGATTATGAGCAAAATGATTTGAGGATATAGTCGTCATCGATTTTGGTCGCATCTTGGCATTCGGCTGGTCCCCACAGTGAAGAGCTTTGCAAAGTGTCTTGTTTGGAAAAGCAATTGCCAAACTATCAATATACAATACATTCGGGGAAGTATTCAGACCCCTTGACTTTTTACACATTTTGTTACTTTACAGCCTTATTCTAAATAGTTTTCTCCCCTCATCAATCTACACACAATACCCCATAATGACAAAGCAAAAACATGTTTTTAGAAATGTTTGCAAAAGTATAAAATATAAAAAACTGAAAAATCACATTTGCATAAGTATTCAGACCCTTTACTCAGTACTTTGTTGAAACACCTTTGGCAGCGATTATAGCCTCGAGTTTTCTTGGGTATGACGCTACAAGCTTTGCACACCTGCATTTGGGGAGTTTCTCCCATTCTTCTCTTCAGATCTCTCAAGCTATGTCAGGTTGGATGGGGAGCATCACTGCACAGCTATTTTCAGGTCTCTCCAGAGATGTTCGATCAGGTTCAAGTCCGGGCTCTGGCTGGGCCACTCAAGTGTTGTTTTTGCTGTGTGCTTATGGTCGTTGTCTTTTTGGAAGGTGAACCTTTGCCCCAGTCTGAGGTACTGAGCACTCTGGAGCAGGTTTTCATAAAGGATGACTCTATACTTTGCTCCATTCATATGTCCCTTGATCCTGACTAGTCTCCCAGTCCCTGCCGCTGAAAAACATCCCCACTGCATGATGCTGCCACCACACCATGCTTCACCGTACGGACGGTGCCAGGTTTCCTACAGACGTGACACTTGGCTTTCAGAACAAAGAGTTCAATCTTGGTTTCATCAGATCAGAGAATCTTGTTTCTCATTGTCTGAGAATCCTTTAGGTGCCTTTTGGCAAACTCCAAGCAGGCTGTCATGTGCCTTTTACTGAGGAGTGACTTCTGTCTGGCCACTCTACCATGAAGGTCTGATTGTTAGAGTGCTGCAGAGATGGTTGTCCTTTTGGAAGGTCCTCCCATCTCCACAGAGGAACTCTGGAGTTATGTCAGAGTGACCATCGGGTTCTTGGTCACCTCCCTGAACAAGGCCCTTCCCCGATTGCTCAGCTCTATGACGAATCTTGGTAGTTCTTAAACATGTAAGAATAATGGAGGCCACTGTGTTCTTGGGGACCTTCAATGCTGCAGAAGTTTTTTGGTACTCTTCCCCAAATCCGTGCCTCAACACAATGCTGTGTTGGAGCTCTACGGACAAATCCTTCGACCTCATGTCTTGGCTTTTGCTCTGACATGCACTGTCAACTGTGGGACCTTATATAGACAGGTGTGTGCCTTTCCAAATCATGTCCAATCAATTGAATTTACCATAGGTGGACTCCGATCAAGTTGTTAATAAGGTGTTTCTGTTTTTTACAAAGATTTCTAAAAACCTGTTTTCACTTTGTTATTATGGGGTATTGTGTGTAGATTGATGGGGGGAAAAATGTATTTAATCGATTTTAGAATAAGCCTGTAACGTAACAAAATGTGGAAAAAGTCAAGGGGTCTGAATAATTCCCGAATGCACGGTTGCGTTATCTAGAACAGTGTTTCCCAGACATTTCCTTGAGTACCCCCAGTTGTTCCATTTATTTGATCAATTCCTGTACCAGCACACCTGATTCAACTGGTCAACTAATCACGTTTTTAATTAGTTGAATCAGGGGTGCTAGTGCTGGACTAGATCCAATATGTGGAATAGCGGGGGTCCTTGAGCAGAGGTTTGTTAAGCACTGATGCTGGGAAAAAATGATCTGGAGACTATCCATCTGTATCTCTGCTCTGTATTCTACTATAACCACGGCAGCCCATGGTAGTGTGTCCTGCCCGGCTGCCCCTCTGGTCTTGGGGTCTTGAGAAGTGTCTGTGGGGTAAACACAGCTTTGTCCCTAAAAGACCAAACCCACTCAGCATGTCTGTGTGCTTCAGCGAAGCATGAAAAGCAACCGTCTGGCCTCCCTTAATTCCCTCTTCTCTTTTTTCACACTTCCCTGGCTGTGGCAATCCATGTTTTTCTCACCAGGGTCATATTCACTTGGCACAAACGGAAGAAAACAGACTGAAATCCGTTCCAACATATTTAGCTATATTTTGCACTAAAGTATACGACCCAGCTGTGGGAGCCTGAGATTGGATGATCTGGCTCTAAATTAACCTCAACCTGCTACCGTCGTCGACGGCAATAGGCCTTTGTAAATTTCTAAAATAACAAAGGCCTAGTGCCACAAAAGTTTTTTGTTTTTTTTACACCTGCCCTGGCACTGGGAATCTTAAGTAAATCAGCAGCAGTCACGGGGACCAGGTCGATTTACATATGGGACGAGTGTCAAACAATGTTTGTTTACGGTGCAGCGACATGCCTCGTCATCGGTGTGTTTCCATTACTGCACTGGCTTTTGAGTTATAACCTGGGTTCCCCCCGCGGCAGTGAGAGAGTAGCCTAGCTAGCCTATAGTGTGAGTAGCCAAAATGGGCTACTAATGTGGCGTGACTTCGTAGACTATGCCTGAGCCCTTTGAGATGTAAAATTGTACTCAATGTACTGATAGAGAGAAGATGAGAAGTGAAAAAAGTCCTCTTGAGCCATCAGAGAGAGAGAGAGAGGGAGGGAGAGCGAATGAGATTATGGCCTTCAGTCACCCATCAACTCTCTTTTTCTCTGTTACATGTGGCACCTTACTCATAATATACAATCACAATGAGTTCCCGAAACCATCAGGTTATTATTTCAGAAAACATGTTTATTGGAAGCTTTTTGGTAATATTAATTGTTGATGGTGGGTGTGTAACCCTTAAAGGGGCACTTTACTCAAAATAAAAAAGATGTACTGTACCAGTCAAATGTTTGGACACATCTACTCACTCATTCTTTATTTTTGCTATTTTCTACATTATAACTATGAAATAACACATATGGGATCATGTAGTAACCAAAAAAGTGTTCTACAAATCAAAGATATTTTATATTCTTCAAAGTAGCCACCCTTTGCATTGATGACAGCTTTGCACACTCTTGGTATTCTCTCAACCAGCTTCACCTGGAATGCTTTCCAACAGAGTTCCCACATATGCTGAGCACTTGTTGGCTGCTTTTCCTTTACTCTGCGGTCCAACTCATCCCAAACTATCTCAATTGGGTTGAGGTCGGGTGATTGCCGAGGCCAGGTCATCTGATGCAGCACTCCATCACTCTCATTGGTCAAATAGCCCTTACACAGCCTGGAGGTGTGTTTTGGGCCCTTGTCCTGTTGAAAAACGAATTATCGTCCCACTAAGCGCAAACCAGATGGGATGGCGCATCGCTACAGAATTATGTGGTAGCCATGCTGGTTAAGTGTACCTTGAATTCTAAATAAATCACTGACAGTGTCGCCAGCAAAGCACCCCCACACCATCACACCTCCTCCTCCATGCTTCACAGTTGGAGCCACACATGCAGAGATCATCCGTTCACCTACTCCGCGTCTCACAAACACACTGCGGTTGGAACCAAAAATCTCACCTTTGGACTATCAGACCAAAGGACAGATTTCCACCGGTCTAATGTCCATTGATCGTGTTTCTTGGCCCAAGCACGATTCTTCTTATTATTGGTGTCCTTTAGTAGCAGTTTCTTTGCAGCAATTCAACCATGAAGGCCTGATTCACACAGTTTCCTCTGAACAGTTGATGCTGCAATTTATGAAGCTGGTAACTCAAATGAATTTATCCTCTGCATCAGAGGGTCTCTGGGTCTTCCTTTCCTGTGGCTGTCCTCATGAGAGCCAGTTTCGTGATAGTGCTTGATGATTTTTGCGACTGCACTTGAAACTTTCAAAGTTCTTGAAATGTTCCAGATTGACTGAGCTTCATGTCTTAAAGTAATGATGGACTGCTGTTTCTCTTTGCTTATTTGAGCTGTTCTTGCCATAATATGGACTTGGTATTTTACCAAATAGGGCTATATTCTGTAGATCACCCCTACCTTGTCTCAACATAACTGACAGGCTCAAAAACATTAAGAAGGAAAGAAATTCCACAAATGATCTTTTAACATGGCACATCTGTGAATTGAAATGCATTCCAACCTCATGAAGCTGGTTGAGAGAATGCCAAGAGTGTGCAAAGCTGTCATCAAGGCAAAGGGTGGCTACTTTGAAGAATCTCAAATATAAAATGTATTTTGATTTGTTTAACACTTTTTTTGGTTACTACATGATTCCATATGTGTTATTTCATAGTTTCGATGTCTTCACTATTATTCTACAATGTAGGAAAACCCTTGAATGAGTTGGTGTGTCCAAACTTTTGACTGGTACTGTATATTTTTCATTAGTCCACTTTTGATACAGTCCAACATATCATTGTTATAGTTTTTAAGATATTACTTTCAGCCTACTGGGCCCAGTTTTCTAAAACATTTAATCCACATCAAAGTGATCCTGTGTTTTCTAAATCCTGATCCCCCATTAAATTCTGTTCCCTGGACACAGAAATAAAATATTTTCAATTGTCATGAGATTTTATAACATGATCTTTGTTGCAGCAGATGATGTAGTATATTAGAGTTGTGGTTAAACTATCGCTTAAATTTACACCAAAAAACAAGGAGCGACCAAATCTGAAGGGGGAGCAGAATATAACTCAACACAGGATCCTTTTGATCTGGTTTAAATGTTTTTGTTTAACTGGGCTCAAAAATCAAGCAAGAGGAAAAAAGTCTTATGATGATTCCTTTTTCCATCATCAAGAGACTTTTCCAGGAAGTAAACACAGGCCTGAGATTAATATATCTATGAGGCTTGTATGTGCACAATTATTGTATTTTGAGATAATACTACTGGTGGACTAACAAGAAATATAGGGGATTTTTTTTAAAATAAAATGTCAAATTAATAATCTTTTACTGTATATTCTAGCGAATTTGGAGGGTACCCCTGACCGGGACTCGAACACCGGTGCAGCGACTGCCAAGCCAACAACTTACGCCAAGTGGTCAAAACCTGAAAGAGGTCGGTAGGTGTTGTGTTAAGATCTCTACATTACCCCCATTCTTTCAGGAGTGCGTCTTTATACACTTTTCTATCCCAAGTTCCTCACGTGTACACGCCTCTCCGATAGCCTCACGTGCAACATTGCAGGGAAACTCAGGTCGGTGGCGTGAAAGGCAAATACCCTATGCATCGCACCGATTGGGTTAACCCACTTGGTGGGGATTGTAACGTGGATCATATAGCGAGGATCGCTACGATATCTAGAGTATATAAAGACATTCTCACCTTAAATATGGATTCTTAGTTTACACCCTATTGGCTTCTGCTACAGTAGTTTTTGTCAGCCCTTTGAACAGTCATCTTCATCTTCACTGGCCGGAGGTAAAAACACACCTGGTTTGTATCTAGTCTACACTAGGCTTTCTTTAGATTATTCTACTCATGGTCTCCCGAGTGGCACAGTGGTCTAAGGCACTGCATCGCAATGCTTGAGGCGTCACTAGAGATCCGGGTTTGATCCTGGGCTGTGCTGCAGCCAGCTGCGACGGATGCACAATTGGCCCAGCGTAGTCCGGGTTAGGGGAGGATTTGGCCGGCCGGGATGTCCTTGTCCCATCGCGCTCTAGCGACTCCTGCGGTGGGCCAGGCGCATGCACACAGTCACCAGTTGTTCAGGGTTTCCTCCGACACATTGGTGCGGCTGGTTTCTGGGTTAAGCGGGCAATGTCAAGAAGCAGTTCGGTTTGGCAGGGTATTATTTCGGGGGACGCATGGCTCTTGACCTCCGAACGGGAGTGCCAAGAGTTGCAGACTCTTGTCCCAATTGGATATCACGAAAAGGGGTAAAAACTCAGGGTTGTGGTCATTATGTACCAAACAGAAGACAATGGAATGGACAATGGACAATGGAAGACAATGACGAGCACTTCCCTGATGTCTTTAATCATTGAGTCCCCCTCCCCCGCTTCTGGCAATGGAACAAGCACATTAATACTTGGGCTAAAACATACTCCTCTGACACACTTCAGGATAACTCATACCTGTCTTGGGATCAGAGTGTAATCAGGCCATATCTCGTCCCTGCCAAAATGGTGGCATGCAAATTCGAAGCAGTTTTCTATGTCTTGTAAATAAATAAACATGTGTCTTCACTGCAAGGGAGAACGACTGCCCCTTCTCATTGTTAGCAGAACACAAGATCCGCCGTTATAGTGAAAGGATTTTTTTTTTTATATTCGTGGTCAATCTTCGTGTAAATAATATATTTTTTAAAGACAGTAATAGTTACCAATATTTGCTTCTAATACTTGAACCGTTTATTTAAAAATCACACAGAATAAGTTTTATATAGTTGCTAATAGCAGCCTGCAGTACCCCGGCCAGCCTTCTACTTGAGTTACTCAATGACAGAGAGCAACACTGAGCTACACTGCAACGTCACTTCCTGGAGTAGCTCAAACTACGTATGTTATGTCTCCATGAGACGCCATCTTAATCAACTTCATTTGGCTTCAGTGCGCAATTGACTTTTCACATAGGAATGAATGTTGTCACGCGATCGATGTCTTTGTCCATTCATATATACACTCATTGCTTCACTATGATGCTATTTGAATGTTTTAGGGCCAGTTTCCCAGACACAGATTAAGCCTAGCCCCAGACTAAAAAGCCTTATCAAATGAGAATCTCAATTGAAATAGCTATTTAGTCCAGGACTAAGCTTAATCTGTGTCTGGGAAACCACCCCATAATGTATAAAATATGCCACATAGCCACACTTTCCCCAATTCAATGTACAGTACAGTGAGTGCATACATTTTTTGTGTATGTGTCTCCAGTGGGAATCGAAACCACTAACCTGGCATTGATAGTGCCATGTGCCCAACAACTGAGCCACACAGGATCATGGTCCCATTGACCGTAGTTGAAATCCTTGGTCTTAGGACCAGTGTGGCCTTCTTCAAACCCCTGACCACTTAAGTCTGTGACCGTCCATATAAATAGCCCCTGATACAGAACCGTAAAGCTCGCAAAGCTCTCTCGTTGAAAAGCGATATCCCAAGTATAAATACAGTAAAGTACACATACTAAAGACAACAACAAAAAAGTGTTGAGCAAAATAGGTTTTTATAGACAACTGCAAACATCAAGGAAAAGGAGACTGGAATGTCACTTTAAGGAAGGGATATCTGCTGGCCGGAGCAATAGGCTAATAGCCTGGTCCCAGATCTGTTTGTGCTGTTTTTTATTTTATTTTTTATTTCACCTTTATTTTACTAGGCAAGTCAGCTAAGAAAAAAGTCTTATTTACAATGACGGCCTACCCCGCCAAACCCTAACCCGGACGACGCTGGGCCAATTGTGTGCCGCCTTATGGGACTCACAATCACAGCCAGTTGTGATACAGCCTGGAATCGAACCAGGGTCTTTAATGACGCCTCACTACAGGGTTTGTAGTGACGCCTGTAGTGACCGTATGGTAGCAAACTACCATAATAATGCAAATAGTTGAATTAGGTTGCACACAATAAAAAAATAACTAATTATTTTATTGAATTCATGATCTAATCCAGCCCTGAAGTTTTGACTGCTGCCCTTTTTAAAAGGGATATTGGTGCACAACATGATAATGACCACAGGAGTTTGCTCTACAGCACAAACAGATCTGGGACCAGGGGCCGTATGTACAGTATCAAGCAAATTGTGCTTATATAGGATCAGCTCTCCAAATCAAATTAAATCAAATGTTATTAGTCACATGCTCCAAATACAACAGGTAGACCTTACAGTGAAATGCTTACTTACGAGTCCCTAACCAACAATGCAGTTTAAAAAAAATACGGATAACAATAAGAGATAGAAGTAACAAGTAATTAAAGAGCAGCAGTAAAATAACAATAGCCAGACTATATACAGGGGGTACCGATACAGAGTCAATGTGCGGGGGACCTGTTAGTTGAGGTAATATGTACATGTAGGTCGAGTTATAAAAGGGACTACGCATAGATGACAACAGAGAGTAGCAGTGGTGTAAAGGGTGGGGGGGGGGGCAATAGTCTGGGTAGCCATTTGACTAGATGTTCAGGAGTCTTATGGCTTGGGGGTAGAATGTGTTTAGAAGCCTCTTGGACCTAGACTTGGCACTCCAGTACCTCTTGCCGTGCAGTAGCAGAGAGAACAGTCTATGACCAGGGTGGCTGGAGTCTTTGAGAATTTTTAGGGCCTTCCTCTGACACCGCCTGGTATAGAGGTCCTGGATTGCAGGAAGCTTAGCCGCAGTGATGTACTGGACTGTTCGCATTACCCTCTGTAGTGCCTTGCGAATGAAGGCCGAGCATTGCGGATGCCATACCAGGCAGTGATGCAACCAGTCAGGATGCTCTCGACGGTGCAGCTGTAGAACCTTTTGAGGATCTGAGGACCCATGCCAAATATTTTCAGTCTCCTGAGGGGGAAGAGGTTTTGTTGTGCCCTCTTCACGACTGTCTTGGTGTGCTTGGACCATGTTAGTTTGTTGGTGATGTGGACAGAAAGGAACTTGAAGCTCTCAACCTGCTCCACTACAGCCCCGTCGATGAGAATGGGGGCGTGCTCGATCCTCCTTTTTCCTGTTGTCCACAATCATCTCCTTTGTCTTGATCACGTTGACGGAGAGGTTGTTGTCCTGGTACCACACGGCCAGGTCTCTGACCTCCTCCCTATAGGCTGTATCGTCGTTGTCATGATCAGGCCTACCACTGTTGTGTCATCGGCAAATTTAATGATGCTGTTGGAGTCGTGCCTGGCCATTCAGTCATGAGTGAACAGGGAGTAGAGGAGGGGAATGAGCACGCACCCCTGAGGGGCCCCTATGTTGAGGATCAGCGTGGCGGATGCGTTGTTACCTACCCTTACCACCTGGGGGCGGCCCGTCAGGAAGTCCAGGATCCAGTTGCAGAGGGAGGTGTTTAGTCCCAGGGTCCTTAGCGTTTTGATGAGCTTTGAGGGCACTATAGTGTTGAACGCTGTGCTGTAGTCAATGAATAGCATTCTCACATAGGTGTTCCATTTGTCCAGGTGGGAAAAGGCAGTGTGGAGTGCAATAGAGATTGCATCATCTGTGGATCTGTTGGGGCGGTATGCAAATTGGAGTGGGTCTAGGGTTACTGGGATGATGGTGTTGATGTGAGCCATGACCAGCCTTTCAAAGCATTTCATGGCTACAGACGTGAGTACTACGGGTCGGTAGTCATTTAGGCAGGTTACCTTAGTGTTCTTGGGCACAGGCACTATGGTGGTATTACATGTTGGTATTACAGACTCGGACAGGGAGAGGTTTAACATGTCATTGAAGACACTTGCCAGTTGGTCAGCGCATGCTCGCTGTACACATCCTGGTAATCCGTCTGGCCCTGCAGCCTTGTGAATGTTGACCTGTTTAACGGTCTTACTCACATCGGCTGCGGAGAGCGTGATCACACAGCCTTCCGGAACAGCTGATGCTCTCATGCATGTTTCAGTGTTATTTGCCTCGAATCGAGCATAGAAGTAGTTTAGCTTGTCTGGTAGGCTCGTGTCATTGGGCAGCTCTCGGCTGTCCTTCCCTTTGTAGTCTGTAATGGTTTGCAAGCCCTCCACCGTCCAATTAGTCTTATTGTTTATAATCGAAAAGGCAAAGCTGATCCTAAATCAACACTCCTACTATGAGATCCTTGTTTCATACCGCCCCAGGCTAGGCTGAGCAAAGGGGCTTAAAAACTTGTACTAACAATTAAGGTTTGAAGGCTGTATATATACACTATGTCCCTGGAACCCTAACACCAGTTTTACACAGGTCCATGCAGAGTTCTGCAGTATTACTTAACGAGCTAAGACCAGAGCCTTAGCCAACCCTGAGGTCATTAGCCAAGCTAGATCAATAGGGAGCTACTGAAAACAACATATAACGGCAAGGAAAGTTTGCCACTCCATGTTGCCCTCACCACGTCAGCAGACCTGTGTGCATTCCAAATGTCACCCTGTTCCCTACATTGTGCACTATCTTTGACCAGAGCCCTATGGACCCTGGTCAAAAGTAGTGAAAAGGGTGCCATTTGGAACATAATGTTGGTATTGATCTCTTACCGGTCCACTGTATATCACTATCCTAATGAACTCACCCATGCACCAAAGGTCACAGATAAATACTAGGCCGTGAGTATTTCATTCCCAGTCCATGTGACCAATCACATTGACTTCACCTCGGAGGAAGACGGAAGATGTCTCTGTTATTGTTGTAAATGGGATTGGACTTCAGAGACGGGAGTCTAGAAAAAGTGTTTTTATGCTGGCTGTAGTGTTTTAAAGGGTGTTCCACTTGGTTGAAGTCTTATACCTGATACAGATGTTGGATCTTTATTTCACTTACTTTGAAAATTCTGAAAATATGTCTGAACAAACACCCTAATCCAATTAATTTGACAATAATTATATTTATTATGCTATAACAACAAAATGAATCTGACCAATATAAAGTTACTTTTCCTAAATCTAATCCAATCTAATATACAGCAAATTACAGTAATCACGGTCATGCTGTTGCAAATGATTGTCTAATAATGATGAGAATGGTTGCAAATATACAGCTACAGACGTATACTGAATAATACTGCTATACATACATGTTATCTACCAAGATTCATATCGATGGGCAGCTAAATTCCTCCAAATGTGAAAATCCACTGTATTTCATTACATTCGATTTTATTAGTTACGTGCACAGGGTAACAGATTTAGTTGCAGGATACAGTGAAATTCTTAAGCTCAGAGCTCCATGTGAATGAAACAATAATAATGATAACACTAATTAAATAATAAATTGTATTTTTAAAAACATTGTCACAAGCCGTCTAAAGAACTGGACCAAAGCGCAGCGTGGTGAGCGTACATATTCCTTTATTTAAGTGAATACGCCGACAAAACAATAAACGCTACAAAACAAACCATGAAGCTAAAGGCTATGTGCCATAAACAAAGTCAACTCCCCACAAAGACAGGTGGGAAAAAGGGATACCTAAGTATGGTTCTCAATCAGAGACAACGATAGACAGCTGTCCCTGATTGAGAACCCTACCCGGGCCAAAACATAGAAATACAAATAATAGAAAATAGAATACCCACCCCAACTCACACCCTGACCAAACCAAAATAGAGACATAAAAAGGATCTCTAAGGTCAGGGCGTGACAGTACCAAACCCCCCCCCCCAAAGGTGCGGACTCCGGCTGCAAAACCTAAACCTATAGGGGAGGGTCTGGGTGGGCATCTATCCGCGGTGGCGGCTCAGGTGCGGGACGCAGACCCCGTTCCACCACTGGCCCCACTTTGGTGGCACCTCTGGTGCGGGAACCCTCGTCGCCGACCCCGGACTGGGAACCCTCGTAGCTGGCCCCGGACTGGGCACCCTCGTCGCGGGCTCCGGACTGGAGACCGTCGCTGTAGGCTCCGGACTGGAGACCGTCGCTGGAGGCTCCGGACTGGAGACCGTCGCTGTAGGCTCCGGACTGGAGACTGTCGCTGGAGGCTCCGGATTGGAGACCGTCGCTGGAGGCTCCGGACTGGAGATCGTTGCTGGAGACTCCGGATTGGAGACCGTGCCCCCCCCCCCCCCCCCCCCCCCAAAAAAAATGTGGGGGCTGCCTCTCGGGCTTCCTTGCCAGCGGTGTTCCCTCGTAACGTTGCCGCTCTGCTTTCGCTGCCTCCAGTTCCTCCCGTGGACGGCGATACTCTCCAGCCTGCCTCCAGGGTGCCTAACCGTCCAGGATTTCCTCCCAAGTCCATGAATCCTGAACACGCTGCTCCTCCTTACCACGCTGCTTGTTCCGTTGGTGGTGGGAAGTTCTGTCACGGCCGTCTAAAGAACTGGACCAAAGCGCAGCGTTGTGAGCGTACATATTCCTTTATTTAAGTGAATACGCCGACAAAACAATAAACACTACAAAACAAACCGTGAAGCTAAAGGTTATGTGCCATGAACAAAATCAACTTCCCACAAAGACAGGTGGGAAAAAGGGCTACCTAAGTACCTAACTAAAATGTCCATTACATTAGTAACAGCTGTAGCATGAAAGTGGTGGCCTTTAGAATGGTTCGCTCACGTCTAATCGAATCTCCCTGTCCAAACATTTTCTCTCCCATGGAGTTTGAGGGCTCCGTGAGTAAGCCTTTGTGAGTAAGCCTTTGTGAGTAAGCCTTTGTGTAAATGTTGCTTTGGTAAATGTCTTTGTGTGTGTGCGTGTGTCTGTTAGTCCTTGTGTGTGGATGTGCGTGTGTATCAGGACAGCTCCGGGCCTTGACATTTCTCAGTATATCGGTATGATTCAATCACCCTCACTTGCCCAGGTCGGGCCCCCATCACATGACATGGGCACAGTGCTTCCTAGTGCCCCAGGCCACTAAGAGAGAGGAAAACACGAAAACCAAGTCAGCACTGTGTGAAATGGCTGCCATTATGACTCTATTCTCCACCACAGAAAAGCCTGTGAAAACACCCTGTTCCTCTGTATGTCCAAAGAGAACACGGACATGGGTGAAGGTCAACCAGAGGGCACTGATGCTAGTATTTACGATTTGGACACATAATGTGATGTTACTAATGTGTTCCAAGGGCAGGATGATGTGGTTTATTGATTTGATCAATGATTGGTGTTTATTGACAGGTGTGTTACCATGTGGTCGTTGGGTGCAATGTTTAAATTGTTTATGACCATATATGGCCTTACAGTACATTCGGAAAATATTCAGACCCCTTCAATTTTTCCACATTTTGTTACGTTACAGCCTTGTTCTAAAATTGATAGAATAGTTTTTTTCCTCATCAATCTACACACAATAACCCATAATGACAAAGCAAAAACAGGTTTAGAAGTGTATGCAAACATATTAAAAATAAAACCTGAAACATCACATTTACAAAAACTACCGTTCAAAAGATTGGGGTCACTTAGAAATGTCCTTGTTTTCCATGAAAACATACATGAAATGAGTTGCAAAATGAATGGGAAATATAGTCAAGACGTTGACAAGGTTCTAAATAATGATTTTTAATTGAAATAACAAATTGTGTCCTTCAAACTTTGCTTTCGTCAAAGAATCCTCCATTTGCAGCAATTACAACCCTGCAGACCTTTGGCATTCTAGTTGTCAATTTGTTGAGGTAATCTAAAGAGATTTCACCCCATGCTTCCTGAAGCACCTCCCACAAGTTGGATTGGCTTGATGGGCACTTCCTACGTACCATATGGTCAAGCTGCTCCCACAACAGCTCAATAGGGTTGAGATCCGGTGACTGTACTGGCCACTCCGTTATAGACAGAATACCAGCTGACTGCTTCTTCTATAAATAGTTATTGCATAGTTTGGAGCTGTGCTTTGGGTCATTGTCTTGTTGTAGGAGGAAATTGGCTCCAATTAAGCGCTGTCCACAGGGTACGGCATGGTGTTTCAAAATACAGTGACAGCCTTCCTTCTTCAAGATTCCTTTTACCCTGTACAAACCTCCCACTTTACCACCACCAAAACACCCCCAGACCATCACATTGCCTCCACCATGCTTGACAGATGGCGTCAAGCACTCTTCCAGCATCTTTTCATTTTTTCTGCTTCTCACGAATGTTCTTCTTTGTGATCCGAACACCTCAAACTTAGATTCGTCTGTCCATTACACTTTTTTCCAATCTTCCTCTGTCTGTGTTCTTAATCTTAATTTTTATTGGCCAGTCTGAGATATGGCTTTTTCTTTGCAACTCTGCCTAGAAGGCCAGCATCCCGGAGTCGCCTCTTCACTGTTGACTTTGAGACTGGTGTTTTGCAGGTACTATTTAATGAAGCTGCCAGTTGAGGACTTGTGAGGTGTCTGTTTCTCAAACTAGACACTCTAATGTACTTGTCCTCTTGCTCAGGTGTGCACCAGGGCCTCCCATTCCTCTTTCTATTCTGGTTAGAGCAAGTTTGCGCTGTTCTGTGAAGGGAGTAGGACACAGCGTTGTACGCGTTCTTCAGTTTCTTGACAATTTCTCGCATGGAATAGCCTTCAGTTCTTAGAACAAGAATAGACTGATGAGTTTCAGAAGACAGGTCTTTGTTTCTGGCCATTTTGAGCCTGTAATCGAACCCACAAATGCTGATGCTCCAAATACTCAACTAGTCTAAAGAAGGCCAGTTTTATTGCATCTTTAATCAGAACAACTGTTTTCAGCTGTGCTAACATAATTGCAAAGGGGTTTTCTAATGATCAATTAGCCTTTAAAAATTATAAACTTGGAATAGCTAACACAACGCACCATTGGAACACAGGAGTGATGGTTGCTGATAATGGGCCTCTGCAAGCCTATGTAGATATTCCATTAAAAAATCTGCCGTTTCCAGCTACAATAGTCATCTACAACATTAACACTGTATTTCTGATCAATTTCATGTTATTTTAATAGCCAAAAAATGTGATTTTCTTTGAAAAACAAGGACATTTCTAAGTGACCCCAAACTTTTTGAACGGTAGTGTATATATATTTTTTTTTACTGCAACCGTCATGCACAGGAGGATTCAGGAGCCTGCGCCTCCCTGCTGCCGCTCTGCTTTTTGTCAATTGGGGGGAGTAGAGGAGGTAGGGGGCACACGATGGTAACTGGGGGGCCGTGCCTTGATTGGGTAACTGATTCATAAAAGACGACAAATGAAAACTGCACAATACATCAATTGTGTGAGTCAGGGTCTGGGCCCAATCCTAAAGGGGACCCAACCACAGGAGCCCACTGTCAATGTTCAAAATACAACAGAGAGCATAATTTTGCCACATAGGATCAATAGTTTCTAAAAACTTACTGTGGATACAATTTTATCACAAGCACTTGTAGGCAACTGCCAATATAAAAGAAACACCCACATAGTGTCTTAAAAGGGTGTTTGGCCATCACAAGCTACCAGAACAGCTTCAATGCGCCTTGGCAGAGTCTACAAGTGGACCTAAACCATGCCAGGAAAATGCACCCCACCCCACACCATAACATATTATTTCTATCCCTCACTTACTCAAGTGTTTCCTTTATTTTGGCAGTTACCGGTTGCCTACAGTCGGAAAGGCTGCAATTTGGCCAGCATGCTAGCAAAACATACAATTTGTTTCATTGTGGCCATAGACATATAATCAATCCATAGATGGGCTTTGGATCCCCTAACCCTGGCAATTTGACTATTGAACTCAAGGGTACACTCGCAAAGGCTGCCAGTCAAGACTTGAATGGGAACTGCCATCTATGGATTACATTTCTATGGTTGGTTGCAGCTGTCTGTTTGCAATCGTGGGAAAAACGTTCCATTTGGAAAGCAAATACTTATTGCTGAAAAGAGAGGACTTATCAGTTTTTAGAAAAAATAGAAACAGCAGCACTGTTTTTCAAAGTAAGTCATCTTGACATGGGCTATTTTCAAGATAAGCACATTATCCATCACCGTCAGAAATAGCCAATGGCTTCATCTTCATCATTAGATGAGTGAATGTGCCACTGGAAATGTTATTTAGTAGCCTACTAGTAGCCTATAATATATACAGTACCAGTCAAAAGTTTGGACACCTACTCATTACAGGATTTCTTAATTTTTACTATCTTCTACATTGTAGAATAATAGTGAAGACATCAAAACTATGAAATGACAGCTTTGCATTCTCTCAACCAGCTTCATGAGGTAGTCACCTGGAATGAATTTCAATTAACAGGTGTGCCTTGTAAAAAATGTATTTGTGAAAGTTCTTTCCTTTGGATGGGTTGTGACAAGGTAGGGGTGGTATACAGAAGATATCGCTATTTGGTAAAACACCAAGGCCATATTATGGCAAGAACACCTCAAATAAGCAAAGAGAAATGACAGTCCATCATTACTTTAAGACATGAAGGTCAGTCAATATGGAAAGTTTCTTCAAGTGCAGTCGCAAAAACCATCAAGCGCTATGATTTAATGAAGGGAAACTTAAATCAGTTTTACCTCATTTCTATCAGCATGTTAAACGCGCAACCAGAGGAGAAAAAATTCCAGACCAGCTTTACTCCACACACAGAGATGCGTACAAAGCTCTCCCTCGCCCTCCATTTGGCAAATCTGACCATAATTATATCGTCCTGATTCCTGCTTACAAGCAAAAATTAAAGCAGAAAGCACCAGTGACTCTGTCAATAAAAAAGTGGTCAGATGAAGCACACGCTAAACTACAGGACTGTTTTGCTAGCACAGACTGGAATATGTTCCGGGATTCTTCCGATGGCATTGTACACCACATCAGTCACTGGCTTCATCAATAAGTGCATTGAGGACTGCGTCCCCACAGTGACTGTACGTACATATCCCAACCAGAAGCCATGGATTAATAAAACAAACAGCATTCTGCAGCAATACGCCATCCCATCTGGTTTGCGCTTAGTGAGACTATCATTTGTTTTTCAACAGGACGATGACCCAACATACCTCCAGGCTGTGTAAGGGCTATTTTACCAAGGAGAGTGATGGAGTGCTGCATCAGATGACCTGGCCTCCACAATCACCCGACCTCAACCCAATTGAGATGTTTTGGGATGAGTTGGACCGCAGAGTGAAGAAAAAGCAGCCAACAAGTGCTCAGCATATGTGGGAACTCCTTCTAGAATGTTGGAAAAGCATTCCAGGTGAAGCTGGCTGAGAGAATGCCAAGAGAGTGCAAAGCTGTCATCAAGGCAAAGGGTGGCTACTTTGGAGAATCTAAAATATATTTTGATTTAACATTTTTTGGTTACTACATGATTCCATATGCGTTATTTCATAGTTTTGATGTCTTCACTATTATTCTACAATGTAGAAATAGTAAAAATAAAGAAAAACCCTGAGTAGGTACTCCCTGACGAAGGCCATGCAGCCGAAACGCGTCGGTTTTTAAACAACTTTGTTTCTATTGAACATGCCATACTAATAAAGGCATTTTAATTTATTATATGAAGAGTGCCTTGGTCCTCCTTTCTTTTTAGGTGTATTCAAACATTTGACTGGTACTGTACACACACACACACACACACACACACACACACACACACACACACACACACACACACACACACACACACACACACACACCCACACACACACACACACACACACACACACACACACCACACACCACACACCACACACCACACACCACACCTTTTAAAAATATATTTTCCTTTTATCACGTTTTAGGGAAGACCCAGATGCAAATACACTGGGGATAATGGGAAAGATGGGCGATACCCGGAGGGGGGTGGAGACAAGCACAAAGACAGGTGAAACAGATCAGGGTGTATCAGTAAGCTAATGAACAACTTAGGCTTCTACTTTCAGCTTATACATACTATATACCTTTTACTGACACAATCTATTTTACTAGCTATATAGTTTAATAGTTACATTTTGTTTGTTTTTAGTCCTATCCTTCCTCTACCCTCAACCTTTCTCATCTATTTCTGATGTCCACCCAGTTTGATTTCTATTTGCCATATATTTTTAACTGTGCTGTTTCACAAAAGTTCTGAACCTATATACATTTTACGGACACAGTATATTTTACATGAGCTATCTTGTTGTTATTAGTCCCACCCTTCAGGTCCATTCAGCCCCTCCCATCTGTCTCTTAACACCATCCATATTAGACATCTAATTGCCATATATTCTTCAACTGTGCTGTGATTTTTACACAAAAGTTCTGAACCTTTCTATTCTCATAGTTTCTACAGATTGTATATGAAAGATACATTTTTTTTCCTAAAAGTATTTTTATATTATTGATTGATGGACTTTTCAAATCAACCTGTAGTGCTATCTGCAGTGTTATCTCCAGGTAAATGTTGCAATTCTTTAGCCATTCCTGGACCTGTGACCAAAAACAAGCTGCATACAGTATGGACAGTACCAAAATAAATGATCTAATGACTCTGTCTCTTCGCAGCAAAATCTGCTGAGCTGGGAAGGTTGTATCCCTCATATATATATATATATGTATATATGTATATATATATATATATATATATATATATATATATATATATATATATATATATATATAACATTATATTGGTTGCGTCAGTTCATAAACCGTGTGCCATGGAATTGATACATCGAAAATTTCTTCCCAACTACTTTTCAGTCTATATGGCACAGCTGTCAATTTTTTGGTTCTTAAATGAAACTGGTATACTTTTTTATTTATCACAATTTTCTTTAACTACATTAATGCTTCTTACTTTAAAACAAAAAGTGATGCAGTTGGTCTCTCCTTTACTTTTAGCCAAGAGAGACTGGCATGCAAAGTATTGATATTAGCCCTCTGATTACAGTGAAGATCAAGACAATAACCGCTCAAATGCCATGTTTTTAATGCTTCATGCTGAAATAAGTGCATCAATTCGATTTCAGAGTTCCCAGTTGTTTTGAATGCAGCATTTCTGTTGCGCACTAGACCCCTAAATCATTACTACTCGTACTACTTTATTCGCCAGATACTCTACATGCCCATGTGCTGGATAGGCCAAGCACAAAGAGGGACTGATTGAACAGCCAATGAAAAGGTAAAAAGCAAGAGAAAGAATGAGAGAGAGAGAGCAGCTCAGCTAGCACAGTGGATCTGGGCCGATTCCGGCTGAGAGTCGAGGCACTCGGCTGAGTCAGACTCGGCCTACATCATGTGATTGAGCTCAGGATGATTCCGGTGTGAGTTATCTGGCCCAAATGTATTACTTGGGTCTCGGGCCGATTGGGGCTACTCTCTGGCAGATGATTACACGGGTTGCTTTATATAATTAACATTTCTTTATTTTTTCCATATTTTCTCATTGCTTCTGTGATCAAAAAATACAATTAACATTTAAATTAAATTTTTTAAGAGTCGTGTTTAAGTTGTATTTTAGAATTTTGATACTTTGTGCAAGGCAATTGATAAGTATTAAAAACACATGTAGATGAAGCCTCCCGACTGGCGCAGCGGTCTAAGACACTGCATCACAGTGCAAACTGCGTTGCTACAGATGCTAGTTTGATACCCGTGCCAGCCGCAACTAGGAGGCCCATGAGGCGATGCAGAATTGACACAGTGTCGTCCGATTTAGGGGAGGGTTTGGCCAGCCGGGATGTCCTCGTCTCATTGGGCTGTAGCAACTCCTGTGGCTGCGGTCACCAGGTGTAGTGTTTCCTACAACATAACCTTTTTTGGGGTGGATGGATATAATTTGTATGCATAAAATGTATAATAGTAATATTTAAAATGACTAAATCGGTTAATTTTGTATAGATTAATTTAAATTTGCATCAGGCCGCTTCTGGGGGTATTCTGGTAAAATACCGGCAAAGTCGGCTGAATTCCGGTAGACGTAAACGGCCCAGTGTACTTGGGCAGATTCTGGGCAGACATTAATTTTGATTCCTGAGTCCAACACTCGTTCCCGGGCCAATTCAATCAATTCCATCCCCGTTTATGGGCCGATTCCCCATTGCTAGCTGGGAGGGTTGTACACCAAAGTTATACATAGTCAAATTCAATTCTTAAATTCCAAAATGCTGACAAATGCTGACATTTAATCGATAACAAATTACATTACCCTCCCATGGATGAAATACAAAAAATACTAAACCCTTCCCCTGAGTGAAATTGAAAAAGCACGACCCTCCCCCATTTTCCTCTGGGTAATAATTGTATAAATTTCGACCGATCCCTAAGAGGCAATCAGACTCATCGTGCACGGTTACATGTACACAATAGTGCGATTACTGTGATGGATAGTCAGGTTAATATAATAGCTCGTTTAAAACATTCTTTGCAAGAAGAATGACTTTCCTAATAATCCTGTTTGCATGGACACATCTGAAATCACAGTGACCATATTCGTTTTTACTAAGACTATTTGATTCTGTGTTAATATAAAGTTTGAATGTGAAAACTATCTAGTTTTTCTGAACTAACTTCATTAGCGCGTACAGTATTTTGCACATGCGCAGATCAGATACACCGCTGGAACGTCGATTAAACTGTTTACATGTCTAATAATTCGAAATAGTTCTCAGAAAACAACATTTTTTATTCGGCGCATGCTTACTTCGATTGGGACCTTACGCCGATTAAGATGAGCAGAGTAAGGTTTTTACATGACTAATGCCATACTCGGCTTTCTGCCATAATCAGTTTAATATCGAATTATTAGTGTGCGTGTAAATGTACTCATCGGCTTCTATCTAAAAGGTCTGAGTGCTTTGAAAGTGAAATGGCCAGTGCATTTGCAAGGACTTTTCCTAACACCACTTATTTGCATCACATGGCGTCCTCCACTTAGCTCGTCCCACAAACTAACAATGGTCCACGAAGATGCACGCTTGACTTTGTAGGTTTTAATCCTTTAATCAACAATTTAAATGTGACCAAAAAAAGAACATTTTGGATCAATATGGGAAGACCACTGAGTCAATCTTTACATCATTGACCGGTTTAACGTGTCTAGTCAGTGAAGCGTGAAACACAACATTACAATCCCCTGCTTGCTTTGCTTTATGTACCACAGTTTTAAGGGGATGAAAATGAATGTAGCCTAGTTATATAAATATGATGCTTTAGGTTGTTATATTGGTTCACATGTGCTAGATTATTGATAGCTCGCTACCCTCACAATACCGGCCCATGTCTAATAATGGATTATAGTAAACTCAGCCTATTTCTCTTTCAGTACACCTGTGGAGTTGGTGATAAATGACTTGGAGTTGAACTATTTCTGTATATTTTTATTTTACGTTCGACAGTCTGTCTATATATTTTGTGGGGGGGAAATTGTCATTAATTTGTTCTCCCATTTACGAAAAGTATACAGTCTACATGGTTCAGTAATTGGGACATCAACTGAAAAATGCATGATCACATGGGCAACTCAATAATCACTCATTACCATCCTAGATCTCTAAACATCAAATAGAACATCAAAACATGATTTTCATTAAAGGATATTTAATAAATTGAATATATTTAAATTTAGTTTGGGCATGTGTGTGTGTGTGTGTGTGGCAAGAACAATGCCCATTATCAGACCATAATAAAAAAAATACTAAAGTCAATCAGAAGGTTGAGGCTTTCAATCAAAGCGCAAACAATGCTTCTACATATTCCATAATTTTTTTTAGGACCCCGCGGAAAACCTCATCGTTTGAACTTGATAAAGGCAAGTGGGAGTTTGTTTTTTTTGACGTCAACTGAATTTGATTATTTTCAACGGGTCAAGATGGCGGAGGAGAGCAGGTTGAAGCATCGGAATCACTCTCCGCAAAATTGCAAAAACAGCATTTTCGGCGAAGGTATTATTTGTCCTTAGGTAGTAAATGATGAATACGTGAATACAATTAGGTTGTTTTGTGGGATTGATGATAATAGCCCTGTTATTTTCATTCTGAGTTAACGTTATCATGGACGAGGGAATGCTATCGAGTTCCAGTGTAGAGCATCCCATCCCATTATTCGTTTCCTACTCAACATCACGTTTCAATTTTGCGAAGAAAATATTGAATTAACATTTAACGTCTTGTTTGTGTCAAACTAAATATGATATCCCAAATGTCTCGGTTGAACAAAGTCAAAGCTAGCTAGCAGTTAATAATAAGTTAGCGCTACACAATAAGCTGGATGTTCCTTTTTGTAATGCTAGCTAATTGATGTTAGCTGGCTGACCATTTTCTGTCTTATTTGCTAGTTTTAGTAAATCCAGCTAATCTAATTGTTTTGCTATCTAGCGAACTACCCATTAGCCAACACTGGTACCGTACAATATGTGAAGGCATGATCATATATGATGATTGTCAAAGCTAACGGTACTCTTCAGGTGTCAATGCCATTATTAGATAGCTAACGTTACTACTATCAGCTATCGTGAGTTTGTAAACGTTTGAGACTGCTAGCTAGGTAGTATTATTGCCTAGTTTAAAATGAATGATCTGCCTAAGTACATGATGACACGAGTGGCATAAGTGTTTTGTGTAGTTAGCTAGCTAATTTAAATGGATAGCTAGCTAACCTGTTAAAGGTTTGTTAGAAGATTAAGAGGCCAAGGACCCTATGCTCTAACGTTAGTCTACTGTCTTGCCTAGGAATTAATTTGGCCAGCTAGACGTTAGTTAGCTGCTATAGTTGCTGATCATCTCTCTTACGCAACCTCTCAAGAGGATTAGCTAGCTAGTTTGCCTAGCCAGTTGACCATCGATGTTGGAATACTGTGCGTACTTGTGATACTTTAGCTTGCCAACTACTGTATCATTAACTGTTTCAGTACTGACTGCATACAAACAAGCATTGAAGTAGGCAATTACACTTTCACTGCTTCCACTAAGCCCTAGAGAACACGTTTGTTTACTTGCAGCAGTTGTTCCCGCTGCACAAGTCTAGGGTCTATTCTACATGGTGTGTTTTTGAACATTGACCTAGCCAGTCATACCATGGGATTGCATGGTTGATGGAGGAGGGGGGGGCTCGAGCTCATATTTTAAAGGGAAACTTCCCCATAGTCCGATGAACTCCTGGATACCATTTTTATGAATGAAAATCCAACTGACATTTATTCCTAAGGTGCTGACCTGTTGCACCTTCTACAACCTGTGATTATTGTCTGACCCTGCTGGTCATCTATGAACGTTTGAACATCTTGGCCATGTTCTGTTATAATCTCCACCCGGCACAGCCAGAAGAGGACTGGCCACCCCTCAGAGCCTGGTTCCTCTCTAGGTTTCTTCCTATGTTCCGGCCTTTTTAGGGAGTTTTTCCTAGCCACCAGGCTTTTACATCTGCATTGCTTGCTGTTTGGGGTTTTAGGCTGGGTTTCTGTACAGTGCTTTGTGACATCGGCTGATGAAAAAGGGCTCTATAAATGCATTTTATTGACTAGGATCAGCTTCCCCTCATAATCCTAACCTTAACCATTAGTAGGGAAAATACAAAACTGAACGAGAGCAATGTCTGCAACGTTGGCCTAAGTGAACAACATTGCAGGGCCTAGGTTAGCTTCATTTGACCTATGGTATGATTTTGTTCGGTTTCGTTTGGATTAACAGATTAACGTCCCTACCCCATTGACGTTTAACTTTTAAAGTGGTTAAGGTTAGTGTTTAGGGTAGGGATGTCCCAAGAATAGCTCATAGCACTAACATATTAAGAATGGTTGATTCCTCTAGAGTCTAGACTGTTGGCAGGGAGTCCTACCAGCACATCTGAAGTGCCATTGAACTCTAGCCTAGATCGTTTTTTCCCAGTTTTTTTTCTGATGTTGAGATGTAATACGGGTTATAGGTCTCATCATGCCCAATATCTTGCTTCATGTTTATGGTATTTGATCGATATCGATTTCTCAGCTTTGTGGCGATGACTGCTGTTCACTAGTTGCGCAGCAGCCTAGAGTTTACTGCCATCACTGTATCCCTCCTGTACTTTTTCTCCCCACCATGACAACTCTCTCTGGTGTTGATGCGTTTTGATTGATGCCCTTTGGATAAAGGGCTTGATGAAGCACTCTTCCAAAGCTCACAAAACCAGTCCCGCTCTACATTAGGTATGTCACGATTCACCGTTTCAAATGTTTGCGCTAAGACTGCATCGGTCCCAAAACCGATCCAAATGTAGCATGCATTGGTCAGAAAATAGATTTTTGAATGTTATAATTCACCGATTCACTTTCTATTGCTCATTACTTTTCTACCTTTTACCTCTAAGTCCTCCTGTTTTGTGATAACTGATCGGTCCTCTCCTTCAGTATCGAACTAAGCATGTAACTGTGTTTGACAGTCATTGATCTAAAAGTCATTTTGCATGCCAAACAACCCCAGTGATTATCAGTAGCCTATTCAAACTGTGCCCAGTTTCGCACGCTGACCAACGTGCAGTAGGTGGCCTGTTCCTGACCTTGCACATCTTCAGCATTGAAATGCTAAAATGGCTTGCGCAATATTTGGCTTTATTAGTGACAACCTATGTAATTTATCTATGCTCTGTTAAACATGTTGTGTAGTACACTACCGTAGACACAACTCTCATATGGCTATAGGCTACCTGCTGAACAGGGCTTAATTTTATTTTGATTGTTCAGGTTCACCATCAGCAATAGTTTTGGTAGTTTTGCATTAAGCAATCCGTGTATATGGTCATTTTTAGATATACAGGGTAATGTTGACCTTTTTCATAACGTAGACAGCAATCACTTTGCGAGGCACTCTGCATGGCCAAAGCAGCAGGACGAGAAAGTAAGCTCACTAAACTTCCAAACGGTCAAAACAATTTGATTTTGAGATGGGGTGAAATCCAAAGTTGCGCTATATATTCGTTGGCTATGTCATAGCTTTTATTGTTATTGATAAATATTCATACATTACTAGCTCAAACACTTAATCTGCAAAAATGAGAAGTTAATTAGTGGGTGATTACAGAACCAAAATGGAGCAACAAAAACCAGACTAAATTGCTCCCCCTAATCTGACAGTGGTGGTGGGGTGGTAAATGCATAATCTCCTTTTATGGCTCAGATCAGGTTCCTAGATGGTTCATACGCTATAATCATACATAATTCACGGTACACATATACACCATAGACCTACATAATTTATACACACACGTCAGCTCACAGATTCAGCTCATGAGCTGCATCAGCAGCCGATTTAATAAAAAAAAATTGACTGGAAAATTAATGTTAATGCAATGTGTTAGTGCATCCACTAGGTTTTTTCTCTAATCGCATCGAATCATTTCAAATTTAAATGTCTCAGTCCTGTATCAGAGCCCATGTATCTAGATGCATATCAAATCGTCTTGAAGGGGAATGATGCACGTCCCTCTACACCGATCAATAGAACACCTGGACTTCTCCAACCCTTTACACTCGTACCCGCATAGGGGTTGAAAATGGCATATTTGGAGACTGATAATTATGTATTTTTTTTTCACCATAAGCACTGTGTGGGTTTTGACTGACTGCCGTTCTGAACTTGAGCACCGCACGAGACAAGTTGTTCCCGTCCCTCCCGCTATTTGGGCGACTTTTGCAAATGTTTTGTTGTCCAAGGGAAATTCTGTAAATTTAAGAGACCAGTATTTTGAAAGAGGAGATGTTGAAGATTAGGCTATAATACATGCCACTGATGTCATTTCAGCCAAACAGCCATGAGTCCAAATGTGCACTTCACATTTCCGTATCATGAAACTCGTCATATACAGTGTCAGTGTTTATGATCGCTATGTTTGATGTACAGTTACAAGATGACATGGCGTCATACGCTGGGTTGTTCTGAACACTGCGCTTGTTTTTCAGTTTGTCTATTGTAAAGAAAATTTGCCACAGAACACATCTGAATGCTAGGGCTGGGAATTGCCAGGGACCTCACGATATTATCATGATACTTTTGTGTCGATACGATATGTATTGCGATTCTATACTGTGGTTTTTATTGCGATGTACTAAACAGGCTATTGATCACCATATGTTTGCTGCAGAGGGACTAGGGAACCATGAGAAAATCAGTCACGATGACACGTTGGTATATGAGCAAAGCGCTCTAAATAATGCAGAAAGTCGTCCTCAGCCATGAGAACTCGCTCTCATCCTGTACTTAGTCAAATCGTTCATCACTCACTCCTCCCAGCAGCATTGACCTCCAGCTGCTAATTTGGCCAAAGGAGCTTTTATCCTCATAGGGGGTTTTGTCTACTGTTAGAACCAATGAGTTCACCAGTTTTATGAAACTGTGTCGAATCCCATCTTAAATCTCCTTCCCTCTGCTAACCCTTTTCAGTCCATCTTCCAACTCCCCTTGCAATCTGAAAGCCATATTGCCCAGCCAGCTATGGCATAGGCCTAAACACATTCAGTCCTTTCAGCTCTTTGAAGGTGGAGTAGACAGTGACGGAGGCTAGTGAGTAGGCTTTCAAGTTTGGAATGCAGCCTAGCCAGATGGAGACATTGTGAATGGTCATCCTCTGGCAGTTACTCTAGTTTAGGTTTCCCGGAGGGCTGCCGTGTGCGGGTTTTTGTTCCATTCCAGTTGTAACAGTGCGACTCCAGGTGCGTTTAGCTGGTGCTGGTCACGAACAAAGGCCCGCGCACACTTTGAACCCTCCACGGCTGTGGATGCCCATTCTGGTGCCACGCTAGGTGTCGGCCTATGCCTCTACAGACATTTTCCGGCCACAGGATTCTCCATTGAACGTGCTTTTCAGTTCAGGTTTAGGTTTGTGTCGGAGTTGTCCGGATGTTACCTGCTGTGCCCTGGTCGAGACTTGTGTTTTGATTGATTGACTTGGTCTGAGACTAGTATTTATTTGAAGCCTAATAGATGCCCATTGAGTTGCCCAGTCACCCTTATTGCCCATATGAAGTATATACGATGGGTCCGGTCATGGAGGTCAAACCCCCCCCCCCACTGTCATGGTCAGTCAAGGCCATGGATATGATGAACAGTTGCTTGTTGTGTAGATGTCTATCAAGTTGTTCGATTAGCATAGCGATTAGCACATGACTGGTTGCTTTGCCTTTAAACCCCCTTAAATGTCGTACTCATGTAGTCTGAAACGACGGGGGCTTTAGTTGTCTCCCATCCTCCCCGACTGGCTGGCGATTACTGCAGTGTCATCTACTGTAATGTGATGAGGGTGGCTGCGTGTGCCCCCCCCCCCCCCCCCCCCCCCCCCCCCAATGGGCTAACTGACCTTGAAAGGACAGGGGGGAACTGAACCAGAGCCCACAGACTTTATTAACGAAACAATGGGCCGAGGAGGCCGAGTTGATGTCGCGCTGGCAGGGCTGCACAGTCTGCAATCTAGGTGTGTGTGTGTGTGTGTGTTATAACTGCTCTAACCAATGTTTGTTTCTTACCCATTCACAAACTTGGCAACCCAGTTCCGGCCACGTTGTTTCCTGTTGTGCATTTCAGTGAGCGTATTGTACAGAGACCGTATTCTTTCAGCTCAGTTTCACCCAAAGAGCAGCTCAACTATTCAGAGAACATCAGCATCTTATTGTAGTTCAACTTCATTGAATTGCATCCATCAAATGAATCGTGAATAGATAGTCATTTAGGCCTACTCATGATTACTGCTCTCGTATCATTTGACTTGAAAGTTGTTGCTTTGGCTTCAAGAACTTTTGACATCCAAGCTTGTGACTTATGACTGGGACCCATTATTGTTATGACTGCAGTCTGTTGTTTCTTATGTTTTAAAAAGACGGTTCCCACAAGTTAAACTATTTTCATCTCTTTCAAGAACATTACTGGTGTGATCGGAGTGGGCGTAGACTACCTCTCAGACCATAGACTGCCTGTCTTAACCACACCGTAGAGAAACAGGAAGCAGAAAGGACACCAGACAGACACCAACTCGCTGCTAGCTAACACTCCAAACATTTAGAAAACAAAAACCTTTGACATCCGGGCATCTTGATCTGGTTTAGAGGTCGACCGATTTATGATTTTTCAACGCCGATACCGATTATTGGAGGACCAAAAAAGCCGATACCGATTAATTGGCCAACTTTTATTTCTTTGTAATAATGACAATTACAACAATACTGAATGAACACTTATTTTAACTTAATATAATACATCAATAAAATCAATTTAGCCTCAAATAAATAATGAAACATGTTCAATTTGGTTTAAATAATTCAAAAACAAAGTGTTGGAGAAGAAAGTAAAAGTGCAATATGTGCCATGTAAGAAAGCTAACGTTTAAGTTCCTTGCTCAGAACATGAGAACATATGAAAGCTGGTGGTTCCTTTTAACATGAGCCTTCAATATTCCCAGGTAAGAAGTTTTAGGTTGTAGTTATTATAGGCATTATAGGACTATTTCTCTCTACAATTTGTATTTCATATACCTTTGACTATTGGATGTTCTTATAAGCACTTTAGTATTGCCAGTGTAACAGTATAGCTTCCATCCCTCTCCTCGCCGCTGCCTGGGCTCGAACCAGGAACACATCGACAACAGCCACCCTCGAAGCAGCGTTACCCATGCAGAGCAAGGGGAACAACTACTCCATGTCTGAGCGAGTGACGTTTGAAACGCTATTAGCGCGTACCCCGCTAACTAGTTAGCCATTTCACATCGGTTACACCAGCCTAATCTCGGGAGTTGATATGCTTGAAGTCATAAACAGCACAATGCTTGAAGCATTGCGAAGAGCTGCTGGCAAAATGCACGAAAGTGCTGTTTGAATGAATGCTTACGAGCCTGCTGGTGCCTACCATCGTTCAGTCAGACTGCTCTATCAAATCATAGACTTAATTATAACATAACACACAGAAATACGAGCCTTAGGTCATTAATATGGTCGAATCCGTAAACTATCATCTCGAAAACAAAACGTTTATTCTTTCAGTGAAATACAGAACCGTTCCGTATTTTATTTAACGGGTGGCATCCATAAGTCTAAATATTCCTGTTACATTGCACAACCTTCAATGTTATGTCATAATTACGTAAAATTCTGGCAAATTAGTTCGCAATGAGCCAGGCGTCCCAAACTGTTGCATATACTCTGACTCTGCGTGCAATGAACGCAAGAGAAGTGACACAATTTCACCTTGTTAACATTGCCTGCTAACCTGGATTTCTTTTAGCTAAATATGCAGGTTTAAAAATATATACTTCTGTGTATTTATTTTAATAAAGGCATTGATGTTTAAATAAAGGTGTGTTAAAAATGACCGATTTCCGATTGTTATGAACTTGAAATCGGCCCTAATTAAGCGGCCATTCCGATTTTTAATCGGTCGACCTCTAATCTGGTTCACTGCAGAGTACAGGTGTACCTTATTTTAAAAGTTGCGAGCTTACACCACAGGACTTAGAGGTAACCAGCATCACTGCTTCATTGCTCCAGACCACCACAAGGGGGCGTTAGAGCACTCATTATGCTTTTGGGTCCCAAGATTTTTATATGTCCAATCATATCGAGTGGTTCCAATGACAAATTTGACGCGAGCCACCCTTCCACGGTGACTTTCTTCAGCAAAGATTGCTGACAAAACATTACGGTGGAAGCAAATTTAAGTAATTATAACGTCATAACGAGTCAAGCAAAAAATGTACAATTGAGAGGAATGTTAGTTGATGTCAAGACAAATGATTGTGCATATTTTTTTTGTCATCGAGTTAAACTTGCCAAACAGCATTTTTTGTAAATTTTCAGCCATATCCAATACTGGGTGTATAAAACTCCATTATTTGAATGATGCTGTGTTTGCATGTATGTATTACAATTATACACTTCAACAGTGTTTACTGCGCCTGGGACATCAATGATTACACATTGTAACTATGCAATAGACTAGAAACATGATTTAAGTAAAGGCTGATTTGTAATTCATATATACAGAATAAAAAACAGTACATCCTGCCAGCACGCCCACAAGCGAGCCACTCAGGTGAAGAATGACACGTGGAAGAGGACGATGAATGAGATGGGAGTAACAATCCAGGCTATTTGCTCTGAGACGGCATAATGTAATGAAACAAGCAGGGAGCAGGTTTTCGAACCCTCATCATTTTAGCCCGAAGTCCAGCATGTTATCGACTGTGCCCAAATGTACTAATTGATGTTGGGGCCGATTGTGGCTAAAAAAAACACTATCAATTGGAATCTTTAACATGTGGAAAGGGGGAAACGAATAATACTTTTTCACAAGCGTAGCAGAACAGTAGACTGTTCAACCTTTACTAAATAATTATCTAATAGCCAAGTCAGGTGTGAACCCCCCCAACTTGCAACAAAACATTTGTATCCATCTTTCCACATCTAACTACACATGGTTAATGTTCTGGGGGAAAAAAGTGTGTGTGTACACTCTGCAAAAACACAAACGTCCTCTCACTGTCAACTGCATTTATTTGCTGTGAGATGTTACCCCACTCTTCCACCAAGGCACCTGCAAGTTCCCGGACATTTCTGGTGGGATTGGCCCTAACACTCACCCTCTGACCCAACCGGTCCCAGATGTGCTGTCTTGCAGGAAATCACGCACAGAACGAGCAGTATGGCTGGTGGCATTGTCATGCTGGAGGGTCATGTCAGGATGAGCCTGCAGGAAGGGTACAACATGAGGGAGGAGGATGTCTTCGCTGTAATGCACAGCGTTGAGATTGCCTGCAATGACAACAAGCTCAGTCCGATGATGCTGTGACACACCGCCCCAGACTATGATGGACCCCACCTCCAAATCGATTCCGCTCCAGAGTACAGGCCTCGGTGTAACTCTCATTCCTTCAATGATAAACGCGAATCCGACCATCACCCCTGGTGAGAGAAAACCACAACTCATCAGTGAAGAGCACTTTTTGCCAGTCCTGTCTGGTCCAGCGACGGTGGGTTTGTGCCCATAGGTGACGTTGTTGCCGGTGATGTCTGGTGAGGACCTGCCTTACAACCGGCCTACAAGCCCTCAGTCCAGTCTCTCTCAGCCTATTGCGGACAGTCTGAGCACTGATGGAGGGATTGTGCGTTCCTGGTGTAACTCGGGCAGTTGTTGTTGCCATCCTGTACCTGTCCCACAGGTGTGATGTTTGGGCGCATCGGTCCTGTGCAGGTGTTACACGTGGTCTGCCACTGTGAGGACGATCAGCTGTCCGACCTGTCTCCGTGTAGGTCTGTCTTAGGCATCTCACAGTATGGACATTGCAATTTATTGCCCTGGACACATCTGAAGTCCTCATGCCTCCTTGCAGCATGCCTAAGGCACATTCACGCAGATGAGCAGGGAACCTGAGCATTTTTCTTTTGGTGTTTTTCAGAGTCAGTAGAAGCGCCTCTTTAGTGTCCTAAGTTTTCATAACTGTGACCTTAATTGCCTACCGTCTGTAAGCTGTTAGTGTCTTAACAACCGTTCCACAGGTGCATGTTCATTAATTGTTTATGGTTCATTGAACAAGCATTGGAAACAGTGTTTAAACCCTTTACAATGAAGATCTGTGAAGTAATTTAGATTTTTACGAATTATCTTTGAAAGACAGGGTCCTGAAAAGGGGACGTTTCTTTTTTTTGTTGTGTTTATATTTTTTAGTCATTGCTCCCGAGTGGCGCAGCCGTCTAAGGCACTGCATCTTGGTGCAAGAGGCTTTACCACAGTCCCTGGTTTGAATTCAGGCTGTATCACATCCGTCCGTGATTGGCTGTGCCATAGGACGGCGAATAATTGGCCCAGTCTCTTCCGGGTTTGGCCACGGTAGGCCGTCATTGTAAATAAGAATTTGTTCTTACCTGACTTGCCTAGTTAAATAAAGGTTCAATTTCAAAAAACAACTGTCTGCAACCGCAGCGCAATCAATAAGTGAAGAACAGTGCCTGGTGCTTAAAACATAGCTAACGTGTTATGCAAGTGTTGCACACCAATAGATGGAGAACCTACACCAGTCGAGCAATTCATTTCAACTATCTTCATTTTAATTTGACTTTACAAACAACAGAAGGGCTTAATTGGAGTCTATTTCTTCGGAGCCTAGACCTATATAAAATAACTTAACTGTCTGTGGTAGGCTGAGGCTTAACAGCCTAATAGAGGTAGGATGTTTTTATTTATTTGGCTTACTTACAATTGCAACTGGTCAAATGTAGCATCCTACATAAAACAATAATTGAAAGAAAATCTGCTCGTTCGAACTAAAACAATGTAAGTAATTAAGGAAAGCGCACATTTGTAAATCCCAAACTCTAAAAGTAATTGGAAAGGTAGATACAACTTGTGACATTGGTTACAATAATGGAGCCCATCATGCAAATGTTTCTTATTATCAGGACAATATACTTTTTATAGCCCGGCTACTGTTGTGAAAATCCCTCAATTTGAAATGTATTCAATGCTTAAGTATTCTAAAGTGTTACATTTCTAACTCAAAACAACATTTGTTCAACGTCTTTATGCTTTCGTTAATCTTCTGGATCTTTTTTTTTTCTTTGGCAATTTTGATCAAATTGCTCAAAAGCCACGGTTGATTCGTCTCCGCCAGATTTGATCCATGCCTGGGCTTGCAGGACACAAAGTTCTTTGTTTGTCAGACGAATCATTGACTCACTCGTGTTGAAAAGGGCGAGGAACGAGATGGAGTCACAATCCATGCCAGGCACATCTGTGAGCTCTGGAACTACAACTCCGACGGACAGAGTCAACATACGTGGCGGGTTCGTCAGGTCTTCTGTTCACCCTGACATTTCCACTCCTCTTCTGACAACAGAACTTGACCAACTGCTCACCAGGCGCAACAAGGGCCGCCCGGACCGTTATGCTGTTCTGCTATTCCAAGGATGTGTAACCGAAGAGAGAACACCAATGGGCACAGAATACATAGCCTTCCCGCTGTGGATGTCTATTTCAAATATTCCATAATATTCTTAAGATATGTGTTGACTGAATTTAAGGAAGTGATATCTGCTAAATAATCAAGTTAGATTTCTCCAGAAATAATTCTAAATGACGAACTGGTTTTATTTACAAATTAGTGAGTGTCTCACCCCATGTTAAAGAATGGCCTTTTTCTCGCTCACTCCAGGTTAAATGAAAACGTAATCTCCAATATCGTTACTTTTTAAACAAAGCGATTATTATTAATTAATTTAGAATTATATAAAATCCCCTTAGGATCTGTGAGAATATCGGAGAACATCTAACGGAAAATGCCCGTTAGATGTTAATATAGTCTTCCAATCCTTTAAATGTAATTATTGTAATCATTGAATTTTTTATATTTTTTAGATATACTGTTAAATGTTGTAGGTCTTATTTTTAAAGAGCATATTGAAGTTAGAAGCAAAAGCCTACAAACATTTTAGCACTGTTTCGTGCTCCTCTGAGACAAGCATGGGGACTGGTCTTGATAAATCAATGAGATGGGTATTGTTTAGACAAGAATTAGAAAATTAGGGTGCAGAAATGTTATGCTCTTAGTGTAACATTTATTTAACTAGGCAAGTGAATTTAGAACAAATTCTTATATACAAGGACAGCCTACTCCTTCGTCCCGTTGTACAGCTCCATATTTTCCATTCCCATCCTAACGGAAACCCTGATGGTTTCGTTTTTCTCTGATTAGAAACACCATAATATTAATTAAGCTACATTTTTAAAAATCAATACGATGTTATTACAAAAGGTTTTAAATTCTCTGGTAATGTCGATACGGAAGACTATCAAATGCTTCTCAAAGATGCCCTCTGGTAGTCAAACTAGCAATAATAGAAAAAATGGCTGACAAATAACATGCTGCATCAGCCCGCAAGGTGTGCCGCGGTATGACACAACTTAGAGGAGTTTAAGAGTTAGAGGAGCTTAATTTATATTGTGGGTGAACTAGTAGGCATATGCAGGTATCTGTGTGCAATATCCACTTTATCTAACCAGTAACCACTTTCAGGTTTGAAAATGTTTAACAAACTCTGATTTGGGGTGGACATTCTCTATGAATTGAGGATCTTCCCTTTAATGATTCTAAACATCTCTACCAGGTGAGCATGGGGTGGAGGGTGTGCCTCATAAGATGAGCCCTGAGGAAGAGGAGGCCCTGTTGTTGGAGGAAGATGAAGAAGATGCCTTGTCGGCCAGGCCGATCCAGATCGTTGTGGCTCACGAGGACGACCACGCCTTTGAGCTCGACGAGGCGGCGCTGGAGCGCATCCTGCTGCAGGAGCATGTGCGCGACCTCAACGTGGTGGTGGTGTCGGTGGCCGGTGCCTTCCGCAAGGGCAAGTCCTTCCTGCTGGACTTCATGCTGCGCTTCATGTACAACCAGGTGAGGTTATACACAGGCTTTCCTTGTACAGGCTACATGAGGGGCCTAAAATCAGGGCCTAAAATTAACTTTTTGTTCCAACAGTCGCTGTGGCAGGTAAATCTACCAGCCAGATTTTTTTTGGGACCGGCCAAAATATTTTTTTGCTGAAATGACACAAAACCCATTAAAATGGCTGCGCGTGCTTTGTAATGTTTCTAAAACATATGTATTACTAGTAAGAAGTAATGTGGTATATTTCATATGTTTGTGACCCCGAGTTATTTTTTAACAAAAAATATCACCGATGAGACAAATGTTCACAGGTTACCTTGGTAATGCGACTTTCTGCCTGTGAGATTGAGTCTGACTAGTTTATATATATTTTTTATTGTTATTACGATTAATTTTTTTACTCTTTTATTTAACTAGGCAAGTCAGTTAAGAACACATTCTTATTTTCAATAACTGCCTTGTTCAGGGGCAGAACGACAGATTTTTACCGTGTCAGCTCAGGGATTCAATCTTGTAACCTTACGGTTAACTAGTCCAACGCTCTAACCACCTGCCTCGCGAGGAGCCTGCCTGTTACGCAAATGCAGTAAGAAGCCAAGGTAAGTTGCTAGCTAGCATTAAACTTATCTTATAAAAATCAATCAATCATAATCACTAGTTATAACTACACATGGTTGATGATATTACTAGTTTATCTAGCGTGTCCTGCGTTGCACATAATCGATGCGGTGCGCATTTGTGAAAAAGGACTGTCGTTGCTCCGTGTACCTAACCATAAACATCAATGCCTTTCTTAAAATCAATACACAGAAGTATATATATTTTAAACCTGCATATTTAGCTAAAAGAAATCCAGTTTAGCAGGCAATATTAACCAGGTGAAATTGTGTCACTTCTCTTGCGTTCATTGCACGCAGAGTCAGGGTATATGCAACAGTTTGGGCCGCCTGGCTCATTGCGAACTAATTTGCCAGAATTTTACGTAATTATGACATAACATTGAAGGTTGTGCAATGTAGCAGGAATATTTAGACTTATGGATGCCACCCGTTAGATAAAATACGGGACGGTTCCGTATTTCACTGAAAGAATAAACGTTTTGTTTTCGAGATGATAGTTTACGGATTCGACCATATTAATGACCTAAGGCTCGTATTTCTTTCAAACAGCACTTTTGTGGGTTTTGCCAGCTGCTCTTCGCAATGCTTCAAGCATTGTGCTGTTTATGACTTCAAGCCTATCAACTCCCGAGATTAGGCTGGTGTAACCGATGTGAAATGGCTAGCTAGTTAGCGGGGTGCGCGCTAATAGCGTTTCAAACGTCACTCGCTCTGAGACTTGGAGTAGTTGTTCCCCTTGCTCTGCATGGGTAACGCTGCTTCGAGGGTGGCTGTTGTCGATGTGTTCCTGGTTCGAGCCCAGGTAGCGGCGAGGAGAGGGATGGAAGCTATACTATTACACTGGCAATATCAAAGTGACTATAAGTACATCCAATAGTCAAAGATATATGAAATACAAATCGTAGAGAGAAATAGTCTTATAATTCCTATAATAACTACAACCTAAAACTTCTTACCTGGGAATATTGAAGGCTCATGTTAAAAGGAACCACCAGCTTTCATATATTCTCATGTTCTGAGCAAGGAACTTAAACGTTAGCTTTCTTACATGGTACATATTGCACTTTTACTTTCTTCTCCAACACTTTGTTTTTGCATTATTTAAACCAAATTGAACATGCGTCATTATTTATTTGAGGCTAAATTTATTTTATTGATGTATTATATTAAGTTTAAATAATGACAATTACAACAATACTGAATGAACACTTATTACAAATACATTTTAAAAAATCGGCCGATTTAATCGGTATCGGCGTTTTTGGTCCTCCAATTATCAGTATCGGTGTTGAAAAATCATAAATCTGTCGACCTCTATCAAACAAATCAGGTAAATATGTCATTTCTCATCACACCGGCCTATATCTAATAACCAGGACTGTTATACATGTGACCTACAACCAGGAGAGGAAACACACAGGCTTATGTAGTATATGTACATAGGCATACATTGTTACATGTAGAATTAGTTGTATTTTGTATTTATTAAGGATTCCAGCTACTCTTCCTGGGGACCAGCAACATTAACCTCTTAGTACGGAAATCCTGTAAACGGGATCAAATTCGACAACATCCGGTGAAATCGGAGCGCGCCAAATTCAAAATAAAAATCGTAATATTAAACATTAATAAAAATGCAAGTGTTTTACATCGTTTAAAAGCTTAACTTCTTGTTAATCCAGCCGCTTTGTCAGATTTCAAAAAGGCTTTACGGCGAAAGCATACCATGCGATTATCTGAGCACAGCGCCCCGCGTACAAAAGCATTACAAATATTTTCCAAACAAGCAGAGGTGTCACAAGTCAGAAATAATGATAAAATAAATCACTTACCTTTTGAAGATACTCCTCTGTTTGCAGTCCCAGCTACACATCAAATGGCCGCTTTGTCCGATAACTGACTTTTTTGGGGATATAAAGGACTTTTAGTTGGCGCGCTTGATTCAGTAATCCACCTTTTTCCTTCGTTCAAAATGTATACAAAGGAATCCCAAAAGTTAACAATAAACTTCGTCCAAACAAGTCAAACAACGTTTCTAATCAATCCTGAGGTACCCTAATATGTAAATAAATGATCAAATTTAAGACTGAGAATAGTATGTTCATTACCGGAGATAAATAACGAAGTGCGCGCCCTCATCCACGCGTGACACAATACTACAGTCAAAATGGGAGCCACCTAGAAAACTACAAATTCTAGCTAATTTTTCAAAAAACAAGCCTGAAACTCTTTCTAAAGACTGACATCTAGTGGAAGCCCTAGAAACTGCAATCTGGGAGGTTTTCCCAATAACAAGGATTTGAATGGGCAGAGACCACAAAAAAAAAAAGTTTGGTTTTTCCTCTGGTTTTTGCCTGCCATATCAGTTCTGTTATACTCAGACATTTTAAGTTTTAGAAACTTCAGTGTTTTCTATCCAATACTACCAATATCCTAGCTTCTGGGCCTGAGTAACAGGCAGTTTACTTTGGGCACGTCAGTCATCCGAATTTCCGAATACTGCCCCCGGCCCTCAAGAAGTTATTAAGGCAAATACAATTTAAAACACTTTTCACAACACATTATGTGGCCGTTTGTGTGTGCAGCCTATACTGACAACACACCTGCTCTGACCCACCAGGTATGGAAATACACAGGTTACAATGCAAACACAGTGGCTCTCAACCTGCCAGTCTGGAACATACTAGAATGAGGCAGGGTTCAACATTAACTCTCGCCCGTTGTTTGTTGTTGTTGAAAGTAAACTCATGCTTTTGGCTAAGTAGATAGACGCCAGTAGATTTCCAAGTAGAAATTCACTTGGTGACCCAGTACAGTTCTGGCCTACTTGCACCGACCGGAGAAAACCCATTGTCAAACCCTTGTGAGAACTGGACCACGGCTCATGTCACATGTCTGGTGAACTTTGTGAGTTTGAGTGTTTATGACCTGTGGTGTTTCGCCGCATTGAAGAGCTATTTTCTGCAGATGCGCTGTGAAATGATCCAGTATCACTTATTGAAAATATTGCCTGTTGGGCTACCTGGCGGTGCTTTGGGACATCTGCTAACATGAAGTGTCCTTTGAAATTCAGTACACTATTGGCCCTGCTTGAAAATTTTACAGAGACTTCAAACAACTCATTAGATTAAATCACACAACCAACCAGAGATCCTTATCTTGAATTGGAAAACATTGTCCTCATACTTTTTCACAGCTGTGAGGAATTAATTCACTCCATTCATTGGATGCTTAGGGAGTAAACTTATCAGGATTTCTGCCACAACTTGCTAAACCTGTTTGCTGTTCATAACTCATTTAGGGTGGGTGACCGTAATCCATTTGAGCTGTGCTTATAGCTGATTTTTGGGCAGCACAATGCTTGGGACTGTGGCCGGCTTTTGCAAGAACTTTATTCCAGGCATAAAGGCTGCTTTTGTGTGTGTGGCCCTCAAGGTTTGAGCGGGGATCGCCATCAATATGCCACTCGGGTATGCTAGCAAACGGGAGGGCCTGGGTTAGGGGTGTTCAATATGAGAGTAGGGTCCAGAGAGAAAATATCTTGCTTCTAGACAAGGATATCTGGAATATATATGATGGGTATAAGCAGGTACTGTAGTGCATGGTAGTATTTCTTGCCCTCTAATAGGCTTGGTCGGGCCTTGACCATATTGCTCGCTTATACCTTTCAGTTTTACATGAATTGTCTAGGGGAGATGGCTAGAGGTTGTTTCTGAGAGGACTGTTTCAGCCAACGAGAGTCGTGGTACTGTAGCTACATGGCTCATATGATCGCCAATCTCCTGCTTTAATGTGTACTCTTCAGACATCTTGCTCCTGGCTGGGTGGGCACGAGGAGCCACTGACGGGCTTCACCTGGCGGGGGGGCTGCGAGAGGGAGACCACAGGGATCCTGGCCTGGAGCGAGGTGTTTGTGGTGGACAAGCCAGACGGGAGCAAGGTAAATACAAAGTCGCTTCTCCCAACTAAGGTTTGAGTTAAGACTTTGCACTCCAAAATCAAAGTTAGTTTGATATTTTCAGACCGCTAAAACAATCAAGATGAGTCCATATCAAACACCACCAGTAAAATGTGGAAACTATATGCCGTTTATTGTCTCGATTCATTTTGGATTGCGGCATATAGCTGCATTTACAAAACAGATTTACAAACTTCGATTTTGGAGTGCAATGTCCCTTTAAAGACACGATTTTAAGAGTTCCAGTTGTCCATTGGTTATTTCAAATGATTTAATACCCCTTGATTGGTGAAGAATACAACTTATTAATTGATTTATCCTTTCTCTGCAGGTTGCTGTTCTTCTAATCGACACACAGGGGGCTTTCGACAGCCAATCGACCATCAAAGATTGTGCGACGCTGTTTGCGTTGAGCACCATGACCAGCTCTGTACAGGTATGATGCCCCCCCGCCCCTCACAGTGTTGTGTACCCTTTAGATTAAGGTATTCACTGCTCAAAGAAGTAGGGGAGATCTACAATGTGCGTATGTTTAATTGCCATTATTGAACAAACAATAATGGGTGATTCTAAGCTGTTTGGACGAGGAATGGCGCTCTACCTATCCCCCTTTTCGACAGTAAGTATCTGGATTGAGGAATTGAAAAATTGGCCATTTTCCTGAGACGTGCGTGCTAGTTCTAGACTATGATTGAATACAAGACTTTCCCCCTCCCTGTACCAACTTTTCAATTCATGCAAAACATTGATTGAAAAATGTGATCTATGTAGACTTCAGGTTATTGATGTTTTGTCACCCGTTAGGTTTACAACTTGTCTCAGAATGTGCAGGAAGACGACCTTCAACATCTCCAGGTTTGTGTGTGTGTGTGTCCATGTTTGTTAAGTCCCCCTTCCAGAACAATCCAATCCTCAACACTGCCTTGGACGTTGAACTCCACAAACAACTTGAAAAGGTTCTTTACTTTGAGGTTATATCACAGCCCTCCGGGGGGAAATGTCTACATGATGTTCCTTTGATGATCGACCATGCAGTTGGAACTATTGTACTTAGTGGGTCACAATTAGAGCGCTTGTATGGAAGTGTATAGCTGCTTCCACCCTTGTTAAAGATATGGACGTTTGAAACGCTAGATGAACGTCACATTTTGACTTGAAATGTGACCGTACCCCTTTTGACTCAAGAGCACCCCTAGAAGCAAAAGTTATTTATATATGTATATATAGCCTCTTTAAAACCTACTCAACAGACGACTCTGAAATGAAGCGTGTTATTGACATGACTATCCTATTAGACGGCTACAGTCCGCTGCAAGACGGCGCCTTGTTATTAATAGATTGACTGTTGACCTTTTTGACAAGGACGTGGAGTATTACTCTGCTTTATCCCTGACTTTTTGTTTTTCCCCTACCTAGCTCTTTACTGAATATGGAAGGCTGGCCTTGGAAGAAATCTATGAGAAACCCTTTCAGGTATGATCGCATTTCTCTGCTGCCTTTCCTGAATGAATGGCCTGCAATGCCTTTCTTATTGGATAATAATGAAGAGGAGATTTTTAAGTAATTGTGATGGAGCTAATGGGCATCTCTAGAGTCTTATTCAATATGGCCGCCATTACTTGACATTTTGTGAAATCATTAGTCCTGTCGAATCTTGTTTAATATTTATTCCTTGACTTTCACAACAGACTTTAATGTTTCTTATACGAGACTGGAGCTACCCTTACGAGCATTCTTACGGCTTAGAGGGAGGCAAGAGTTTCCTGGAGAAGAGATTACAAGTACGTATTTTTTTCACTTGCTCCATTCTAAGAAAATAAGAGCTTTAACATCTGACATTTCAGGAACTAAAGCACTTACACACGTTCTAATTTTGCGTACGCTGTTCAAACAGCCTGTTGTCCTATGTTTGTGCAGTCTTGCCAACTCCTATGGTCATTGGCACGACAACGACCAGTAGTAGGCTATACAGCACATGACATTGGCACGACAACGACCAGTAGTAGGCTATACAGCACATGACGTTGGCACGACAATGACCAGTAGTGGGCTATACAGCACATGACATTGGTGTGACAACGACCAGTTGTAGGCTATACAGCACATGACATTGGCGTGACAACGACCAGTTGTAGGCTATACAGCACATGACATTGGCGTGACAACGACCAGTTGTAGGCTATACAGCACATGACGTTGGCACGACAATGACCAGTAGTGGGCTATACAGCACATGACATTGGCGTGACAACGACCAGTTGTAGGCTATACAGCACATGACATTGGCGTGACAACGACCAGTTGTAGGCTATACAGCACATGACATTGGCGTGACAACGACCAGTAGTAGACTATACAGCACATGGAGAGGAAAAGCTGCACACTTGGGTTCTGAAGGAATAGATGGAAGCTATGCTGCCTTCGTCATGTTTTTTAGCGCAAACAGATGTGAGACCAGGCCAATTCGAACTATATTTGTCCAACCATTTACTTGAATAAGCAAGGGTCTCTCCACTGTGTGCAGGTGAAACAGAACCAGCACGAGGAGCTGCAGAATGTCAGGAAGCACATCCACTCCTGCTTCTCTAACATTGGCTGCTTCCTCCTGCCCCACCCCGGCCTCAAGGTGGCCACCAACCCCAACTTTGATGGCAGACTCACAGGTACGCTGAAGGAAAAGGTTGCTCAATTACCCTTGTGGAAAGATTGTGCACCTTGTCTCAGAGCATGAACAGCGCCATTGAGGGCTGGCTCTATTTTAAAGTAGTCGATTTCCTCTTCTACTTCTGAGTGTGTTGATAGTTGATGGCGCTGCCCATGTTAAAACAGGCTTTAGTCAATGTACCCCCTAGCCAACTCTGTCAATTCCAAATAAACCAGCCCCTACCCCCAAGGCACTCCTGTCTATCTGAAGCGATTGGATAGGTCTAATCACTATGGTCAAATGTCTACCTAGCCAATCAGAAGGTAAGGTGAAGCTATTACCGTAATGCTCTATCAATCATCTCAGATATCCAGGTGTGCCTAGGGAAGATGGTTCACTGCGGACTTGTATTTTTGGATCTTAGAGAAGTGCTACATAAATGCCATCTATTACAATACGAAGGTCACCTTTCAAAGTTCTCAAACAGATTTGCCTTTATATAGTTGCATTTAAGGTCCGATGGTGTTTTTATAATGAGAATGTCAACAGACCTTTAAGAAATGCATTTCTCCACTTGTCTCCCCCTCTAGATATTGATGACGATTTCAAGACTGAGCTAGTCAACCTAGTGCCAATCTTGTTGTCCCCGGAGAACTTGGTGGAGAAAGAAATCGGAGGATCCAAAGTGACGTGCCGAGACCTTGTACAGTATTTTAAAGTAAGTTGATAGTTTCAAACATTCCTTCTGAGCTTATACCTTGCCATCATTAGCCGGCCAGTTGCTCAACCCCTGCACCTTAGAGGATGCTGCCCTATGGACATAGACGTGGAATCACTGGTCACTTTAATAATGCTTACATACTGTTTTACTCATTTTATATGTATATACTGTATTCTAGTCAATGCCACTCCGACATTGCTCGTTCTAATATTTATATATTTCTTAATTCCATTCTTTTACTTTGCGATTCGTGTTCATTGTTAGATGCTACTGCACTGTTGGAGCTAGGAACTCAAGCGTTTCACTACACCCGCCATAACATCTGCTAAATATGTGTATGTGACCAATAACATTTTATTTTCTCTATGCCTCAACTTTCATATACCCTTTCCTCCTCTATACCTTTTCTTCTTCTGAAAGAATTGTTGCTTGTTTATTTTTTTTCGTCACAGGCATACATGAAAATATACCAAGGGGAGGAGCTGCCTCATCCCAAGTCAATGTTACAGGTAGTTCACTCTCCAGATAGTCAATGATAAATTCCCCTAACAAATAACTGGATTGTGTTCAGTAGGCACAATGGAATAGAATAGTTTGAGACGGGGGTAAAAGGGGGAGGCACTAGCTGGATTTATCCAATTAGAAAGCTTGTTTTCTGTTGCAAAATGTTCTTGTAAATACAACCCTGAAACATTCTCATGTTTTCACTTGTAGTTGACCAAATGTATTGTGCCATGAACATTCATTGCATCCCGACGCCTTTTGATACCATTTACTTAGTCAATGAGAGATTAGCAAACAATATATGATTTTACTCATGGGTGTGGGGAGTTTTGCCCCTTTCTGTCCTGTGAAGTCATTTCTGACCAATTTTTGTCTATTTAGAGGGCCCTTTTGGCTCAAGAATACCTCCAGAGGCAACACGTATTCCATATAGGCTCTTTAAAACTTGAGTAGAATTTCATGTGACTGTAGGAGATCGTTGATGCACCATAGGAACCTAATCTCAGGACGGCTGCGTTTTCCCCCCTGCTTTCTCCCGCTGTCACCTAGGCAACGGCTGAAGCCAACAACCTCGCAGCTGTTGCGGGCGCAAAAGACATTTACAACAAAGGCATGGAGCAGGTAATTGAACAATTACTTTCCGTTTTAAGCATCCAATTTAGCATATGACTGACTAATAAAAGCAGTCGAAGCGTTTTCATCTGCGCGGATGAGTTGTGGCGTGTGTTACTAGCTACGTTTGACTCAAGATTGATTTAGTCGTAAAGCTTTTTTGCTTCGTTTTTTTGTTGTCCATTTAACCATCAATCTTCATTAGACGGCTCTAAATAAACTCGGGGGAAATAGCTCTGTTTTTGCTCTCAGCAAAGTTGTGCCCTCCTAGCTCCTACATCTAGCTATGCGATGGCTCCTTGTAGATCTGAAAGGATTTGGTTGATTTAGTCCCGTGTATAGCACTCCTGTGTAGTTTGGTGTGCTGATGTTCACATTTACGTTGTTTCTTCTGTATTGATCTATACTGAACAAATATAGAAATGCAACAATTTTTATGATTTTACTGAGTTACAGTTCATAAGGTAATCGGTCAAATGAAATAAATTCTTTAGGTCCTAATCTATAGATTTTACATGACTGGGCAGGGGCGCAGCCATGGGTGGAACTGCGAGGGCATAGGCCCACCCACTGGAGAGCTAGGCCCAGCCAATCAGAATGAGTTTTTCCCCATTTTAAAAGGCTTTATTACAGACATAAATACTCCTCAGTTTCATCAGCTGTTCGGTTGGCTGGTCTGACTCTCCCACAGGTGAAGAAGCCGGATGTGGAGGTCCTGGGCTGGCGTGGTTACACGTGGTCTGCGGTTGTGAGGACGGTTGAACGTACTGCCAAATTCTCTAAAACAATGTTGGAGGCTGCTTATGGTAGAGAAATAACCATGAAATTCACTGGCAACAGCTCTGGTGGACATTCCTGCACTCAGCATACCAAATGCACGCTCCCTCAACTTGAGATGTATGGCGCTGTTGTGTCAAACTACACATTTTAGTGGCCTTTTATTGTCCCCAGCACAAGGTGCAACTGTGTAATGATTATTGCTGTTTAATCCGCTTCTTGATATGCCACGCCTGTCAGGTGGATGGATTATCTTGGCAAAGGAGAAATACTCACTAACAGGGATATAAACTAATTTGTGCATGAAATTAAGTGAAATAAGCTTTGTATGGAACATTTCTGAGATCTTCTATTTCAGCTCCATGAAACATGGGACCAACACTACATGTTGCTTTTTATATTTTAGTTCAGTGTACACTACCAGTCAGAGTTTTTAGAACACCTACTCATTCAAGCTTTTTTTATAACTATTTTCTACATTGTAGAATAATAGTGAAGACGTCAAAACTATGAAATAACGTAGTAACCAAAGTGTTAAACAAATGAAAATATATTTGAGATTCTTCAAATAGCCACCCTTTGCCTTGATGACAGCTTTGCACACTCTTGGCATTCTCTCAACCAGCTTCATGAGGTAGTCCCCTGGTATGCATTTCAATTAACAGGTTAATTAATTTGTGGAATTTCTTTCCTTAAGGAGTTTGAGTCAGTCAGTTGTGATGTGACAAGGTAGGAGTAGTATACAGAAGATGGCCCTATTTGGTAAACGTCCATATTATGGCAAGAACAGCCAAAATAAGCAAAGAGAAATGACAGTCCATTACTTTAAGGCATGAAAGTCAATCAATACAGAAAATGTCAAGAACTTTGAAAGTTTCTTCAAGTGCAGTCGCAAAAACCATCAAGCGCTATGATGAAACTGGCTCTCATGAGGACCGCCACAGGAAAGGAAGATCCAGAGTTACTTCTGCTGCAGAGGATAAGTTCATTAGTTACCAGCCTCAGAAATTGCAGCCCAATTAAATGCTTCAGAGTTCAATTAACAGACAAATCTCAACATCAACTGTTCAGAGGAGACTGTGAATCAGGCCTTCATGGTCGAATTGCTGCGTAGAAACCACTACTAAAGGACACCAAGAAACACGAGCAATGGACATTAGACTTGTGGAAATTTGTCCTTTCGTCTTGAGTCCAAATTGGAGAGATTTGGTTCCATCCGCGGTGTTTTTGTGAGACGCGGTGTGGGTGAACGGATGATTTCCACATGTGTTTTTCCCCCACTTTAAAGCATGGAGGTGGTGTGGGGGTGCTTTGCTGGTGACACGGTCTAATTTAATTTAGAATTCAAGGCACACCTAACCAGCATGGTTACTCCAGCGATACGCCATCCCATCTGGTTTGCGCTTAGTGGGGCTATCATTTGTTTTTCAACAGGACAATGACCCAACACACACCTCCAGGCTGTGTAAGGGCTATTTTACCAAGAAGCAGAGTGATGTAGTGCTGCATCAGATGACCTGGCCTCCACAATCCCCAGACCTCAACCCAATTGAGATGGTTTGGGATGAGTCGGACCGCAGAGTAAAGGAAAAGCAGCCAACAAGTGCCAATATATGGGAACTCCTTCAAGACTGTTGGTAAAGCATTCCGGGTGAAGCTGGTTGAGAGAATGCCAAGAGTGTGCAAAGCTGTCATCAAGGCAAAGTGTGGCTACTTTGAAGAATATAAAATATATTTTGATTTGTTTAACACTTTTTTTGTTTACTACATGATTCCATGTGTTATTTCATAGTTTTGACATCTTCACTATTATTCTACAATGTAGAAAATAGTAAAAATAAACAAACCCTTGAATGAGTAGGTGTTCTAAAACTTTTGACCGGTATTGTATTTCTCCCAGATCTGAGTGGCAAAAGAGACGCGTCTAGACTTAGGGGCTAGGGGTTGATTTTGCAATCGGAAATGCACGTATGATTGCTATTAAATACTCTTGCATCTGTCAGATGCCCAGCCCATATGGGCTTATGAAACACTGAATAAGTAAATGAGTTGCAGTATGTTTGTCCCTCATGGCGAACTCTTCTTTCTCCCAGGTGTGCGGAGGCGACAAGCCCTACATGGCCCCCGATCAACTGGAGTGCGGCCACGCGAACCTGCGGCAGGTGGCGGTCAAACACTTCCGCTCGGTCAAGAAAATGGGCGGCGAGGACTTCTGCCGGTGCTACCAGGAGCAGCTGGAAGCGGAGCTGGACGAGGCCTTCACTAACTTCATCAAACACAACGATGGCAAGAACATCTTCTACGCGGCGCGCACGCCCGCTACGCTCTTCGCCGTCATGTTTGCCATGTACGTGGCGTCGCTGGTCACGGGCTTCCTGGGTATCAACACAGTGGCCACGGTGTGTAATCTCATTATGGGCGTGGCACTGGCTGCGCTCTGCCTTTGGGCCTATGTGAAGTATTCCGGCGAGTTCCGCGAGGTGGGCAGTGTCATCGACCAGGTGGCCGAGACCCTGTGGGAGCAGGTGGGTGACCCGGGAGTGGAGGGTGGGGGGGCAAGAAATGACTGCCGCATGTCTCTTGATCAATCAGAATATTATGCATGTTCTGTTTCTCTTGCTCGGGCTCTTTCGCTCCTATTTGAACACCTATTATTGTCTCCCTTTTTAATGTAACGCCTCTTTCTCTTTTCTTTTCCTCCCTTTCGCTCTTTTGTTCTACCCCCTCACTCTCTTCCCTTTTCTTTCCCTGTCTCACACCATGTCCCTCTCCTGCTTACTCTTTCACAGAGAGTGTTTGCTCCCAAACTCTTTGTCCTGTTCTTTTCCTAACCTATTTGGATGTGACCGAATGTGATTCACCCAAACATCTCTTTCCTCCCCCTCAAACCAGAATCTTCCCAAATCAAGTTTATTTTCCTCATCAGCCTATCTCTTCCCTTTCCTTGTTCCCTGTTCCCTATCTGCCTTTGTCTCTCTGGTTGCACCCTGATTCTTTACCCTTTCTCCAGAAGTGTGCGCCCGCCATGGATTTAAAATAAATGTATTGGTGTAAGCATTGGCTTGAGGGAGTTTCAACCATTGTTAAATCCATGAGAGGGAGGGTGCAAGTGCACACTTTGGAAGAAGGGAAAGAATTGGAAAACCTCCCTCACTACTTTCCCCACTAATTAGTCTTCCCTCTTTATCTTTTTTTTAACGTTGTGCTTGCCACAGAGGACGCCACGAAAGGTGAGAGGTGGACAGAGGGGAAAAAGGCTCCTTTTGTCATTTGAGGCAGAAATAACTTCAAACGTCACTACTAATGTCATTAACACAGCCGCAATACTTCCCTTGCCTTGTTTTCAGATCTTTTCCAAACTCTTTGAGGTGGCGAGGAGTCGAGTCCCATTGGATTCCTTGATAACGGCCCAGAGAACGAGACTGGCCTCGAACAACAATGTCAAGAAGAAAAACTAGCACCTGCTGTTTTTCCCCCCCTTCGCTTAGTTTCCAGTGTCCATTTTTAGGACTATATATAAATGTTTTATTTTTTGATAGCTCATGGTCCCCATGCCATGCTGGTTTAGTATTTAAAAACAGCATTTTATACCTGGTTCTCACCACAAATGTAGAATACAGGTTGGCACTTTCATGGTTGAATTCTCATATGTTGTGGGGTTTAGGGTGGGTAGGGTGACATCGGGGAGTGTGTGCGCGCTCATGATAAGCTGCCACGATTTCCATTTTTGGTATGGATGAATGTACGAACAAACAAATGAAGCTTGCTTTCTTTTCTTTGCTCCTTTCTCTCCACCTCCAGTTGTAGGTTTTATCCTTTTCCCCTCCCTTTCATCTGATGTCTTCCCCTCCTTTTCTTTCCCACCACTCTTGTCTCTCTCCCCAGGTGTTGAAGCCTCTGGGCGATCACTATATGGAGGATAACATTAGGCTGAGTGTGGTCAACAGTCTCTGCTTGTCTGAGCGAGCCGGTGTCACAGCACGGCAAGTTAGAGTAAATGGGAGACCCACTGTCCACTGCCCACACTAACACTGCCAACTCGCCCGTAGAACCAAAGTTTACAGCTTTACCCTCTGTAATTGGTCCTAGCTGCTCGTCACTTAACTCGGACACCCAATGAGAAGGCGGTATTACGAGCGGTTGGCAGTGTGGAGAAGGATGAGCCCGCCTCCTTTTCTTTGATCAGACTGCTGATTGGATGTCTTGTGAGATGCATCTTCCCCCCTCCAGCCACTGGAAACTGATTATTGTTATAGTGACAGGACATTTTGTGGTAGTTTCATTGAAGCGGGGCCAATTTACAGCTCAGTAGTTTTATTAGTGGTTGTCTGGGACATGCAGCGTTTAGAGGACTATTTAAGCTACAATGTACTCCTTGTCTTCTCTAAGAGCTTTCTCGTTTTCCTTCCTACTTATCTGAGTGAATGGATATCAGTCAATGTAAGAACAACCACTGCTCTGTTTCACTAACACTTGTCATTGGCGTTTTGCGACTACACAGTTACACACCGATCGAGGTATAGCTAGTTGTAGCCTGCCTATTAGTTCAGCGTCACCCTCCCACCTCCCACTACATCTCTCAACCAGCTGCTCTTAAGGTGAATCATTTTGTATATTTCTATTGAAGTATTAGAATTGTTATTCTGTTGCAATTATTCCATCCAGACCATTACCGCCAATGTGTGCTGTTTTGTACAGTTTTAATTTTATTTTTTAACACATCCCTAATGGGGCATGTGTACGAAATATACATATATAAATACATTTTCTATACCTTTTTTGTAGCTGGGAGAACAATGGTTTGGTGGTAGGCCACTGCAGTTTACTGTATTTAAATGAATGCTTTCGTGATTTGTGTATGTCCAATAAATTCTTTTTTATATACATTTGTAAAGTAATCTACATTGAGCACTGCAATTCCACCCCTGCTGGCAACGGATGTTTGTGAACTTAATTTTCTTCTGTTGCAGTTTAAAGTTATTTTCGTTAATTTATTTTTCAAGACGAGATTAAAACAATACTACAGTATATGAAGTAATGCTTGATTGGTTTGTTTGTACAGATGGAGGCCCTTTTTTTGCAAAATAAAATAAAATAGGTGAAGTAGGCCATTTCCTTTGGCGTCAGACCTGCCTAATTATCATTTGAAACCGTTTTTGTTTTAACAGGCAAAATTACACTAAACATCGGACTCCAGCATGATCCGTTCTTGCGATTTGTCGAAATTTCAGATTAGATATCATTTATCAAGCAGTAGTTTAGGATGTAGTGAACTACTTTTTCGAAGAAACTATCAAGTTTGTTTATGCAATGTTTACCCAGCCATTTGTGTCTTCACGACACTTGTAGTTTTGTGCAGAGAAACTCCATTGTATCACAACCGTTGTACGCACAGGAGGCTGGTGGGCTATACTATAGAAGGATGGGCTCATTGTAAGGGCTGGCATGGCATTAAAGGAACTGCATCAAATGTGGTTTCATACTATTCCATTACGGCCATTACAATGTGCCCATCCTCCTATAGCTCCTCCCACCAGCCTCCACTGGTTGCATGTCATTTGTACAATTTAGCTATACGGGGCAAGAATGTTGGGGAAATTGTCTTGAATTGTGGCTTCATGGTGTGAGGAAGTTGATAATCGTCTCTAACTCCTCTAGTTCCACAATGAGACAGGGTGCAGGACAGGCAGCAGGCTGTTAGTCACCCTGCCATGTTAGTGGAGTCTGCCACTAGCACAGTCAGTGTAGTCAGCTCCGCTATCCCTATTGAGACTGTCTGTGCCTCGATGTAGGTTGGGCAAAACTAAACATGGCGGCGTTCGCCTTAGCAATCTCACTGGAATAAAGACCTCCTCCATTCCTGTCATTATTGAAAGAGCTTGTGATATCTCACATCTCAAAATAGGGCTACTTAATGTTAGATCCCTCACTTCCAAGGCAGCTATAGTCAATGAACTAATCACTGATCATAACCTTGATGTGATTGGCCTGACTGAAACATGGCTCAAGCCTGATGAATTGATTGTGTTAAATGAGGCCTCTCCTGGTTACACTAGTGACCATATCCTGCGAAAGCAGATGTTTGAATTCCTATCGGAATTTGTAGTCATGGCAGATAATATTCCCATTTTTGGTGACTTCCATATTCACATGGGGAAGTCCACAGACCTACTCCAAAAGGCTTTCAGAGCCATCATCGACTCTGGGTTTTGTCCAACATGCCTCCGGACCTACCCATTGCCACAGTGATTCCCTGGATTTAGTTTTGTCCTTTGGATCTAAATGTTTTTCCTCAATAATCCTGGACTATCGGACCACAATTTTATTATGTTTGCAATCGCAACAAATAATCTGCTCCGACCCCAACCAAAGATTATCCAAAGCAGCGCTATAAATTCTGACAACCAAAGATTCCTAGATGTCCTTCCAAACTCCCTCCATCTACCCATGGATGTCAGATTACAAAAATCGGTTAACCACCTGAGGATCTAAATTTAACCTTGCGTAATACCCTAGATGCAATTGCATCCCTAAAAACAAACATTTGTCACAAGAAATGAGCTCCCTGGTATACAGAAAATACTCGAGCCCGGAAGCAAGCTTCCAGGAAATTGGAACGGAAATGGTGCTCCACCAAACTGGGAGTCTTCCGACTAGCTTGGAAAGGCAGTACCGTGCCATATCGAAGAACCCTCACTGCTGCTCGATCAGCCTATTTTTTTTTTTACCTAATTGAGGATAAGAACAATCCAAAATGTATTTTTGATACTGTCGCAAAGCTAACAAAAAAGTAGCATTCTCCAAGATATGATGGCCTTCATTTCAGCAGTGATGAATTCATAAACTTCTTTGACGAAAGGATCATGATCATTAGAAAGCGAATTACGGACTCATATTTGAATCTGCTTATTTCTACAAGCTCAGGTGTCCTAAGTCTGCACAGAACTGCCAGGACCTCTAATTCTCCCTCTCCTCCTAGAGGACCTGAGCCCTAGGACCATGCCTCAGGACTAATTGGCCTGATGACTCCTGGCTGCCCACAGTCCACCGGTTGGTGCTGCAGCGCCAGTTTGAACTGTTTTGCCTGCGGCTATGAAACCCTGGCCTGCTCACCAGGCGTGCTACCTTGTCCCGGACCTGCTGTTTTTGACTCTCTCTCTCTCCCGCACTTGCTGTCTTGACCTCTGAATGATCAGCTATGAAAAGCCAACAGACATTTACGTCTGGCACCCTCTACAACCACTGTGATTATTACTTGACCCTGCTGGTCATCTATGAACGTTTGAACATCTTGAATAACAGTCAGGCTTTAATTGCCATGTACTCTTAATTGCTGTTTGGGGGTTTAGGCTGGGTTTCTGTGACATCTGCTGATGTAAAAAGGGCTTTATAAATAAATATATTTGAATTGACTTCTCCAAGATTCATGTTTGATCCATCATAGTCATTTGGAGAATGTTTATGTGTAATCTCAGCTGACACTTGAGTCTTGGATATACATTTGCTTCCAAATATATTGGCACCCCTATACCTTCTTAAATAATCCCCTATTTCTTCTAAAATAAGTTGAAATTTAAAATAAAAAACATTCTCCACTCCTTGCTATTGAACTTTCAACATGGCAGAACGTTTTGTTTTGTAAACTTAAGTTTAGAATATGGATTGAGAAAATAAAGATATACCAAGATAACTGTCAACAAATGTTTCTTGTAACCTTGCTGCACCTTTCTACTGGCAATTTGGCCCACTCTTCAGGAGAAAACTGCTCTAATTCTTCAATGTTTGAGGGCTGCCCTCCACCAACTGCTGTTTTCAGCTTTCACCATAGATAATGGATGTGATTCAGGCCTGGACTCTTCACTGGCCCCTCCAGAACAGTCCAGTGTTTCTTCAACCATTCCAGGTTGCTTTTGATCGCTTGTTTGGGATTGTAATCCCTCTGGAAGATCCACAACCTTCAAACAGAGACAGTGTCGTTTACTGGCCCAACTCGCTTAACAGCTAGGCTACCTGCTACCTCTAATGCAATGGTGAATGTGTAATACAACTCTGCTCACCTTTAACGTATCACTTCAATAGCTACCTTCAAGACTGTCTGGAACCTGAATGATTCCACAATCATCCTTGGCCTAGGTCAAGTACTTTTTATCCCACAAGGGGAGTACGCCCTCTCCTGGTGAGGAATAATAAGCCATTTCTATCACCTACCTACAGTGCATTAGGAAAGTATTCAGCTCCCTTCCCTTTTCCCACATTTTGTTACGTTACAGCCTTACTCTAAAATTGACTAAATATGTTTTCCCTTATCAATCTATATACAATACCCTATAATGACAAAGCGAAAACAGGTTCTTAGCAAATGTTTATTTACATAAGTATTCAGACCCTTTGTTATGAGACTCAAAATTGATCTCAGGTGCATCATGTTTCCATTGATTATCCTTGATGTTTCTATTAACTTGATTGAAGTACACCTCTGGTAAATTGGACATGATTTGGAAAGGCACACCTGTTTATATAAGGTCCCACAGTTGATAGTGCATGTCGGAGCAAAAACCAAGCCATGAGGTCGAAGGAATTGTCCGTACAGCTCCGAGACAGGATTGTGTCGAGGCACAGATCTGGGGAAGGGTACCAAAAAATGTCTGCAGCATTGAAGGTCACCAAGAACAGAGTGGCCTCCATCATTCTTAAATGGAAGAAGTTTGGAACCACCAAGACTCTTTCTAGAGCTGGCCGCCCAGCCAAACTGGGTAATCGTGGGAGAAGAGCCTTGGTCAGGGAGGTGACTAAGAACACAATGGTCATTCTAACGATGCTTCAGAGTTTCTTTGTGGAGATGGTAGAACCTTCCAGAAGGACAACCATCTCTGCAGCACTCCCCCAATCAGGCTTTTATGGTAGTGGCCAGACGGAAGCCACTCCTCAGTAAAAGGCACATGACAGCCCGCTTTGTGTTTGCCAAAAGGCACCTCAAGGACAGACCATGAGAAAAAAAAGATTATCTGGTCTGATGAAACCAAAATTGAACTCTTTGGGCCTGACTGCCAAGCGTCACGTCTGGAGGAAACCTGGCACCATCCCTGCGGTGAAGCATGGTGGGGGTAGCTGCCAAAGGTGCTTGTAGGGGAAGGGTCCCAAAGACCCTCCCCGTTATTGATTAAGGGGACCTTAAGACTCATATGCTTGGTACAGGCCTTATAATAGCAGGTCTCACTATTATACTGTTGCGATGTGTCTGAACTCTGCCACTATACTTTGCACAAGCTATCTATATTAGTTATTGCGGTTACGGCCTAGCTGTTGCAAGAATGTGCCTGCAGGCTAGGTGAGAGACAGACCAGAACTAGGTAAAGAGATGAGAAGTAAACACTGTCTAGGTTGGCCACTTTGATCTCGTGCGACAGTGGAAAATGCTGATGATACTTAGAATTTAGAGGAGCTACTGTTCTAGGTATCTGCATTAAGATAACCTCAACTCATTGGAGTGATAACAGGTATATAATCAGATGCGCCCTTTGCTTGGTCGCAGAACTTACTCTGAGACATACATGCTGTGTTTCCATTGTTAACTTTTGTCTGCAATTGCATTAATAAAGGTTTGATTGATTTACTTAAAGAAGATATTGTCTGACTGCTGATTTCACCAATAAGGAACCTACCCCGACATGCTTCAACATAAGAATTGGGAAATTTGCTGCCAAAGGTGCTTCAACAAAGTACTGAGCAATGGGTCTGAATACTTATGTAAATGTGACATTTCAGTTCTTTATTTTGAATACATTTGCAACCATTTAAAAAAAAAAAAAAAAAAATTTTTTTTGCTTTGTCATTATGGGGTATTGTGTGTAGATTGTTGTGGGGAAAAAACGATTGTGCTGGGGACAATAAAAGGCAACTCTAAAATGGGGTTGTCAAACAACACAATGCCATAGATATCTCAAGTTTTTAGGGAGCGTGCAATTAGCATGTTGATTGCAGGAATGTCCACCAGAGCTGTTGCCAGATAATGTTATGTTAATTTCTCTACCATAAGCCACCTCCACATCGTTTTAGAGAATTTGGCAGTACGTTCAACCGGCCTCACAACTGCGGACCACGTGTAACCACGCCAGTCCAGGACCTCCACATCTAGCTTCTTCACCTGCGCGATCATCTGAGACCAGCCACACGGACAGCTGATGAAACTGTGGGTTTGCACAACCAAACAATTTCTGCACAAACTGTCAGAAACCGTCTCAGGGAAGCTCATCTGCGTGCTATCCAGGGTCTTTGCCCACTGGCCCTGACTTCAGTGGGCAAATGCTCATCTTCGATGGTCACTGGCATGCTAGAGAAGTATGCTCTTCGCGGCTGAATCCCGTTTTCAACTGTACCAGCTGGTGTCGTGTGGGTGAGCAGTTTGCTGATGTCAATGTTGTGAACAGAGTGCCCCGTGGTGGCGGTGGGGTTACGGTATGGACAGGCATAAACTACGGACAACGAACACAATTGCATTTTGTCGATGGCAATTTGAATGCACAGAGATACCGTGACGAGATCCTGAGGCCCATTGTCAAGCCATACATCCGCCACTATCACCTCATGTTTCAGCATGATAATGCAGAGCCCCATGTCACAAGATCAGTATACAATTTCTGGAAACTGAACATTTCCCAGTTCTTCCATGGCCTGCATACTCACCCATTGAGGATGTTTGGGATGCTCTGGATTGACGTGTACTACAGCGTGTTCCAGTTCCCGCCAATATCCACTAACTTCGCACAGTGGGACAACATTTCACAGGCCACAATCATCAGCCTGATCAACTCTATGCGAAGGAGATGTCATGCTGCATGAGGCAAATGGTGGTCACACTAACTGGTTTTCTGATCCCTACCTTTTTTTTTAAGGTATCTCAATCAATCAATCAAATGTATTTATATAGCCCTTTTTACATCAGCCGATGTTACAAAGTGCTGTACAGAAACCCAGCCTAAAACCCCAAACAGCAAGCAATGCAGATGTAGAAGCACGGTGGCTAGGAAAAACTCCCTAGAAAGGTCGGAACCTAGGAAGAAACGTAGAGAGGAACCAAGCTCTGAGGGGTGGCCAGTCCTCTTCTGGCTGTGCTGGGTGGAGATTATAACAGAACATGGCTAAGATGTTCAAATGTTCATAGATGACCTGCAGGGTCAAATAATAATAATCACAGTGGTTGTAGAGGGTGCAACAGGTCAGCACATCAGGAGTAAATGTCAGTTGGCTTTTCATTGCCGATCCTTCAGAGTTAGAGACAGCAGGTGCGGTAGAGAGAGTCAAAACAGCAGGTCCGGGACAAGGTAGCACATCCAGTGAACAGGTCTGGGTTCAATAGCCGCAGGCAGAACAGTTGAAACTGGAGCAGCAGCATGACCAGGTGGACTGGGGACAGCAAGGAGTCATCAGGCCAGGTAGTCCTGAGGCATGGTCCTAGGGCTCAGGTCCTCCGAGAGAAGAGAGAGAGAATTTAGAGGGAGCATACTTAAATTCACACAGGACACCAGATAAGACAGGAGAAATACTCCAGATATAACAGACTGACCCTAGCCCCCCGACACAAACTATTGCAGGATAAATACTGGAGGCTGAGACAGGAGGGGTCGGGAGACACTGTGGCCCTGTCCGATGATACCACCAGACAGGGCCAAACAGGCAGGATATAACCCCACCCACTTTGCCAAAGCACAGCCCCCACACCACTAGAGGGATATCTTCAACCACCAACCTACTACCCTGAGATAAGGCCGAGTATAGCCCACGAAGATCTCCCCCACGGCACGAACCCGAGGGGGGCCATTTACCTTGTGACCAACAGATACATATCTGTATTCCCAGTCATGTTAAATCCATAGATTAGGGCCTAATACATTTATTTCAATTGACTGATTTCCTTATATGAACTGTAGCTCAGTAAAATCTTTGAAATTGTTGTATGTTGCATTTATATTTTTGTTCAGTGTAGAAAAGAAAATCTAAAACAACTCCATAGCAATACATATTTTTTATTTAGGCTATTGTTAATATGCTTAGGAATGACATTATAGAGTTTTGAGGATATTATTTGGTTTGTAGAAATGATGTCACAACCCAAATATTAGCCACCTCAAGTAAGCTAAGGGTGTGCAACATCCTAAATTGTCAGAAAAAACGAAAATGTTGGTGGAAAATGTTGTTTTATTAAGACAGTACAAATATTTTTTGGGGGGGGGGACATGGGGGACACAAGTGTATTACCACCTGGGCACATCAAACCTAGATGATAATGCAGATCTAGCGCCCACTATCGGCTGCCTAGGCTATCAAGTAAGATTGAGGACTTTGTCAAAATGTAGATGTAATTTCCATATCCCTCAAAATGCTCATAATATAAATTGATGTGGGGATTGTTGCACTCAAATTATTCACCCCACCAAAATTGTTATCCATATGAAACTCATCAATCCTATCCAGAAAGGTCAAATTCATAGAGGCTACTTAACTAGCGTAAAAAGGTTGAATGGAAACCTGGTTATCAAGCCATTTTGAGGACGCTGGAATTATATTTTGGATGAACATGCACCTGCCTACAGGAGACTTTTGAAGTAGCCTAATCAGATAGAAAAGAAATGTGACTGGTTGTGTTGATGCCACATATAAAAGGTAATAAATACATTGAAAAAGTAAAATTATAAATATTTTGGCTATATTGAAGGTTCTAGGCGCGCGAGGAATAGACGTTCGGATTGGAGAAGAGGCAGACCTGTGTTAAGCTTTTCTTGAATAACTGGGCCTGCCGGGAACACGTGGCCACATTGTATATTGGACAACATGGGAGAATGACGATCTGTAACAGACAGAGGATTCAGTATAAGAAGGAAAAATGCAGCCCGACAGGCCTGCTACTGTGCCTTTCTAGACCTTATAAACTGTTGAGCGTAAATCCACAACTGGTCCAAATCGAATGAAACATTCAAATCACAGGGCTTTTGCGTTGTTATTCAAATGACATTTTCACTGCACTATTGTCACTATGAATGGTGGATAGAGGGGAGGATAGACCGTTAGACTGGTAGACTATATTGACCTGTGGTATAAGGGAAGTACCAAAACACCTTGATATAGGGGAGGCGAATGCAAGCAGATGAGGAAATTTGGCTAGGATGGAAGAAATGATATAGTAAAACCTGCAAAAGAGCAAATGTAAACCAGGGGAAAAATGCATTACCCTCCACTATGCCCAATAAAAAAAACACACAACTATCTACAAAGCAAAAACAATGTTTAACAACCCTCCTCTATTTTGGAGCTGGTCACGGTTGCACCTCAGCCACGCTCAAGGTACTAAACAATATCATAACCGCCATCGATAAAAGACAGTACTGTGCAGCCGTCTTCATTGACCTGGCCAAGGCTTTCGACTCTGTCAATCACCGTATTCTTATCGGCAGACTCAACAGCCTTGGTTTCTCAAATGACTGCCTCTCCTGGTTCACCAACTACTTCTCAGATAGAGTTCAGTGTGTCAAATTGGAGGGCCTGTTGTCCGGACCTCTGGCAGTCTCTATGGGGATGCCACAGGGTTCAATTCTCTGGCCGACTCTTTTCTCTGTATACATCAATGATGTCGCTCTTGCTGCGGGTGATTCCTTGATCCACCTCTACACAGACAACACCATTCTGTATACATCTGGCCCTTCTCTGGACACTGTGTTAACAAACCTCCAAACGAGCTTCAATGCCATACAACACTCCTTCCGTGGCCTCCAACTGCTCTTAAACACTAGTAAAACTAAATGCATGCTCTTCAACCGATTGCTGCCCGCACCCGCCCGCCCAGCATCACTACTCTGAACGGTTCTGACTTAGAATATGTGGACAACTACAAATACCTAGGTGTCTGGCTAGACTGTAAACTCTCCTTCCAGACTCATATTAAGCATCTCCAATCCAAAATAAAATCTAGATTCGGCTTCCTATTTCGCAACAAAGCCTCCTTCACTCACGCCGCCAAACTTACCCTCGTAAAACTGACTATCCTACCGATCCTCGACTTCGGCGATGTCATCTACAAAATAGCTTCCAATACTCTACTCAGCAAACTGGATGCAGTCTATCACAGTATCATCCATTTTGTTACCAAATCAACAAGCCTCCTTCACTCACGCCGCCAAACTTACCCTCGTAAAACTGACTATCCTACCGATCCTCGACTTTGGCGATGTCATCTACAAAATAGCTTCCAATACTCTACTCAGCAAACTGGATGCAGTCTATCACAGTAACATCCATTTTGTTACCAAATCACCTTATACCACCCACCACTGCAACCTGTATGCTCTAGTCGCCAGACCCACTGGCTCCAGGTCATCTATAAGTCTTTGCTCCGCCTTATCTCAGCTCACTGGTCACCATAACAATACCCACCCGTAGAACGCGCTCCAGAAGGTATATCTCACTGGTCATCCCCAAAGCCAACACCTCATTTGGCCGCCTATCCTTCCAGTTCTCTGCTGCCAATGACTGGAACAAATTGCAAAAATCGCTGAAGTTGGAGACTTATATCTCCCTCACAAACTTTAAGCATCAGCTATCTGAGCAGCTTAACGATATCTGCAGCTGTACATTTTTTTGCATTGCACTAAGCCAAGGAAATTAAGTTCACCAAAGTGGTCAAACGTGGCTATCATCTGAACATTGATATTGTCCGGTATGTTATAGTAGATTCGCACCCTCTCTACTCTGACTGTTTACATTTCTGCTCAAATCATATAAACGATTAAAGCTTTCATTGTGTCGCTGATACAGGTACGGCAGAAATCATTATCCATCACTTTGTTCTGCAGAAGACGGAAGAGCGCATCAGTTTCATTGAAAATTCCATCATAGGCCATGAGCAAAAAGCAAACATGGTGGTGGCCTCTAAATGGGTTGGTAAACTAAAAAAAATTCAGCAAAGGCATGTAATAGTCCCACATAGTTGTCCCTGTGCCTGTGTAACGGATGTGAAATGGCTAGCTAGTTAGCGGTGGTCCGCGCCAATAGCGTTTCAATCGCTTTAAGACCCTGAAGTAGTGGTTCCCCGCGGCTTTTGTGGAGTGATGGGTAACGACGCTTCGTGGGTGACTGTCGTTGATGTGTGCAGAGGGTCCCTGGTTCGCGTCGGGGTGAGGGGACGGACGTAAAGTTAAACTGTTACACCTGTTTGATGAGTGCCACACATCACTGCCACGAAATGCCATCTCCCGTTTACCTAGGTAGGCTACCCAAGGTATCATATAGCATTAATTAGCATTAAGTAATTAAATACAATTCACACACTTAAAGAGAACATCGCTGGTCCTCCCTACTGCCTCTGATCTGGCAGACTCACTAAACACAAATGCTTAGTTTGTAAATGATGTCTGCATGTTGTAATGTGACTCTAGCTTAATATAAGCAATTTGAAATTATTTATACTTTTGATACTTAAGTATATTTAATACCAAATAGTTAGACTTTTACTCAAGTAGTATTTACTGGGTGACTTTTACTTGAGTCATTTTCTTTATGTATCTTATGTATCTTTATGTTTACTCAAGCATGAAAATGTGATACTTTTCCCACCACTGCCGCAAATAAAGTGTTGGTCTTCCATCCATTATCACTAGAAAATCCAACTTTGAAAATGGTTTCAGATACAATATGTTACCCATCTTGATCAGCTTAAGCTGATTGATTAAGCAATGAAACGAACGTGACATCCATAGGCAGGAGTGAGCTACATAACAAAAACAATTAAGAGAAGCTCATTTACTGCATTTTTACACAATTTAAAATCTTAAAAATGCTATTTGGAGAACAGAATTTAAAATAATAAAAATAAAATAAATTATCACATTGACTGCTGTAGCTTCATTCACCTCAGTCAATCTACAAACATAGCCTATTAGCTATACAATTAGCCGCTACACGAGGGATCTGTTAGCAGAAGACGTTTGCAGTTTAAAAAGCAAATTTCCTGCAATTCTACATATTTTGCCTTGACTAATATATCTGAGGGAGAGTGATTAACAGAATCAGTGGGGGCCCCCGGAGGTCAGGGGCCCTGGACATGAGCATAGCCACCGGAAATAAAAAATAAAAAAAAGTTTCACGAAGGTAGTGCACTGGGCCTTTACTAGTCCCGTACCAATATAGCCGTGTGTAGCCGTGTGTAGCCCACCAAAATTGAGTGGTGGGAGGTTGAGCAGTACAGAATTATTGAAAATGGAAATGGTTTCTCCAGTCAATATGGTGGCAGGTGGCCTCAAGGTTAAAGTGTTAGGTCCACTAACCAAAAAGTCGCTGGTTTGAATACCTGAGCTGACAAAGATAAAAAAATCTGTAGCAGTGCCCTTCAGCAAAGCATTTTATTTTCATGTTACATTTATTATCAATAGAGCATTCTAACTAAACTCAGCAAAAAAAGAAACGTCCCTTTTTCAGGACCCTGTCTTTCAAAGATAATTCATAAAAATTCAAATAACTTCACAGATCTTTGTTGTAAAGGGTTTAAACACTGTTTCCCATGCTTGTTCAATGAACCATAAACAATTAATTAACAAGCACCTGTGGAATGGTCGTTAAGATACTAACAGCGTACAGACGGTAGGCAACTACGGTCACAGTTATGAAAACTTAGGACACTATAGAGGCCTTTCTACTGACTCTGAAAAACACAAAAAGAAAGATTCCCAGGTTCCCTGCTCATCTGCGTGAATGTGCCTTAGGCATGCTGCAAGGAGGCATGAGGACTTCAGATGTGGCCAGGGAAATAAATTGCAATGTCCGTACTGTGAGACGCCTAAGATACCGCTACAGGGAGACAGGATGGACAGCTGATCAACCTCGCAGTGGCAGACCACGTGTAACAACACCTGCACAGGATCGGTACATCCGAACATCACACCTGCGGGACAGGTACAGGATGGAAACAACTGCCCGAGTTACACCAGGAACGCACAATCCCTCCATCAGTGCTCAGACTGTCCACAATAGGCTGAGAGAAGCTGGACAGGGCTTGTAGGCCTGTTGTAAGGCAGGTCCTCACCAGACATCGCCGGCAACAACGTCGCCTTTGGGCACAAACCCACCGTTGCTGGACCAGACAGGACTGGCAAAAAGTGCTCTTCACTGACGGACGAGTCGCGGTTTTGTCTCACCAGGGGTGATGGTCGAATTCGCGTTTATCGTCGAAGGAATGAGCATTACACCGAGGCCTGTACTCTGGAGCGGGATCGATTTGGAGGTGGAGGGTCAGTCATGGTCTGGGGCGGTGTGTCACAGCATCAACGGACTGAGCTTGTTGTCATTGCAGGCAATCTCAACACTGTGTGTTACAGGGAAGACATCCTCCTCCCTCATGTGGTACCCTTCCTGCAGGCTCATCCTGACATGACCCTCCAGCATGACAATGCCACCAGCCATACTGCTCGTTCTGTGCTTGATTTCTTGCAAGACAGGTATGTCAGTATTCTGCCATGCCCAGCGAAGAGCCCGGATCTCAAACCCATTGAGCACGTCTGGGACCTGTTGGATCAGAGGGTGAGGGCTAGGGCCATTCCCCCCAGAAATGTCTGATAACTTGCAGGTGCCTTGGTTGGTGCAGTCCATGAGGAGATGCACTGCAGTACTTCATGCAGCTGCTGGCCACAGCAGATACTGTTACTTTTGATTTTGACCCCCTTTTTATTCAGGGACACATTATTCCATTTGTTAGTCACATGTGTGTGGAACTTGTTCTGTTTGTGTCTCAGTTGTTGAATCTTATGTTCATATAAATATTTACACGTTAAGTTTGCTGAAAATAAACACAGTTGACGTTTCTTTTTTGCTGAGTTTAGTTTCCCACATTGCATTTTGGCCCAAAACCTAACTTTGGTGAATTTTCCATTTCCGCAAGTATTTGGTCACTACTGAGGTGACACACTGAAATGAGTCCTGAGACAAAATCAGTTAAGAATCACTGCCCTATAATTAAACTTTTCATGCATATTTTCCAGTATCTAGTACAACAGTACTAGACTCAGCTTTACCAACAGTACTAGACTCAGCTTTACCAACTCCATCACCCCAGTCACAGCCACCTCCGCATCACATGCACCCCCATTAGTCATCAAACAACGGATCTGGTAAATAAACTCAAAAATATGAAACCATGGCCATATTTCTATCCAAGGCACTTTATAGAGCAGCGCATTGGACAGTCAATAAAGTGTATTTTAACAGGTAATCAACGCTTGATCTGACATTCACAGTGATCACTGCAAACGCCTGGAAAACTGCATTTAAATTATGCCTTTGTCGGCTGTCCAACGCACTGCTCTATAACGCACATTTGATTGAATCCTGGCATGACCGACAGTTGCACCTGGAGGCCTATGGAAGTCTAACAGAAGATGTGATTGTAAAGTAATTTAACTTAGAAATATATCTCATGATCTTAGTTCATCCGTCATACCCCATCAGAAAACGATGTAATTAAAAACAAATACTATATCCTCAGAACATGGTTAAAACTATACTTTGATAGCATAGCTCTTTCTATGAATTTGAAAGTGGTTACATTTCTCCAGCCCAATCCCTCAACTGTTTATCGAAACATGGTTGGGTTGCCCATTTCGTTACTTTCAAATCCCGGAATGCCCCTTAAAGAAAAAACAGGGAAAAGAAATCAACCGGCATTCAAATGGGAAACAAAGTGTTCTTTATTTACAAAACAACTGGAAGGTTGCAGTAGGCATTTCCCTAAGAATACAATAGTCATCACAAATGTAAAGGCTGTTCCAAAGCTACTATTAAAAACAAAACAAATGAGACAAGAATTCCAACAGTAAATAAAAAGGAGTCCAAAGTGTAATCAAAGCGGTCTCTCCACTTCCGTCACCACCGCCTTAGATCAGGTCAGCCACTGAGGAGAAAATATTTGATGTTAATGACAACCATCTAATGTCAATGCCCATTTTGTAAAAGAACCCCAGTTCTTTATGGCCCTAAAATCTGTAAACCCAGTATATGGTTGAAACAAAACGTACAATTAGTTGCTTGAACAACCAAAACATCAATACTAAACATATCAACATTGTCAATTAAATATTCAGGCAGAAGATTAACAAATGCTAATTTACCGTTCATTGGCATTTCATCGATCTGTGTGGAATAGTACTGCTCAATGTCACGGAGGATACGGATGTCGTCGTTCTTCACAAAGTTGATGGCCACACCCTTGCGGCCGTAACGACCCGATCGGCCAATCCTATGAAGAGAGGAGAGGTTGAGGGACAAAAAACGCCAGTAAATGTTTGCCCTGACAAACCGATTTTTGCTTGATCCGGCTATGCGGGCCAGAAGCTCCTGGAAAGAGATTGGGGAGGTAGAGGATAGATGCGGTAAAGAGGTCAATGGAATGCAGACCATGGTGGGAAGAAGGACGCTGGATTGGCCTAGATTCAACAAATCTGATCTATGCAGATATGTCAAATTTGTTATGATTGATATCTTTTAAACAGGACCACAATGTGGTTATTAAAATCCAATTTGGATATATTTGGCTGTTTTCGCTGCGTAACATTTAGAAGTTGTCCCTTTCCAAGTTTAGAAAACGTGACTGCTAAATGCTAACTTCCGTTTGTATAAGCTGGTAGCATAGCTAGCATACAGAAATCTGTGGTAGTAGTCAGTGTTTTTTAAAACTAATGCAGTTGATTGATGACAAGAACATGTACTTGGGTTGATATTCAAACAAGCATTATACTCAGATTTTTAACCCAACATAGTATGAAATACACAAACTGTCTAAATGTAGGCACATTTCTCTGGGAGGCAATGGGGAGAGTCAGGTGGGAAAAACGCCTTTTTTACTTAATGCCATCTTGGCTGAGCTCCTATGCCAAGCACCGGGAAATGGACTCCAACATCTGAAGAGGTACGGTCTTGTCTTTTCGTTTAGCCAGTTGCTCACAGTTAGCGGGATGGTTTTGAATCCCTACAAGTGGTGCCGTGGAGACCAATTTATTGCATGCGTATATATGACAGCTCGCCGAAACGCAAGCAGTATGAATGCTCTGACTTCTGCAGAATTCGCTTAGCTGTAACCACTGCAGATGTCGGATTGACCATTAAAATGTAATCGGCTTCTAGTGTCCTGAGAGAGTGAACAGAGAAACAGTACAAAACGTACTCGACCTCTGCTACTCTGGACTTTACTGTGGCACTGGAATGGAACCCACAGCTTACACTGAGGACTGAGCCAGGTTACGAACAGTGCCAAAAAGGATGATTTTCCTCGACTTCACTGTTGACCGAATAGCCACATTAAATACTTAATATCGCTTAGTTTCTATAGTTGTTCTCTGAGCTGGGCAGCCAGACGTACCTGTGGATGTACAGCTCTCTGTTGTTGGGCAGGTCGTAGTTGATGATGAGGGACACCTGGGGCACATCCAGACCTCGGGCCCACACATCAGTTGAGATAAGCACTCGGCTATGGGGGAGAGAGAGGAGAGATCCACGTTAGGCCAAACCAAGGTCGTCTTCACTTGGAACCCGAGCGGGCACAAACAAGGAAGGACTATCTGAACTTTGCAAAACGTTTTATTATGGTGTGCACCAATTAAAAACGACCCACGTCAACCCCTGGGAGGTTTAAAAGAACAATGCGTAGACTTGTTACCAGGGAGCGAACAGAGGAACGGTACAAGACGTACCGGACCTCTGCCACTCTCTGGGCTTTACTGTGGCACTGGAATGGAACCCAAAGCTCACACTGAGTACTGAGCCAGGTTACGAACAGTGCAATGAAGAATGTCCGTTTAAGTGTTTAGTCCACTAGTATGCTTTATCTAGTGTGGGAAACTGTCCGGTATTGTATAGGAAAGAAATGCAAATGCTATATCAAGTGGACCAGAAAGAATCCACCCGATACAGTACATTGTCATGTAATAGGATCTAAATGTTCCTCCCGCTAAGAGACTCAACAAACTGTCCAAACAACTAAGCTAACGTCTCTGGCCATCACAAGATGGACACGACTCTAGATTACACAGCTACATGTGCAAATTGTTGGTGATTGCACCCTTTATAAACAGTAAAAAAATAAATGAGTATAAGACCAGCTTCTACTTTATCATAGAAGTATGACACAGTAACTGACACGAGAGCACATTCACTATTGATAAATATTGACCCAGTGGTCATACACCTAAAATGTTAAAAATAAAAATAGAGAAATACACTCAAATCTTCTTGAATAGCCTTCAAAGATTCATTGGGATGCTAAAAACACTATTTCATCATTATTACCTGGCGCCGGACCGGAACTCTTTCATGATGGACTCTCTCTCCTTCTGGGGCATGTCTCCATGCATGGAGGAAACAGTGAAGTTGGCCTCCCTCATCTTCTCAGTCAGCCAGTCAACCTATCGCAAGCAGAGCGAGGACAGATAGAGGCTCAGGCCAAACTCATGACAATGCATTTCAGGAACCCTGCCAAAACATGCTCCCTGAAATGTACAATGTAGGGAATCGGGTGCCATTTAGGACTTGTGTTCCCAGAGAGTGAACAGAGCAACAGTACAAGACGTACTGGACCCCTGCCACACTCTGGGCTTTACTGTGGCACTGGAATGGAACCCAAAGCTCTCACTGGAGGACTGAGCCAGGTTACGAACAGTGCAAACAAAGATTTTCTTGACATTCATCGGTGTGATGGGCAAGATCAATGAGATGTTGAAGAAAGACTGGCATTCTTCATTTGTCAAACAATGTCAAACAAAGCATGTTGGCCCCGGGGAGACGGAAGCGCTGGGACCTCTTAGTTTCATTTCACAGAAATCTATTAAACTAAAATCAGAATAATTACAATGGTGGGCATTTGAAAGAATGTATTTTGTTATGATACACAACCGAAAAACTAAACGTAACACATCTTCACTGCGCTTGACATATTCCACAAACAAACATCTTCGTGTTGGGACATTGACAGTGCTTCTAAATTACCTGCTAAATAGTTGCATTTAAAATGTCAAGTACACATTACTGATTGAATACAAACCTTCAATGGCGTACCTGACCATCCCTATTTCTTACCAGTACATATAGGGAAAGGGAGACCGTACTAACTAGGAGGAAAAACATACATTAACTATCAACAGCTGCCAACAACCCAAGTAGTTTCTCATAGGCACAGATCTAGGGTCAGCTTCCCCTCCCCTAATCTGAACTATTATTGGGAGAAATGCAAAACAAACTGAAAATCAGTGTTTAGGGGCAACTCGGCAATACATGCAACTTGGTTTTAGTTGTGTACAGACCTTCCGCTTGGTGTTGCAGAAGATGACAGCCTGCGTGATGGTGAGGGTGTCATACAGGTCACACAGGGTGTCAAACTTCCACTCCTCCCTCTCTACTGCCACAAAGAACTGCTTGATGCCCTCCAGAGTCAACTCATCACTGGGAGAGGGAAAAGGAAGAGGGGTTAACTAGGTATTGGACCTCTTCTGCTGCTAAAGGAACACAAAGACTTTTTCCAGTGAATGCAGGTCTTCCTATTCCAGTTAACTCCGTTCTTCCCATAGAAATATGTTCTAGGCAGGGTGCAAAGGCCCCAAAAAGAACAGAGGAGAGCAGCATGTAGTTTGCCATGACAGGGGGTTTTGGTTCATGTTCCCAGAGAGTGAACAGAGAAACAGTACAAGACGTACGAGACCCCTGCTACTCTCTGGGCTTTACTGTGGCACTGGAATGGAACACACAGCTCACACTGAGGACTGAGCCAGGTTACGAACAGTGCCAAAAATAAAGATTTACTTGACTCGCCTATATAATAGTCAGAAATACTTATATATAAGATAGAATATTTCGTCCTTCTCTTCTGAAAGGTCCCACAGGAAAGGTGGAGGGCCTTTTTGATTTAAGCATGGCTGATTCTCTGATGACTATATGAGGGTTTGTATTCAGACTAAGTACATGTATTCAGACTAACTCCAGGAACAAGGTAGCCTGGTTGAACCAGCCTGGTCATCATTCTCAAAACAGCGACCAGGCTGGTTCCACTAGGCTAGAAACCAGGGTGGTACTTCCTAATATATACAGCCGAGTAACGCTTGACTCACCGTTTGACCAGGATGCGGATGGGGTCGGTCATGAACTTGTTGGTCATCTCCAGGATCTCGTGGGGTAGCGTGGCGCTGATCAGACACACCTGGGTGGCGGGGGGCAGGTACCGGTACACGTCGTAGATCTGCTCTTTGAAACCTGCCGGACGGTTAAAGGAAAGCTATTCAGTATCCCCCTTCATTTTATACTAGACTTCCAGGGAAAAGTCACGCAGACCGTCAAAACGACTTTCCTGTTGAAAAGTGTCTGAGCCCAAGTGTCCCTGCCTGCCGTGGGATGCAGACAGGTAGGTATAGTAGGAAACTTGTTGATGTGTGCAGGGGGAACGACAAAGCGGCACTGTAACTTATCCTGCTTTACCATGAGACCTCGTTGTTGTTGTTTAGGAGAGACCAGAAACACAAACAACTGGCAGATGTCATCTCAGTAATGCACAATAGCGTGTCTGGCTTACCCTTGTTGAGCATTTCGTCTGCTTCGTCCAGCACCAGCATCTTGATGGCACGCGTCCTCAAACTCCTCCTGCGGATCATATCTAAAGAACAGAGAGAGAGAGAGAGAGCAGTGCTTGCATTAGTCCGCCTGCTGTGGGAAAATGGAGGCTACTCAACTCACACACAACCCTTGCGGTGACTACAGTGAGCCTAATTCATGATTGTCTACTCATGCATATTTTCTAGTTACCTTTGAAATGAAATGTCCTGGTCTCAGGTAAATCATGATTTTTATTTAGATCAGGAGACTATAGTGGGACCTTAAGTCATTGATTTACCATCCTTCTTTCCCCTGTGTGTTACACGGGGCGTCATGTTACCAGAGAGTGAACAGAGCAACGGTACAAAACGTACTGGACCTCTGCCACTCTCTGGGCTTTACTGTGGCACTGGAATGGAACCCAAAGCTCACACTGAGGACTGAGCCAGGTTACGAACAGTGCAAAAAGGATGATTTTCTTGACTTTTACTTTTTGGGCGGCAGGTATCCAGTGGTTAGAGTGTTAGGCCAGTAACCGAAAGGTTGAATTCCAAAGCTGACAGGGGAAAAATCTGTCCTTCTGCCCCTGAACAAGGCAGTTAACCCACTGTTCCCCGGTAGGCCGTCATTGTAAATAAGAATTTGTTCTTGACTGACTTGCCTAGTTTAATAAATACAAATATATATACTGTTGTCCTGAGTATGCAGAGTATGCTCATTACATAAGGTACAAAAAGTTTCAAAGAAGGCAGATCCAGACTGAACCCACAAAGTGAAACAATGTTGAAACAGCGAAATTCAGTTTTGATCCTGTGACAGAATTCTGAGAGATATTGAAATGTCTAGTCTGCTTAGCTGGGCAGACAGACATTTATACTTGCGGATGGGAGATAGACACTAGAAGGTTAGGGTTCAGGGAACTCACCAAACACTCTCCCAGGGGTCCCTGCTACTACGTGCTGGCCATAGTCCAGTTTACGGATGTCCTCACCCACGTTTGTCCCTCCGATGCAGGAATGACACTGGACGTTCATGTAGTCACCGAGGGCCAGGAGCACCTGGGGGGGGGGGGGGGTTAACATCTGAATATTAGGAGATAATGGCTGCGTCCAAATTTTCAACCAGTGTGCACTTGCACACTCCGTCATGGATTTAACAATGGTGGAAACTCCCTCCAGCCAAGGCTTTCACCAATCCAAATCCTTTGCCAGTGTTCTGATCTGGGCAGCATTCAGTCGGCATAGAACAGGAGAAAACGTTTTGGAAACTGAGGGAAACCGGGAGGTACTATCTGAACATATCAAATAAACACTTGTTCCCATTTTCCATTGCACAGCGTTTTGAAGTATTTGCTACAGTGTTTCCAAATGAACAGGACCCCGAACCTGTTCAATGGAAACACTTTGTTTTAAGACATTTTGCTACTGTGTGCCCTACTGAACACGACCCTTATCGTCCAAAGCAGTTTTTCCCCAGTCCATCAGAAGACACTTGATATTCAATCACATACCTTCTGTATCTGTCCAGCCAACTCTCTGGTGGGAGCCAGGATCAGTGCTTGGGTTTCACGCACCTTTTACAAAAACAAAAAATTATCACATTTTGCTCACGCTGTCCAAACTCCACATATTCAGAGTGCGAGAAAACTTTACAACACAACGTGTTGTTGGATGATCCATAACTGCTATGTGATGATAACGGCACAGCAGTACCTACAACAGGGCTTGAATTCATGTTGCATCGCAGAGTAAGAGTGCTGATCTAGGATCTCATCATATAAAATTATTCATTATGATCCAAAAGGAAAAACTGATACTAGATCAACACTCCTACTCTGAGACGCCCTAGTCTGCACATACCAACAACCTTACTCAAATACCTGAATGTCAAGACACTGCAGCACTGATACGCAAAACGTGGCAGTCTTTCCTGTTCCTGACTGAGACCTGAAAGAAAAAAAAGAAGAGTGTTGCAGAACAGAGAAAGATGGTATTCAACAGCCACTATAAAACATTTGAACAAGGGCCCAAAAGACAATGTTTTGTAACAGAATCCGACTAATGAATACACCCCTGGTGAATAGCCAAAGTTCCAAACAGCATAAACATATCTTTGGTCTGTAGCTCTGGACGTTGTGGTTCTCTAGCATAAACAGTCACTACTTACTGTGCAATGACATCTCTACCCTTGATGATCTGTTTAATTGCTCTTTGTTGGATTGCGGAAGGCTTCTCGAAACCTAAGAATAATACATAAAAGGTGGTTAATTATGTAGGCCCATGACACTCTTTCCAGTGAAATATTTCAATAAACATGACATACTATTCATGTAATCCTTTGAGCAACTTGAAAATATAGCTGGTAGTACTGAATATTTTTGCCTGTTGTGCAGACAGTGTTAAATTGTATTAGCACTGGCTAGATCAGATGGCGCTACAAGTAGAGCAAACTGCTCACACACACACAAATATTAAAACAACAAGTGAGGAAAATGCAACATGTACTAAATGGGGTGGAGCATGCCAGTTAGCTAATATCAGCTAACTTTGGTCGCGAGTTAGCTCGGTTTAATGGAGCTAATTAAGAAGCTAACGTTAGCATGGTAGTTGGCTAACTAAAGAAAAACAAATACAACATTCTGGCTTTTTTCCCCATGACAATACTCGTAGTATGCGTCTGTTCTGGGTGTGCAACTGAGTCATGAAGCACAGAAAATGTGTCCAAATAACGTACTTGGGTAGTTGCCTATATGGGCCCACTGTACCAAACAAAACCTCGGACCTACCGTATGCGTAGATCCCACGGAGGAGATCCTCTCGTAGGCCCATTGTGTCGAAGGTAGGCGTAACATCGACCTCCTCGCTGGTCTCAAACTCGATCTTGGTCATGTCTTCCTCCTTCAATAGACGCCTCGTGCGCGGTACGGTGGCTACTTCCATGACTTTTGTGAGCGTTTTCACAAAATAAGAAGGAAATCGACAACTTCACAAACTCGAGTTCTGCTGCGGGAAGTAGAAAAAAGACCGCCGCATGCGTCGCTTTAGTGACGCCGTAAGCAAGAGACAATAATTTGCATGACCAGTAAAGATGTACCAAAGATTTTTTAGAAGTAAATCAAGATAGACCACAACTTGTCGTTTCCAATGGAAACAAATGAGTCAGAGTGGGCAGAACAAACAAGGAGATGGGCAGAGCCAAGCACGCGCTAGTTATATCCTATAGGCGAGTTCTAGTATTTATTTGCATTTTCCGTTACGGAAGACCTACTCTGTGAAGTGCCGGTGTGCAATAACTCAATTCTCCTCTGCACTCCTTCTAAACAGCACGATTTTTAAAAACGTGTGAAAAGGGTAGTCTACAAAACTTTGTCCATTCTGTTCATAACATATTCTAGTTTGCGAACAGAAAACTGTATTGAGATCAAATGTTTAATCGATGAGAAAATGTGCAGAATGTCGGCCAAAATACATCCCCTCCCATATTGAGTGGAAATGCCAACCGGATGCTTCACATTTATACATCCAGTGAAATATCTGTCTCATTGTTCTATGCAGAAATCGCTCCGCCATTTCCTGGTTGCGAACTAGGAATATATGCGGCATTCCCGTACTAGTCGGGACAAGAAAACTCGGAACATTTTTGACTTGCTAACTGGTTGAACACAGCACGTGTATAACTGCACCCAGTTAGCAAATCAGAAAAGTCAGAGTTTCATAGTTCTGACTTCCTAGTTCAAACTAGCACAGGAACGTGGCAATACTGAGAAGAACATGTCAGATGCTGGCTTAGCCCGGAAGTAAAGCCGCACTAGGAGCCAAATTTGAAATGGAATAGATTGAATACATGGAACACGTTGGAAAAAATCGCATTAAAACACGGTTAAAAATTTCGTAAGATCTGTCATCACCATTCATGTAATACCTTAAATATATACATCAGACGGTATTGGGGAGCAATTTCATAGTTTTTTCACGGTTACATTTCCAATTTCAATCATATAGCAACCCTATGCTTTGAATGACTTTTATGGGTAGAGCAGACCATTCGATACGCGCTTAATTTACATATTTATACACCCAAAATTCTAATTTCATCCCTTACATGTATGTGTATTGGAGTTCCAATCCAAACACCCTCCATTTTATCTTGGTTCAATTTAGCTCCAACGACCTCTTTGTATAAATTAAAATGATTGTTTCATTTATTCAACTCGTCTTGATTTCTGATTATGACAGACACATGATGGGCATAAGCAAGTGCGGCAATGGTCTGTCTAGAGCTGGTGATAGTACCTTGAATACTTAGATCTTCTTTAATTCGCTTTAGGAGAGGGCTAATAGCTATTACATCCAAGGCTGTGCTAAGTGGGCAACCCTGCTTCACCCCCCTTTCAATTTCAAAAGGTTCGGTCAAGAAACCATTTACATTAACTTGGACAGTAGATCGGCATACAGTAACTTAATCATATCAATTAATGGACTTGGGAACCCATAACATTTCATTATAAACCGTCAATGTTCACATGAAACATCATTAAAAGCATTTTTCTCAACAAGACACAAAATGTAGAAATCAAATTCAGATGTGGATGTAGTAATATCTTTCACCATACAGATGTTGTCCCACATGAAACGCCCTTTGCTCTTTTTCTATTATGGTATTAAGAACCCCATTAAGTCTGTTCATTATTATTTTCGCTAAGATCTTAATAGTCTAAATGTATTAATGACAGCCAATGGCATGTATTCACGGATGCAAAGGGAAGCCAGGCTTCCAAAAAAAAAAATGTGTCCAAAAAAACAAATCAATGTATCCTTCGTCTCTCTGTGTTTCATGATTTAGCTTCACACCAATCACATCACATCAAAAGCCAAACATCATAAACAGAAACATTTTGAATTGTTGCATCTCATTCTGTTGTTGTCCTCCGGTGGCAAGATAGCTAGCAATATATATATTTTAATTCCATTCTTTTACTTTTAGATTTGTGTGTATTGTTGTGTATTGTTAGATATCACTGCAGTGTTGGAGCTAGGAACACAAAACATGTGTATGTGACCAATAACATTTGATTTGATGTGATTCTCTATACTGGCCAATGATTATAATTGTGATTCTGATCCAACCATATATTCATACATTGTTCCACTGGCCTGAGAGGATGGAGATTCAATACGTATAGTACCAGTCAAAAGTTTGGACACACCTACTAATAACAGGGTTTTTGTTTTTGTTTTACTATTTTCTACATTGCACAATAATAATGAAGATATCAAAACTATGAAATAACACATATGGAATCATGTAGTAACAAAAAAAGTGTTAAGCAAATCAAAATATATTTTATATTTGAGATTCTTCAAAGTAGCCACCCTTGGCATTCTCTCAACCAGCTTCATAAGGTTGTCACCTGGAATACATTTCAATTAACAGGTGTGCCTTGTTAAGAGTTAATTTGTGCCATTTCTTTCCTTCTTAATGTGTTTAAGCCAATCAATTGTGTTGTGAAAAGGTAGGGGTGGTATACAGAAGATAGTCCTATATGGTAAAATACCAAGTCCATATTATGGCAAGAACAGCTCAAATAAGCAAAGAGAAACGACAGTCCATCATTACTTTTAGACATGAAACTTTTAGACAATACAGAAAATTTCAATTACTTTGAGAGTGGAGTCGCAAAAACCATCAAGCACTATGATTAAACTAGCTCTCATGCGGACCGCCACAGGAAAGGAAGACCCAGAGTTACCTCTGCTGCAGAGGATAAGTTCACTAGAGTTAACTGCACCTCAGATTGCAGCCCAAATAAATGCTTCACAGAGTTCAAGTAACAAACACATCTCAACATCAACTGTTCAGAGGAGACTGCGTGAATCAGACCTTCATGGTCGAATTTCTGCAAAGTAACCACTACTAGGGGCGGCAAGTAGCCTGGTGGGTAGGAGTGTTGAGCCAGTAACCGAAAGGTTGCTGGATCGAACCCCCGAGCTGACAAGGTACAAATCTGATGTTCTGCCCCTGAGCAAGGCAGTTAACCCACTGTTCCCCAGGCGCCGATGACGTGGATGTCGATTAAGGCAGCCCTCTCACCTCTCTGATTCAGAGGGGTTGAGTTAAATGCATAAGATACATTTCAGTTGAATGCATTCAGTTGTACAACTGACTAGGTATCCCTCTTTCCCCTAAAGGACACCAATAATAAGAAGATACTTGCTTGGGCCAAGAAACATGAGCAATGAACATTAGACCGGTGGAAATCTGTGCTTTGGTCTGACGAGTCCAAATGTGAGATTTTTGGTTCCAACCACCATGTCTTTCTGAAGCGCAGATTAGGTGAACGGATGATCTCCGCATGTGTGGTTCCCACCGTGAAGCATGGAAGAGGTGTGCTGGTGCTTTGCTGGTGACACTGTGTGTGATTTATTTAGAATTCAAGGCACACTTAACCAGCATGGCCATCCCATCTGGTTTGCGCTTATTGGGACGATCATTTATTTTTCAACAGGACAAGTACCCAAAACAAAAGGGCTATTTGACCAATGAGAGTGATGAAGTGCTGCATCAGATGACCTGGCCTCGACAATTACCCGACCTCAACCCAATTGAGATGGTTTGGGATCAGTTGGACCGCAGAGTAAAGAAAAAGCAGCCAACAAGTGCTCAGCATATGTGGTAACTCCTTCAAGACTGTTGGAAAAGCATTCCTCATGACGCTGGTTGAGAGAATGTCAAGAGTGTGCAAAGCTGTCATCAAGGCAAAGGCTGGCTACTTTGAAGAATATAACATATTTTGATTTGTTTAACAATTTTTTGGTTACTACATGATTCCATGTGTTATTTCATAGTTTATGTCTTCACTATTAGTCTACAATATAGTAAATAGTAAAAAAAAAAACTTGAATGAGTAGGTGTGTCCAAACTTTTGACTGGTACTGTAGCTAGATGTTAACTAGCTTGCTCGTCATTGCACATTAAATAAAATTAGACTAGCGAGCAAGCATTTTAGCCAGGTAGTTTAGGACGAGGATGGCATTGGCGTTTCTCTACAAGTAGGGTGAGTCAACATGTTTTTCTACTTAGGCATGCATGCATGCACGCACACACACACACACACACACACACACACACAGAACATGGACAGCCACATAATATTTAGCTTACGTTGATTGGACTAAATTGTTTTTGGTATATTTTAGTTGTCACTGTATTAGACTAAGCATAAGCGATTTGATAATGTTGAAATGGTACTGGATTAGTTGTTTAGTAGTCCGAACATGTGGGAAACATTGACTTGATTGACCATGCTGTCGGTCATATTACTGTGTTACATGCAATATGCGTTGTGGAATCCTCCAAATAGATGTTTCTCTCAGGCTTTATGATGAAACGTTCAATTTATTTTGCCACTGTCTTCTTATTGTTTCTGGTTTATGCCTTGATCACACCTACAGTATTTTTTTGCGTTTTGGTAAACAATATCAACTGGATGTGCAACATAAGTTCAACATTCACCTTCTGCTACCATTTCTGTCAAGCTGAATAAACCCAACCTATGCACCACACAGAAAGCACTGAAACGGCCTCTGCAAGGCAATGCTGCAAGGCAAACGCAGCGTTCCAATGGAAATTAATGTACTTAAAGTGTACAAATTATTTATTTAACTAGGCAAGTCCGTTAAGAACACATTCTTAATTACAATGACGGCCTACACCGGCCAAAGCCTAACCAGGACGACGCTGGGCCAATTGTGCACTGCCCTATGGGACTCCAGATCACGGCCGGTTGTGATACAGCCTGGAATCGAACCGGGGTCTGTAGTGCCTTAGACCGCTGCGCCACTCGGGAGCCCATATTATGGTCATTCTTTTTCAGTTTGTTTCATACAGGAAGCGGGGAAATATTGGTGACCAACTACAAACATTTTTATTCATACATTTAAATTGAAGAATAGATATTTGACATGGGTGACAATGGTTAACAGTCAAAAATCATCTCAGAAGATGTTCAAGTGGTAGAGAATGTGGGCATAAAGCTGTGTCTTTGTTCAGGCAAGCCAAGTGATAGAAAGTGGTGCTTGCCCTTCTAGGATTCGCACAAAAGTAAATTAACATTATTACCTATTAAAACAGTTTGATGTTGTTGCTTTTCCCTCATGAAGGCAATGGTTGAGCCCAAGAGAACCACACCGATAAATACTGGCTTGATGATTTCCTCTTTAAAAACCACACTTGTGCAGTTCTACTAAACACCCAACATGCAGAGCAGATTTCTAAATTATGGGCTAAACAGGTTTTGATATGATAGTTTTTCTTCCATTTGGTGCCTAAGGAACACAACCCAGATAGACATTCCAGGATTTTGAAGATTTAACTAAAACAATCTAGACTGGCATAGGGTATGATACTGTAAGTAGGTACTAAGACAATGTCCTTCAATATTGAAATCGTAACCAGCATCCTGAAAACACCCCCTTACAATTGGGGTAATAGTTCAGTAGTTGATGGGAAATACAGTACTATCTATGCAGCAACACAGCAAATGCTGTAGATTTACACAGAGAAGAGAATGAGGAAAAAGTGCCTGCGTCAGTCAATCCAGATTAACCTTGTGATGTTCTAAAGTAATTCTTTAACCTACAGAATGGTAGGGCATTACCTAAACCAGTGGTGGTACCCTGCCAGTGTACAAGGGCAAGTCAGTGTATCGGCCCACTCTAGCATAGCACAGTCGAGCTACATGGCAGAGTCAGTGCAGAGTCATAGATGTACAAATATGTGAATCTGACATAAGCTTGATTTTGAAAGGTAATGCTTTGTTTCTGTGTGTATCTGAGCGTAATATATACAGTTGAAGTCGGAAGTTTACATACACTTAGGTTGGAGTCCTAAAACCTAATTTTTCAACCACTCCACAAATGTCTTGTTAACAAACTATAGTTTTGGCAAGTCGGTTAGGACATCCACTTTGTGCATGACACAAGTAATATTTCCAACAATTGCTTACAGACAGATTATTTCACTGTATCACAATTCCAGTGGGTCAGAAGTTTACATACACTAAGTTGACTGTGCCTTTAAACAGCTTGAAAAATCCAGAAAATTATGTCATGGCTTTAGAAGCTTCTGATAGGTTAATTGGCATAATTTGAGTCAATTGGAGGTGTACCTGTGGATGTATTTCAAGGCCTACCTTCAAACTCAGTGCCTCTTTGCTTGACATCATGGGAAAATAAAAGAAATCAGCCAAGACCTTAGAAAAAGAATTGTAGACCACAAGTCTGGTTCATCCTTGGGAGCAATTTTCAAACGCCTGAAGGTACCACATTCATCTGTACAAACAATAGTATGCAGGTATAAATACCATGGGACCACGCAGCTGTCATACCGCTCAGGAAGACACTTGTCTCCTAGAGATTAATGCACTTTGGTGCAAAAAGTGCCAATCAATCCCAGAACAGCAGCAAAGGACCTTGTGAAGATGCTGGAGGAAACAGGTACAAAAGTATCTATATCCATAGTTAAACAAGTTCTATATCAACATAACCTGAAAGGCCGCTCAGCAAGAAAGAAGCCACTGCTCCAAAACCGCCATAAAAATGCCAGACTACGATTTGCAACTGCACATGGGGACAAAGATAATTTTTGGAGAAATGTCCTCTGGTCTGATGATACAAAAATAGAACTGTTTGGCCATAATGACCATCGTTATGTTTGGAGGAAAAAGAGGGAGACTTGCAAGCTGAAGAACACCATCCCAACCGTGAAGCACGGGGGTGGCAGCATCATGTTGTGGCGGTGCTTTGCTGCAAGAGGGACTGGTGCACTTGATAGCATCATGAGGAATGGAAAATTATGTGGATATATTGAAGCAACATCTCAAGACATCAGTCAGGAAGTTAAAGCTTGGTTGAAAATGGGTCTTCCAAATAGACAATGACCCCAAGCATACTTCCAAAGTTGAGGCAAAATGGCTTAAGGACAACAAACTCAAGGTATTGGAGTGGCCATCAAAGCCCTGCCCTCAATTCTATAGAAATTTGTGGGCAGAACTGAAAAAGCGTGTGCGAGCAAGGAGGCCTACACACCTGACTCAGTTACACCAGCTCTGTCAGGAGGAATGGGCCAAAATTCACCCAACTTATTGTGGGAAGCTTGTGGAAGGCTACCCGAAACATTTGACCCAAGTTAAACAATTTAAAGGCAATGCTACCAAATACTAATTTAGTGTATGTAAAATTCTGACCCACTGAGAATGTGATGAAAGAAATAAAAGCTGAAATAAATCTCTGTCTACTATTATTCTGACATTTCACATTCTTAAAATAAAGTGGTGATCCTAACTGACCTAAGACAGGAAATGTTTACTAGGATTAAATGTCAGGAATTGTGAAAAACTGAGTTTAAATGTATTTGGCTAAGGTGTATGTGAACTTCCGACTTCAACTGTATATATTTACTTAACTGTAGCATTATCAGCGAGTAGATACTGGCATCAATCGCACATTTCCCCCCAGAAATGAAATAAAAATATGATTACCCTAATGACAGCAACTGGTATTGTAAAGTTATCATTCATATGCCAAGATAAGAAAAATATAAGTAATCAACATTAGGATGCACAGGGGGCTTAAAAGAGAATACACTCATAAGAAAAACAAAATATCAAAACCTCTTCAGTTCAAATACATACAACCGGTATGTGCACACACTACACGTCTCTGATTGAAATGTGAAGCTGTAGCCCCAGCAATACGTGGATATGTCAAGCCAAGAAACTCTTGGAGAGAAAGAAAAAGACAAATATACAAAGTAAAATGGCGGCACCACACCTCAATTCTCTGTAAAACCATTGTAAGTGTGTGCATATTCTTACAAGGTTTATTTTAAAAAACAAAATGATTGCGGTGAAAAGGCAGTAATAAATAGCAGGTGGCAGTCTGTTGGCAAGGCGTCAGTGATCCCCTGGCGTGTGTGCATTCAAATGTGTGTCTGGGTAAAGCAGTCTATATGTGGGCGGGTCAATCGTCCTTTGAGTGATGGGCGTCCAGGTTGACCACTTGAAGCTCTGTGAGGTTGCTGCTTGACTGCTGACCAATCACCATCTACAGGTCAAAAGGTGAGGGGATTAGGCGACAGTAATGTTGAGGTGACAGTAATGTTGAGGTGACAGTAATAACAGTAGAGTTGTGGTGACAGAGGGACATGGGTGTCATTACCGGGTGGAGCTGCACTGCTGACATAGGGATCTGAACTGTCCCAGGATGTCCTGTGAGGAACACCTGCGATACAGCACCTGGGGGTGAAGAGTCCAATAAATGAATCGTGCATATACGAGCCAGTAGGGCTGGCCGAGATTACGATAGTATCGTCTATTGAGGATGATTGACAGCCATCGTCGACAGCGACAACATCATGACATGACAGACGAGACTAACCTATTTCAACTTGACTGCATGCCACCATGCAGTAAAGAGCAGAGTCAGGTAGCACACAGCAGGGTAGTACATGGGTGACATTCTGAGAAAATTGCCTAAATTCCTATTTGTTATAGCCCATTTCAATAAATGTTATATTTACAGAATGCAAGAGAACAATGTAGACAGAGCTAAGAGTTTCACCGAAGCAGCATAAAATGTCCGGTCAGAATGTCCTCTCTCAAATGTCAGATGATCTGGACCAAAATCCGAACTCTATTTCTATAGGATCGGACACGCTAAAAACTAAATGGGGAGAAAAAAAATTGTTACATATTGCAATATTTTTGGACGACAGTATAGATATTTGACTCCAACTAGCTAGCGCTAACCGGCTCTACCTGCACCTAAACGCCGGTATTTGTTATCCTATAGCTGACTGATCAAAACTTGTTGTTTTCTCATGCGCTCAAGTCTCTCTACAGCTGACATAGACTATACCAAACACTAGGAACACCTTCCTACGTACATTTTTACTACTTTAATACACATTAAGGGAAGGGAATAAGGGAATTTGTCCCAATACTTTTGGTGCCCCAAAACGGAGGGGGTCAATGTACAAAAAGTGCTGTAATTTCTAAAGGGTTCACCCAGCATGGATGAAAATACCCGCAAATTATTATTGACAATCTGCATTTTAACCTCAGTCATTGTATCATTTCAAATCCAAATTCTGGAGTACAGAGCCAAAACAACTAAAAAGTTGTCACTGTACCAATACTTTTGGAGCTCACTGTATATCAGCGCCCCGTTAAGCCAGTTGTGGTGTCTGGACTCTGATTGGCTCACCGGGGTCATGGGACTGCGTATGGGCTGTCTGTGGGAAGGTGTTGAGCACGGTCAGACTGCCGTCGCCCAACGAGGTCGTAGGTGTGGCGTACATGACAGTGTGGGCGCCGGGGTACATCATGTGACCACCCATCGATGAGGGCACCGAGGACGTGACGATGGTGGTGGGGAGGCTCACTGGAGCAGGGAGACAGGACAACACGGGCAATGAGGTGTGCATATCAATATCCTGTAAGGTTCAGTTATACAATTATGAATGGTGACTTCAACATGTAGAACATGTCATAGTGAAAAAGAAAACTGTTCATAAAAAGGCAACTAAGACTAAAAACAGAGCCTGCATATCACTTGTACTGCAAGTACATGACATTTCTTTGACACTTCTCAATGTAACAAATGACCACATACATACCGCAATCAAGCATTTAATACAATTAGTTACCTTTGGTTTTCAGATGGAATACTGTTGTTTGATCTCCCCACCTTAGTGACATTGACATTTCTCGGTTGTAGTACCTTTCACATTTCTATATCCACCCTTCCAGTGGGATCAACATTATCCACATTTATGTTAGCAAAACTATCCTAATCAGTACCTTTGAGTTTGGATAAACTGTTTCACAACCAAATCTCTATTATAGAAGGTGGTCCAGACACCTTTGTGATTTCATGTTTTTGAGAAACACACAAAAGGGAATATAACATTGCGGATAAAGTTTGAATGAGAATTTCATTTGTACAACCTCTAAAGCTGCCGCGGTCATCTCCCTCGTCAAAAGGGGGAGAGTTGGTCATGGGTGCACCTCAGCCACGCTCAAGGTCCTAAACGATATCATAAATCTCCATCGACAAAAGACATTACTATGCAGCCGCATTCATCGACCTGGACAAGGCTTTCGACTCTGTCAATCACCACATTCTTATAGGCAGACTCCACAGCCTTGGTTTCTCAAATGACTGCCTCGCCTGGTTCACCAACTACTTCTCAGATAGAGTTCAGTGTGTCAAATTGGAGGGCCTGTTGTCCAGACCTCTGGCAGTCTATGGGGATGCCACAGGGTTCAATTCTCTGGCCGACTCTTTTCTCTGTATACATCAATGATGTCGCTCTTGCGGCTGGTGATTCTCTGATCCACCTCTACGCAGACGACACCATTCTGTATACTTCTGGCCCATCTTTGGACACTGTGTTAACTAGCCTCCAGACGAGCTTCAATGCCATACAACACTCCTTCCGTGGCCTCCAACTGATCTTAAATGCAAGTAAAACTAAGTGGATGCTCTTCAAACGATTTCTGCCCGCACCCTCCCGCCCGACAAGCATCACTACTCTGGACAGTTCTGACTTAGAATATATGTGGACAACTACAAATACTAGGTGCCTGGTTTAGAGGTCGACCGATTATGATTTTTCAACGCTGATACCGATTATTGGAGGACAAAAAAGCCGATACGGATTAATCAGCCAATTTTTTAAATTTATTTGTAATAATGACAATTACAACAAAACTGAATGAACACTTATTTTAACTTAATATAATATATCAATAAAATCAATTTAGCTTCAAATAAATAATGAAACATGTTCAATTTGGTTTAAATAATGCAAAAACAAAGTGTTGGAGAAGAAAGTAAAAGTGCAATATGTGCCATGTAAGAAAGCGAACGTTTAAGTTACTTGCTCAGGACATGAGAACATATATATATATTTTTTTTTTCACCTTTATTTAACCAGGTAGGCTAGTTGAGAACAAGTGAACTGCACTACCTGAGCCACTTGTGTGGGTTGTAGACTCCGTCTCATGCTACCACTAAAGTGAGAGCACCGCCAGCATTCAAAAGTGACCAAAACATCAGCCAGGAAGCATAGGAACTGAGAAGTGGTCTGTGGTCACCACCTGCAGAATCACTCCTGTTTTGGGGGGTGTCTTGCTAATTGCCTATAATTTCCACCTTTTGTCTATTCCATTTGCACAACAGCATGTGAAATTTATTGTCAATCAGTGTTGCTTCCTAAGTGGACAGTTTGATTTCACAGAAGTGTGATTGACTTGGAGTTACATTGTGTTGTTTAAGTGTTCCCTTTATTTTTTTGAGCAGTGTACTTCTGTGTATTGATTTTAAGAAAGGCATTGATGTTTATGGTTAGGTACATGTTGGAGCAACGACAGTCCTTTTTCGAGAATGCCCACTGCATCGATTATATGCAACGCAGGACACGCTAGATAAACTAGTAATATCATCAACCATGTGTAGTTATAGCTAGTGATTATGATTGATTAAGTTTAATGCTAGCTAGCAACTTACCTTGGCTTCTTACTACATTCACGTAACAGGCGGGCTCCTCGTGAGGCAGGTGGTTAGAGCGTTGGACTAGTTAACCATAAGGTTGCAAGATTGAATCCCTGAGCTGACAAGGTAAAAATCTGTCGTTCTACCCCTGAACAAGGCAGTTAACCCACCGTTCCTAGGCCGTCATTGAAAATAAGAATGTGTTCTTAACTGACTTGCCTAGTTAAATAAAGATTCAATAAAGGTGAAAAATATATATATATATATATATATATATATATATTTAAAAAATCTGCAAAATCGGCTTCCAAAATTAACGATTTCCGATTGTTATGAAAACTTGAAAAATCGGCCCTAATTAAAATCGGCCCTAATTAAAATCGGCCATTCCGATTAATCGGTCGACCTCTAGTCTGGTTAGACTGTAAACTCTCCTTCCACACTCATATTAAGCATCTCCAATCCAAAATAAAATCTAGAATCGGCTTCCTATTTCGCAACAAAGCCTCCTTCACTCATGTTGCCAAACATACTCTCGTAAAACTGACCATCCTACCGATCCTTGACTTTGGCGATGTCATTTACAAAATAGCCTCCAACACTCTACTCAGCAAATTGGATGCAGTCTATCACAGTGCCATCTGTTTTGTCACCAAAGCACCATATATTACCCACCACTGCGACCTGTATGCTCTCGTTGGCTGGCCCTCGCTTTATATTCGTCACCAAACCCACTGGCTCCAGGTCATCTATAAGTTATTAGGTAAAGCCCCACATTATCTCAGCTCACTGGTCACCATAGCAGCACCCACCCGTAGCATGCACTCCAGCAGGTATATTTCACTGGTCATCCCCAAAGCCAATTCCTCCTTTGGCCGCCTTTCTTTCCAGTTCTCTGCTGCCACTGACTGGAACAAATTGCAAATAAATCACTGAAGCTGAAGACATATCTCCCTCACTAACTTTAAGCATCAGTTATCAGAGCAGCTTACAGATCATTGCACCTGTACATAGCCCATCTGTAAATACCCCATCCAACTACCTCATCCCCATATTGTTATCTATTTCATTTAAATAAAAAAAATGATCTTCTCCTTTGCACCCCAGTATCTCTACTTTCACATTCACTTTCTGCACATCTATCACTCCAGTGTTAATTTGCAAAATGGTAATTATTTACATATCATACCATTTCGCCACTACGGCCTATTTATTGCCTTACCTCACTAATCTTTCTCAAAAACATGTGAAACACAAAAAGGTGTTTGGACCCTTCTATAACATACCATTTACATCAAAATAGGGATTTGGTTGTAAAAAAGGAAACTTCTCCTTTAAATAATTTTAATGATGTGTATGAACCCCGGATGACTGACAGGGAGCGCTGTATTGAAGCCACAACGCAGCCATTTTGTTTGCTTTAGAAACGCATTAATTAAAATGTCGACATTCATTTGACAAGTATATTCTATTACAGACACCTTAATGCATACTTTTAAAATTATATTACGTGAACTGAACATTAACATTTAAAAACCTATTCCTCAACGTAATTTTTTTAAAGAGTACTAATGTTACTGTCCACAAAGAAATACTGAAATATGCATAATTTTGACCTTGAAACATTAATGAAATACTGTAGAATTCCATTCATTCCTATGGAGGACTGCTCCTTCTGAGGAGTACCAATGTGGCGGCCGGTGGCTTCAAAACCTCCCGTTGGTCAATACATAGCATCAGCAATCCAGGGTTTATATATATACACACACGTCATTGGTTAATCTTGATTAAAGGTCAGATTTGATTACCAAATCCCAATCCAAATGAGAATCATTTTAGTTCTTCTGTTTTGAAATGCCAAAATCGAACATTTAATCCAATCTGATTGCCGAAATCAGAAAAGTTTTGAAAAATTGGGCCCAATAGCGAAGTTTACTCCATCAAAATCTGTCAAAGATAAGCAGACCGCCTGCCTTCCCGCCATTGGGACTCCCCCCATTGTTAGGGCGGAGACAAGACCATCTCATCATTATATACAGTATCTCTGCCTATGAGAAGGCAAGGACAAGCAATTACCATAATGTTCATACCTGTCCAGTCCTTTCAGAACTATAGGAATGCCTAGTGAGGAAGAGCTAGAGCCTAGAGGTCGATTTCGGATTCACTTGCCACTGAGAAGTAGCACTCAGGTCAGTCTCTCTATTTTCCCCTCTATATGGGGCTACGGCTCTGCTGCACCCGTCATTCCAGACCCTCCTCCTTTGGATTGGGTCCATCAAGGAGCCCATTTCATTATTATATCAACTTGTAAACAGACCACTGCTTGTCGCATTTGAGAGTGGGGTAAATAGCCTACTAGTCATCATATTGCTAGTCATCATATAGCAATTTAACATGAAACTTTTCCCCCCTCTCCTCATAATACTGATAATATTATCGCAGTGCTGTTTCCCACCCTCAAATCACATTGGCATAATAGTAAAAGGGGCTCATAAGCCCCTGTATGATGATGGTTGTTTACCTGTGGAGCTGCTTGTGATGTGGGAGAGGTCACTGTGGCTCACAGAGCTCTGCTGGCTGCTGGGGTGAACCTGAATGGCCTGCAGCTGCTGGCCCATCCCTCCACCTGAGAAAGACGCACACACACCTAGAGTGAGAATATTAATTTTCCATTCAACTATTCTTCTATTTTTGCACACTCATTATAGAGGCCAACTTTGCATGTTACCTCTGCTAGGTACATCACTACAGTTGGGTGGTAAATATGAACGGGTTAGTTATGAGTGTGTACCAGTGAAGTGGTGTGGACCAGTTAAGTGGCTGAGCAAGGGTTAACTGACATACCGAAAAGTAACACAGAATCCCCATCTATACAGCTGTCATATATGCCATTTAACACAAAAATGTGATTTTACAAATTAAGTACTTGGGATATTACTACTGACAATTTTAAAGAATGTGCACAGCTGTTAGCCTACTTTCACTACAGTTCATGAAGATGAACACCATGTGAGATATAAAACTGACACAAGCAATGTTCCATCTAAGCTGCGCGCGTCCGCTGAGAGAAGCACGAGACTCGACTTTCTAGAGTTTTCCCTGTTCGTTAACACTATCATTGTTTCCCTTTACTGTGTTAATTGTGATCGAATCAACACATTAGTCACTTTTAACGCAACATACCGAAACAAAAACTATGCAAGACTTTGTATGCAAAACAAACTAAGAGATTTTGTTGTAGGCAGAATGCACCAGAGTAGGAATCTATCGCATTGACACACGACTCAGCCCATACTCTACACAGACCGGTGCGGCATAACCAATCAGAGCTGCAGTAGGCCTATATTCAAATAGACCATTGCCATACAGTAGATCAATCTGTGCAATTTACTTTGAACTGGACTGTGTTTACAGCATGAGCGACTGAGTAGATGACCTTGTTTTGAGATCAAAGCAAGAGCTGCATGTAGCACCTTTTTGTTCATATCCTTTGCTAGTTAGTGAGTTATTAGCCCAGTTATAGATAATTTATAGTCAGCAATAGGGTAGTGATTGCTTCCTACAAGAGCACAAAACGTTTCTAACATTTCTAAACATATTCTTAAAAGGGGTAGAGTTATATTTTGAGACAGGCTTGAATAAGTTAAGTAGCCAATAGGCAGCATACTTTGTCTGATTCTCTGTAATAATGGTATGGGAATTATAATAATTACATTTTGTAAAGTGCATTATTGCATCAAACACCACAACAAGATTTTCAGTCACCTCGTTGTCTGAAGGACAAGTGGATAAACAGGTTAATGTCAAACCCTGCAGTCTCATGGAATGTAGGCCTACATTGAACACCACCCCTTGGCTGCTACTGTAGGCTGAATGATAGCTGTTCTATCTCTGTGCTAAAAGTTTATGGGATGCATTTTCTCCATTGTTTTTGATGGTAGGCCACTCTGGTAGGCCTACTTTATGCGCAAATAGCCACAGTATCCTACTTGGCCACTGTTAAAACTGTAACTTAAAGTAGCTACAGCCTCAGTGTTCACAGTAACCGTACGCTGTAAGTTTTCACAACGCTCAAGTGCAGAAAAAAAACACAAGTGTGGAACTCCCGCTTTTTTCCATTCGCTAAGACAACTGGTAAAACCCTGGGGGGGGGGGGGGGGGGGGGGGGTATTTTTAACCCTGCTCAAAAAATAACTTGGGGCGTCGGCTTGCATATGTGGACTAAGCCATCTTTTCTATTTCTTGTGATAAGTGGTGCGACACACAATCAGTAACAGCCTTAATGCGCCCCCCCCCCCCCCCACACACACACACACACACACACACACGCACCCTCGTTCAGTAACTAACACTGACCAGTGAACAGACCAAAATATCCTCTCTCCTATATTCCTGTCCCTATCTACACACTGACTGCTACTCCTGCCGCTCCTCGTCCCTAAAATATAGCTACCGTTTACCCTTCCATGACTCTTTATTATCCACCCTTTGTCCCGTCAACAAATGAGGCCTCTCCTGTGACTGCTTGCAAGCAGAGCACCATATTTAAACCTCGTAAGAGTTCATTCAAACCTGCTCTCTCACTGCATTGTAAATGTTAGTTTTTTGTTGCCTTTATCGATATGTAAAGAGATACAGACTAAAGCCCAGGAAGAGACACTGATGCAGGCTCAAACAAACATACAGAGAGAGACAGAGAGAGACAGAGATGCATAGAGAGACAGTGAGGCAAAGACAAACCTAGAAAAGGACGCTAACAGACAGGGGGACATATTGGGAGATACAGTTCTGAACAGCAACAAGAGATAGCTCCAGAGAAATTACTGGGATCCTAGAAGCAAACAAACCGGGCTCAATTTGAAGACACTCGACACAATCTTAGAGTGAGAGATGCATGCAGACAGAGAGCGAGACCCTAAATCCCAAATCAACCCCTTGTTGTAGATCGGAGAAGATCGGATGTGTGTAGCAATAGTGGTAGCTCCATCGTGTCCTCTGATAGGTGAGGCAGAATGGTAAAAAAAATAGCAAAATTGGTTAAGCTGTACACTTCAGGCGGCTGCGGTCGTACAGAGAATAAATGAATCATTAAAGATTATTTATGTTGTGCAGACCATTTCTTTCATTAAAAAGGCAGAATTGGTGCCATATTTCTTGCCAAAAGTGTAGGAGCTAGGGGTTGATTTGTAATTCAGGGAGAGTTGATGCTTGGAAGTATCGTGGCATGGAAACAAAACACGACGCGGCGGGGTGGAGAAGCCCCTGACCTGTGAGCGAGACAGTTGCAGGTAGGCGGAGCAGGGTGGTCTGCTGGCCCTGCTGTGTGTGCCCTGCGGTAGAGGTGGTGATGCTGGTCTGGGCCAAAGGGCCCTGGAGGGCCTGCAGCTGACTGAAAGGAATGGTGTGCGTGCCAGGGGGAAGCGTTGCGCCTAGAGGACGCGCAGAGAAGATTAGCAGTGCACAGGTCTCTCGCAGTGGAACTGGCGCATAGACCAAGAACTCACACACAACACAGTGAGAAAGACGAAGAGAGGGGGAAAACGGACACAGCCACACAAACAAAACAGCCACGGATAACACACCATGACTGACAAAACATACTCAAACACAGTCAGACATAACACAGGCTCACAGACAGAACAAAGCCTCAGACAAAATACAGACAGCTTCACAGAAAAATTAAGCGACAAAAAACACAGCCATACACACAAAACAGACAAACCACATGCACAAACACACACAGCCAAAAAGCCCCAGAGGATTATTTTTATTGGGGTGCAATATTCTCAAAAACAATCATTTAAAAAAAGACAATTCTGAAGCAAGGGAACAATTCAGGTGGGTGAATAGAAGTAAATAAAGTTGGGTGCAACATGGAGGGGGTAAATGATAAGGCAAAGAAAGTGAGAGAAAAAAAAAAAATCTAAAACAGGAGACCCCCCTTCACTCACCGGACATGAGGGTGAACCCTCCGGGTAGCATGACGCTCGTTGACGTGGCCGAGGTCTTCAGCACCGTGCCGTTGGCACTGCTGGTGGCACTGTGAGTATTGATGCCTGCCGAGACCTGCCAGCAGGTGGCAGGGATGCTGTTCTGCAAGTGCATGGCCACGGAGGAGGAGGTGGAGGAGGATGAGGAGGTCGACGTGGGTTGGGTGTTGACACCGGCAGACAGATTGGCCATGGTGAACGTCGGCTTCATCATGTCCTGAGAAATGGAGAAAGCAGGAGAGATATATTTACGATATTGATCTGTAAACAGTGCATTTGGAGAGAGTATTTACTTACGTAGGTTATGATATGTAGATAATTTGATAGCCAAATTTGTACAGATAAGGGGATGTACCAACCAAATGTATGAGTTCTCTCATGCCGAAAAAGATTGCAGATAAATTATGCGCTCTGTCCATCTCAGTCAGCACAGTTGGAGTGTTTTTAGATTTGACAAGTGACTGACACACGTCAAGGATTCCATTGAAGGGCTAAGCTTCAACTTCTGGACACAAGTAGTTTGTGAGCAAGCTGTCATGCTAACTATCTTTATGAAAATCAAGCAAAGCAGATTTGAGTCTGGGGATGGGAGGGGAGAGACAGCAATGATGAGATGAGATTCAATTTCGAACAAACAATGCAAAGCACGTCCACACCTCCTCCATGTTTCACGGTGTGAACCCCACATGCGGAGATCATCCGTTCACCTACACTGCATCTCATCTCACAAAGACAAATCTCAAATTTTGGATTGAGCAGATTTCTTGGCCCAAGAAAGTCTCTTCTTATTGGTGCCATTTAGTAGTGATTTATTCACTGCAATTTGACTACGATGGCCTGATTCACACAGTCTGCTCTGAACAGTTGATGTCGAAATGTTTCTGAACTCTGAGGGACGGCGCACAATTGGCCTAGCGTCGTCCGGGCAAGGGAGGGTTTGGCTGGTAGGGATATCCTTGTCTCATCGCACTAGCGACTCCTGTGGCGGGCCGGGGGCAGTGCACGCTGACCAGGTCGCTAGGTGTACGGTGTTTCCTCCGACACATTGGTGCGGCTGGCTTCCGGGTTGGATGCGCGCTGTGTTAAGAAGCAGCGTGGCTTGGTTGTGTTGTGTTTCGGAGGACGCATGGCTCTCGACCTTCGCCTCTCCCGAGTCCGTATGGGAGTTGCAGCGATGAGACAAGACAGTAACTACTAACAATTGGATACCACGAAATTGGGGAGAAAAAAAGGAAAGAAAACAAGGGTACGATCCTTGAGGTTTTTAAGTAAAAGACGCAAAAAAGAACTTAAGTACAGCAAGCATAGAAATAGCACATATAAAACAGATATACTGCTTCATAGACTTGCTTTCAATGAGAATGACAGATTTATAACACACATTTCTATGTGAATTTGGCCAGGTCGCCCAAATGTGATATATTGCAGCTTTAAGTGAATCAGGTGTTAAATGAGACGAAAAGGAGACTGGAGTGCCACTTTAATAGTCGCCATGTACTTATTCACTGTCAACTGCATTGTTAACGTGTGTCCTGTTTGTAGCGCAGCGGAGAGAAAATGCAGATGTGTACCGCAGTTCTACTAAGATGTGACTGTTTGATTTAGTAATAAACAAAAACCGCAACAAAAGATCATGCAAAGGGGAAACTTCTACAGCAATACTTGGGCAGTAGGCTGGCTACTACTCAACTGCAGGACATGTCAAGTGTGCCGACAGCAATGCTGCCTTCAGCCGCACCTTTGTTCCAGCAGCGCTAAAAATGAACGTTTGAAGCGCTTATGGAAATGTCAAAATAACATTTGTTAGTGGTGATACTCATTTCTATTGAATATACAGTCAGAAACCTAATTAAATGATTCACACACACACAAAAAATATATACAAAAGGAGAAAAAAAAAATCTGTAGAAAACACTATCGAATTGAAGGTACCGCATGTAAAATGAACCTGTATCAAACTCTCAACGATGGGACATTTTAACCATGGCCGTTTTGGGGGCCCACAGGGAGGTACTACCTCAGGGGTGTCAAACTCATTCCACGGAGGGCCGAGTGAATGAGTTTGACACGTGTACTACCCGAATGTGTCCAATTAGAACAAAAATTGTTGCTTTCCTTGTTTGCAAAACGTTTTGCTACGGTGTGCCCTACTGAACACAATCTTGTTGGGGAATGGAGTGTTTGAGTTAGTATGTACTAACATATTTGCAAAAAGAAACCGACTCAACTGACCGCATTAATTATCGTGCATTCTAGTCTAGGGCACTTGGTTTCCTTTTCTTTCTCGAGGACATCTACATTAGCCTGTATTTGTTTTTAATTTTTAAATCCCAGGCCCCCGTCCCCTCAAGAGGCCTTTTGGTAGGCCGCCATTGTAAATAAGAATGTGTTCTTAACCGACTTGCCTAGTTAAATAAAGTAAAAAAATAAAAGCCTATTTGAACAAGTTATCCCTCTGAGCATAAGTCCATTTCCTCCTCCATAAACATTTGCTGAACGAGTCTCTTCCAAAAGAGATGAGGGGACAAAACTAGCAAACAAACAACCCGGGGGCCTCGCGGCTCACCTCCTGTCAGGGAATACCACCACGCAACGAGCTCACTTTACTGAGAGTAAAGCAAACAATGAAAAACTAGGTTACGAGTGTTATGCCCTACTAAGTTTGCATTGGATGGCCTGTTTCTAGTTATGACACTGACTGTGGGCGTCTGTCTGGCTGTGGTCTGATTGATTGAGTCCAGAACCCCAGCCAAGCCCACTTTTGCTCCTGAATAGCGTCCCTGTCCATCTGTATTTCAGTGTTCCTGACAATAGCTTCCTTGCACCAGCGTGCGGATCTACCTCGTCGTCTGTACTGTCTTTCTATCAGTGCTTTGCACAACACCACGACTGAGAGGTGACTAGTCAGACAGACAACCCTTTTAACCTCGTATAAAAAGCAATTTCCTCTCCACAGAGTGAACAGTGAGGATACCTCCCGCCACATCAGCTGTGAGCCGAAGTAGTACCGTGGTTCATCAACAACCAACTGTATTTCAAAGCAAGTCTGGCTCTTGGTTGAGTAAAGAAGCTTAATGAGCTGAAAAATCCCCCGAATCCTAGTCACAAACACTTATAATCTAACACAGAATTAGTTTCCATTTCAAACTAACTGCGCATCATGATGACATGATTTGTTGCCACTCGTCATAAGCTTCTCTGCTCTAAAATGGGGGTCAATGGGCCGGCCATGAATAAAAAAAATATTGATGTGAACTTGTGTAGCTCACGCTATAATTCCAAAGTGAAAGTGTAGGCCTGTGCCTGGTAAATGAAGCCAACTACATGACCATCCGAGGAAGCTACCATTTCTTCCCCTCTGCATTAAACCAGGTGAGAGATGAAACTTTGACCTCAAGTGGACAATAAAGCTCAAAGACTAGCCCAACGAGGGCCTTTTTATTTACTCAAGCAAAAGATTTAGCGTCGGGTAGGTGTACGTCGCTGAACCTCCTCACATAGAGCTCACCACGTTTCCTTGAAAATCACGGTCTCCAACCAACACTGAAAACAGCTGCAGCTTACATGGAATGCAAGCAGCCCTCTGCCAAGAGAGGAACTAGAGGAAACCATCCCATATATGGACAAAGAGGCCAAATCTTATTTTTATCAATCTGCTGTGAAGCATTTCAGATGTGTTTATTTTTCATATGCTCATGAATAACAGTGAAGTCTAAAAGGAGACTTAAGTTAACCCATCGGTCAGCTTCGGTTAAAGGACCCTGTAGTGATGTCAACCGTTTAAGCAATATTATATCCCGTGAGGTTGTACTGTGACTTTGATCCAACAATTTTTGTTGTTGCGTAAATACATTTATTTGGTGGCTACAAAAGGTTTCTCTGGCTGGAAAGTTTGTTCTCCCACACACTTTTTACCAGAAGAAGGTGAAACTACCACTGGCGAGTGCCTTTAATTCTAACACAGTCTGAGATTAAGACAGCCAACCCCCTTTTCAAGGGATGCTGAATGCTACTACAAGTTAAGACCTTCTACACTGGTTCTCTTTCCGGCACTGCATAGTAACCTAGCAAACCTCTTCGGTTCTGAAGCCTGTACCCATTTCCCAACAGGAGAAAGAATGAACAGAGCAACCATACACCTCTTCCACATTATCATTATTATTATTATTATGCACAGTAGGCCAAAGAGTGACATCAACATGTTTGTTGATCTATTAGTTTGAAAATCACCTCCATGCAACTGCTATGCTAAAATCACCACATAAAGACAGCATTAGGCAACTCGATGCGTGGTAACCCAGGTGCTCTGAAGCAGCTATCCGTTGCGTTAATCCCAGGAGACTGTCGAACCACCTCACCTTGATGGGCTCCGCGCAGCCGTCACCCTCCGACACCTGGTAGGTGAGGTCCGTCTCCTCGAAGCCTGTGGCGCTCATGCGCTGGTCGGTGGACGGGTCGTTGCGGGGCGGCGAGTCGGGCGAGTTGAGGCACGTCTGGATGAGCGCCTTGCCCGTCTCACTGGTAATCATGGGCTGGAGCTTGCGCGTGGCAAACGTGTAGACGTGGCCCGTCTCGCTGGCCACCAGGAGGAGGACCTGGGTGCCCGTTAGAGTGGAGAGCTCGTAGGCCTGGGGGAGTGGGAAGAGGGATGAGAGAGCGTCAGGCATTAAATCAAACTTAATGTAGCCCTTTCCACCCACTGTCCCTGTCATCCCGTATACGGGTTGAAAAACGGCAGTTTGTCATTGATAGGTGCCTACATCAGAACGCAGTGGCTGTAGAGTAACATGCTATACATGGTAGAGCTCAGGTTCACCACTTCACAGCGCTGTATGGGTTGACTGACAGCTGTTCTAAACTTGACCATGTGCGCAACAACAAGATGCCCCCCATCCTTCCGGCTAAAGTGGGCTACTTTTGCACATTTGTTGTCCGAGTGAGGGAAATGCTGTAAATCGAGAGGAGTTGATGTGTTCTGAAAGATGAGACGTTGAGGGTTATAATAAATACTGCTTTGATGTGGGCTTCACATTTCCATATTTTAAGACATGTAATTTACAGTATCCAGCTTTATGAGCGCTCTGTTTGATCCACAGTTACAAGGATGATATGCGTTATACCCTGGGTTGTCCTGAACACAATGAGCTTATATGTTTGTTGTATTGTGAAGAAAATTAGACGCGGAAAACGCACTGATTCTATATGCACCAAAACTACAATCTGTTTCTCTGAAGTGCCTTTTGAAAGCCTAACACTGAGATTGCATTTTATAACGTGGCTAGCCATGTTGGCAATAGAATAAGCTTTCAAATTATGCCCACCTGACCCAGATTGCGATATATGAATGTAAACAGCAATTGTTTGACGGTGGGGACACAGAGCAGTGTTCAAAAATAAAAAACTTTAATTGTGCTTGACTCAGTTCCTCAATGGCAAAGCTAGGAGAGCTCAAAAAAAAGCACCTTATAGTTGAAAGTTCTTTCCTTGAGTCAAAAGTGCATTGAAAGTACTTAGGAACTGTACACAGTTGATTTGGATTTGATTTGAGTTTGGAGAGGTGTGTGACCTCTTGGAGACACCAGTTCGACCTCTCACTCAAAACCATTGTAATCGTTTTCTTATCTTGCACCTACTCCAAAATGTAAATTAATATTATTATGTTACTGAATGTGCAGTATCCAAGTATTAGTATATGTCATTATTGACAAATGCTGTGAAAAGTACAATAAATTTAAAATGCACAAAACCAACAGTTTTGTGATTGGGTTTGGATTCAGTCTAGTGTCCTCACCTTTGATCTGAAATAACCAAAATGTAATAATTTCCCCATAATCTCGTGTTCTGGTTCTGCATATGCTTTTTATAGTTCTTCCGTGAGAAACATTTCAATTGGGCCCTATCCACATAGGCCAAATTCCGGGAGTGTAAGGGGCTAAAATGCCTTTGAAACCGCAATACACTCTACAGTAACACAATAAAAAAGAGAGAATGTGATTGTAAGTGCACAAATTAATCATCCATTGATCAATTTTAATGCCAAGATACATGTTAGAAATAGTAGCCAAATTCTCATAAATAAATAAAAGGAACTGCGTAATCAAGAAAAATCCCATCGGACAGACGTTTTTCTGAGTAGACTTCTTTCGTTAACGGCGAACAGCACTTGCACACTGATGTTTCTATGGATATACGGAGGTCATCAGTTGGGCGTCAATAGATATTAACAGGCCCTTGCATGCATATTTATCAATATATTGTAACATTTGTGATAGGCTATACTGCACCTATTGCATTACCCTACAGTTGCAGTGAATAAGTGGTGTAAGACAAAATGGATGAATTACTAAATTGCATTTAGGATATAGGCCTAGAGTTATTGTTCACAGCGTCTCAATGCAAAGTAATTTGAGACCTAATGAAAAGCTGTATATAGAGAGTTCTCATCTATACTCTTCGTTAATCTACCACCTGCCTCTCATTGCACTCCACGAGGAACCTGCCTGTTATGCGAATGCAGTAAGAAGCCAAGGTAAGTTGCTAGCTAGCATTAAACTTATCTTATAAAAAACAATCAATCAATCATAAATCACTAGTTAACTACACATGGTTGATGATATTACTAGTTTATCTAGCGTGTCCTGCGTTGCATATAATCGGCACATATTGCATTTTTACTTTCTTCTCCAACACTTTGTTTTTGCATTATTTTAACCAAATTGAACATATTTCATTATTTATTTGAGGCTAAATTTATTTTATTGATGTATTATATTAAGTTAAAATAAGTGTTCATTCAGTATTGTTGTAATTGTCATTATTACAAATAAATAAATAAAAAATAAAATAAAAATCGGCCGATTAATCGGTATCAGCATTTTTTGGTCCTCCAATAATCGGTGGCGGTATCCGCGTTGAAGAATCATAATCGGTCGACCTCTAGTCCAGATGGCAAACATCGTGGAACATTGCAAATAGAAATGTCATGAATAGAACTAACGGGATTCCTTTCTTAGCATGTCAGAAGGTCATGTTTGTTCTACACAGGCTATTAGTACCACAACCCAGTGCCCTACTTAATGCAGCCTAGACCAAGCTTCCTTCCACCAAGCAGAGCCATTTCTTAAAAGCTTTTAAAAGGATCTCGGTGAGCACAAGCTGTTGTTTATAAGGGGAACACCACAGCCATGCATAACATTGTGCCTGTGTACGCAGCAGGAAGCATGGCTCAGGGCTCCCAGGCACTATAGTAGTAGGAGGGGAGGGGATATTTTTGGCAGCAGCCATTGGCCAGTTAGCTGTGTATGCTATTCAATGAATTCAAGCACTTTATGGTGCTCATAAAACTGGAACGACATCAGATAACAAACAGTGTTAATTAGAAAAGAAGGCTACAAAGACAGGAAGTGGCAAACGATAGGAAGGAGAATATAGAGTTGAAGAGATTGAGCGAGTCAGGCCTAGCTCTCCTGTGTCCTCCACTTTGCAGCAACACTTTCTGTAGGTTGTCATTTGTGCGGACACCCACCCACACACCAACCCTGGGCCGTCAGGTAACCTAGTGGTTAAGAGCGTTGGGCCAATAACTAAAAGGTGGCTGGTTCGAATCCCCGAACCAGCTTGGTGGAAAGATCTGCCGTTCACCCTTGAGCAACACAACTTCTCTCTGGGCGCTGACGACGTCAATTACGGCAGCTGCCTGCACCTCTCTGATTCAGAGGGGTTTGGGATAAATGTGGAAGACACATTTTGGTTGAATGCATTCAGTTGTCCAACTGACTAGGTATACCCTTTCCCACACAGTATATGCACAAGTGGCATTGCAGAGGGGAAGGAACCTTGTGGTTGCCTAGGCACCCACACAGTATGCTCTGTAAGGAGGGGGGGGGGGGGGGGGCGTTGGCAGTGCACCATGGAGGAGCAGTGATAGCTCAAAGATGTGTGGCACATCAAAGTAGCGCCTTACTCTATCTTCCACATCCCAAAGACAACTGCTCCCCGGGCGCAGTGGATATAGATTTAGGCAGCCCCCTGCAACTCCCTGAATCAGAGGAGATGGGTTAAAAGTGGAACACACATTTCAGTTGAATGCATTCAGCTGTGCAACTGACTGACTTAGGTAGCCCCTTTCCTTGCCTGTTTTGTAACAGAGGTTGCCAAACTTTTTTTCTGCCCCTCCCTGCTGCATACAGCACACCTGGGTACAACAATCAGTGAAGTACCCCTGCCCTGAGCGGGATTGTTTAACTCCTGAAGGCCTTTGCAGACTGTACGTCAGAATCGGACTAGCTGTTGTCATATCATCCCGTTACCGGGATTGCAGCCATAAGAAGTTTTAACTGACTTTCCTAGTTAAATAAAGATTTTAAAAATAATCATTGCTTTGTATGGCAACAACACCGCCCTCAATCGCATGGCACTACAGAGGGTAGTGCAGACAGACCAGCACATCACTGGGACAAAGCTCCCTGCCATCCAGGACCTCTATATCAGGTGGTGTGAAAGGAAGGCCCAGGAAAATCGCTAGACTCCAGCCACCAAAGCCAAAGACTTGTCTCCGCATCAAGTCTGACACCAACAGGCTCCTGAACAGCTTCTATCCCCATGGCATAAGACTGCTAAATAGCACTGACACTCCAGCACACACATTTATACTGACTCTACACTAGAGGTCAACCGACTATGATTTTTCAACGCCGATACTGATTATTGGAGGACCAAAAAAAAACACCGATTAAATCGGCTGATATTTATATATACACATTTGTAATAATGACAATAACAACAATACTGAATGAACACTTATTTTAACTTAATATAATACATAAATTAAATAGATGTCTCAAATAAATAATGAAACATGTTCAATTTGGTTTAAATAATGCAAAAACACAGTGTTGGAGAAGAAAGTAAAAGTGCAATATGTGCCATGTAAAAAAGCTAACGTTTAAGTTCCTTGCTCAGAACATGAGAACATATGAAAGCTGGTGGTTGCTCAGAACATGAGAACATATGAAAGCTGGTGGTTCCTTTTAACATGAGTCTTCAATAATCCCAGGTAAGAAGTTTTAGGTTATAATACCTACCTCTATCACTCCAGTATCCCTGCATATTGTAAATATGTTATTGGAACTGACCCTGTATACAGCTTCTTACTTTTGCATGTTTTTGTTCTACCTTGTTATTTTGTAGAGCTTGCAAGAAAGGCATTTCAGTGTACTTGTGCATGTGACATTAAAACTTGACACGTGACCACAGGCCTGAGGAACAAATGCATGCTGCTACTGTAGTCCCATTTGACAGACTTATCAAGGGTGAGGTTATCGGCCTACACATGATGGATGACCCAACCGAAACGCAAATAGTGTCATACCTAACCAAACAGGCCAGATCAAACAATATTGAGCTGCCTTGAAAAGAAAGTGGCTTTGGCAGCAAGTATTTGCATGCTCAGGTTTTTACTGGGCTATAACTTGGGGAGGTGATTGCTGGAATGCATTAAAATGTTCTTCTCATCAGTCTCTATTGATCCTCTGTAGAAGCTGAATTGCTCTACAAAGCTAATCAAGTCCTGGAACTATATAGCAGCTCATGAAAAGTAGCTACTCTGGACAGCCTAATCAAGAACCATTTATGAAAACATTGTGTTATCAATAACATCTATAATAGCGCCATTGAACTCAAATGAGTTCACTGTAAGTTACCACATAAAATAAATATACTTGGCAGATAGACCTCAATCTCTATTGATGGTGTTAAATCAGGTTTCCTGGAAATTACAAAAGGTGTCCCGCAGGGGGTCGATTCTGGGTCCTGTACTTTAATGTTTACATTAACAATAGACTTGCCTGTAAAAATAATTACCTGTACTTGTATGCCGATGATACTGTTGCGTATGCTATTGCCCTCACGGTTGACCAGGCACTATCTGAACCACAGTCTGCCTTTATTGTATTACAGAAAAACGTTGTCAAATTAGTAGTGAATGTAGCTATAAGTAAGTATATGTGGTTTTCTAGAGCGCATTAAAAAAATGTCTGATGATTTAAGCACATGTACTTTGGATGGTGTCCATATTAATCGTGTCCGTGCTTACAAATATCTGGACATCTGGATAGATAAAAGCTGTATTTTAAAAAGCATATTGATGAGTTAGGTGATAAAAATGGGCTTCTATAGAAATAGGTCCTGCCTTTCGCTAAATAGTAGAAGGCAGATTTGGACCGACGACGTCGACTGAACAGACTATGGCGACATCACCTATATGAATGTAGCTGCCACTTCATTAAAGCCGTTAGATGTAGTTTATCATCGTGCTTTATTACGGGCGACAATTTTAGTACTCATCACCGCATTCTCTACCAGAAAGTTGGTTGGCCCTCTGATGTCACGTAGGTTGATACATTGCTATGTTCTCATTTATAAAGCCCTTTTACATGAAGTCCCACTGTACCTAACATCATTACTAAACTTGAGTCATACAAGTTACCACACCCAGTCTCGGGGATGGCTGTCTCTACTGAGTTAACTAAAAGCTGATTTTCCTTTCTTGTACCTTATTTGTTGAACAATCTTCAAAAAGGTGATGTTCTGGTGCTTCTAGCGCAATTCAGAAATCTGATTGAGGACCTTATTACTGATGAATGTGTTTGTTTTTTATGACCGTGTTTTTCTTTCTTCTTGCATGTTGATGTGCATTTTCCTGTAATTTATGCAATTCAGAGACCTTGGTCTCAGTATGACTCAGTGATAAAATAAAGATTAAATCAATTAAGGTTAGTTAGATTTCAGGTCATCACTAGTTACCATAGCCCCCGCCTATTTCTACAATTTCTCTTAAAATTGATTTTAAACCTAAGCCCACTGCTAACATTATGCCTACCTTTAAATTAAGACCAAAAAGCACATTTAGGTTTTTATGAATTTTTACCACAGCGCCAACACTTGTGAAATGGAACGTCTGCGCAGGTGTGGGAGCATGAGCACAGGTTGGCAGCATGTCTGCAATGACAACAGAGATAGACTACTGACAACTAACCTTCTTCATAATGCCAGTCTTCCTCTTGCTAAAAGTTGTGTACCGCCGAAGTTTGTTGTCTATAAATTCCATTTTGATCTTGACTCGTCCGCGGGTTTTCTTGCCTGGCTTTGCCCCAGTTGCACCTCCCGTGACACCACCATAACCTCCCGGGGGTTGCCCCACAGACGTCGCCGATGCAGCGACTTCCATCTCAGCTCTCTCCCGTTTCACCCCTCTTCGGTCACCGGCTGAACCCATGGTATCATCATCATCCCCGGAGTCGGACTCTGGTTCAGAGCCGCTGTACACTACCTCGGCTGAATATTCTCTGATTCGGTCGTCAAACCTTCCACCTTCCGCACCACTCATGTTCGTTCCTGGGTTATTATCTTGCAGAGCGGTCACCCCAGTCCCATTTCCAGGTCGTGCACCCCCTGCTCTTGTACCTATTCCTGCCCCGTTTCCCCCCAACATTCCGAACCTGTCCCCCAGGCCTTCAAACCTCTCGCGTCGCCGCGGTCGATGGACCCACTGGGTCTATGCGTAAATGAGCGATGTTGTGATCGAACAGAAATTATTCAAAAACTGTCCATTCCTCAATTTGTTGGTGCAAATTGCCTTGAAATCCAACTAACCGAGAGATACCTAGCTAGTTAAATGGCATTTAGCTAGCGACTTTATCAACAAGTAAAGCCTAGCTAGCTAGCTATATAGTGCTGTTGCGTGTTCTCTGTGAGCTTTAGGAAACACGATCAAATTAATTAGCACAGATTAGTGTAAACGAAAGAAATTGTCCATGGCATATAATTTACCATAACTGTGCAAAGTTGTAGTTAGAAGTTGTTTCCGCCTACAACTAATCAATCAAACCCAACCCCCTACTCTTTCCACATAAGGACATTTCGATTTACACCCATTGGTATTACTCCGCGATCCCATATAGTTCACAACGAAAACGCTTGACCATTCCCATTCTCTCTTCAAAAATAGATAATTTATGTTATTAACATCTGGAAATAGTCTCCCTTTAAAAATATATTTGAGATGTACAAGAGTCACACATTTAGCGCGCATGAATTCTATCTGGGGAAACGTTCTTTCGAGATCTACTTTCCGCCATATACAGCCATACATTTCCTTTTATGGTGTTGTCGCTCCTTATTTGGTGAGTCATAGCTCCGAACCCTAGCAGAGAGGAAGAGAAGAAGCGAGAGCATTTACTCCGCCCAAAATCTGTCTGCGTGAGATCAGCCCTTTTTTTGTATAAAGGTCCATGCCAGTGTCGAATTGCGTGAGGCTTATTTGATCGAATAGAAGTTTCGTCATGGTTAGGCCGTTACAAATGTACTAATATAAGTGGATGCATATGGCATTCCGGCAACTTTGAGAAAAACTACGTGGTTTTACATGTTATTATCACGCGTATCTGCCATCTAATTTGCTAGAATGGTCCCACCTGATCTCGCCTGCCTTCAATCATTGAGGACATGTATTTCCATTGTTAAGAGCGGCCACTCGGTTATCTTGTAAATATAATAGATAATCTTTGCCTTGGTTGTGATTGGACGAAAATGCATCCACATAGGTTCGTCATTGAAAAGAGACAAAATGAGTGTTTTAATTGGATAAAAGTTATTTTAAAACGGCAAACCATGTAATGTTTTTTTCCCCCCAGTGACGTTTGAATAGTGTTGTCCGTAAACTACCAACTTTTCCTGTGTTCTGAAAATAGTACGTCAAGTCAGTGTAAATGTGATGATAAATTCTCTAGCATTTTTAATCACAGCAGTACTTTTTTATTTACTCATATTGGAACAGTAAATAAAACGACATACTGCATTTGTCAACAGTGTTGGACCCATATCGATTTTTATTCCATATTTGGGACACCATGTGAATTAAAAGGACAACAACCATGCAACATGAAGTAGACAATTCTGGGGTGCATGTATTCCAAATTTCTCTTTATACGAGTTGTCTTGAAGAGATTAATCAAATTCAGTTTCACTAAAGACTGCAGGCTTTGCTGTAGCCACAAGGTGGCGGTATAAGTATGATTTCCACAGTCAGGGAGTTGTAAGGCAGGCCACGTTCCTTTTTTGTTCAGGTTTATGCAAGGCAAACTTTGCATGTAACCATACATACAACAACTGTTATAGCACTCATGCTGCATTTTGATGCAACTTGCAAACACTTTCTCCAGCACTGGTTCCAAACGAGATGTGCATTCCAGGGGGTTGGTGGCACCTTAATTGGGAGGACATGCTCGTGGTAGTGGCTGAACCGGAATGAGTGGAATGGTATTAAATACATCAAACAATTGGTTTCCATGTGTTTAATGACATTCCATTTGCTCGGTTCCAGCCATTATTATGAACTGCCCTCCCCTCAGCAGCCTCCACTTGTGCATTGTCATTCTGCCACAAGACATGCTGCCTTAATGCCTTAAGAACGTGGTGTGACCTACAACCTCATGCACCAAGTTCATAAAAACACTTTGTCTCGTATTCAATTCTAACCTACTCTACCTGACAGACAATCATACACCACATGACCAAAAGTATGCTCGTCGAACATCTCATTCCAAAATCATGGCCATTAATATGGAGTTTGTCCCCCCTTTGCTGCTATAATAGCCCCTACTCTTCTGGGATGGCTTTCCACTAGATGTTGGAACATTGCTGTGGGGACTTGCTTCCATTTAGCCACAAGAGTATTAGTGAGGTCGGAAACTGATGTTAGGCGATTAGGCCTGGCTCGCAGTTGGCGTTTCAATTCATCCCAAAAGGTGTTTGATGGGGTTGATGTCAGGGCTCTGTGCAGGCCAGTCAAGTTCTTCCACACCAATCTCGACAAACCACCCCCCCTTTGTGCATGAGGGCATTGTCATGCTGAAACAGGAAAGGGCCTTCCCCTAAACTGTTGCCACAAAGTTGGAAGCACAGAATCGTCTAGAATGTCATTGTATGCTGTAGTGTTAAGATTTCCTTTCACTGGAACTAAGGAGTCTAGCCCGAACCATGAAAAACAGCCCCAGACCACTGTTCCTCCTCCACCAAACTTTACTGTTGGCACTATGCAATGGGGTAGGTAGCGTTCTGCTAGAATTCGCCAAACCCAGATTTGTCCGTCGGACTGCCAGGTGGTAAAGCGTGATTCATCACTCCAGAGTAAGTGTTTCCACTGCTCCAGAGTCCACTCCAGACAACACTTGGCATTGTGCATGGTGAAGCTAGTGTGCAGTTGCTCGGCCATGAAAACCCATTTCATGAAACTCCTGACGAAGTTCTTGTGCTGACATTGCTTCCAGAGGCAGTTTGGAACCGCTTTGGGATTAAGCCGTTGTTGCTCCTAGACGTTTCCACTTCACAATAACAGCACTTACAGTTGACCGGATCAGCTCTAGCAGGGCAGAAATTTTATGAACTTACTTGTTTGAAAGGTGACATCCTATGATGGGACCACGTTGAAAGTCACTGAGCTCTTCAGTATGGGCCATTCTACTGCCAGTGTTTGTCTATGGAGATTGAATGGCTGTGTGCTCGATTTTTTACACCTGTCAGCAACGGGTGTGGCTGAAATAGCCGAATCCACTAATTTGAAGGGGTGTCCACATACTTTTGAATATATAGCGTACCTGTTCACGCAATATGTTTCTATCTAAACTGCTGACGTTCTGTAACAATGCACCCTACTGAACAGACCCCTGGTCTGACAGGTTGCAGTAGGGTCTGTAACACTGAGCTGGATACTGGATGTTGGATTTTGCATCCAGTATAGCATCCAGCTCATAGTTATATCCAGCATCCGGCTCAGAGTTACATCCAGTATCTATCACAGAGTTACATCCAGTATCTATCACAGAGTTATATTCAGCAACCAGCTGAGAGTTATATCCAGCATCCAGCATCCGGTTCAGAGTTACATCCAGCATCTGTCTTGAAATTGTACAAACATACAGTACCAGTCAAAAGTTTGGACATACCTACTCATTCCAGGGTTTATCTTTGTTTTTACTATTTTCTACATTGTAGAATAATCAAAACTATTAAATAACACATATGGAATCATGTTGTAACCAAAAAAAGATGTTAAACAAATCTAAATATATTATATATTTGAGATTATTCAAAGTAGCCACCCTTTGCCTTGATGACAGCTTTGCACACTCTTGATGAAAACCTGCTCCAGAGTGCTCATGACCTCAGACTGGAGCGAAGGTTCACCTTCCAACAGGACAACGACCCTAAGCACACTGCCAAGACAACGCAAGATGGCTTCGGGACAAGTCACTGAATGTCCTTGAGACCTGAAAATAGCTGTGCAGAAACGCTCCCCATCCAACCTGACAGAGTTTGAGAACATCTGCAGAGAAGAATGGGAGAAACTCCACAAATACAGGTGTGCGTGCCAAGCTTGTATCTTCATAACAAGTAGACTCAAGGCTGTAATCGCTGCCAAAGGTGCTTCAACAAAGTACTGAGTAAAGGGTCTGAATACTTATGTAATGTGAAATTTCAGTTTGTTTTAATACATTTGCAAACATTTCTAAAAAACTGTTTTTGTTTGTCATTATGGGGTATTGTGTGTAGATTGATAAGGTGAAAAACGATTTAATCCTTTTTAGAATAAAGCCGTAAGGTAACAAAATGTGGAAAACGTCAAGGTGTCTGAATACTTTCCGAATCCACTTTATCTGTAAAGTCCCTCAGTTGAGCAGTGAATTCAACCAGAAAGACCATGGAAGTTTTCCAACGGTTTGCAAAGAAGGGCACCTATTTGTAGATGTGTAAAAAAAGAATCAGACATTGAATATCTCTTTGAGCATGGTGCAGTTATTAATTACACTTTGGATGGTTTGTCAATACACAGAGTCACTACAAAGATACAGGCATCCTTCAGTAACTGTCACGATGTTCGTAATAATGGTCGGACCAAGGCGCAGCGTATGTTGAGTTCCACATAATATTTAATAGTGAAACTTAGCAAAACAAACAACAAACAATAAACAATAAAACAAACATCAAACCGTGACAACAGAGGTGCACTACTAAAAACAATATCCCATAACCCACAGGTGGAAAAAATTCTACTTAAGTATGATCCCCAATTAGAGACAACGATAGCCAGCTGCCTCTAATTGGGAATCATACTAAAACACCAACATAGAAAAAACAAACTAGAACCCCACATAGAAAATATAAACTAGACTAACCCCTAGTCACACCCTGACCTACTCTACCATAGAAAATAAAGGCTTTCTATGGTCAGGATGTGACAGTAACTCTGTTGACAGAGAGAAAGGACACCGCTCAGGGATTTAACCATGAGGCCAATGGTGATTATAAAACAGTTGGAAAGTTTAATGGCTGTGTGATAGGAGAAAACTGAGGATGGATCAACAACATTGTAGTTACTCCACAATACTAACATAAATGACAGAGTGAAAAGAAGGAAGCCTGTACATAATATAAATATTCCCAAACATGCATCCTGTTTGCAACAAGGCACTAAAGTAATACTGCAAAAAATGTGGCAAAGAAATTCACTTTTTGTCCTGAATACAAAGCGTTATGAATGGGGAAAATCCAACACAACACGTCACTAAGTACCATTCTTCATATTTTCAAGCATGGTGGTGGCTGTATAATATTTTGGGTATTCTTGTCATCGGATAAGAATAAACAGAATAGAGCTAAGCATAGGTAAAATCTTAGAGGAAAACTTGGTTCAGTTTGCTTTCCAACAGACACCTTTCAGCAAGACAATTGCCTAAAAAACAAGGCCAAATATACACTAGAGTTGCTTACCAAGACGACATTGAATGTTCCTGAGTGGTTTTGACTAGAAATCGGCTTGAAAATCTATGGCAAGACTTGAAAATGGCTATCTAGCAATGATCAACAACCAGCTTGAAGAATAAAAAAATAAAAATTGGCAAATATTGTACAATTCAGGTATGCAAAGCTCTTAGAGACTTACCCAGAAAGACTCACTGCTGTAAACGCTGCAAAAGGTGTATTAACTCAGGGGGTTGAAAAGTTATCGAATCAAGTGTTTTATTTTTTTTAAATTTTTTTTAAATTTATTTTATTTTTTTACAAATGTTAGAATTTTTCATCCACTTTGACATTACAGTATTTTGTGTAGATCGTTGACAAAAAAATGACAATTAAATCAGTTTGTATCCCACTTTGTAACACAACAAAATGTGCTGAAAAGGGTGTGAATACTTTCGGAAGGCACTGTACCTGCCATGATGTCAACCGGCGTGTCTGTGACGATCTGTAGGGGGAAGGCCACTAGTAGTCCGTCGGGGGCCTGGGTGAGAAGGCCGGTCCCAGATCTGTCAACTGCTGCCCTAACATCTACTGCTGACTCACCATCAGCATCAGCAGGTCAGGGCTGGAGCTGTCGGGTAGTCTGCTGTACTAAAGTCTGGACTGCTGGGAGGCCAAAGTGAGAAGGGGCTGCCCGGGTCATCCTTCAGGCCTTCGGCCTTCATTTACTCTTTAGTTTACTGCTCCTTGAGGATCATCTTATTCTGCAGCTGGGTCTTCTCTATGGCTGGAGATAAGCTTGCACTCTGTCTCTTTCACAATGGACTCCAAGGACTGGTACGGGTGGAATGGGGTCAGCATGTCTGTCTGGACTGTCTGCAATGACAGGGTTATCCTGTAGGGGGCACTGCCTCTGCTTGCGGCCACCTGAGACAGCCACACAGGACAACACAACTAGTTAGTTACAAGGTTGTACCATCTAATATTACAGTAATCATTATAACGCTTTGATGCCTTGTGTAGTCAACTGGTGTCTAGTTGTCTTCTTGGTCGGGGAATTAACAAAGTTAGACCTATATTTACTGTTGGGCTGACCTTTTGTGATGACGGGTGCAGGTGTTGTAATGTTAGAAGATACTCTGTCTGGCTCCATCATGGCCAGAGCTTGGAACTCGTAAGATGTAAGGAGATATTACAAAAGTATAGTTGGTATCAATATTTGGTATCAACTTGGTGTCAATACAACTCCATCCAGATAAATAAACAAACATGTTTGTAGAAGTACAGTAGTTATTTGTCTGTTAGTAAACTAGCGGTCCCTACCTGAGAGGTGTCATGGGAGGGGTGTGTGAGCTGAGATAGGTCTTGCGCGGGAACCGACAGGATGTTGTTGGGGTAGTTGAGGAGGTAGGACACCACAATGGTGTGACCACCCTTAGCACCTCCTTCTCCTCTTCACTCTCCTTTCCTTCCGTGTCCTCCTCGTCGCTGCTGGACGATTCTAAGATCTCGTTCATGTCCGTCTTCCAACTGTCAGGGACCACCTTGATTTTGAGGAAATGCACTGCCCCATTCAGTACTGGGAGTAGCCAGAGCAAGTCAAGAGTTACAGATCAATTTAATCTCAATTCAGTTGAATAAGACATTTGATTTCCCCATAAGAATGGCCATTCAGTTCCTGAACTAAATGGAATTGTGAGTGCAGAGTTCCCTAGGTGAGCCCTCCTTAGGTTTACTCGACAGGAACTCCGGGCTTAGAGATGCTGTCGATGTTAACTTCATTGATCTCCTTTCATGCCAAAGTGTGACTGAAAAAAACAACACGCAATAACATCTAAATGCATTTGCATTCAGCTAAAAATGTTACCAATTGTAAGACTTTATTAGCAAAAATACATGCATATTTACATTGGCCTTGGCTAGCACCGGGCAAAAATCAAACTAGACATAGTATTTGTTAACTGACCACAATTTCTTCATAACTATTTGACACAAAAGTAGGAAACACAATGCTTACGATTTGGATTATTCAAATGACTTCGCCATTTTCATTAGAGGGGTTCTGTCCCCCTCCGATTAATGTTTCTGCAAGACAAACAGAAAAACAAGAGTGAGTAAAACGGACACATGGAAACACATGAGCGTATTCAAGCAGTCATGCATCTAAACAACACCCAGCCTACGCCCTAAATGGCACCCTATTCCCTATAACAAGGGTGTCAAACTGAATCAGCACACAGGCCATATTGAAAAAAAAAAACAATTTGCAGGCCAGACATAGCCTATTAGGTTTGTTTTTACAAAACAACATACATACAACTGCCACCCAAACTGGCCATTGTTTAGTTAGAAAAAAAGATAGCCCTTTGTAATGTCTACTTATGTACATACTGTAGAATACTGTATATAGCAATTTAGCATATTAAAACAAAAGAGATAAATAATGTGTTCAGCCTTTGTTGCTAGATGTGCATAATATGCTGTGACTCTAATCAAAACTCCAAATAACCAAAATATAGCTAGGTTGGTGAAACATTTAAACATAAAACATGTTTATTGTTTTTATGGATTGTATGGATGGATCACCAACCTGGTCTCAGAGCATTTTGTATTATTCTGTATGTAAATCCGGAATACTTATTTTAGTATGATATGGTAAGTTTGGTACTGTATGGTTACATAAGACATATGGTTAACGTTACCATGCTTCTACACCTGCATTGCTTGTTGTTTGGGGTTTCAGGCTGGGTTTCTGTACAGCACTTTGATATATCAGCTGATGTAAGAAGGGTTATATAAATACATTTGATTTGCTTAAGGCAAAATCAAAATAGGGTGGTTGGTTAGGGTGGATGTGTGGGAGTACAATGCTAACGTCTAGCAACCCAAAGGTTGCGAGTTCAAATCTCATCATGGACATCTATAGTGTTTTAGCTAATTAGCAACTTTTCATACGTTTTGCAAATTCGTAATATATTGTATGTTTTTCAAATTCGTAACATATAATCCAAATTTTGAATTTGTAACATGTTATACGAAATGGGTGATAAACATTCACAAATGAATACATACCGTTTTTTGGTTATTCAATGTCAAATTTAAAAACCGAAGGCACACTGCAACATTTTAGTAGCCTAGCTAGGACTGTGGCATGTATCTATGTACACTTTCCCTCCGCTGCGTGCTGGTAACAGGACATACAAAGCGGCGTAATTGAAGTTGAATTCACAGATGCAAGCGCATCAGGCTGTAATTTTATTAAGTAGATGACTCAACTGTTGACTCATTTATAGTCGCTTGTGTGTCCTATTGTCATTATTAAGTAGCTATTTATACCCATGTGTGAATCCTTTATCTTACAATTTGTTGACAAGCAAGATTACATTTTCTGTAGGCTACAGCAATGACTCTTCAGAAGCTAAACTTGGCATGGATGTTAAGCCTATAACCCTTTAAACTTTCGGCCCGGTAGAAGATTTGGTCAGTGCCATTAGTGATGATATGATACATCGCACTGGCTGGCTCTAGTGTGGGTGTGTGTGGGTCTGGGAGGTGTGTGGCAATGCATTGCTGTTTGGCGTGCATCACGTTGGCAGTGCTTGCTGTGGCTTGTAGTGCAGCGCATCGCGGGGCAGTATGGAAGCGGGCCAAAATGAATTGACAACCCAAATCATGCCGCGGGCAGGATAGAATTGTGTCACAGGAAGATTCAGCCCGCAGGCCTTGTCTTTGACACATGCCCTATAAAGTACACTACTTTTGACCTGAGCCCTGAGTGCCCTGGTAAAAAAGTAGTGCACTATGAAGGGAATATGGTGAGATTCGGGAGGCACACCCACACTTATGAAAACGTGTGAACAACTCTTGCAAAAAGGATGTGTATTGACATGAACTGTGCTTCCATAGAGATGAGGCCAGAGGGTGAGGTCTTACCAGGTCAGCCCCCATCTGCAGCAGCACCTCAGCCACATCCGTTCTCACAGGCTTATATCAGCGCCTGTATATCCTGTCGCCGTTGTGGCATGGACATTGGCTCCTGAGGACAAGAGCACAGGTGTCAAATTACACACAGAGGGTTGTGTGTGTGATCATGTTAACAAAGCAAAACTTTGGAGGTTTTGGTGATAGCCAAGTGAATTTCGATAATGGATGAATTGAGGATGAGAGAATCTCAAATAGAGATTGGTAGTTTGGTTTGAGAGAGCCTAACAGAGAGGCAGTCCAGTTAGGAAAGGTTCTGCTCACCTGCATCCAGCAGGTATTCAGCTCAAGACGTTGAGCAGCCCAGCTTGATGTCGGCCCCAGCAGTTGATGTTGGCAGTTGCAGAAAACATAGACAACAGAGGGAGGATTCAAGATAGTTTTGCAGGGAACACACTTTTAAAGGAGTACTAATATATTCCCACTGTTGGCTATTGACCCCAGGAAAATTATTTCAAGTTGTTTTGGAAAAGCCAGCTTGTCAACTCAATAAGATCAGGAGCTTTAAACTGTATCTGAATATAATCAATTTTGTTTCCGAATTAGTTTTTTTATATTTTGCCTCAACACTGAGCTTGGACATGGTAGGTAAAATCTCGAAAACAGAAGCACTGGCTTAATTCCCAGAGAGAAAGAGAGGGAGGGAGAGAGAGAAGGCCATACCTTGTGCCAAAAGCAGCGCCACCATCTCCTCGTGCAGCCTCTATGAGTGGAATGTATCCCTCATCGTTGACCTCCTCCAGTTTGGCGCCCCTCTCCATCAGCAGGGCAGCCAGCTTGTCAGGGGTCGATGCACGACAGGGGTCACCATCACAGCCATACTGCGGCTTGTTCAATTTAAAGGGATACTTTGGGATTTTGGCAATGCAAATCCGTCCAGATCTGATTACACTTCCACATCCCTTCTAGCCATGACCCTGCAAGATGGACCGTATAGCTCACCAGGACGGCCCCACCAGGGGGAGCCCTCGAGTGTATGTTGAACTGGACACGGAAGTTGAAAGAGACAGTTACGTCCCAGGGCTCCAAGACGGACTGTATAGTGCACCTGGATGACGAACGAGTGAGACGTCCGCATCTACCTCAGAGTTATAGCTGCCTCTCACAGGTTGTTGACAATGCCTAAATTATGAATTGGTTAAATAGAAAACTTGTTAGTTGTGTTATAGCAATTGGATTTGTGTTATTGCAATGTGCATAAGGAAGTTTAGGCCTCCTTTCAAGTGAACAAACTTCTCACACTGACAAATTTCTCACAAGGATGAGACATGCATTAATTGTCTACATTAGTTTTCGACAAGTATATTCTATTACAGACTCCTTGACGTATACTTTAAATTATATTGAACTGAACATTACATTTTTTTATAAACATATTCACTCAATAAACATATTCCTTAAAATATATTTTTAGGAGAGTACTAATATTACTGTCCCCACTACAACAAATAAATATTTAAATACATGTAATTTTGTCCTTGACACATTTTATTGAAATACTGTAGAATTCCATTCATTCCTATGGAGGACTGCACATTCTGGGGAGTGCCAATATGGCGGCCGGTGGCTTCAAAGCCTCTTATTGGTCATTACATAGCATTGTAAAAATCAAGGGTTTATACACATCATTGGACGGACAGTGCCTACAGAAAGTCTGCACCGCCTTGAACTTCTTTTAAAATGTTGATGCGTTACAAAGTAGGATTAAAACTGATTCAATTGTCATTTTTTGTCAACAATCTACACAAAATATTCTGTAATGTAAGTCTCATAAGATATTTGCCCAACTGTATCGTGCAATATTTGCCCATTCTTCTTTTCAAAATTCTTCACACTCTGTCAAGGTGTTGGGGATCATGACTATACAGCAATTTTCAAGTCTTGCCATAGATTTACAAGCAGATTTAAGTCCAAACTGTAACTTGGCCACTGGGGAACATTCACTGTCCTTTTCGTAAGCAACTCTAGTATAGATCTGGCTTTGTGTTGTAGGTTATTGTCCTGCTGAAAGGTGAATTCCTCTCCCAACCAAGGCAACAGCTGCTCTTCCTGAGGTCCAGCAAAATTTAGGCAGTTATACAATTTTAAAACCATTACAATACATTCACAGATTTCACAACACTGTTCTTAGCTCCATCCCGTTTCTTTTCATCCTGAAAAACTCCCCAGTCTTTGCCGATGTCAAGCATACCCATACCATGATGCAGCCACCAACATGCTTGAAAATGAGGAGACAGTTACTCAGTGACATGTTGTGTTTATTTGCCCCAAACATAAGGCTTTGCATTTAGGCCAAAAAGTGTATTACTTTGACGTGCTTTTTTGTTGTTGCAATATTACTTTAGTGCCTTGTTGCATACGAGATGCATGTTTTGGAATATATTTATTCTTCTTTTGACTCTGTCATTTAGGTCATTATTTTAAAGTCCCGGCGTAGGAACGGAACGGTGAAGATATGAGGGGACACGGCTAGCACGGAAGCCCAAGAGGCAGCCCCAACTGGGGACCCCCAGTCTCCAGCGAGGATCCCCAGCCCGGGGTCTCCGGCGACGGTCCCCAGCCCGGGGTCTACGGCGATGATCCACAGTCCAGAGCCTCCGGCGATGAGCCACGGTTCAGCTCTACAAAGGCGGAGGGACCAGTGTAAAGATGGGGGACGGCGTCCAGAACTAGAGCCGCCACCGAGGGTAGATGCCCACCCGGACCCTCCCCTATAAGTTCAGGTTTGCGGTCGGGAGTCCGCACCTTTGGGGGGGATACTGTCACACCTTGACCTTAGTTATCTATGTTTTCTGTATTATTTCGGTCAGGTCAGGGTGTGACGAGGGTGGGTATGCGTGTTTCGTCTTGTCTAGGGTTTTTGTAGATTTAGTTTTTTTTGTAAGTCTAGGTATTGTAGGTCTATGGTGACCTGAATTGGTTCCCAATCAGAGGCAGCTGTTTATTGATGTCTCTGATTGGGGATCCTATTTAGGTTGCCATTTTCCCTTTTGGTTTCGTGGGTTCTTGTCTATGTGTAGTTGCCTGTCAGCACTCGTTTTATATCGTTCGTTTTGTTAGTTTGTTTTGTGTTCTTTCTTCATTAAAAGAAGAATGTATGCATATCACGCTGCGCCTTGGTCTCCTCATTACAACGAGCGTGACATATCACAGGCATTGAACTCTGTAGCTGTTCTAAAATTATCAATGGCATCATGGTGACATCCTTAAGCAGTTTCCTTCCTGTCCTGCAGCTTAGTTCAGAAGGACAACTGCATCGGAATAATTATTAACAGAATAATGATTAACTTGACCATGCTTTAAAGATATATTCAATGTCTGATTTGTTATTGTTACCCATCTACCAATCACTGCCCTTCTTTATGAGATTTTCGAAAGCTCCATAGTCTTTGTAGTTGAATCTGTGCTTTAAATTCAATACTTGACTGGGGGACCTTACAGATGTTGTATGTATGAGGGACAAAGGAAGGGGTAGTCATTCAAAAATAATGTCAACCCCTATTATTTCACACAGAGTGAGTCCATATAACTTATGTGATTTGTTAAGCCAAACTTTACTTCTGAACTAATTTAGGCTTGCCTAAACAAGGGTGTGAATACTTATGCAACAACTACATTTTACTTATATATTTTTTATACATTTTCACTTTGACATTATGGAGTATTTTGGGTAGATCAATGACAAAGAAATACAATTGAATCTATTTCAATCCAACTTTGTAACTCAACAAAATGATAACGTTCAAGTGGGTGTAGACTTTCCATAGGTACTGTAACTAACTAACCACACACACTAAAGTGCAGTACTACATTTTTTATTTTATTTTTAAGAATTGGGGTTTCTTTGAACTACGTATATCCATTAGTTGGTTGAAAATGACCCTTGATTTACTACAAAACTATAAAAAGATAGAATGCACACATACTGTGTGTCTTCCTGGCTTAGGCATACAATGAGTGGATCATTGAGAAAAGGGTTCAGATGTTTTGGGGTATGGGAAAAACTTAGTATTTATACTGAACAAAAATATAAACACAACATGTAAAGTGTTGGTCGCATGTTTCATGATCTGAAATAAAATATTCCAAAAATGTTCCATATTTCTCTCAAATTTTGGGTACAAATTTCTTTACATCCCTGTTAGTGAGCATTTCACCTTTGCCAAGATAATCCATCGACCTGACAGTTGTGTTAACTATAACTATGAAATGTGTTAACTATACTCTAGTCCAAGAGAAAACATGAGAGCAGTTCAGCGGACAAACTGTGGACAGTGCAGATAGAAATGTAATGGAAAATGAAGGCAATTGTATGACGCACAGATATGGACTATTGTTGTTGTCCATTTGTAATATGACAATAGTAAAACTATCTATTCCTTCAAGTATGCTTACTAGATCTTTATTTTGAATAAATAACAGTACATGACGAAGACAAAGTAAAATGTATCTTAGATTTTTTTTTAAAGAAGTAAATATTCTCAAAAGCTGTGACAAACTTGTGCTTGGTGGAAATATATATAACAATGTTAAGTCGCATGAATGTTTTATACTATATATTAGAGCTACACGTGGACTTCCTTCGTATAAAATAAGACATACATTTATATTAGGAATTTTCAGTCTTTAATTACATTTTATTACCACCCCAATAAATAATTTTCATATTGGAATGTAACCACATTTGTTTCCACATAATATTGTTGCCAGAACTATGTATCTACATGGTAATTATATAGGTATATTATATAGGCAGGTACATTGCAACCACAGTGTTATTTATGGTAGGTCTTCAACTGTTACAACTGTTACCTCTTGAACAGTTTTTATAAACAGACATTTGCTCAAATTGACTGTTAAAACCACAGAGATATGCAATACTGTATTTACACTGTACCTACCAATATATAGTACATACACAGTTGAAACTGCATGTCATTCGAAGTGGGAACCTTTTGATTCAATTGAGCTTCCTTGTTGATGGTCAAGCATGACATTTATTTCAAAAAGTGTCATGGAGTCAAATCCTCTACTAAAAAAACAGAGTTATCTCAAATTGTGATTCAATGACTCCTTATGAAAGGCACTCTGTGTCGAAATGACCTGACTAACTGTTTGTTGCAGATCGTTGACTGGAAATTCTGTGCAGGATCAAGAGGGAATCTGGCACACATACAGACATGTTAAGCAACAATTCCCCTGCCTGTATGACCAAACAACACTGCCAATGATTTCCTGAAAATATCACTTTTGCGTCCAAAAGCATTATTGCTTTATTCCCATTGGACAGAGGTTGCCGAGCAACTCTCCGATGAGGGTTGACGTGATCATACATTTCCATTCGTTAAGGATGCCATTGGATTACTACACACTGCAAACTGTTCCATCACAGTCCTCACCAAATCACTATACTTGTAACCCATTAAATCACACTTCACCAATAAGCTTGACTGTTTTAGGTGCCTTTGTCTCTCTTCTAATCTCGGTTAACCCTGAACTAAAATCCCACGTAATTTGGTCAGAAGCTCATAGTCCGTCCAATAAAGATTATCTCTCTTCAAGAAAACTGAAACAGATATGTCTCTTTTCAAAGACAATTGCTATTTATATTGACATCACATTGCATTACTGTACGTTTCTTTTCAACTACGTAAATGAAAAGCTCTCCAAACAAACAAAATCAGTGATGTTAAAGGGGATATGATGTGATTGTGAACCTCACTTGGCAACTATGGTAAAAGATAAAAAGGGCAAGTGTGATTTCAAACACTGGTAATTTCTCTGCAGGATCTTGACATCTTGACTAGACTAATGTTGAGAGATTTCACAACGATTTCAATGTGATGAGAACTCATTCTCCTACTACAGTGCAATACGTACATTTAGCAAAGGATGAGTAAGAAAGAGTTGTGTTCAATTTAAGTCACGTTATGCTCTTACAATGTTATCATTAGCCAGTGATGCATAAAGTGACTATATTGTGGCCTGGCGATTCCACCCTCCTGCTCCTCCAGTATGTGCTCTGTGTGTGTTGGTCTAAGGCCAGTTTTGCTTTTTATCCTCTAATGGATAATATGAGATATGGGGACGGGTAAACTGATTTAAGATCTGTGATTAAGAGCAATTTGTAACTGGAACTTAGAAGGCATAGGGTCCCACGATGATGGTGAGCCGGAGCAGAGAGCTGGAGCGGTAGTTGAGGACATTGTTGTGGGTGACCATCTCCAGGTCGACCACGTGTTCCCGCGGTCCGGTCAGCGGCTTGGTCATCACCAGCATGGCACTGACGTTACTGGAGCGCTTGTAGGTTAAAGGGATTATTTAGGTTAGCATGTTCTGAGGATGCTAACAAGGGTCCTACCACTACCATTATTTTACACTCAATGATGTTAATGCTAATGTACAAATCTGGGGTCGCTGACCCTCCAGGTCCACAAACCATGTTTCCATCCAACCATTTTTATGCGAGTAAAGTACCTGTTGGATAGAAAAATGCACAACACCTCTGATGGAAACAGCAACTGTCGATAAACATTCCTAAAATGTTGATAGAACAAAATACGATAGACCGGGGTGAATCATTTCTGTGGTGAAATAGATAATGCAACAAATGGCAGTGAAACCCCTCTTTTGCACATTTGTCGCAGTAAACTTGCAGTCACAAGACGCTATGTTGTATGGTCCTTCTACTACAACTTGGAAAACCATGGCCAGTTTATTAGGCTGCAGATTAAATAAGTATTGATACATTTTACAGGGTGGTGAAAGTTCAGAGTGATGAGCTTGATGCTCCTTTACTAAAGCTGAAGAACATATGCACATCCAGGTGCTTTCCGCAGGTGCTGGAGTTGTAGGCAAACTCAAGGAAAACAGAAAGGAAAACGCCACAGTTTATTAGGCTACAGGGTTTCCCCCATGTAAAACAGACCGCGAGGACATTTCAACATGTAAATAACATTGGTGGACATGCAGGTAATCAGGCCCTTGATCTTAAATCTTTGTCCTGTGCGGGGGTGGGTAAATGAGTTGCATTTGTACGTAAAGCTGCATAAATGTTATTTACATGTTGAAATGTCCCCTTGTCACGCCCTGGCCTTAGTATTCTTTGTTTTCTTTATTATTTTAGTTAGGTCAGGGTGTGACATGGGGAATGTTTGTGTTTTGTTGGTTTTGGGTGTTTCTATGGTAAAGGGGTTGTTGGGTGTAGTATATGGGTTTGTGTTGAGTTCATGTGTCTAGCGTTGTCTATGTTTAGTTGTCTAGGAGAGTCTATGGTTGCCTGAATGAGTTCCCAATCAGAGACAGCTGATTTCGGTTGTCTCTGATTGGGAGCCTTATTTAGGGTAGCCATAGGCTTTCATTTGTTGTGAGTAGTTGTCTATGTGATACGTTTGTAGCCTGTGTGTGCACATCGTTGTTTAGCTTCACGATCGTTTTCTTGTTTTGTTTAGTTCGTAAGTGTGTTTGTTTCGTTTGCCTTCTTCTTCAATAAAAAGGAGATGGCTTATTTTCCTAAAGCTGCGTTTTGGTCCGTCAATCCTCCACACGATCGTGACAGAACTACTCACCATTACAGGACCAAGCGGCATGGAAAGCGGCAACAGGACCCACCTACACAGGATTCGTGGACATGGGAGGAGATACTGGATGGTAAGGGGCCGTGGGCACAACCGGGAGAATATCGCCTTCCTCGTGAAGCGCTGGAGGCAGCTAAAGCCGAGAGGAGGCGATATGAGGAGGCAGCACGGAGACAAGGCTGGAAGCCCGTGAGTACAACCCAAAAATTTCTTGGGGGGGGGCCTTAAAGGGAGTGTGGCGAAGTCAGGTAGGAAACCTGCGCCTACTCCCTGTACTTACTGTGGAGAGCGAGAGTACGGGCAGACACCGTGTTACGCAGTAGAGCGCACGGTGTCTCCTGTACGCGTGCATAGCCCGGTTCGGTACATTTCAGCTCCACGTATCGGCCGGGCTAGACTGAGCGTTGAGCCGTATGTCATGAAGCCGGCCCAACGCATCTGGTCACCAGTGCGTCTCCTCGGGCCGGCGTACATGGCACCAGCCTTACGCATGGTGTCCCCGGTTCGCCTACATAGGCCGGTGCGGGTTATTCCACCTCCCCGCACTGGTCAGGCGACGGGGAGCATACAACCAGGTAAGGTTGGGCAGTCTCGGCGTTCAAGGGAGCCAGTACGCCTGCACGGTCCGGTATTTCCGGCGCCACCTCCCCGCCCCAACCCAGTACCACCAGTGCCTCCTCCACGCACTAGCCATATGGTGCGTGTCTCCAGCCCTTTACCACCAGTGCCTAAACCACGCACCAAGCCTCCTGTGTGTTCCCAGAGTCCTGTGCGTCCTGTTGCTGCTCCCCGCACTAGCCCTGAGATGCGTGTCCCCAGCCCGGTGCCACCAGTCCCGGCACCACGCACCAGGCCTACAGTGCGCCTCAGCCGGCAGGAGTCTGCCGTCTGCACAGCGATGCCTGAACTGCCCGTCTGCCAAGCGCCATCTGAGCCATCCGTCTCCCCAGCGCCATCTGAGCCATCCGTCTCCCCAGCGCCATCTGAGCCATCCGTCTCCCCAGCGCCGTCTGAGCCATCCGTCTGCCATGAGCCTGCAAAGCCGCCCGTCTGCCATGAGCCTGCAAAGTCGCCCGTCTGCCATGAGCCGCTAGAGCCGCCCGCCAGACAGGAGCCGCTAGAGCCGCCCGCCAGACAGGAGCCGCTAGAGCCGCCCGCCAGACAGGAGCCGCTAGAGCCGCCCGCCAGACAGGAGCCGCTAGAGCCGCCCGCCAGACAGGAGCCGCTAGAGCCGCCCGCCAGACAGGAGCCGCTAGAGCCGCCCGCCAGACAGGAGCCGCTAGAGCCGCCCGCCAGACAGGAGCCGCTAGAGCCGCCCGCCAGACAGGAGCCGCTAGAGCCGCCCGCCAGACAGGATCTGCCAGAGCCGCCAGCCAGACAGGATCTGCCAGAGCCGCCAACCAGACAGGATCTGCCAGAGCCGCCAACCAGACAGGATCTGCCAGAGCCGCCAGCCAGCCAGCCAGGATCTGCCAGAGCCGCCAGCCAGCCATGAGCAGCCAGATCCGTCAGCTAGCCATGAGCAGCCAGATCCGTCAGCTAGCCATGAGCAGCCAGATCCGTCAGCTAGCCATGAGCAGCCAGATCCGTCAGCTAGCCATGAGCAGCCAGATCCGTCAGCCAGCCATGAGCAGCCAGATCCGTCAGCCAGCCATGAGCAGCCAGATCCGTCAGCCAGCCATGAGCAGCCAGATCCGTCAGCCAGCCATGAGCAGCCAGATCCGTCAGCCAGCCATGAGCAGCCAGATCCGTCAGCCAGCCATGAGCAGCCAGATCCGTCAGCCAGCCATGAGCAGCCAGATCCGTCAGCTAGCCATGAGCAGCCAGATCCGTCAGCTAGCCATGAGCAGCCAGATCCGTCAGCTAGCCATGAGCAGCCAGATCCGTCAGCTAGCCATGAGCAGCCAGATCCGTCAGCTAGCCATGAGCAGCCAGATCCGTCAGCTAGCCATGAGCAGCCAGATCCGTCAGCCAGCCATGGGCCGTCCCTCAGTCCTGAGCTGCAGTCCCTCAGTCCGGAGCTGCCGTTCCTCAGTCCGGAGCTGCCCCTTATCCTGGTGCTGCCCCTTATCCTGGTGCTGTCCCTTACCCTGGTACTGCCCCTTAGTTCGGAGCTGCCCCTGACCCTGGTACTGCCCCTTACCCTGGTACTGCCCCTTAGTCCGGAGCTACCCCTTAGTCCGGAACTGCCCCTTAATGCAGTGGGGTTAATAAGGAGGGGGGTCATTTGGAGGAAGCTAAGGAGGCGGTTAGGGACTGTGGTGACGTGGGGACCACGACCAGAGCCGGAGCCGCCACCGTGGATGGAAGCCCACCCAGACCCTCCCCTAGACTGTGTAATGGTGCGCCCGGAGTTTGCGCCTTAAGGGGGGGGTTATGTCACGCCCTGGCCTTAGTATTCTTTGTTTTCTTTATTATTTTAGTTAGGTCAGGGTGTGACATGGGGAATGTTTGTGTTTTGTTGGTTTTGGGTGTTTCTATGGTAAAGGGGTTGTTGGGTGTAGTATATGGGTTTGTGTTGAGTTCATGTGTCTAGCGTTGTCTATGTTTAGTTGTCTAGGAGAGTCTATGGTTGCCTGAATGAGTTCCCAATCAGAGACAGCTGATTTCGGTTGTCTCTGATTGGGAGCCTTATTTAGGGTAGCCATAGGCTTTCATTTGTTGTGAGTAGTTGTCTATGTGATACGTTTGTAGCCTGTGTGTGCACATCGTTGTTTAGCTTCACGATCGTTTTCTTGTTTTGTTTAGTTCGTAAGTGTGTTTGTTTCGTTTGCCTTCTTCTTCAATAAAAAGGAGATGGCTTATTTTCCTAAAGCTGCGTTTTGGTCCGTCAATCCTCCACACGATCGTGACACCCCTTGTGGTCTGTTTTATATAGGGAAAACCCTTAGAAGCCTCCAAGACACGGATCAGTGAGCACCACAGAAATATACGGACAGATGAGACAAAAAATCTGGTTGCTGCTCATTTTGAACAAGCTGGACATCCTATTTGGTTCTCTGAGATACATTGGAATAGAAATGGTCAATATGTCACACAGGGGAGAGGACATTGAGAGGAGTTTGACTTTTATAGTTTCAATATGTCTAAATTGTGTGTTTTTTTAATCCTAATTGAATATTTTATGTGTATGCGTATTACTGTAAATACTGATCACATTCCCTGTGCATGATCATATTTTGATACATTGAATGTTAATATTGTGAAACTACATTTTTTACCTCCTGTTTCAGGAAGTGATGTCACTGAGTACTGCCCCCATATATATATATATAGGACCTTCCACCCCTACCTGGGATATGGATGCCTGATGAAGACCTAAGGGTCGAAACATTGTTGTAAATAAATATCACCTGGGAGCATGAGCAGCAGTGTGCAGCGTTTTCCTGTCTGTTTTCCTTGATGCTCCTTTCCAATATATATCGAGGGTCTTCATTTGTATGCTTGTGACATGATGATCGGTGCTTGGCTGCCAATTGACAAATAAAAATGATCTTGCGCTTATCCATAATCTCATCATGTATCCTCTGCACTATGTGCAGTATCTACGAGCTGGCTGTTAATCACAGACTTTTTGTGCCAACACTATCGACAAAGTTAAAAGTGGGATGGAAACACATAGAACTGTTTTTTATTCTGTCAATTAAAAAGGTACACGACAAAGTACCTTTTTATGTGCACTACGTCACCACGCACAGCTTTTTAGTTGCAAGAAGTCAGTTTGATGGAAACACACCACTGCCGGTAAAATTTGCATAACTTTTGGAGCGAATATTAGAATATTAACTTCAAACCTACCTATAAACTACTTTTTAGGTATCCAATAATAATGATGTAAGTGGGAAATGTGTGTGAGCTATCCATTTAAGGGTAAGGGATAGCAATCAGGGGAAGTCAAAAGATTATTTAATTAAAGGGACTGTCCACTCAAAATGCAATCTCACAAGATATTCCCTAAATAGCAAAGGGCAGCCAAAACATCTGAAACCAACACCTACCTCAAATAAGTGTTTAAATGACACAGTAGATGAGAGATCATTCAATTAATTATCATTCACTTAGGTAGAAAAGCAAGTGACAAATGCTGACACCATCTGACATGATGGTAACGTTAATGCCTGGTGAGTGACTGAAACATCTTTGGGCTCACCCTGAGGAAGAACTCCCCTCCCTCATTGCCAGACTTGACCCTGAAGGTGTTGTGCATGTTAGGGTAGACGCTCGTTGCCTGGATCTGGAAGATGTCGGCTGGGACGGAGCGCTCCGACGAGATGCTCATGTACTTGTAGACGATGGACGGCGGCAGGCCTCGGCAAATTGTGAGCGACTGGCAGCTGCAACGCCTACAGACATGCAGAGACAGAGAGAACCATTGGATGTGGTCATGTGAGCAGATACTTTTATACATGTGGCATATATGTGGTTTTAGCTATGTGGTCATTTTAGCAGACACTTTATCAATCTGGTCCTTGTGGTTTTGTCTATAGTATGTGTTTTTTTTAGCTAGCACTTTTATTGATGTGGTCCATGTGGTTTTGTGTAAATGGTCATTTTAGCACTTTAATATATGTGGTTTTAGCTATGAGGTCATTTTAGCTGACACTTTTTCCATGTGGTCCATGCTGTCTGTAACTTCCCACCAATGTGTGTAACTTATGTTGTAGCCTACATACTGACTGAAAAGCGGGAAAAATAACACTACTTACACTGCCTGGCTGCCTCCTGCTTATATTTGAAATGATGTAATCTTACCCCTACAGTTACGACAGACAAATTAGTTTATACATCATGCCGATCATGTCCTCCTAATTTTGGGGAATGTTTTAGAATTAACGGGAAGGTTGAGTGAGGGAGCAGCGGGGGAGTTTTTTGTTGTTGTGTAAAGAAACACATGCGTAAGGTTGTTTAGTGCACGGGCAAAGGTATCCTCAAAATCAAATCAAATGTTATTCATCACATGCTTCGTATACAACAGGTGTAGACTAACAGTGAAATAATTCATTCCCAACAATGCAGAGAGAAAAAAAAATGTCGAAATAATATAAGTAATAACACGTAATAATAAAAGTAATAATAAACACACAATGACTAAGGATAACTTGGCTATATACATGGGGTACCAGTACCGAGTCGATGTGCAGGGGTACGAGGTAACTGAGGTAGATATGTACATATAACTAGGAATAATGTGACAAGGCAACAGGATAGATAATAAACATTAGCAGCAGAGTACAGTGCCTTCAGAAAGTATTCATACCCATTGACTTATTCAAAATGTGTTGTTTTACAGCCTGAATTCAAAATGGACTCAATTGATTATTTCCCTCTCACCCACCTACACCCAATACCCCATAATGACAAAGTGAAAACATGTTTTTAGAAATGTTTAAAAATGTATCGAAAATGAAACACAGAAATATCTCATTTACACAAGTATTTACACCCCTGAGTCAATACTTGGTAAAAGCCCCTTTGGCATCGATTACAGCTCTGAGTCTTGCTGTGTAAGTCTCGAAGAGCTTTCCACACTTGGATTCTGCACCATTTGCCCATTATTCTTAAAAAATATATTTTTAAAGCTCTGTCAAATTGGTTGTTGATCGTTTCCTAGACAAGCATTTTCAGGTCTTGCCATAGATTTTAAAGTAGAAACTGTTTAAGTCCAAACTGTAATTCGGCCACTCAGGAACATTCACTGTCTTCTTGGTAAGCAACTTTAGTGAAGATTTGGCCTTGTGTTTCGGTTATTGTTTTGCTGGAAGGTGAATTCATCTCCCAGTGTCTGGTGGAAAGCAGACTGAACAAGGTTTTCCTCTAAGATTTTGCCTGTGCTTAGCGCCAATCCATTTATTTTTTATCCTGAAACTCCCCAGTCCTTAATGATTACAAACATACCCATAACGTCATGCAGACACCACTATGCTTGAAAATATGGAGAGTGGTACTCAGTAATGTGTTGTATTGGGTATTGGATTTGACCCAAACATAACACTTTGTATGCATGTTTTGTAATATTTTTTATTCTGTACAGGTTTCCTTCTTTTCACTCTGTGAATTAGGTTATTATTATGGAGTAACTACAATGTTGTTGATCCATCCTCAGTTTTCTACTATCACAGCAATTAAACTCTGCAGCTGTTTTAAAGTCACTGTTGGCCTCATGGTAAAATCCCTGAGCGGGTTCCTTCCTCTACGGCAACTGAGTTAGGAAGGACACCTGTATCTTTGTAGTGACTGGGTGTATTGATACACCATTCAAAGTGTAATTAATAACTTCACCATGCTCAAAGGGACATTCAATGTCGCATTTCTTTTTATTTTACCCATCTACCAATTGGAAAACCTCCCTGATCTTTGTGGTTGAATCTGTGTTTGAAATGCACTGCTCGACTGAGGGACATTACAGATAATTAATTGTATGTGTGGGATATAGAGACGATGTAGTCATTAAAAAATCATGTTAAACACTATTATTGCATACAGAGTGAGTCCATGCAATGTATTATGTGACTCGCACATTTTTACTCCTGAACATGCAGTATATAGGCTTGCCATAACAATGGCATTGAATACGTATTGACTCAAGACATTTCAGCTTTTTATTTGTAATTAATTTGCAAAAATGTGGAAAAACATAATTCCACTTTGACATTATGGGGTATTGTGTGTAAGTCATTGATCCAAACATCTCAATTGAATCAATTTTAAACTCAGGTTGTAACATAACAAAATGTGGAAAAAGTCAAGGGGTGTGAATACGTTCTGAAGGCAAAATGATGGGTCAAAAAAAGTAGCTATTTGGTTAACAATTTAGCAGTCGTATAGCTTGGGGTAGAAGCTGTTCAGGGTCCTGTTGGTTCCAGACTCCGTTTCCTGTAGTCCACGATCAGCTCTTTTGTCTTGCTGACATTGATTTGAACCTGGGTCTCCTGCACCCCGCAAGACTGTGTTAGCCCACTAAGACTTCAGGTCCCAGGTAAGTTTACTCATCATGTGATTATCATCATGCATTTCACTGGACCATACTCACCCCTCTCCTGTCTTCACATAGGGCTCGTGGCAAGGGTTCCTGGGGTAGCAGCGGAAACCACCAAAGTAGTTCCAACACATCTCGTCCTCGCGGCAGTTGTTTCCTGTTTCACACTCATCTATGTCTGTTAATGGAGAGAAAATGTAGTTACTGAGAGAAAATGTAGTCAATGGTCATTTCAATAAGAAAATAATTTTAAAAAGCTTATGAGCTTATAGTATAACGATCTTGTAGTCTTTGTAAACAAGCAATGCGTAGCTTAAAACTACATTTCAAACTATCATGTGGTCATGGACTGTTAGTTAATCAAGTGTCAATACTGACTTTATACCAAGATACAATTAAAAATCTAGGCCTAAAGCCAATGAGTTATCATTGGGGATTCAGGTTAAAGGTATTACGATTCATTATTATGATGTACGACTTCCTGCTGGTGTAAGAGAGGGCTAGATATTATACTAGTTGAAACAGGCCTATTTACCTTGGCACATTCGGTTGCCTTGGAGCTGGTATCCCTCGGGACAGGTACAGACATACCCTCCGGGCTGATTCACACACTGCCACTGGCACATGTAACTCGAGAAGGCGCATTCATCAATATCTACGAATAGATGAATATTACGCAGTCAACCCTTAAAGGGAGTCTGACAGAAACTTCGCAGGAAAGAAAATATTAGGTGTGAGCGGTGGGGGATTGTAAAATTGTATCAGTATACATTATCATTAAGGTACTGATAAATGAAGGTACTGATAATTATACATTGAGTATAACAAACATTAGGAACACCTTCCTAATATTGAGTTGCAGTACCTTGGCAGGAGGCTTGGTTGGAGGTTAGCTCATAACCCTGCTCACACTGGCAGATGAAGGAGCCCATGATGTTGTAGCACTGGTGTTGACAGGGGTTGCTCCCCTCACACTCGTTCACATCTGCAAGACACGGAGGGACTAATAAATTAAAGAGAAATTGCCGAAAGGCAGAGCGGAAGTGGAGAAAGTCATCCATTATGATATTCTGAGACAACAACTTGGCATTTACAGTACCAGTCAAAAGTTTCGACATACCTACTCATTCAAGGGTTTTTCTTTATTCTTACTATTTTCTACATTGTAGAATAATAGCTGAGACATCAAAACTATGAAATAACACAAATGGAATCATGTAGTAACCCAAAAAAGATTAAACAAATCAAAATATTTGTTATATTTGAGAGTCTTCAAAGTAGCCACCCTTTGACTTGATGACAACTTTGCACACTCTTGGCATTCTCTCAAACAGTTTCACCTGGAATGCTTTTCCAACATTCTTGAAGGAGTTCCCACATATGCTGAGCACTTCTTGGCTGCTTTTCCTTCAATCTGCAGTCCAATCCCAAACCATCTCAATTGGGTTGAGGTCGGGTGATTGTGGAGGCCATCTGATGCAGCACTCCATCACTCTCCTTCTTGGTCAAATAGCTCTTACACAACCTGGAGATGTGTTGGGTCATTGTCCCCTCGAATAACAAATGATAGTCCCACTAAGTGCAAACCAGATGGGATGGCGTATCGCTGCAGAATGCTGTGGTAGCTATGTTGGTTAAGTGTGCCTTGAATTTTAACTAAATCACTGACAGGGTCACCAGCAAAGCACCCCCACACCATCACACCCCCTCCTTCATGCTTCACAGTGGGAACCACACATGTGGAGATCAACCGTTCACCTACTCTGCGTCTCACAAAGACATGGCGGTTGGGACCAAACATCTCAAATTTGGACTCATTAGACCAAAAGACAGATTTCCACCAGTCTAATGTCCATTACTCATGTTTCTTGGCCCAAGCAAATCTTTTTTTCTTATTAGTGTCCTTTAGTAGTGGTTTCTTTGCAGCAATTCGACCATGAAGGCCTGATTCCCACAGTCTCCAGGAGGCTCTCCAACAGAGTTTCATCCGCCCATCCACTTCCCCTGCGTCGGCAGGCTTCTTCTTCGTGGCCAAGAAGGAGGGAGGTCTATGTCCGTGCACAATCAGACACATCACAGCAACACTCACTATCACCGTAGGACCCCTGCACCACGAAAGCCTTCCCTTCCTCATCATCGAGGTACCCCTACACAAAGTCATCCTCGTCCTCCCGTGGCTCCAAAGTCACGTCTCCACCATCTCCTGGTCGAGGACGGAGATCACTGCCTAGGCACACGGATGCCGAAAGACCTGCTTTCCCTTACCCTGTGGTTCCATGTCAGTCGAGAGTCCTTTGGTTGCCCTCCAGGCCAACATCCCAGAAGTTTACCAAGATCTCCGGGAGGTTTGCTCCAAGACCTGTGCCACCTGTCTCCCTGCTCATCACCCCTGGGACTGTGCCATCGACCTGCTGGCAGACTCTGCGCCTCCACGCAGCCTTGTCTACCTCATGTCGGTGGCTGAAATCAAGGCTATGGAGGACTACATCCAGGAGGCTCTCCAACAGAGTTTCATCCGCCCATCCACTTCCCCTGCGTCGGCAGGCTTCTTCTTCGTGGCCAAGAAGGAGGGAGGTCTATGTCCGTGCAGCGACTACAGTCTCAATTCCATCTCCACCAAGTACTGCTACTCTCTCCCGTTGGTGCTGGCTGCCATCGAACAGCTCTGCGAGGCCCGGTTTTATACTAAACTGGACCTTCAGCATGATTTCTGGGCACTATGAGTACTGGATTAATAAATGCTCCGTTGGTGTTCCAGGCATTTGTGAACGAGGTATTCCAGGACATGTTTGGGCGTCAGGTGGTCGTGTATATCGACAACATCCTGATCTACTCAGCCACCTTGGAGGATCACATCGCCCAAGTCCGGGTAGTGCTGGGACGCCTCCTGGAGAACCACTTGTACGTCAAAGCGGAGAAGTACCAGTTCCATCAGGCCACTGTCTCCTTCTTCGGATACCGGATCAGCCCACAGGGAGTAGTTATGGATGAAAGGAAGGTTGAGGCAGTCAGGTCATGGCCAGTCCCAACCACCATAAAGGGACTACAATGGTTTTTGGGGTTTCCCAACTTCTACAGTCGCTTCATTAAGAACATCAGCTCCATCGCCTCTCCTCTCCCATCAAGGGTGACCCCCGTAAGTTGGTGTGTAGTCCTGCAGCCGATGAGGTCTTCCGCCTACTGAAGGGGCGTTTCACCTCAGCCCTGTTCCTGAAACACCAGATCATACGCTGCCCTTTGTGGTGGAGGTGGACGTTTCAGAAGTGGGCGTGGGGGCTGTCCTGTCACAACGCCAAGGTAACCCACAAAAATTGTATACATGTGCATACTACTAAAAAAAACTTCTCCTGCAGAGAGGAACTATGACATCGGCGACCGGGAGCTCCTGGCAGTGAAGTTGGCACTAGAGTAGAGACACTGGCTGGAGGGCGCCAAGGACCCATTTCTCATCCTCACCGACTGAACCTGCGGCTGGACCTGCGCCAAGCAAGGTGGGCCCTTTTCTTCACCAGTTTCAACTTCACCCTATCATACCGCCCAGGTTTAAAGAATATCAAAGCAGATGCCCTGTCCCGTCTCAACGATTCGGGAGAGGTTCCTGTCCTGAGTGCGCATATCATTCCGCCCTCCCGAATCGTTGTCCCCATGCTTTGACAAGTAGACGTGGACATCCGCCAGGCTCTGGAGAGGGAACTCGCGCCTGCTACCTGCCCTCCGGAGCACAGCTACGTTCCCATGGAGGTAAGGGATCGGCTGTTGACCTTGGTATATACATTCCTTGCCGCTGGACACCCAGGTATCACCCGCACCATTCAATCCATCTCCGCTAAGTACTTGAGACCCACCTTGGCGCACGACGACGTCCGCTACATCAACTCCTGCTCCGTATTTTCCCAAACCAAATCTCCCCGGCACGCTCCAGCAGAGAAACTCCTTCCCCTTTCCGTGCCTCAGCAGCCTTGCTCTCATCTGTTTATTGATTTCATCACTGATCTCCCCTCTTCTGATAGTTTCACTACTATTACGGTTGTTGTGGACAGATTCTCTAAGTCCTGTCATTTTATCCCTCTCTCTGGTCTCCCTACTGCTCTCCAGGTCACTGAGGCACTGTTCCAGCAGGTCTTCCGGCAGTATGGCCTTCCAGAAGACATCGTCTCCGACCGTGGTCCCCAATTCACGGGCCGGTTCCTTCCCTGGGCGGAGTACGCCCAGAATTCACTGCGTCACTCCTCCACCGGGCTGACCCCCTTTCAGTGTGTCCTGGGATATCAGCCAGCCCTGGAGAGCCGTAGTGGAACCGAGCCAAACTGAAGCACCTGCGGTGGACAAGTGGTTCAGACGCGCATAGGAGGTTTGGAATGATGCCCACATGAGACTCCAGTGTGCCGTCCGCTGTCAGAAGGAGCAGGCGGACTGCTACCACAGTGAGGCACCCGTGTTCTATCCTGGTAATCGTGTCTGGCTCTCCACCAGGAACCTTCATGCAACAAAAACAGACTTCAGCTGAATTCAACTGATTTGGTTACACCTTCTGTTTGCTTGGTACTATTATTCATTATGATTCAGGGGGCACACCCAGGGGTGGAAATGGGAGGGTGGGGGAGTATCACTCTGGGATTTGTACAACATTATTTCACTCCTTGAATTCAATGTAAAATGCACATTGTTTGCATGTCAAAATTATTTCCCAGTCACCCCCCCTACATGTTTAACCATTTATTTTTGTTATCTAAAAAATAACATGGGCCAAATTTCATGGGAGAAGTTGCTCCAAATCACATTCTGCAGTCCGGACCCCTGATATTCAGTTTCCTGGCTCAACAAAAGCCTTTTTCTGAATGTAACACAGACAGTGTTCCCTTGCAATCCAACTCCGGGGTGGTCTCTATATACAAAGCACTAAAAATAGGTTGATTCATATACAGGGAGTTGGAGGTGTTAGATGTGTGGGAGAGAACACCAAGTCTGTACAGAAAGCTCAAAGGCTCAACGCACCGATCCCCTCACACCCTAGCCTGCTCCCAGATATGTTTGTGCTGTATTTATTACCAAATCCTATGGTCATTGACTACACAAACAGGTCTGAGACCAGGCTACTCTTATCCTGTAACTCATTTGTTGACGACAGTGATGGACACAATGTGAGAATTGTCATCCTGAAGGCTGGAAGTCTGTGTAAACAAGTTCCCCTTTCAACTACACACACACACACACACCCACACCCACACACACACACACACACTTATACACGCTTCCAGGTAACAAAGCCCAGCTGACCCTGCTTTTGGCTGGTGGCAGCGGGATTGGGAGGTGAATAGCCCTAATGATCAAAGCTGGCCTCCACTCAGCATGTACAGTATGAGGTGAAAAAGTGACGATACTGTCGCCCTACAACCTTTTTTCATAGAAATTAATTCAGACCAGTGAAAAGTTGACATGCTGACAGAGGTGAACCAATCCTGAAATCAAACTTGAGTTTTATGTAGCATAATAGTGTAATTAACACACTGTGCCAGAAATAAGAGTGCAAAGAACATGACACCTTCAAATACAGTACTTCTTGCCAGAATTTGCCAAAACTACAATGTTGAAATACTACCGCACTACAGTCCCACATATATTCCCCCACCCATCCCCAGCCTCCAAAACGAGCACTTTTCATGCAAAAAGCTTGGTTTACAAAGATCCCTGTGTCTTTGCAAGAACGCTGTGCCAGGCACCCCTATATATTCGGTCAAGGTGTCAGGTTCAAAATGTTTCATCGCAAGGGGACTACTGAGGGAAGCCCCCCCCCCCCCCCCCTTCAAATATGTCAACATCCAGGATGAGAAACTACTGTTTTGAGAAGGGCAACAGCTCTTCCTTTGTGTTCAATGGGCTCTGAAAGGGATAAAAGAGGGATGAAATTATGAAAGAGAGTAAACAAGGGAACTAAGCTTCTGAAAGAATAAGCCGCAGACCAAATCAAATGTTAAAGACTAAAGCCCATAAGTACGCACATGCAGTGATGTCGTGACTACTGTTTTGGTAGACCTATCTATCTGTCCATGTCTGAGGTGGATGAGATGTGCGATGAAAGGATGCACCACCACCAAAGTCCTCTCTGGCTGTAGTCAGTGTCTGCTGGTTGTCTCCTCTTTGTAGTGCTTCAATAACCAGTTGCTATTGAACCTTACAGTCAATGTATTGAACAATAGAATAATTAGGCTCTGTTCCAATACTTTAGAAATATGTCCTTCCTTCCTTGGGGAGAAATGACAAATCACTAATCTGACTGGGTTGGATTGATGAAAGCAATAGGGTGGAAACCTTGCCTTCACATGATATTTTCAGTTACAAATCAGTGATTACAGTTCCTAAGGATTTACCTAGTCCACTTCTAACACAAAAGGGGCTCAAACCTCTCCAGGCATTTGAGCTGTGTAAAATGAAAATGAAGACAATGTTGAAGAAGAGCTAACTTGTCAAAAATTAACCTGCATCTAACATGGTCACAATTGAGTTAGGGATATTGTTACCTAAAGCAATCTTACTGGAAGCAGCCGCTCATTTTTAGGTGACTCTTTTGAAGTGACTCTATTTTTAGACCACTCAGTTTAAGGTGATTTTAAATAGACTCAAATCTGTGTTTGTTGCCACCACAGATTATATGCTGAGATCAATTCAAAAGTGTTTATTTACGCCCACATTTCCCAGAAAAGGAATCCCTAGGCTGTGTTCAGTAGGCATGTAGTGGAAAAAAACTTTCGGAAACAGAGTGAAATGGAGAGGAACTATCTAAACTTATCCAATAAGAAACAGCTGTTTTTGTTTCCCATTGCAAAATGTTTTGCTACTGTATGACCTAATGAACAAAGCCCTGCTTTGTTCAGCAGTGCAACATAATAATAGCACGGCCTCTGGACCCAATTCCCTCCCTATCCCTTCCTCTTTGCCCTAACCCTTCAATGTTCGCCAATCTGGAAGGTGCAAGCAATTTGATGAAGCTATACCACTACACTGCTTAAACCTTTCCAGATCTGTAAACATTGAAGAATTAAGGCTGGAGTTGAATCCAGCCCTGTGAACTTGTTTTCATGGTCAAGTGTACACGGTCTTATTAGCATTAGTTACCAGAATCGCAGGCAGCATGTGGAAAATGTTTACCAGTTGTAAGAACAGGACACTGCAATAATCTTCCTCGGTTACAGTGTACATTTTGATTGTGATGACAAACTGGAAAAGTATCAATGCAAATCACTAATGCCATTCTTTTAGGGGATGTAGCATCATTTTTATCTTGTATCTGACACTGTATAACACTGTACGGTGCATATCATAATACCACTAATCTGTCTGCCTTTAGTTTGTGAATCACTCCAACTTCAGGACAGTCCCTCTGATGAAAGAAACATTATGATTAAATGAGAAAAAAATATGTTTCAGGAATGTGTTGTTGGCGATCATCTCCTTCCTTCCCTGAGCTCAGTTTGGCTGTAACCCCATGCTGATTGAATGGTTTATGTAACAGCAATTGTTTCTCTCTACTGCCAGGATTTGGCATGTTGCAACTTGACTAAAATCTTGCGCAGTTTGCCAACAGGAGATTGGAGGACGCACCCACACCCACACACACACACACACACACACACACACACACACACACACACAAATTATGACATTCTTTAATGACGGCTGCAAATCCATCATCCAAAGAAAAAGGGCAAAGGGGTAAATGGAAGTTAAGTGGTTCCCCACTTTACAGATCAAATACAATGCATCTTCATAACCTGCAGATAGCGCATAAACTGTTCAAATGGTTAAATTAATTGCATTTTCACGAGAACTGGTTTCATACAAAGTGCTCTAAACTTGAAAAAGGGACTACAATCATTTTGAATGAATTCCAATTGAAATGAATCCTGAATGTGACTGAATGACAATCTGAGATGACTATCTTTTGCCTCAATATCGGTTCATAAACTAGCATCGGTAGTATTCCAGAAGGAAATCTGCCTGCTGGTATTGCTCATTTAAACTAGGGCCCCTGCGATGCTGAGTTTGTACTGTAGCCTTAGTACTGAGTTTGTATAACTGCACTGCACTACAGTCCGCTTTTAACTGTTTGGCAGATCCATTCCTATATACTTCAAATTACATCAGTCAGGGACTGATGGGATCTTTGCATGTAGGATTAAAATTATGCTGGACACTTCCATAACGAATCAGGGTACTTGTCCAATTAGAAACACTCATTTTCAACATTTTACTATAGTGTGCCCTAAACCTAATAAACCCGCCCCAGTTAAGTTGCATGGGCTTACTCTTACCACGGCAGTAGTTGAGCTCGTCCACCACGAACCCTGCGGCACACTGCATGGTGCCCTGGCTTTGGAAAGAGCTCTGGATGACCCGTTGGATAGGCAAAGCAGGGGCGGGTGCCAGAGGAGGCTGTTCCTCCACCAGAGGGGCCACGGTGGGCTCGTCGTCACCATTACTAACGATGATCTGGGCATTCTGGGGCAGGCAGAAGTAGCCTCCGAAATGATTGATGCACCTCATGCCGCCCTTGCAGGCGTCGGGCACCGTGGTACACTCGTTGACGTCTGAAAAAGAGAGTACAGCGGTCAGAGACAGACCTGGGTTCATAGAGTAAGCCACGGTTTGTTTTCTTTCAACTACTTAAGCTGTGCTTGATTGAGCTTGCCTGGCGCAATGAAACCAGGGGAATAGCCCCAAAAGTGCAAATCCCATCCACCTGTCACTCCAGGTTGGAAAAAAACAAATGTATTTCAACACAGGTCTGGTCAGTGTAACACCACCAAGTCAGCATGGGTATACCAGGAAAACCACCACTTCCACCATCAATATGCTTGGTATACACATACTGTATCAGTGTCTGCTAGAACTGATCGTATCTCTTCCACAGTGCTATTCAATTCCTCTACTAATCAATCTATTCATTAAGTCAGAAACGTACAAGGACATTGGACAAAGTGTTGATAAGCACCTCTTACCTTTGCATTCTTGTCGTTCCATGTCAAATGTATAGCCATCTGTACACTGTGAACAGAAATAAGAGAGGATAAGTATCTGGTACTCAATTGATTGGTTTGTTGATTGATTGAGGGATTGATTAATCGATCGATTAATTGATCTACAAAATACGTATCACATATCTCTGAAGCTTTAGTCTACATCTCATTAAAGATGTAGTCTTACCCTCCTTTGTTATGCCACTTTGAGCCTGTATATTAGGAAATCAGACAGACAGCAATTAAGGAGTCAGCCTGGAGAACACCTGTGTCTCCTTAATTCACCCAAAACAATGTGCTTAGTCTGTTGCCATCCAGGGAGGAATGTCTGCTCGCCTCGCTCTCGTCTGCGTCATGGAACTTGCCACTGTGTGTGCACAGGCATGTGTTGTCTCCAGTCTCCATGAGTCCAGACTCATGTTATTACCTCCATAATTCATCAGCTCCAACAACAACAATTCGACTAGTCATTTGTCGAGAAGGAGACATCCTCCACTGGAGACATGCCAATGCTATCCCATCCCATCAATGTCTATTCCAAACCATTTCATTTTCATGAACGTTCACTTGGTACATGAATCAGGGTTGGGGTCAACTCAAAATTAACATTTTACTTAATGAAATACAAATTTTCCAAATGTTTACAATGACAATTTTTCCATTTTTGAATTCAATTTCAATTCACTTCCTGAATTAAAACATTTAATTGACCCCATCCTTGACATTAATTAAATCCCACTTTAAAAAGCTTATATTGTCCTTCAATATTGGCTTTTGCTTGTGCTGCCGCTTACAAAAATACGTTTGTGGCAAATTTGCTGCAAATAAATGTTGCCAGAAGTTTGCAAATGTTTGCCACTAGTAGTGAATCTGCAGCAAACCTTTGGCAACAATAATATGTAATGCCACTAGTGGCAAACAGTTTACCAGAAGTAGTTCCAATACCAGCAAGCATTGATGACCAGTCAATGGGAGAAGAAAAATCTATTGGAAGTGATCTACCTACCGAAGTTGTACAGTGAGTGTCTAACTTATTTAACATTCTAATAAACTTAAAAATCGAATTAGCTAATTGATGCCTGTTTAGCAGTGTCATGTTTTATGGGATAGAGTGAAACACATTTTGTTGCAACCTGTCGGCGCCACTGGCTGGCTCAGTGCTATCATATTTTTGCACAATTAATGTGATAGCTAGCTAACTAACTAATGATTTACCTAAACACTTAACGTTATATTTTTAGGTAAAGACTTGCTGTCTTGTAATAACAAATGTCAATATGCTAGCGTCACTGTTCAGTACCATGTTAGCTAGCATAACAGCTAAGTTAAAGTAGCAACAAGAAATATGAGCTGACTTGACATCAGAGCAAAACTTCATTTCGGATGCCTCGACACCCTGGAAAGATGTTTGTGGTGCATTCACTCATAGCACTTTTTGGTGATAAATGAGTGTAACGTAATCTTCAAGCTTGATAAGGTAAGCAAATGCATACATGTATTATCCTCATAAATGTAGCCTGCTATACAGTTATTCTTTGCAAAAAATGTATATTTCATTGCTCTTTAAACTGCTAGCTCATCTTGATCGTGTGTTGTTCCTTCTCTCGTTCTTTCTAGAAGCAAACAATTACCAAGCAAAAACACAGATTGATTAGTTTGAATCAAATGTGTTGCCGCTTGGCTGGAGAAATATCTCATATACTGTGGCTCTCTAGGAACAGTTGGCCACACATTTAAATTTAGATTTAATAGGCCTGAGTTCCAGGTTATGGTAGCTACATTTTTTGTTGGTATAGCTGACAGCAGACCCTAGCTGTTACAAATAGCTGACCCCAGATGTTACAAAGTTTTGGATTTCAAAGCCAAACCCGCCCATTAGCCACTGAATCTAAGATGCCGAAATAGAACATGTTTTCAGTAATTGTTTTCAGTATCTTAATGTTGTTTTGTGTTTTCTGATTGTTTCAGTGCATGCAGTCATTAAGCTTTGGACGAAGGATTTCCACAGGGCCGCCATCTCCAAAGTTCACTCAAAAAGACAATATTTGTGAACTGGGTTAGATTTTTTTTTGCGTATTATTTTTTTTTCATTTCCATTGGTTGAAAGCTAATTTCTCATCAGTAATCACTTAGTTCATGAACATTTGGAAGTTAAACATCCTACGGTTAAAATCCCCATAACCAATAGCGTTCACATTTCTCTCATGTAAATATTGTAGCTACATAAAAAGATTAAATAAACAATTTATTTGGGGAATATTCAGTTATTGCTCTTTTTTCATTAGCATGCTGATAATCATTTCAAGATTAGGATTTTTCAGGATTTCTTTTTTATCTGTTAAGACATTTAATACATGTATATTTAGTACATTAAGTATGTTTAGCTTCTCTGTGAGAAGCAAGTTCATTTAAAGTTATATGTGATTTGGTTTATGCAGATAAGACATTTAATTAGTGTTGAGGAAGCTACTCTGAAAATATAGTTTACCCAGCTACCAATTATTTCACACTGGAATAAGTTAAACTACCCTTAAGAAAAATATTGTTTACTTAAATATTTATCAGAATTAGACTTTCATCCATGTTTCTCAAATGTCAAATTTCAAAGTTGTTGCAAACGTCAAATTACTAAGTGTTTAAGGTTAAGTTTAGATATTAACTCTGAATGTTTAAGGTTAGGGTTAAGTTTAGGCATTAACTCCAAAATCTTAAGGATAGGCATTAACTCTGAATGTTTTTTAAAATTGTACCTTTATTTAACTAGGCAAGTCAGTTAAGAACAAATTGTTATTGTCAATGACAGCCTAGGAACAGTGGGTTAACTACCTTGTTCAGGGGCAGAACGAAAGATTTGTACCGTGTCAGCTCGGGGATTAGATTTTGAAACCTTTCGGTTACTAGTCCAACGCTCTAACCACTAGGCGACCTGCCACCCCAAGGAAAGAGTTAAGGTTTGGGATATGCGTAAAACCCAAAAAACTTTCTATCGTTGGATTTGAACTTGCAACCGTTGGAATCAGAGGCAGATCATTACGCCCATTTGCCATCCCTGTCCACAACACACTGGCACAGCATTTCCCAAACTCGGTCCCCAGGAACCCAAAGGGTGCACATTTTGGTTTTTGCCCTAACACTACATAGCTGATTTAAAATGATCAAAGCTTGATAATTAGTTCATTATTTGAAACAACTGTGTAATGATAGGACAAAAACCAGAACATGCACCCCTTGGAGTCCAGAGGACCACGTTTGGTAAACCCCGCCTGAGCAAAACTGAAACCTACTTGTTGCCCCTAGTGCCCGGTTTCCATGTCATCTCCCAACATCCTCAACCAGGTCACCTGGGGCACTAGTCAGCCATCCATGTGGAGGACTTTGAATACTTGTATCACGGGTTACCTGGTTGATTTATTATAATCTCAATGTCTCATCTTTCAAAATACATAGAGTCCTCTTAATTTACAGCATTTCCCTCACTCAGACAACCAAAATGTAGCTAAAGCTGCCCAATAAGCGGAGGGATGGGGGCAACTTCTTGTCGCGCATGGTGGAGGTGAGTGGGTCAGTTGTTCATTCACCCGCACACGCTCGCAATTGCTAATAACCCATCCCCACCCGCCTGACTATAAGTGATAAAGTGAAAATCTGGAGGCCCACAACCGACCCTAACCCATAATATAGATTTTGTTTTGCTGTAGGCTACAGTCAGAGACGGCAGAAATATTTTTGACAGGGGTCCATGCTTTTTTCCCCTCCTGATTTAGATATGTTTCTGCTTATAATTTCCGCCATTTTCGTAGGCTATTTGTTAGTCAATTTGTCTATAGATACATGCAGCTTCTCTTCTGTCATTACATGTGACTAAATAAACCCTTGCTCAGCAGAATGATGTCATAAACCGATAGAATGAATGCTTCAATCTAGTTGACATTGGTAAAGTTCTCTGTCATCTCCGCTTCTTTCATGGAGCAAAGACGTTAAGGGACCGGTGAGAAAATGCTATAAAAAAAATATTAAAATATAAAGACCGGTTGTAAGGAAAGGAAATAGAAAGCTGTGAAAACGACCCAACATGTTTTCTGATAAGATTTCAGTTTGGCTTGGATGCATATTTTATGTGGTTGAAATACAATCAGCTTTTATGATGCTGATTAAGATCGCACCTCTACAGATGGTATCTAACTGCGCATTCACATTCTCTCAAGATGCTGAAAGAAATAAATCATATTTCTCCACTCCTGTCCCTGAGTCAAAATTTTGCCTACATTTGGTGTATCATTTTATTTATTTATTTATTTCACCTTTATTTAACCAGGTAGGCAAGTTGAGAACAAGTTCTCATTTACAATTGCGACCTGGCCAAGATAAAGCAAAGCAGTTCGACACATACAACAACACAGAGTTACACATGGAGTAAAACAAACATACAGTCAATAATACAGTAGAAAAATAAGTCTATATACAATGTGAGCAAATGAGGTGAGATAAGGGAGGTAAAGGCAAAAAAAGGCCATGGTGGCGAAGTAAATACAATATAGCAAGTAAAACACTGGAATGGTAGATTTGCAGTGGAAGAATGTGCAAAGTAGAGATAGAAATAATGGGGTGCAAAGGAGCAAAATAAATAAATACAGTAGGGGGAGAAATAAAATAAATAAATACAGTAGGGGGAGAGGTAGTTGTTTGGGCTAAATTATAGATGGGCTATGTACAGGTGCAGTAATCTGTGAGCTGCTCTGACAGCTGGTGCTTAAAGCTAGTGAGGGAGATAAGTGTTTCCAGTTTCAGAGATTTTTGTAGTTCGTTCCAGTCATTGGCAGCAGAGAACTGGAAGGAGAGGCGGCCAAAGCAAGAATTGGTTTTGGGGGTGACCAGAGAGATATATCTGCTGGAGCGCGTGCTACAGGTGGGTGCTGCTATGGTGACCAGCGAGCTGAGATAAGGGGGGACTTTACCTAGCAGGGTCTTGTAGATGACCTGGAGCCAGTGGGTTTGGCGACGAGTATGAAGCGAGGGCCAGCCAACGAGAGCGTACAGGTCACAGTGGTGGGTAGTATACGGGGCTTTGGTGACAAAACGGATGGCACTGTGATAGACTGCATCCAATTTATTCAGCAGGGTATTGGAGGCTATTTTGTAAATGACATCGCCGAAGTCGAGGATCGGTAGGATGGTCAGTTTTACAAGGGTATGTTTGGCAGCATGAGTGAAGGATGCTTTGTTGCGAAATAGGAAGCCAATTCTACATTTAACTTTGGATTGGAGATGTTTGATATGAGTCTGGAAGGGGAGTTTACAGTCTAACCAAACACCTAGGTATTTGTAGTTGTCAACATATTCGAAGTCAGAACCGTCCAGAGTAGTGATGCTGGACGGGCGGGCAGGTGCAGGCAGCGATCGGTTGAAGAGCATGCATTTAGTTTTACTTGTATTTAAGAGCAGTTGGAGGCCACGGAAGGAGTGTTGTATGGCATTGAAGCTCATTGAAGTTAAGTTGTTAACACAGTGTCCAAAGAAGGGCCAGAAGTATACAGAATGGTGTCGTCTGCGTAGAGGTGGATCAGAGACTCACCAGCAGCAAGAGCGACATCATTGATGTATACAGAGAAGAGAGTCGGTCCAAGAATTGAACCCGGTGGCACCCCCATAGAGACTTCCAGAGGCCCGGACAACAGTCGCTCCGATTTGACACACTGAACTCGATCAGAGAAGTAGTTGGTGAACCAGGCGAGGCAATCATTTGAGAAACCAAGGCTATCGAGTCTGCCGATGAGGATGTGGTGATTGACAGAGTCGAAAGCCTTGGCCAGGTCAATGAATACGGCTGCACAGTATTGTTTCTTATCGATGGCGGTTAAGATATCGTTTAGGACCTTGAGCGTGGCTGAGGTGCACCCATGACCAGCTCTGAAACCAGATTGCATAGCGGAGAAGGTATGGTGCGATTCGAAATGGTCGGAAATCTGTTTGTTGACTTGGCTTTCGAAGACCTTAGAAAGGCAGGGTAGGATAGATATAGGTCTTTAGCAGTTTGGGTCAAGAGTGTCCCCCCCTTTGAAGAGGGGGATGACCGCAGCTGCTTTTCCATATTTGGGAATCTCAGACGACACGAAAGAGAGGTTGAACAGGCTAGTAATAGGGGTTGCAACAATTTCGGCAGATCATTTTAGAAAGAAAGGGTCCAGATTGTCTAGCCAGGCTGATTTGTAGGGGTCCAGATTTTGCAGCTCTTTCAGAACATCAGCTGACTGGATTTGGGAGAAGGAGAAATGGGGAATGCTTGGGCGAGTTGCTGTGGGGGGTGCAGTGCTGTGGACCGGGGTAGGGTTAGCCAGGGGTAGCCATTTTAATGGAAGAAATACTTAATTCTGCAGGAATTCATATTAAGGTTATAGACCTACAGTCAGATTTCAGTTTCAATGTAATCCATCTGAACAGTAGACTACAGTAGGCCCTTGTTTTCTCTTTATTCAACCCACCACCCACCCACCCTTCATCCACACAATATTTCAGGACCCTAAACCTGCCTGCCCCGCAATATAACTGTGGGGTCTGCGGGTTAAGAGTCAGTCCACGCATCATTAGCAAGTGGCGCTCAAGTTCAGAACGGCTGTCAGTCAAAACCCATACAGAGCTGTGAAGCGGAGACCCTGAGATCTGACGTCATGTATAGCATGTTACTGTACAGCCACTGTGTTCAAATTTACACTCTTATCAGTGTCCAAATCTGCCATTTTCAACCCGCGTACAGGTGCGAGTGTAAAGGCTACCTAAAGTTACTTTGAAAAAGTAGTTCACTACATTCAAACTACCTCGTGAAAAATGATCATCATGTAAATCTGAAATGTCATAGACTACAAATTGCAAGAACAGATCACTTTGGGGTCATATCTTAACAGAATGTTTAATTTAGACTATTAACCCTAGGATGCATATGCCGGATCAAAATGACCCGGCCTAATGTTTTTTTTGTTGCTGTATTGACCCCCCCACCCCCGCCCACAAATGTAATTATCTAATATTCCAGGAAGTCCTTAAATAATCTTTAATGTTCTAAAATCCTAGTTTATTTTTTAAATTTATTTTTTAAGTAAAATAGTTTTTGCTTCACTACCCCAAGTTTTCATATGTGGGTCAAATATGACCTGTATGTATTTCTTATGGAATCCAATGCATTGCACTTTCTTTTTGCTACAACAATAAAATCAAAGTAATTAATAAAATATTTATCATATATCTTGTTTATAATGTTCATTAATCACCATTTTCATTTATCCTTTTTAACTCATTGAGTAAAAGGAGTTTCATAAGGAGGCTCATAAGAATACTGCCAGATATACAACCAAAATGGTTTTACACATGCTGGATGAGGAAGCCATTGCTGCCTCTGACTCAGAATCTGAGGTATCCAATTCAGAGGGCACAGACTATGTGCCTGTGGCTAAAGTTGGAGTTGTGGATGCACCTGGTAGTCCAGCTGTCCTAGATGATTCTATAGATGGGGAGTACTCCCCCTCTGAGGAGAGTGAAAACCAGTCAAATAGACTGAGTAAAAAGGGGTCTTACTGGAGTGAACACTGCATCACAGTGGATGAGCAGCTTTCCTCCAGACGTGACGCTTGGCATTCCATCCAAAGAGTTCAATCTTGGTTTCATCAGACCAGAGACTCTTGTTTCTCATGGTCTGAGAGTCCTTTAGGTGGCTTTTGGCAAACTCCAAGTGGGCTGTCATGTGCGTTTTACTGAGGAGTGGCTTCCGTCTGGCCACTCTACCATAAAGGCTTGATTGTTGGTGTGCTGCTGAGATGGTTGTCCTTCTGGAAGGTTCTCCCATCTCAACAGAAGAACTGAGGCAATGGAAAGCTGTGGGGTGATGAAAGAGAGCCATGCCACCACCACTCAGAGCAGGCAGGGCCAGAAGAGAAAGAAGTGCCAGCTCTGCCCAAGCGCAAAGGATAGAAAAGTCAGCTGCTGGTGTTCTCAGTGCAACACACCTGTCTGCAAAGAGCACAGTCACATGCTTGTTGTTTGTAACAAATGCATGGACCAAGACAGCATAAGTAAGCATCACACACACGCAAACTTTGTTCCTTTTAGTGTTCATGTTTTCTAAATTCACAATTGTTAGTGTTGTCATTTATATTGATGATGAACTTTGGATTTTCAAATAAATGCTTAGAAATATTATAAAACATGCTTAAGGTGGTTTTATTTTGTTCTTCATACTAAAAGGTTGAATGTGAAACTTTGTAAGAAAAATATCCTAATATTTTCAATAGCTGTTATGAATTTTCATAATATGTTATCATTGAAATGTGTATCAAACTGTTGAAGAGCGACTAAAAACATTTCAAACAATAAAATAATTATAGAAAGGTCCAAATCATCACTCAAAATAATTTATTTTAGAAATATTTTAAACCCATATAAATAAAACACAGATATTACATTATCGGGTCATTTTGACCCGGCATATGCATTCTTGGGGCGCCATGTTTACTATGCATCCTAGGGTTAAACACAAAAACTATGTTTCAACTGAGAAGGAGGCAGGTTTGATGCCGAAAAAGAAAGTAAATGATTGCCTACTTCACCCATAATTTATAAAATGTTTTCAAAAAAAGTATTGTGTAGTTCCAGTAGTTAGCTGCACCACTACCTGTAAAAAAAAAAGTAATTAAAACTACTTAGAGCACTACTTAGATTTGAATTTAGCTCAACTACCACCAAGCTACTGGAAAATGTAGTTAAATTACTAGTTGAACTATACTGAACAAAAATATTAACACAACATGTAAAGTGTTGGTCCCATTTTTCATGAGCTGAAATAAAAGATCCCAGAAATGTTCCATGCACAGAAAAACGTATTTCTCTCAAATTGTGAGCATTTCTCCTTCGCAAGATAATTCATCCACCTGACAGGTGTGGCATATCAAGAAGCTGATTAAGCATAATCATTACACAGGTGCACCTTGTGCTGGGGACAAAAAAAGGCCACTAAAATGTGCAGTTTTGCCACACAACACAATGCCACAGATGTCTCAAGTTTTGACGGAGTGTGCAATTGGCATGCTGACTGCAGGAATGTCCACCAGAGCTGTTGCCAAAAAATGTAACATTAATTTCTCTACCCTAAGCTGTTTTAGAGAATTTGTCAGTACATCACAATCGCAGATCACGTGTGACCACGCTAGCCCAGGACTTCCACATCCGGCTTCTTCACCTGCGGGATCGTCTAAGACCAGCTACCTAGACAGCTGATGAAAGTGTCGGTTTGCACAACCAAAGAATTTCTACAGGGTCTGGACCTGATTGCAGTTCGGCGTTGTAACCAACTTCAGTGGGCAAATGCTCACCCCTCGATGGCCACTGGCACGCTGGAGAAGTGTGCTCTTCACAGAATAATCCCGGTTTCAACTGTACCAGGCAGATAGCAGACAGCATATATGGCGTCATATGGGCGAGCGGTTTGTTGAACAGAATGCCCTATGGTGGCAGTGGGGTTATGGTATGGGCAGGAATAAGCTACGGACAACAAACACAGTTGCATTTTATCGATGGCAATTTGAATGCACAGAGATACTGTGAAGAGATCCTGAGGCCCATTGTCGTGCCATTCATCCGCTGCCATCACCTCATGTTTCAGCATTATATTGCATGGCTCCATGTCGCAAGGATCTGTACACAATTCTTGGAAGTTGAAAATGTCCCAGTTCTTCCATGGCCTGCTCACTCACCAGACATGTCACCCATTGAACATGTTTGGGATGCTCTCAAATCAAATCAAATGTATTGGTCACATACACATATTTCGCAGATGTTATTGTGGGTGTAGTGAAATGCTTGTGTTCCTAGCTCCAACAGTGCAGTAGTATCTAATAATTCACAACAAATACACAGATCTAAAAGTAAAAGAATGGAATTAAGAAATATATAAATATTAGGACGATCAATGTCGGAGTGGCTCTGGATCGATGTGTATGACCGTGTGTTCCAGTTCCTGCCAATATCCAGCAACTTCGCACAGCCATGGAAGTGGAGTGGGACAACGTTCTACAGGCCACAATCAACCTGATCAACTCTATGCGAAGGAGATGTGTCGCGCTGCCTGAGGCAAATGGTGGTCACACCGAATACTGACTGGTTTTCTGATCCACGCCCCTACCTTTTTTGTAAGGTGTCTGTGACCCAACATAATCATATCTGTAGTCCCAGTCATGTGAAATCCATAGTTTAGGGCCTAATTCATTTCTTTAAAATGTAACTCAGTAAAATCGTTGAAATTGTTGCACGTTGCGTTAATATTTTTCGTCAGGGTACATGTAGTTTACTACTCCCCAACGCTGCATTAAATGTCGTTAATACACAAAGTAACCAAAAATCTGAACTAATTAGTATTTTCTTATTTTGCAGGAAACAGTAATGTTCGCGACAAGCTTTCCAGAATTGTTTGACAGAAGTTCACAAGTCGCCGCAAATTTGATGCCACAGTTTGCCACAAAAGTAATTTGCATGTGAAAATATGAGCTTAGCTTAGCTCATATAAAAATTTGCCACAACTGTTTGACAGAAGCCATTTTTTTCCCGGTAAGGGGCTGCGTCTTTAGTGCCAGTTTCCCAGATTAAGCCTATAGTCTCCAATGGAGAATTGCCATTGAATGTGCATTTTAGTCTGGTACTGGAACTAGGCTCCGGGAAACCCACCCTATTTTTTGGCAGCAGGCACTGCAGTGTTTGTATGTGGAGGTTGTGAGAGGGGTACTTGCCGTGTATGAGATGGGTTCCTCAGCTTCCTGCGAGACGGCCACGTTGACAACAACACTCAAGCACAAGTAAATCCGTAGCATTTTGACGTCCCTGCGACATTGAGAAAAAGATTGAGTGAGAAAATGTGTTTTTTGAGTAAGTGTCCTTGTGAACATGTTGAGTCTCAAAATGTTCCAAAAATGTTTGCATACATTGGCAAAATGGTTGCAGAATACATCTACTTTGGTTCAGATTTCTTTATGTTTCCCAAATGGTAGTCCACAACCTTCCTGTGACATTCCCATGGCCAGTACTCACTCCAGTTTTCTAACACATGCTGAGGAAGGCACTAAGTTGAGATCTGTGTCAACATGGACATCATTCTCACAAACCAAATTCATAGCTCTGTCCATTTTATACATTATCATGAAATTATATAAAATATGACTATATGCTCATTATAACATTATATGCTGCATACATTATAATTGGCATTACTATTTGAAAATTGGCATTATGACCTGTATAGCAAAAAACGTACTTAATGAAGAATTCAGCACATTCTATTATTTCCTTTATTATCTTTTCTCTCAACTATTTTCCTAAGCTGGTGAGAGCAACATCCTCTCTGCACAATGTGCCTTCATTGCAAACAGGAAATGCTTGGAAAATCATGTTCAAATTCCTGGGCATGACCTATGGCAAACTTACAGTAATACCACAATACCTAATGCTCAAGGAGCTGATGCTGGCATATGGATATTGTGTATCCAGTGTCTGAAAAAGTAGGTATCTATTAAGGTTGTCCCAAATAATGGGTCAGCTGGGATGCAGACACGAGTAAATCATACAACTATAACTCTGCCATTCTCCTCCATAATTACAACAGTGAACATGACTACAGAATAATTGGCTACCAGTGTGTGTGTGTGTGTGTGTTTGCATGCGTGTAGAGTGAAAACCAATTGTAAAGTGTCTTTATTGCACCATCAGTTGGTGTATGTCGTTAAGAAAAATAATTCCATCCGGAGAGGAATTGTTAGGCAAGTACAAACATCTCCTTTGGGAGCAGAGCTTTGTCTCATAGACTAGACGTAACATAGTAAAAGTAAATCCGGGACACTCAATTTGGTATGATATGGGAAAGGGGGATACCTCGTCAGTTGTACAACTGAATGCCTTCTGCATTTAATCCAACCCCTCTGAATCAGAGAGGTGCAGGGGGCTGCCAAAATCAACATCCACGTCTTCGGCACCAATGGGTTAACTGCCTTGCTTAGGGGTAAAACTATATATTTTTACCTTGTCAGCTCGGGATTCAATCCAGCAACCTTTCGGTTACTGGCCCAACACTCTAACCACTAGGCTACCTGCTATGTTCTGTTTGGTATGGTTACATAAGACAGAAGGTTACTTATTAAGGGAAAATCGGAGGGAGGGTGGTTGGTTGGGTGTATATGTATCAGTATAACTTTACGTCGTCCGCTCGCCCCGGCACGGGCGCGAACCAGGGAACCTCTGCACACATCAACAACGGTTGCCCACGAAGCATCGTTACCCATCGCTCCACAAAGGCCGCGGCCCTTGCAGAGCAAGGGGCAACCCTACTTAATGTCTCAGAGCAAGTGACGTAACTGATTGAAATGCTACTAGCGCGCACCCGCTAACTAGCTAGCCATTTCACATCCGTTACATATAACAATGCGAACATCTAGCAAACCAAAAGGCTGTAAATTTGAATCTCATAGACAACTTTTGCATTTTTGCTAATTACTTACTACTTTTTAAACTAACTGGCAACTACTTAGCATGTTAGCTAATCCTAACCCTGGATATCCACAAATGAATACATACCATACGAAATGTAAGAGTATCTCAAATGTACGTACAGAATGATACGAAATGCTTTGAGACCAGGTTTCAGCATTCATTATTTTATTGGCAAAGGTTCAAATCCCCCTCCAGCTATCTTCTGAATCACCCTATCAGTTTCATGTGTTTTCTCTGAAAGTGCATCCCCATTCCGCGTTTAGCTCTTGTTCATAATGTAATTACTTTAAAGTCTTATAAATCATTATATCTTATTGGTGTCATATTTAGCGTTATCAACATAACATATTTTAACACTAATCGCCCCACGTAGTAAAGTTTAAATTACATGATAAACCACAGTTGCTATCTAGTATCTAGCCTATCTGCCTAGGGACTACAGATGAAAACTACCAAACTAGCTAAATCTGGCACATTTAGGGAAATGTTAATTAATGTGCATTGTCCCTGTCAAATAAATAAATAAATTGGCCTTGAATAGAAACCTGTCTATACCGACATTGTGCGAATGTCTGATGCAGCGATTATAAACAAAACCAATTTCCGATTATGACTAAGATGCAATATAAAAATATATAAAAAATCTGTTGGATTTATAATAAATTATTTAACGTCTCTTGAACAATGCGATTTCAAGTCAACAGATTAAGTGTAGGTTAGTAGTCTAAAAGCATGCAACCTATTTTGGAGTTGTGCAAAATGTAATGTTAGGCTATGCAAGGTACTGTTTCATTTGTATTCGATAGGGTTGCAATTTACCTGTAAAATTACTTTTTAGTTGGGTGTGTATCAATACTCAATTGATTATTATCCTCCGGAGGGTCCCGTCAGAGGTGATGGTGAATCTGAAGAAGCAACTTCTCCCCGAAATCGGTAAATGTATACAAATTACCAGGGCATCACAGCCTAACAAAATGATCGGGAGGTGGTGCTATCTTTACAGGTTACACACTCTCTACATCCGCGTCAAATGTTTTTGTCTCTAACATTGCATAGTAATTTCTACTCTATCTAATAAAAAGCATTGCGCCCCCTCTACCGGAGATGTGAAAATAAGTGAGTGCCAGAATGTTTTTGTTACAATGTCATTGTTAATGTAAGCGCAGTTTGGAGGGTTCAGAGAATGTAGCGTCAACTATATGAAGTCTAAGACCAGACAGAGGCAGCATACAGGAGCTCTATAAATCGTAATTGTATTCTTGACACCATCTCAATTAGTTCAGGTGACAGACAGGATTTTATAGACACAGGTCAATGATCAGTGGTGGAAAAAGTACCCAATTGTCATACTTGAGTAAAATAATAGAAAATGACTCAAGTAAAAGTGAAAGTCACCCAGTAAAATACTACTTGAGTAAAAGTAAAAAATTATTTGGTTTTAAATATACTTAAGTATCAAGAGTAGAAGTAAGAACAATTTCAAATTCCTTATATTAATTAAGCAAACCAGATGGCACAATTTGATTGTTTATTTACAGATAGCCAGGGGCACACTCCAACAGTCAGACATATGTTACAAAAGATGCATTTGTGTTTCGTGAGTCCGCCAGATCAGAGGCAGTAGGAATGACCAGGGAGGTTCTGTTGATAAGTGTGTGAATTGGACCATTTTCTGTCCTGCTAAGCATTCAAAATGTAACGAGTACTTTTGGGTGTCATGGAAAATGTGAGTAAAAAGTACATTCGTTTCTTTGGGAATGTAGTGAAGTAAAAGTTGTAAAAAATATAAATAGGTAAGTACAGAAACCCCCAAAATGACTTAAGTAGTACTTCAAAGTATTTTTACTTAAGTGATTTACACAATTGTCAATGATGAACATCCAATTTTCATCCTTACATTGACAACATAGGGAAAATCTCAATTGCATACTCCTCATGCCCGCTCTTCTCACTTCCTTCTCAAAACCCATTGGAGAAGAAGGTCAGAGGGGACAATTGAGATTCTCCCAATATCACACTTCCTCTGACAGCCTCTGTAAGATTTACATTGATTTAAATTAATGAACTACTCCTTGATTTATAGGTGTTAGGTTTGAATGATAGACATGACCACAGGTGTCATAGCTAACTGTACTCTTTTAATTATAACTTCAACTGAACAATACAGAACGTTGGGGGGCTTAACATAACCCCAGGGTTAGAGATACTGTAACAGGATGTGACAATTATGGAATTTTGCATAACAATTAATTGTCATGCAAATTGATTATAATGTATAAAAACTACATATATATATATATTTTTTGTTGCTACAAAATACATCTGAGCTCCTAGAGTGTGCGGCTCTCCTTTATTTTCAAGTTTTCTACTCAGCTAGCCAGCACCTCGCCTACATAGGTGTGCGTTTCTTTTTCTTCTAGATTGTTGCTACAAAATACCTAATGATTACAGCTTTGGGTGACACCCTGTCTCAAAAACCAGTGGTGTAAAGTACTTAAGTAAAAATTATTCTTTGGGATCGGTGTCCCTCCCACGGGACGGTTGAGCTAACGTAGGCTAATGCAATTAGCATGAGGTTGTAAGTGCCAAGAAAATTTCCCAGGACATAGACATATCTGATATTTGCAGAAAGCTTACATTCTTGTTAATCTAACTGCACTGTCCACTTTATAGTAGCTATTACAGTGAAATAATACCATGCTATGGCTAAAATACCATGCTAAATCGGAAAAACGCCAAGGGGGATGAATACTTTTGCAAGCATACAGTATATTCATAATTAAATGGAAGTGTTTTTGCTGAGGTGATAACTGGACGAGCAAAAAACAACAGACAACAACCAGAAAATATCAAGGTACAATATATAAAATATCAATCATTAACTGTTGTCAGGATAAACTTCAGTTGTCTTTTAGGAATACATTTAATCTCATTGTTTCAAGTTGTATTATTAGTCGTATGTACAGGATACACATGGTATACATCGTCCAATGAAATGCTAACTTCCAGGTTCCTTCTCGACAATGCCACAACAATATATAATAAAATATAAGAATACAAACATAAAGTAAATGGCTCAGTAGAATACAATAAACCTGTATAACTTAAAAGTATCATACAGGAAGGTACAATTTATAGTCCAATATTTACATGTGTATTGGGGAAGGCGGGTGGGGGAGTATAATAAGAGTCTGGTAGCAGCAGTTGTGATGTGTGTGTATCATGAATGTATGTGTGTGTATGAGTGAGTGTGCTTAGATGCGGAGAATCAAAAGCAGGTAGTCAGTCCAGTTCAAGTGTTCAGCAGCTTGTAGATAGAAACTGTCTCTGAACCTGTTGGTATTAGACCTCATGCTCTGATACCGTCTGCCCGACGGTAAAGGAGAGGACACTTCGTGGCTGGGGGGCATTGCAGTCGTGGAAGCAGCAATTCCCGTACCAGGCCGTGATACAACCTGTCAGGACGCTCTCAATGGTGCAGCGGTAGTATTTGGAGAGGACCGGGGGGGGGGCATGCCAAATTTCATCAGTTGCCTAAGGAAGTAGAGACACTGTTGCACTCTCTTGACAAGAGTGGTGATGTTGTTGGTCCATGACAAGTCCTTGGTGATGTGGATGTCGAGGAACTTAAAACTTGTGACTCTTTCTACTGCAGTTTCATTGATGTTGACCGGGCCATGTTCCCTCCTCTTTTTCCTGAAGTCAACAATCAACTATTTTGTTTTGCTGACGGTGAGGGAGAGGTTGTTGTCATGACACCAACACGCAGTCGTGGGTGAACAGAAAGTACAGCAGTGGACTGAGGACACACCCCTGAGGGGCCCGTGAGTTAAGAGTTAGCGTGGAAGAGTTGTTGTTGCCAATCCTCACATTGAGTTCATATAGGGCATAACATATTTCAAACATGACAAACACCAGAATGTGAATAGTTTCCAAATATAAATGGCTAAAGGCATTTCACATTTATAGGATTTATTAATAAGCAAACGGTTGGGGGAGAAACATCCGAAATCCCGCAGACAATCCAGGAGAGACAGAAGGAGATGCAGGACGTGAGACAGGCTGTGGACTCTCTGAAGATAAGTGTTGGCGTCATCTATGCAAATTATTTACATATTTACATTTACATTCTGTCTGGGATCCAGGTAAGAGCTGAGTGAATGGGTTGGTTGAAATGGACCCCCCCACCTCTGTGTGTGTGTGTCCGTACAGCACTCTGCACTTGCAGCAATGGAAGACAGTGAGAGGATATTTATTGAGCTCATGCACTCCATTGAGAGAAGGAGCTCTGATGTGAAGGAGCTGATCAGAGCCCAGGAAAAGTCTGAAGTGAGTTAAGTTGAAAGAGCAACTGGAGCAGGGGTTTGCTGACCTGAGGAGGAGAGATGCTGACCTGGAGCAGCTCTCAAATGCAGAAGATCAAACCCATTTCCTCCAGGTGACATCTATAAATTAGTTGTCCCCCAAAATACTCTGTAATGGCTATCTTTGACTAGACTTATTTTTCTGTGAAAGGAGCTTGATCTAAAGTAAAGTTTGTCTTTCACAATATATTCTACCCATTTGCCTCTGTAGAGTTTCCAGTCTCTCTGTGTCTTTACTGGATCTGAGGCACGTTATCCATACATTCCCCCACATTTTTAAGAAACTGAAAGATCAGCTACAGGACAAACATTTTTACATTTAGCAGACACTCCTATCCAAAACAAAGCATATCAACTGATTTTTCACCTAGTTGGCTCGGGGATTCGAACCAGTTACTGGCCCAAGTCTCTTAACCACTAGGCTACCTGCCACCCTACAGTGTTCAGTGAAAGTCTACACACCCAGTGAAAAAGTACACATACCTTGCAGTCTTCTTATTTTGCTGCCTTAACATGTAATTTAAAAGGGATTCAACTGGATTTCCCCCCACAGATCTAAAAACCCTACTCCACAAAATGTCAATTTTTTAAAAAAGCAACAAAATAAATAAATAAATAGATTGCATATGCCTTCACACCCCATAGTTCATACTTGGCGGAAGCATCTTTGGCAGCCATTACAGCTGTGAATCTTTTTGAATATGATTCTACCAACTTTGCACAACTCTTACATGCTGAACACACCGCTTGCGTCGCGTGTGCAGGCATTGCTAAATAAATGTACACATACATGTTACTCAATCATTGCACCCGCATTGCTCGTCCTCGTCAATGAGCGTCTGCGTAGCCAGGCGCTAAAATAGAACTTGGTTCTATTTGTGACGCTCGACGCGCTGAAAGTCCTCCCTCTCCCATCTCATTGGTTTTTAGGAGCATATGCCCACGTGCCATCTCCTCATCGGTTTTTAGGAGCATATACCCACCCACGTGGATGATTGAAAGATGAACTGAGGTTTACACTCCAGTCCAGTAAGTTGTGATAATGCACCTTAAAGTTGATTGCCAACCGCCATATAAAGTCCAAAGAAGAAGAAGCCTGAAGGAGGAGAGATTACTAGAAACAAACTCGGTTGACTGTTTTAGCTGTGGATTAATTGTCGGAGTAGAGGACCTTGTGCATTTCAGATAAAATAACGACACAATGTTTATATCCCAGGACAAATTAGCTAGCAACAGAAAGCTAGCTGGCTAAATTGCCAGAAATGTTTAATGCTTTTCGACCTGTCCCCAAATTATTATAATTGTTTCAGAGTTTGTTTTGATATTTCAACCTGGTGTGGGGGGACGAAATCAACATGCGCGCGATGGCGCACGCAGACGCACGAGTACGTGCACAAACACGAGTACATGCACCAATTTGGTTGGGAATCATAAGTGGTGTAAAGTACTTAAGTAAAAATACTTGAAAGTACTACTTAAGTCATTTTTGGGGGTATCTGCACTTTACTTTACCATTTATATTTTAGAGATCTTTTACTTTTACTTCACTACATTCCTAAAGAAAATGATGTACTTTATACTCCATACATTTTCCCTGACTTTTAAATTATGTATACTTTTAATTCTGATATTGAATTATATTTTATCAATTATATTTACTTTTGATACTTAAGTATATTTAAAACCAAATACTTTTAGACTTTTACTCAAGTAGTATTTTACTGGAGTCATTTTCTATTAAGGTATCTTTACTTTTACTCAAGTATGACAATTAGGTACTTTTTCCACCACTGGGAATCATTAACAGCAATATTCAAACCCAAATTTAAGTCAGGACTGATACTGGACCACTCAGGAACACTCTTGGAAAGCCCTTCTGGTGTGTCTTTTGCATATAAAATGTGTGTAATTGTCCCACTGAAAAACAAATATCTATCCCAGGTGCAATGGTCATCAAAATTGTTAAATGGTTTTCAAAATAATTCTAATAAATGCAACAGTTGGACAATGGATGAAAATAATCAAAACTTTTAGCATTTTTAAAATCCATCAGATAAAGACATAAAATGTTTTCTTGCACAAACACATAATGTCAGGGATGTTGGTGGGAATTCAGGTAATTTATTGTAAAATGTTACCAATGTTTTCTTAGAATGCACTCATATATACATTTTCTAATGGTATCAGGTACCTTTTTTATATTTTGTGTTAAAATAAAAGCAATTATATGTGCCGGCTTTGTATAAATACACTGGGAGTATTTGCATATATGAAAACATTAACATAAAGGGGTTGAACTGGGCTGCAACCACCAAAAACTTGCTCTGTCCAGGCCTACCTGTACTCACCTGTGCTGTCTAGACTGCCCCATTAATTACTGCTGTTGTCACGTTCTGCTGCATAATTCAACATGTGAATAGCAGTATATCCTCAGATATAAAATGAACATGCTTGGCTCTAGATTACACCTATCTATACATACTTTACCTTGTTTGCGAGATCAGACTGTCACGCCCTGACCATAGAGAGTTTTTTATTCTCTATGTTGGTTAGGTCGGGGTGTGACTAGGGTGGGTCATCTAGGTGATTTATATTTCTATGTTGGCCTTGTATGGTTCCCAATCAGAGGCAGCTGTTTATCGTTGTCTCTGATTGGGGATCATATTTAGGCAGCCATTTCCCTTTTGTGCTTTGTGGGATCTTGACTATGTCTAGTTGCCTGTGAGCACTATGGCAGCGTCACGTTTAGTTTTGCATTTTTTGTTTTCTTTGAGTTTCTCTTCAAAATAAAGAGGATGGAACCATACCACGCTGAATCTTGGTCCACTCACTATTAACGATCGTGACACAGACATAATATAAGTAAGAATATATGTAAGAAGGGCTATATAAATACATTTGATTTGATATGATATGACTAGGGTGGTTGGAGTCTTTGACGATTTTTAGGGCCTTCCTCTGACACCACCTGGTATAGAGGTCCTGGGTGGCAGGAAGCTTGGCACCGGTGATGTACTGGGCCGTACGCACTACCCACAGTGGAGGCCACTGTGTTCTTGGGGACCTTCAATGCTGCAGACATTTTTTGATACCCTTCTCCAGATCTGTGCCTCGACACAATCCTGTCTCGGAGCTCTACGGACGATTCCTTCGACGTCATGGCTTGGTTTTTGTTCTGACATGCACGATCAACTGTGGTACCTTATATAAACAGGTGTGCCTTTCCAAATCATGCCCAATCAATTGAATTTACGACAGGGGGACTCGAGTCTCATAGTAAAGGGTCTGAATACTTATGTAAATTAGGTATTTCTGTTTGACATTTTTTATACATTTGCAAATGTAACAGTATAACTTTAAACCGTCCCCTCGCCCCGACACGGGCGCGAACCAGGGACCTTCTGCACACATCAACAACAGTCACCCACGAAGCGTCGTTACCCATCGCTCCACAAAAGCTGCAGCCCTTGCAGAGCAAGGTGCAACACTACTTCTAGGTTTCAGAGCAAGTGACGTAACTGATTGAAACGCTAGTAGCGCATACCCGCTAACTAGCTAGCCCTTTCACATCCGTTACACTCACCCCCCTTTCCACCTCCTCCTTTTCCGCAGCAACCAGTGATCCGGGTCAACAGCATCAATGTAACAGTATAACTTTAGTACGTCTTTAGTACAGTATAACTTTAGTACATTTCTAAAAACACTGTTTTCGCTTGGTCATTTATGAGGTTTTGTGTGTAGATTGATGAGGATTTATTTTTATTTAATACATTTTTCAATAAGTCTGAAGCGTAACAAAATGTGGAAAAAGTGAAGGGGAATGAATACTTTCAGAATGCACTGTATATGAAACCGATTAGCAAGGTGTATCGGTTTATCCTTCCTGCAGTATTATGTTAAAAGCGTACATGAACGTTCCTGCATGTACACAACCCTCTCACAGAACTTCTCACAGGCTTTCAACTTAGGATACTTAGGGCAACATTTTCATAGGACAAAATAATTGTGCAAAGTGCAAAAATGACTCTTGCCAGCTGACATTGGATCCCAATACAGTAAATTGATTTGTGTCTGTCTGCGTGGTATAGAAAAGTGACCACGAATTTTCCTATTCATACCATCGAGTCAGATTTATCAACCACCCTCATGTGTTGTGTAGAGAGGGTCTGTCTGGAGCCTGTGTCTACTAAGAGGTAGAGTGGAGTGGGCAATCCGCTGATATATCAGTGTCAAATGAAGAGATCAGGAAAGTTGTTTATCAGCATTGTTTTGGGATCAATGATCAGTCCTGGAGGGTATACTGCTCCCCTCCGCCCTACACTTGTATCTTCCACAATAATGGAGAATGGACTCATATCAATGTTCCTTGCTCCTCTAGAGTAGGAGTGTACCTGAAGCACAGTGCAGGAACTGTGAGGATAGTAACACCTATTCAGTGATAAAGCTAGTATCTGGCATCAATTCATTGTGAGCTTTACTTAGAGGCCTTGTGACTATAGGAGATCAACTGTTTTACCTTAGTTAGGCTACATGTGTGCACATGCCACCCACACACACCATAATCTAAAATTAAGGACCTATTATTGTAAAGAATGTATGGATAGCTTCACATCATGTTTTAAAAAGTAGTTGCTCTCATGGAATGTTTCGATATACAGAAATCAGACAGTATTTGCATGTGAAAATGTAATGCACTTACTCCATAGATGGTATTGATTGAGTGTGTCCGGATTCAGAAGGGTTGGGTTAAATGCAGAAGACACATTTCAGTTGGACAACTGACTAGGTATCCCCCTTTCCCTTCCTGACTTTATTTTTTTTTAAATGCACAATATGAAAATATAGATACTTTCATATTGTGACTGGCAGGTGGCGCCCTTGTCATTGGTTATGGTATTACAGTTCTTAATTCTGTCTTGAAGTCGATTGTCATGTTTGCAGCAATTGTCATCTGAACTAAAGCATTTGAATCACAGGAGGTTGGTGGCACCTTAATTGGGGAGGACAGGCTTGTTGTAATGGCTGGAGAAGAATTAGTGGAATGGTATCAAATACATTAAACACATGATTTCCATGTGTTTAATGCCATTCTATTTGCTCTGTTCCGGCCATTATTATGAGCTGTCCTCCCCTCGGCAGCCTCCTGTGGTCTGAATAGCCATGAGAAAATTTACTTGAGGTACACTACTCCATACTAAAGTTCTACAACATCCTTTAATAGCATCATCATTCTGCATTGCACACCACACATTTACCCCAAATCAATGATGGACATATGTGATTGCATTTTTTTGTATATGTCAAACCATTCATAACAAGTATTCTCTTTAACACAAATTCTAACCAAAAGGTACAATGACAGCTTTTCTCTATTCCTTAATTATCTCAAAGTACCTGGTGTCCTAATCTTTGCCTTAACAAAACATTGGTAACACTTTATAATAATTATCATGAATAAGCATTAAACTACTCATAAACAATTCCACATTTATTTGTAAACATTTATAAACGTTACTAAGCATTTATAAAGGCTTATTCATGAAAGTTTACGAAACATAAAATGTAGTTAACTCATGATGCTCAATTACAGTATTTTAAAAGATTCATTTTTTTAAACATGAATTACAGTACAATATACATGGAAAAAACTACAAAATCATATTTTTAAAGAGCAACACACTGTGTGGTGTTTCTTTCAATGCTGAAGGCAATGCATCAAGAACTGATGGCCCATCGACATCATCCAATCAGTTCCTGATGCAGTATCATCAACATCAGAAAGCTCTGCGTTCAGTCATGGAAACCGGGATCCATTCTGGCTCAAAAAGAACCAACTGCAAGTGGGCAAATGAGGGAGTTAGTAAATGGTTAAAACAAGATTAGGAGAGGAAATGGACGAGTTATAGAGAAAAAGAGACACATCACTTTATTGGATAGCCCCCACAGTAGCTCTATAGAGGCTCAAACTAACTAACTGCAGCTTTGTTGATATGCCATGCCCTGCCAGTGTTAGGGTTAGATTTTGCGTTATGGTTAGGTATAGAATTGGAGTTATGAGGCCATATATATATATTAATCTAGGATGGAAAGGGAGGGCGGGACTGGGGTAGGTGGAGGCGAGGGATTGAGCTATTCTTTGTTAAAAAAATATATATGTATCAATGCTGCAATTGCAAATTTGAACTCTGTAATAAAAAATAAACAAAAAAATGGAGTTATGGATATGGTTAGTGGATAGTTAAACACTTTGTCGGTAGTTTGTTCAACATCTGTAAACCATCAGTAGGGGACTATCCCATGTTAAGTGCTAACACCAGTGACAATTTTGAAGGAAGGACACTGCAGCGGCAGGTCATCTCTATTGACGCCTTGGAGACTGGGCGCCTCTCCAAAAGCTTGTTCCAGCCAGGGACCTACTGTACTGGACTGTACTGTGGTGCAGGGGAGGCAAACAGCTGCGTTTAGCAGAACCCCAGTAGCCACTGTGAGAGGAAACACTGAACTGCTCACAGTTGCCAGCTGAGATTAGGCCAGATCACAGCAACTCATCGGACGTCTGATCAAGTTGGAATTTGATCCATTACGTGGAGGTGTAAGAGACATTTGACTGTTTATACTCACAGGGAGATTCTCATTTGGTGCAAAAGACCGTCCTCTCCTGGACTCCTCCGTCCTCTCTCCTCTGACCGGGAAACCGATAAGTGGTTGAGGAGAGTCTCAGTTAGTTAGTAGACAAACAGAGTGTCCTCACCTCCTCGATAGCCTCCTCCCGCCGAAGAAGCACAAGAGTATCCTACCGGAGTCCTTCACGGAAGAGTTATGGGATCTGCCACACCCCCTTTGAATCAACTGTTTACTTGGGAGGAGAAAAGGAGGCACATATTTAAAAACGATATGCAACTTATCCCTTTATCTATAAAATGTCTAGGACAACTAGCTACATGTACTTTTTACTACTTTACTTTACACATTTCATTTGGGATTCCACCCGTGTAAACATAATTTGCATGATGACGTGCGAATGAAGAAGGATGGTCTCATTTCATACAAGTGCATTTGTTTCTACATTTCCTCTCCTCCCCTCCTCTCCTCGGTTACTTTTTACTTTTTTCAAAAGGAGGCGAGGAGAGGATGGAGGAGTTGAGCAAACCAATAGAGAATCTCCCATAGTCTCCTGATACTGCCCCGGCTCGAGTCACAATGATATTTGCGTGAGGTACACATGATGTGTAAGTGGTCTTCATCCACCCCATGATTGACATGTCTATTTTTCACAAAAATGATTGCAGAGGTATAGTGTATATAACTCTTAGTTACGATAAGACAGAGAGATGGCTGCATTGGGATCCATGTTATAGAACGATCTGCATTATTTTGTGTTTTCCACTCCGAACGAGAGGATGTATGAGCAGACGGACTGCAGAACCTCTCCAGGTCAATGTGAGAAACCATAAGACATCACAGTTGCCTGCAGAGATTACCCAGTCTATCCATGGAGCCCCGTGTTATACACACAATCAGCTACAAGGCCCTTGTCTTTCTCAGGAGATCGTTCCCTTCGATCCAATGAATCCCAATCTGTCCCAAAAGGGCCCACACATGGGTCATGTTCATTAGAACACACAATTTTGAAACAAAATGTGTTTAGTCCAGGTAGTCCCTCCCTGTTTTAGTTCTTTCCGCTTGGTGCCTAATGAACACGAACCTGGCCATCTCACCAGATTTGGCCACTGATCGGATCACATGACGCATTTAAAAATACCTGGGTCGTGTTCAGTAGGAACACACTCCAAAGCGTAGTGAAACGTGAAGGCATTATCTGTACATGTCCAATAAAAACACTAATTTTAATTTACTGTCGTGAAACGTCTTAAAGCAGTGTGCCCCAATGAACACAACCCAGAATCTTATTAAAGGGTTACCCAAACCACAATACACAGTAACACCGAGCATGGAGATTCTATTGGCAGCGGTGATACTCTCTCTTTTGAAGCCAAGCAGGACTTAAAAGCCAATGATGGGCTGGCAGCTGAGTTGGAGGAGGACTACTATGGGCAGGTCTGTCCCTCGGGCGGGCATCAAACATATACATATGTAAACGGCCATAACAATAGAAGTGTGCCGTAAACAAACAGCAGTGAACCTAATCCGCTCACCCCTCAAACCATGAAGGAGGGGTCGGATGGAGGGGGGGGGGCGTTAAATCCTGCTTCCAGCTGGTGTGCAAAAAGGCGTCTCCCCACCGGTGCCAGCTGGCGCGTGCCCCCTGTACTTAGAAAGACCCCTCCAGGAGACCACTAACCCCCCCCCCCCCCCCCCCCCCCCCCCCCCCAAAAAAAAACAGCCCTCACCTCCAGCCCTCACCCCAATCCATCCAGAAGGTTCATCCACCACCACTCGTTACCATAGCAAATGGGGGTCCCTCATTGTCAGAGAGTTCCGGGTCACCTTAAAAGTCACGGTCCCTGGCCTTTTGACACCTCCGGACCACTGCAACAAATTGAGAGGGATAGGGCAAAGGAAAGAGGGGGAATAGAGGAGTTGGGAAGAGAGAGAGACACACTTTTAGAGAATACATTCAACAGTAGCACATGGCAGTGTTCCTAAACCAGATCAGACTATTTGTCCTGGATCAGATGTTTGGTGATTTAGAACAAAATGTCAACCTAGAGCAGTACATTTGTTTGGAGATACTGAAATATATTTCAGTTTGGTTTTAACTGTTGAATTGATTCATTTCCAACACCTAAAATGTGCCTCAACTGAAATTAACTAAAATGATTCCAGTTTAACGTCAATTCAATAGCATTAAACTTTTCTCCTGTCTGGTTCATTGTTAATTCAACACTTTGTCCACTAAGTTTGTGGATGTCAGATACAACTAAAAAGATACAGTATAAGTACATAATTCCAGGAAGTTAAGGGGAAGGGATACTTGTTGAACTTTCTATAGGCACACATACTTTAATGAGTACAATATCTGTATATGCAGACATGACTAAAAATAGGAATCAGGCCAAATTGTCTAAAAAGTTTATTGAATAATTACTGTCTATTCACAACATGCTATCTGCATACTGTATAAAGTGTAATCAAACATGGTCTATTCTTTAAAATATAACTTACACACAATACAAGGCTATTCATTTTGGGAGTGATGACAGAGAATTGGGTCTTCTCAAGTAATAAAAGCATTGTTATTCACTCAATCGATTGAGTCTTTTTGACAGTCCTACCCTCGTAAGCTACACGCCCCGCAGAGCACAGTAGGACTCACACGCTCGCCACCATCTGTCAGAACCATAGAGTTTGCCATAACAGTACCCCCCCCCCCGCCCCCGCACACGCTTTAGTTCAAACAGTAAACATTACAACAAAAAGCACATGCATTGTTTAATGGCCTCGCTTGAACAGGATTGACTTTTCAAAACATTGTCAGGCTTCAAAATCGATGGCAAATGTTTTGATCCCTATGTTTGTTGGTCATTGGAGACAAGATATAAATGTATTGAATGGATATGCATACATATTACTTTTTGTTAAAAAAGGGGGGAAAATAAGCTTTCAAGCGAGATAGATGCCTTACTTGAAGGGCACGTGTTTTGGTGTGTGCAGGGTATGAGGCGGATGTACACGCAAACGTTGAGCTACTGTTGGAGGAACATTTTGTTTATCAAAGTGAAGTTTCCTTGGATGTGGTAGTTATCACAGTATACAGTAGTGGGTAATGTTACCATTTGTCACATTGTATAACTGATTGGAGACAGGCGCAGCGATACATAATAGGTCGTTTTAATACTCCACCCAAAAATACAACATGCCATGAAAGGCACGGGGACGAAGCCTAAAACAAAGACATATACAAAAATACAGGGATGTAACCCAAACAACAGAGCGAGGTTAAACCTCTAATAAATACACAGGACGAGACCCGTTAAAACAAGACACAGGACCCGTAATAACAATACACGGGATGAGACCCGTAATAACAATACACTGGACGAGACCCGTAATAACAATACACTGGATGAGACCCGTAATAATAATACACGGGACGAGACCCGTAAGAACAATACACTGGACGAGACCCGTAATAACAATACACTGGACGAGACCCGTTATAACAATACACTGGACGAGACCCGTTATAACAATACACTGGACGAGAACCGTTATAACAATACACGGGACGAGACCCGTAATAACAATACACTGGATGAGACCCGTTATAACAATACACGGGACGAGACCTGTAATAACAAGTGCACCACAACATATAGGACGAGACCTGTAATAACGAGTACTCAATACACGCAGCACGAAAGCCGAAACAAAGCACGGGTACTCACAAGACCAACGGACAGGGGAACAATAACCAACAATATATACAGTTGAAGTCGGAAGTTTACATACACCTTAGCCAAATACATTAAACTCAGTTTCACAATTGCTGACATTTAATCCAAGTAAAAATTCCCTGTTTTAGGTCAGTTAGGATCACCACTTCATTTCAAGAATGTGAAATGTCAGAATAATAGTAGAGAGAATGATTTATTTCAGCTTTTATTTCTTTCATCACATTCCCAGTGGGTCAGAAGTTTACATAAACTCAATTAGTATTTGATAGCATTGCCTTTAAATTGGTTAACTTGGGTCAAACGTTTCGGGTAGCCTTCCACAAGCTTTCCACAAAAGTAGGTTGAATTTTGGCCCATTCCTCCTGACAGAGCTGGTGTTACTGAGTCAGGTTTGTAGGCCTCCTTGCTCGTACACACTTGTTCAGTTCTACCCACACTTTTTCTATGGGATTGAGGTCAGGGCTTTGTGATGGCCACTCCAATAACTTGACTTTGTTGTCCTTAAGCCATTTTGCCACAACTTTGGAAGTATGCTTGGGGGTCATTGTCCATTTGGAAGACCCATTTGTGACCAAGCTTTAACTCAAGACATCAGTCAGGAAGATGTTGCTTCAATATATCCACATAATTTTCCTACCTCATGATGCCATCTATTTTGTGAAGTGCACCAGTCCCTCCTGCAGCAAAGCACCCCCAAAACATGATGCTGCCACCCCCGTGCTTCATGGTTGGGATGGTGTTCTTCGGCTTGCAAGCCTCCCCCTTTTTCCTCCAAACATAACGATGGTCATTATGGCCAAACAGTTCTATTTTTGTTTCATCAGACCAGAGGACAATTCTCCAAAAATTACAATCTTTGTCCCCATGTGCAGTTGCAAACCCTAGTCTGGCTTTTTTTAATGGCGGTTTTGGAGTAGTGTCTTCTTCCTTGCTGAGCGGCCTTTCAGGTTATGTCAATATAGGACTTGTTTTACTGTGGATATAGATACTGTTGTACCTGTTTCCTCCATAATCTTCACAAGGTCCTTTGCTGTTGTTCTGAGATTGATTTGCACTTTTCGCATCAAAGTCTCTAGGAGACAGAACGCATCTCCTTCCTCAGCGGTATGATGGCTGCGTGGTCCTATGGTGTTTATACTTGCGTACTATTGTTTGTACAGATGAACGTGGTACCTTCAGCCGTTTGGAAATTTCTCCCAAGGATGAACCAGACTTGTGAAGGTCTACAATTGGCTTATTTCTTTTTATTTTCCCATGATGTCAAGTAAAGAGGCACTGAGTTTGAAGGTAGGCCTTGAAATACATCCACAGGTACACCTCCAATTGACTCAAATTATGTCAATTAGCCTATCAGAAGCTTCTAAAGCCATGACATAATTTTCTGGAATTTTCCAAGCTGTTTAAAGGCACAGTCAAACGAGTGTATGTAAACTTCTGAACCACTGGAATTGTGATACAGAGAATTATAAGTGAAATAATATGTCTGTAAACAATTGTTGGAAAAATTACTTGTGTCATGCACAAAGTAGATGTTCTAACCGACTTACCAAAACTATAGTTTGTTAACAAGAAATTTGTGGAGTGGTTGAAAAGCGAGTTTTAATGACTCCAACCTAAGTGTATGTAAACTTCCGACCTGAACTGTATACAATTACTAATCAGGGGAATTGGAATCAGGTGTGCATAATGAGACAGTTCAGTGATGCCTAGAGGCCTCCGGAACTGGTGCGGGTCGGTCAGGGCCAGTTGCAGCAGCCGAAGTTGCGTCAGCGTCGGACGGGCCAGTTACAGTTGCCGAAGTTGCAGCAGCGTTGAACGAGCCAGTTACAGTTGCCGAAGTTGCAGCAGCGTCGAACGGGCCAGTTGCAGCTGCCGAAGTTGCGGCGGCTTTGGACGGGCCAGTTGCAGCAGCATCGGATGGGCCAGTTGCAGCTGCCGAAGTTGCGGCGGCTTTGGACGGGCCAGTTGCAGCAGCATCGGACGGGCCAGTTGCAGCTGCCGAAGTTGCGGAAGCGTCGGACGGACCGGTTGCAGTGGCGTCGAGCGGGCCAGTTGCAGCTGCCGAAGTTGCGGTGGCGTCAAACGGGCCATTCCCGCTGTCTCCCTTTAGGTTGTCGATTATTCTGTCACGTTGTAGAAATGATTGGAGACAGGCGCAGGAATACGTAATAGGGGGATTTTAATATTCCACTCGAAAATACAACATGCCATGAAAGGCACGGGGACGAAGCCCAAAACAAACAAGTATGCAAAAACACAGGGATGTAAACCCAAACAAAAGAGGGAGGTTAAACCTCTAATTAAAACACGGAACGAGACCAGTAATAACAATACACGGGACGAGACCCGTAATAACAAGTGCACCACAATACACGGGACGAGACCTGTAATAATGAGTACACAATACACGCAGCATGAAAGCCGAAACAACAAAGCACAGGTACTCACAAGACCAACAGACAGGGGAACAATGACCAACAAGACAATGGTGAACAGAGGGCACATATATATAATTACTAATCAGGGGAATTGGAATCAGGTGTGTGTAATGATACAGTTCAGTGACGTCTAGAGGCCGGTGACGTAGACCTCCGGAATTGGTGCACGAAATGAGCAGCAGTACCAGGGGAAATCCGTGACACCATTGACATTTACTGATAACAATAAACTTTATTATGACATTAAAGAGGCTATACAAAACTTTTGCTCTAGGGGCTCTGTTTTAGCAAACGTAACACAATGGTAAATCTAGGTTCAGGGGTGTCAGAAATATTTGTGCTATTTTCACTATTACAATTATCTGCACACTTGCTGGTGTTGCCGGGATGGGTTTTGATGAATAAACAAGTTGTGGGTGTGTCGAGGCTTGGCCCCTCACTGGCCAATCAGAAGGTGCTCCATGGCGAAATATGTGGTTGCTACAAGTTGTGTATTTACGGTCTTTTATGTATTGCCTTGGAATCAACTCCAATACCAAAGTTTGTCCGTTATAGTTTGTTAAATGGCTTACAGAAATAAAATGACAAAATGTAGACCTATCTTTGCTAAATACATTAACTTTCATTTGTAGTCCACATTGTTCTAAGTAATTGCATGGCTTCAATAGCATTTCCACTGATATAGGGGCTAGGCCTACTGTAAATTGCATTATGGCTGAGCATGGGCATGCCAAACATTGTCAATAAGCAAGATTAAATTCATTATTGATAATGCCTAAAAAGAGAACAAATAATTCTAATCAAATTCTGAACAAAACGAAAACAACAACTTGTTTTAAAGTAGGCTATGTCACACTTACAGGCACCATCATTTCTCCCCGTGGGCATACTATTAAAACAACGCAGACTACGGAGGGTTTTACTCACATCCAAACTTTTCAAACTTTTCACAGAGAAAGGGAGAATGTCCACTCACTGTTATACTGCTCCCAAATATATTTTATGAACATGTTCAGAACCATCTTACAGATCAGATCATATTCACACATCTCCAGGAGTTGCATTGAATACTTGCCACAGTGTTGTCACCATAAAACCAGGAAGTTGAATCATTCTAATAAGTTTGGTTGTAATAAAATTAAACAATAAACAAAAATAAATAAATGTAAAATGTAATGATATCATAGAATCGCCGGGATAAAAAATACATATATTGCTGTTGAACCAGCCTTTCGTTATAGTAGGCCTAGGGTAAGGGAGGGCTTGGGTTTTAAACATATGAAACGGAAAACAAGCAATTGTCACAGGAAAATAACTTTTAAATACAAGGTTCACTGGTACCCATGTTCTCATCTCTCATTTCATGATGGGCATGGACACGTAGCCTACCGCTAAAACCAGATTTTGGTTTATCTGAAATATTCCTATCAGCTCTGCCTAAAATTAGCACTTTGGATCACGTTTTTAAGGACACACCTCAAATACTTCCACCCCGTCTATCTGAGTGCAAGGAACTCATATAAGACAGGTAAATTGCGAACCTGGTTTTAGGGCTGTAAAATGCCAGTTCGACAGTTTTTACATGACGAAATTGCTGACTAACGTGCGTTTAAGACTAGTGCCGCCTTAACGGCAGCCGAAAAAAGAGACCAACGCGTGCTCTTGAAACAAAAGGGGTCCACCAAATGGACAGTCAGAAATATTTTATGTGTATGAACCATACAGCCTCATTCAAGCCAAAACGTGTCGTAATTAACTAAACTTCCATAATAAATAAACTTTCATAGTGTATCTTTAACAAACATCTGCATAATGCATAATGCAGCAGCAAGAAACCCTTAGACAACGTATTGTCATCATTAATAAACACCTCAAATAATCCATTACATTTGCATTCAGTGAACTATGAAGACTTTGACGGCCAACCTTACTGGCACTTTCCATAATCGAACGGGGTAGTGCGATTGTTACAAGAAGAAAAGGAACTCTACCCATGCACTGTTTTGTGCCTCTGTATTTTTCCATAATTTTTTTCAGTCACCCCCACTTTTCCCCCGTAAGAATAAGTTGTGTCGGTTGGTGGTCATTCTCAAAGGGCTACTGTACAATTGACCCTTCCATGTGAATTATGAGGCGATTCGGCGATGGACTTGCCTCCTGGAGAGGCTATTGTATCGTTCGGTTGGGGCCGCCGGTGGGGTAAGGAACTGAACTGGACCGGAGAGGTGTTGGAAGGGGACGGATACACACCCCTGGAGCACACCCCTTGCCCTCCTTACGCTCTTCAGGTCCCAAGACCTCGGGGCTGCGGGTTGCCCACAAACAATTGCAATCTGCATGAGCAGAGATGACATTCGTGATTTGTTCCAGGCCTGAGGTTCTGAGTCCTTTCTTGCCGTTAACAAGGGAAGACGATGGGAAGACAAAGCTAAATTGGAGCGGCTGGATTAGCAATGGATACCGAACTTGGCCCCCCTATGGTTCTGCATTGTCTTGTCACAAGAACTGAAAATAAAGACAATATGATTTGATTCTGCTACCGTGCACTCGAAAGGTCCTGAGACGTGACAATGAGGTCCCCCAAGAGTAAGGCGGTGCTCTAATCTTTTGAGAGCTTATTGTGTTCAACAGTATGCACTGTTCTGTCGTTGTATTACTTCTCATGGCGCATTTGGAACACATACTGTTAAAGACCAGTCATATTTCTTAGGAACACATATGGTCTTTCCAGTGAGTTTGCGCACTTACACGTAAAAGCTACAATTGACTTTCAAAACAAAGCAGGCTACTATTAAGGCTACAAATAGGCTACTATGCAAGACAAAATGTGTCTTCAGTTTGCATTCATGATCATTTTGTGTCCGCACAGACCCTAATATTTGACGGGATTTCTGATAACATCGGACGTGGGTCAAATACATTCGTGTCAAATACATTCAAATACTTATTGCACAATTGTTTTAAATGTTTATTCCATATTTTCGAATGGAAGTCATCAATTCACGTAAAGCCCTTTACAGGGAGTACATTGGCTCTTGTCCAAATGGAATGTGAACAGAAATATGTAATTTCTTTCAGCCTTTTCAACTATACACACAAATTAGAAAGACGATAGTAAAAATAGTAGGGTAAAGGATAAATCAGCTTGAGGTCCCAATTCATTACTTCTTTCAATACTGGATCGCAAGAACAAACACCAAATGCCATATTGAGCAAGACAGAGACATATGTATAAGCATCAAATAGTTATAAATGAATAATGCTTAATACTGTAGATAGAGTACACTGCGGATACGCACCCAATTTAACATTGCTCCCATTACAATTTGAGTGTAATCTCTATGATCATGAAATCCAACCAAGTCTTCATTCATACCAAATAAACAGAATAGCCCTCAAATTGGAATTCAATATAATCTTTGCCGGGAAAAAAAAGATTTTCTTACCTTAGCCCTAGCTACGAAAACACAGGTCTGTGATACCTTCACAGGAGCGGGCTTGCTCTGGCCCTGTTTCCCTCACACCTACTATGCTCAGTCTGGGAGTGCTTTTACCCCACGCTGCTCTTACTAGACCATGAGCCCACGAGTTCCCTCCCCGTTCCATCCACTCCAAGGCTGGACCCTCCCGTCAAGCCAAGCACACCTCTTCCAATGGCCCCGCTGTATTGATCCAACACACACACACACTCGGTGCCTGATCTGAGCCATTTTCTCTTATTTAAAAACTGAAGTTTACTGGTTGTCTCGTACCAATGTAATAACACGTCTTTATGGGCCATAAAGCAGACTCTTTTGTCCAAAGTGACGTACAGTAGTGCATACACTTTGATATGCATACGCACATTGCTCTACAGAGGAGAAAGATTAATAGTAAGAGCTGTTTGCTTTTTTGCCTTTTGAGTGGGTTTGGAGGAATATCGTGTCTTTGTGTTAAGGGGGGAAAAGTCTAAAGGCCTATGGCCAGTTCAGGTGCACACAGCTCGTACCAAACATTTATGTAATATTTCGGAAGGGCCCATGTGTGATCTGTGCTTGATCAGTGCAACTTCTGTACCTGTGATCTCTGTTCAACACTATTCCAAGTCAGAATTGCCCCCATTATTATGCCACAGTGCTGCGATATATTACATTTCCTCCGCAAAAAATCTCTAAATGTGATATTTAGATCATTCTGGCTACTGAAAACATGCATTTTGTGTCTAGAGACAATGTATATATTTATATATATTAAAAATTTAAACTGAAATATCACATTTACATAAGTATTCAGACCCTTTACTCAGTACTTTGTTGAAGCACCTTTGGCAGTGATTACAGCATTGAGTCTTCTTGGGCATGACGCTACAAACTTGGTACACCTGTATTTGGGGAGTTTCTCCCATTCTTCTCTACATATCCTCTCAAGCTCTGTCAGGTTGGATGGGGAGCGTTGCACAGCTATTTTCAGGTCTTTCCAGAGATGTTCGATCGGGTTCAAATCCGGGCTCTGGCTGGGCCACTCAAGGACATTCAGAGACATGTCCCAAAACCACTCCTGCATCGTCTTGGCTGTGTGCTTAAGGTCGTTGTCCTGTTGGAAGGTGAACCTTTGGCACAGTCTGAGGTCCTGAGTGCTCTGGAGCAGGTTTTCATCAAGGATCTCTCTGTACTTTGCTCTGTTCATCTTTCCCTCAAACCTGATTAGTCTCCCAGTCCCTGCCTCTGAAAAACATCTCCACTTCATGATGCTGCCACCACCATGCTTCACCATAAATCATGCTTTACCGTAAATCCGCAGGTGTTCTATAATTACAATATTAGTTTGTGTTTCTTAATTCTGCAAACAGCTAGTTTGTATTTTCTTAGCAAGTTAAGCTAAATCGTGTTAGCCACTAATGGTAATTGCTAGTTAGCTAATAAAAGTACTGAGTCAGAGCAAACGTAGCTAGCTAATACAGCCTGATACCAGTACTGGTGGAGGCTTAAATCAGCATGTTGTTTGTGCCACAGTATCTTCTAAATCAAAGAAGAATAGGCGAAGCATGAATATGTTGGCTATATGAATAAAGATTTAATGTAGCCAAAGATTATAGGGTCCCCTAGGAAACACTGAACATCACTTTGGTTCCTACCCTGTCACATCTCGTCCATGGCATTTTCATCTGTTGTCATGTCAAACAACACTGTATTCAAAGTACCCACTATTATTTATATTCTAACTATAGAATTATAATAAACATTATATTTCCATTATTCCAAAAGTTCACCTAACTGTTTTGATCTAAATCGCAATTGCAACATTTGGTTAAAAATAAGGCCTAGTATTTTTGCCCATATCGTGGCAGAGGGGAAAGGATCTCAAAATAGTGTAGGAAATGCAGAAATTGATGGAAATGCAGGAAATTATTTTAGGTTGAAGTTGAATTGAACAATATAAAACAGTGGTCACCAACCTTTTCTGAGTCAAGATCACTTTCTGAGTCAAAATGCATGCCGAGATCTACCGCAGATTTTTTATTAACATGACTTAAAAAATGTAAGCCTATGCAACAATAACCAATTAAAAACAGTGCTATAGCAATGAGGTTTATGCAGTAAGCTATAGGCCCAATACATTATCACCGCATACTGGCTTTGCTTGAATTTACCTGTTAATCGGAATTTTAAAACAAATTATATTTCAAAATTTGAGGTAGGCTATATGATCACACCGATAATCGATCCATTTGTTGTATTACTTGTGAGGCACAGCTGAGTGAGCATACATTTAAATTATTTTTATTTTTTATTTTCCTGGGCTGATGGTGCCTTCATCTGATTGTGAGTCTCAACGGAGGGTGACATCAGCAGGCTGAGTGTTCGTCTCTCAACATCCGGCCGCTCCCCCTTTCCTCCACTGACACTGACCAAAAAGAGACACCGTCTTCCAGCTGATGGCAAAACTCGAGTCGCACCGCATTATTTCTGCCTCCTGCACAAATTCATGTTGTTACTCCTATGAACAGAGCAAGTGAAATATTCCTTGATATTAAAAGACTCAAGCCGCTAATAATAACAACAACGCAAACCTATAGATACATTTCCCTACTCAATCATTACTGCTGCACTGCTTGTTGTAGCGCTCAGTGGAAATAGGAAGAACGCGCATTTTATGGGTTATAAAAGTGTTGAATACAAAGTGTTGACATTGCTGAGTAAGAAAACAGGAACTCATAAAAACAGCAGCTCTTTGCTGTATTCGTTGACAGTCTCTCTCTAGTCAAGGTTTTAAACGTTTTGAAATCTCACAGTATCAAATTTGGCGTAGCTTTCTTTTATGCCTGCTACGTTACTGCAGACTCGGTCATCTGAGCAATCTGATTGGCCAGCGGTGGCATAGTGCACTTGATTTCCTTTCCAGGCCCACCGGGATGGCAGAGTTTGTACCTTCAGACACATGAAATGGCAACAGTTTGCCTACCCGGCGCGCAGGACAGCTGAATTGGCTGCACCTACCACCAACAGATCGACTGGTTGGTGACCACTGGTATAAAACAATCCGAATGGAGATAGACCCATTGAAATAATTTAGAATACATGTGTTACCATCCTAGGGTCACGCACTACTCATAAAGCAAATTTTATAACTTTTATTAATCAAAAACATAAAATACCGTCAAAAATTTGATATTATATTTTAGCCATATCGCCCAGCCCTACTGTCATGTGCCTTTTACTGAGGAGTGGCTTCCGTCTGGCCACTCTGCCATAAAGGCCTGATTGGTGGAGGAAGAGTCTTGGGGGTGCCAAACTTCTTCCATTTGATGGAGGCCACTGTGTTCTTGGGGACCTTCAATGCTGCAGACATTTTTTTGTACCCTTCCCCAGATCTGTGCCTCGACACAATCCTGTCTCGGAGCTCTACGTACAATTATTTTGACCTCATGGCTTGGTTTTTGCTCTGACATGCACTGTCAACTGTGGGACCTTATATAAAGAGGTGTGCCTTTCAAAATCATGTCCAATCAATTGAATTTACCACAGGTGGACTCCAAGCTGTAGGATGATCTCAAAGATGATGAACGGAAACAGGATGCACCTAAGCTCAATTTAGAGTCTCATACCAAAGGGTTTGAATACTTATGTAAATAAGGTATTTCTGTTTTTTATTTCTTAATACATTTGCAAACATTTAAAAAAATCTGTTTTCGCTTTGTCATTATGGGGTATTGTGTGTAGATTGCTGAGGATTTATTTTTATTTAATCCCTTTTAGAATAAGGCTGTAATGTAACAAAATGTGGAAGAAGTGAACGGGCCTGAAAACTTTCTGAAGGCGGTTGGTGCCAATTAAGATGAGGGAGGACGATTCTTTTTTTTTTTATAAGCCTGGCCTTATTTCTATTACACCATATTGGATGACTGTCATTCATATTCCATTCACCCAGTTAAATGTAACATCGATAGGTTTAGGCTACTACATGATACTTGCATTTTCCTTATACCCATCATGAGGTTGCTACAACCCAGCCTATGAATGAAAGTTTACAACGTAGGTGCACACAGGTCAAGATAAAGATTTGAGGCGACAGACAGTGACACATCCAATACCACCTTGCACACTCTTGCCTGAATCTATCTTGGGTGTAATCATTAGTCCAACAGTTACAAACGAGAGCTTCTATTGAACAAATTCAGGTATGTTTATCCCCCTTTCGCTCCGTTTGCTTCTGTTTAAGAAATGTTTTTTCAACAGAATAGGCCCGAATGAATGCACCCCTGATCACATGCAAACAGTTCACTTTCACAGCAACATACAAACAAGTTGTTGTATTCCTTCCCGCATCTACGCTTTCTCTTACTCTCACCTTTTTCCTCTGCTTTTGAACTTCAATGCACAACACATCAGCTGTCTGTGACCAGGTGAAAAAACCTTTCCAAGCCGAACCTTCATATCATAACCGCTACACACAGCCTACATTGTTATCACCATATGAGCTAAAGTAACGTCATAGTCAACATAGAACTAACACGTTAGTAAACCTGCTACAATTATGCAGTACAGTCAGTAAGCAGTTTAGCAGTTACACCAGCCTCCCTATGTTTTAGCCGGGTGTTTGAGTAGGCTAAACTAGCTAACTGCATTTGCCAGCTTAGTGAGTGAAAGTGAAAGTTTAAAAAAAAGACAAAATATAAGTAGCTCTCTCTCATTTTTTAAGAAATACATTTGTTCAAAACTGTTAAACTATTGGCTTTCTCTCTCTTTGAGTCAACTACTGACCACATTTGATGCACTGCAGTGCTAGCTAGCTACAGCTTATGCTTTCAGTACTAGATTCATTCTCTGATCCTTTGATTATTGGGTGGACAACATGTCAGTTCATCCTGCAAGAGCTCTGATAGGTTGAGGGATGTCCTCTGGAAGTTGTCATAATTATTCTGTAAGTCTATGGAACGGGCTGAAAAGCATGAAGTTAATGTACCCAGAGGAGGACGGAAGCTAGCTGTCCTCCGGCTACATCATGGTGCTACCCTACAGAGTTCTGTTGAGGCTACTGTAGACCTTCATTGCAAAACAGTGTGTTTTAATCAATTATGTCGTGACGTAAATATATTTAGTATAGTTTTATCTAAAAAAGTACAACTTTTTAAATTTCTCACCTATTTTTATTATTATGAAATTCACTGAGGAGTATAGTCCTCTCCTTCCTCCTCTGAGGAGCCTCCACTGAGATAGATATATATACACTACATGACCAAAGGTATGTGGACACCTGCTCGTCGAACATCTCATTACAAAATCATGGGCATTAATATGGAGTTGGTCCCCCCTTTGCTGTTATAACATCCTCCACTCATCTGGGAAGGCTTTCCACTAGATGTTGGAACATTGCTGGGGAGACTTGCTTTCATTCAGCCACATGAGCATTAGTGAGGTCGGGCACTGATGTTGGGCGATTAGGTCTGGCTTGCAGTCGACGTTCCAAAGGTGTTTGATGGGGTTGAGGTCAGAGCTCTGTGCAGGCCAGTCAAGTTCTTCCACACCGATCTCAACAAACCATTTATGTATGGACCTCGCTTTGTGCACAGGGGCATTGTCATGCTGGAACAGGAAAAGGCCTTCCTGGAACTGTTGCCACAAAGTTGGAAGCACATAATCATCTAGAATGTCATTGTATGCTGTAGCATTAAGATTTCCCTTCATTGGAACTAAGGAGCCTGAACCATTATTTCTCCTCCATCAAACTTTACAGTTGGCACTACGCTTCTGGGCAGGTAGTGTTCTCCTGGCATTCGCCAAATCCAGATTAGTACGTCAGACTGCCAGATGGTGAAGCGTGATTCATCACTCCAGAGAACGCATTTCCACTGCTCCAGAGTCCAATGGTGGCGAGCTTTACACCACTCCAGCCAATGCTTGGCATTGCGCATAGTGAACTTAGGCTTGTGTGCGGCTGCTCGGACATAAAAACCCATTTCATGAAGCTCCTAACGAACAGTTTTTGTGCTGACGTTGCTTCCAGATGCAGTTTGGAACTTAGTGAGAGAGTTGCAACCGAGGACAGACGATTTTTAAGCGCTTCAGCACTCAGCGGCCCCGTTCTGTGAGCTTGTGTGGCTTACCACTTCGCGGACAAGCTGATGTTGCTCCTAGATGTTTCCACTTCACAATAACAGCCCTTACTGTTGATCGGGCAGCTCTAGCAGAGCAGAAATTTGACGAACTGACTTGTTGGAAGTTGGCATCCTATGACGATGCCACATTGAAAGTCACTGAGCTCTTCAGAACGGGCCAATCTACTGCCAATGTTTGTCTATGGCGATTGCATGGCTGTGTGCTCGATTTTATACCTCTGTCAGCAACGGGTGTTGCTGAAATAGCCGATTCCATTAACTTGAAGGGGTGTCCACCTACTTTTGGCCATGTAGAGTGTATATAAAATATATAGTTTGTCCCATACAACTGACTGAATGGCACTACGGCGCTGCATTGTAACAATCAAAGTAGTGTTCAAAAATAGTATCAAAAGGCTGGTCCACACACAGCATTATCACTGTAAGGATATGTTGTCAATCAAAATAACTAATTTGCTTCTGTATATGTGACGGAGTGGAAATACCGCCCCATCCAGGTCGTTAACTCACAGCCCTATGCACCGTAAGAAAACATACTCAAGGAGCACCATCAATACCACTGATTCAAAGAAAGCAAAGGCATTTCTGGATCCAGGGCTGCAGTACCTCAAGGTCTCAGTAAGGCAGGGCAATATACTTCGCCATCCGCTTCATATAGACCATGGATGGTGGACTGTGATGTCATTTTTGCCTCATTCCTGTAGACTAGTGCTCATTTATAGATGTAAATCTATCTATCTCAATAGTTATGCATATAATGGCATATAAACCCATTTAATCTATGTAGTTCTGTACTTGAGCTGTTCTTGTCTATTGATGTTCTGTATTATGTCATTCTGTATTATGTTTCATGTTTTGTGTGGACCCCAGGAAGAGTAGCAGCTGCTTTTACAACAGCTAACGGGGATCCTAATAAAAGACCAAAAATACCAGATAAGACGCCTGCAAAATAACTGAGTAAGACAGGTAGCCTAGAGTTAAGCGCTTTGGGCCAATAACCGAAAGGTGTCTGGTTTGAATCGCCGACCAGGTTAAAAAACTGTCGATGTGTCCTTGAGCAAGGCACTTAATCCTAATTGCTCCAGGGTCGCTGTCAATAATGGTTTATCCCTGGCCGTGACACCACTCTCAGGGGGAGAGTGGGATATGCAAAAAAACTATTTCTAATTCAGATGCGTATAATACACCCTTGTACATGTGTGAAATAGGACAAATGTAAGCACTCACCTACTATAATGAAAAAAAGAAAATCATACATGGATAGGATTTTTGTCAAACACCATTTATTTCCTTCGTCACTGATTAACGTTGGTTTGATCAAAGGGCGACAGAGTGTCTTGCTTTCTAAGTACAAACCCTTATCAGCGATGGCCATACAGCCGGCGACCTTCCCACACCTCGGCCTTTCAACTCAAACGGTTTGTCGCGTGTCTATCAGATACTGAGTTCTGTCCCCAAGTTCTGTCCCCTCCTCAAACACCTGGCATTATTCACGAGGCCCTACGTAGCACAACTCTGCTGAGATACAACTTACAACCCTTTCTATTCGCCATCTATCACATGCATATTGGCAAATACGATACATAGGCAATTTTTGGGCAATATTGTCAATCAATGACGTGAAAATAAATCTTCCATTGAAAATGAGAAACTTTAGATATCCATCCCCCAATGAAAATTGCTGTCACATGGCCCTCCTGCTTTATGCAATGGCTTGGTACTAATGTGAAGGGATGTACTAAACCGGTACATCCAGGTATCAGATACAAGTAAAAACGACTCTCTGTATTGGTACTGGTGAACTATGCTGCACAAGCAAGTTTGCACTTACATCATCCGATGTGCCACCTAGTCTACCTACCAGGAGTGCACTATTATAGGTGTCTAGTATTATCTGAGAGGCCACCGACTGATTTGCTGATCTTGCTGATCTTGTTTACTTTCTAGTATGAAAAACAAGCCACATCACAGCAAACTGCAGTAAGGAAGGAAGACAAGCCGCCATTTTTATGATTATGTTGACTAACACCACGCCTCCATGGCCTATTATTGGTGCTCAGAATAAAGAAACAAACAGTTTTTAACCTATGAGGTAAACGATTGTGTGGATGTTCAATATTTGTATTAATAAGCTTCCATTTAGTCTCAGGACCATTTGAATTAAAGCCGGCAATCGGCAGTAGAAACAATAAAGTGTACTCCCCGCCCCGGTAAAAAGCTGAGGGATGGGGCTAGAGAAATATAACCACTAAAATTCATAGATTCATAGACAGAGCTATGGATGACCATCCATGATATAAAAATTATAGTTTAACCATGTTTTGAGGCTATATAGTGTTTGTTTACATTTACTTTGTTTACAAACATTGGAGTAAATCAAGCTTATATTTTGGGTCCTGGTGGGTTACGACAGTTGAACTTAGCTCATGTTATATTCTTCAAGAATCCATGGGTACATATCATTCATTTAAGTTAAAACAATTGATGTAGCCGCTTTCACTTTTAAGGATACAAGATACCTGAGGTCATCCTATGGCAAAAGTGGTCATATGACAGAAAGCACAATGAGAACCGCATCACACTTTCACGAACACTAAGTATGAAAGTATCATTTCATTGAGTAAGAAATGTTATCATAACGCTACAGAAACACAATCGCATCACCAATTAGGAATCGGTGGCAGCAGCACACGCGGGTTGTGTGATAAGGATTGATGGAGAAATGGAGGGCTGGATAGAATGATTGATTGAGGGACCCCCGCTCCAATCCTATTTTGGGTGACCTTGCCCTCTTGGGGGTTAAACTAATTAGCCTCTGCCTCTCCGTGACCCCTGGTGACCTTTGGCTTGAAAGGCAGTAGAATTGAAAGATGACCACAGGCCTGGTATCAGTGGCCTTCTGTTGACCAAACACACACACACACACACACACACACACACACACACACACACACACACACACACACACACACACACACACACACACACACACACACACACACACACACACACACACACACACACACACACACACACACACACTCCACAGCTATTAACTGGTCAATACAAGGAACTGGAAATAGGCGGACGACACCCAGGTGTTAGGGCACGATGTTTGAGCTGTTTGCTCTCCCTTTAATTGGTAGGTGAAGAAGTGTGCCGTGTAGTTTTTTTAATGTATGTTGAGATCGAGACTGTCAAGATCTCTTATAGAATATTGCTCTAAAACATTAACCTAAAATGAGTACTAGCACCTTTTTCATTTCACTTTAAGCACTGAATTCGACCATCACCTTCAGCCTGCTGAGTAGGGCCTGGGTTTTTCCTTTCCACTCTAGGTCATTGCAGGCACTGTCTATTCCCACAAAACAAAGGCTTAAGCCATACTGATCAACACATTCCCGTCAGGTTAAAATAAAACATTGTGTGCCAAGAGATTGACTGCAATCCTATCCTCCGGTCCTGTTTGTGCCTCTGTATGCTTCACTGCACTGTAACTCACTTTAAATCAGTCTGTAACGCACTGTAACTCACTGTAAATCAGCCTGTAACTCACTGTAAATCAGCCTGTAACTGCCATAGCTCCTAGTGGAGCAAATGGCCCCTTAAACAACATAGCCGAACTACAAACCCTGGGCCAGATCTTGAAAAGCTGGTCCATTCTGTTGCTGTATTTCCTTCGAAATGGCTTCTGTAGTGCCAGTCATGGTAATTAGAAAGAGAAAGAGGCCTGCCTATATCACTATTTGAGGCACCAGGCATTAACCATAATAGATTCACTATCACTTCCAATTGAAACTATCAATTACATTTTTTCAGTCGGCATTTCGAATTTTAAGTTTTACTCTGGTGCCCTCAATCTCAATGAGCTTGTATTCCCTCAATAGTCAACTTGTCTGCTCTGCTCAAGCAGGCAAGGTTTCTTGTGCCCAAGATACTGCATTTACTATGTGGTCCTGTGTGGCTCAGTTGGTAGAGCACCGCACTTTCAAAAACAGGACTGTTGGTTTGATTTCCACCAAGGCCTCCCATACTTAAACGTATGCACTACTTACTGTAAGTTGCTTTGGATAAAAGCATCTGCATATATGTTATAATACTTTGATGAATGGCAGACAATATGCATTTCCATCCTTTAGCACTCTATAACTGGAACAGCATCCATTTCTCTTACCTCAGTTCAAACTGGAATGGTAGGTTGGTGAAAAGAATTTCAAGTATTCCATTCTATCTGAACCTTTGTACTCTCTACTCTCGAAATAGGAACACTATAGCTTTAAAATTGGGGTGTGACGCCTGGCTTTTGTGATAGCTCTAGTTTAGAGATTTTCTTTTTTACCCCACTGACACAATTAATACTTTTTTCATCAATGCTAATTTGGTAAATGTATGTTTATGCTGGTTGGAAAAGATAATAATTGACTTGTTCCATCTTTTTGAAGGACTACATCCATAACACCTCTCTCGTGCATTGTGCATATAATCATCCAATAGTTTCAAAGCATATTAAACCAACCCATTGATTTATGTGAAATGAGGTACTGTAGCGAATTCAGGGGGTAGCCTGAACATCTTGACCCCGTTGTAAATTGTTGTGCTAAGGTCGCTACAGTACCATCTGGCATACTTGTGCCAATTTAGCAGGAATGAGGTAGATACCACATTTATCAGTAAATAATGTATTGTATGACAAAGTCTGCTGTCAAATAAAATGTTATCTAGAAATGTCCTAAACATTTTACAGTGTCACATTTGAGACGGACCACTTTATGTTATATCAACGGGTTAATATTTTGTAAGTTGTTCGCTACTTAGTATTACATCAGCAAGATTCAGTACATTTTCATTTGACCTAGTATTACAGTATATATTACATCCAATAGAAAACTGGAATTATCTTCACAGGTCAAATCATTGTAATATAAGGCATGACTGCTATCAAGATTCAAATACGTGTCATTTTACAATTGTAACTAGCTGCAATTAGAAGTATTCATATTGATTTGAAAAAGAACCCATGCAAACCTAAAAAAAATACACAAATCAAATTGACACACTGATGAACTATATTGTTGGGGGATTATCAATTTAAAAGAGAATCACAACTACATCAGTTAACCTTTTGGCATGAGGTAAGCAAAACCACATGCCAGCCATTCATACAGTATGTCATTAAAAAGTTTCCATGAAATTAGCAAACATTTACGAGATGAAAGAAAGTGGGGAGAATAGAGATGGAAAGAGGGAGAGATGGAGGAGGGAAAAAATAGATAGAGAAAGAAAGGGGGTACCTCTTGCATGCATTGCAGTGGAGTGGTGTGGCAACAGCCCGGACAGGTGTATTGCTCCAGTACTCCATGGCAACACTGACTCAGACAACGAGAAAGAGATAGGGAGGGATAGAGAGAGAGAGAGAGGGGGAGGGGAGAGGGAGCGAGAGGAAGGGAGGACGAGAGAGGACAAGATATACAGAGAAAAGAAGGGAGAAAACAAGAAGTCTTCCAGCCGCTGTCCTTGATGCTTCTTGTCGACTGGCAGCTTTAGCTGAGAGGGAGTGGTGGCCAGTACTGTAAGCTCCCCCCTCCTCCTCCGATATCCTCCATTGGCTGAAACCCCTTGCCTGTCTGTGTGTTATAGTGCACCAGCGACTGAGAGCAGCCTCCTCCTCTCATCTCCCTCCAACTCCTGAGAGGGTGAAATGGCAGGAGGGCTGGGAGGTAGTGACTAGTGACTACTGTCTGGGCAGTAAGCCTGCTAATATCAGCCCTGTCCCTTTCTCTCTTATTGGTGCTCTCTCATTAATATCTGTTCCTTGGCCACACTCTGAATAGACATAGTGTATCTAGTCAGTACAGTACTATGTATGTATGGAGGAATTTCGGTGTGCGTGTGCACGCACGTGTGCATGTGACTGTGAATGCCAGTTAGAAAAGAGGAAGAGATCATTTGTATAATTTGAAATGTCACTTCATGCAAGGTCTCCACTCCCTCTATTTTCTCCCTCTCTCTTTCTCTCTCCCTCCTTGCACCCAGGCCCAACTGATCTATCCTTACATGAATCTTTCTCCTGCTTTATTGGATATTTATTTCCCCCCCCCCGCTTTCTTTTCATCTCTCCTCTTCTCTCTGAAGAGTCCATAGTGTGAGAGGGACAGTAGAAAAAAAATACATGATTACAAAATTACAGAATGGATGGGACGCAAGAGAGAAAACATTCATTTTTCTTCAAAGTACTGTAGATGAGTACAGTAACCATAGGGCACCTTAAAAAGCACTCCACTGGCATCATTATAAAAGATACCAGAATAGACAGCAGTCCCAACCTAAAGAGATACTGTAATTGAACTTAACCAAAGAAGACAAACAATATTTGTAATTGTTGCAGAATGTAGTCATTTGAAACTGACCTGTACGTGAGTCGATAGGTAAAAAACATGGTCTCCCTAAAAAAATCTTTCCCTAATATTATTGTATAAAATCAGTGATTTCCTCAAGGAATGGTTGTAGACGTGTCCCCAGAAATACATCTTAACTGACATAACACACCCACGTCAAACCGCACCCCCAATAATTAATATCTTGTTTTTCATAATGAGTAGCAGAAAAGCTCAGGCAAAATCGGTCAGTTCAGCCCCCCTTTAAAGTATTCAAACAGGGCCCACCTGCAGGGCACACACTGGTTGAATCAATGTTGTTTCAATGTCATTTGTCAAAATATTGTGACTCGGAATCTACGTAGAAAATACATTCGATTGGAAAAAGTAATTATTGTAAACTGTTGTTTTGAGGGTGACATTTTCAACCACAGGATTATGTCATCATGGTAACCAAATGTCAACATAAACAAACCTATGTAGAATTTGTACCTTTAAAACAACATCAGATTTTCAACTTTATATCCACTAGCAGAAAAAAACTAAAGGCTGGGCAACAGCTCCTACTTGAGAATTGATCTATCTACAGCTACCCTTTGGTCTCCCATCCAAGGTTTTAAACAAGCCCTGCTCATCTGTGATATTTGTTACTGACTATTGCCGATGTGCTATCGTGAGAATGCTCGATGAGAGAGCTCCACTTAAACACTGAATAGATTCAAGGTTGCTATTGAAGTCATTCCAAAGGGTAGGTTTAACAGAGCAAATTAAATTTGCTTTATCAATCATCAAACTTTATTTAAAGGCCCAGTGCAGTCAAAACCGTGATTTTCTGTGCTTTGTAGATATTTCCGCACTATGAGTTTGGAATAATACTGTGAAATTGTGAATATTATGATAATGCCCTTTTCGTGTAAGTGCTGTTTGAAAAGACTGTCTGAAATTTCAGCCTGTTTTGGTGGGATGGAGTGTTGGACTGCCTGGTGACATCACCAGCCGCTAAATTAGTTAATAGACCAATAAGAAAGAGAGTTCCAAACCTCTTTGCCAATATTAGCTAGTTTTCAGTTCTACTCCTCAATCAGACCACTCCCAGACTGTCCTAGCTACATTTTTGTTTGAGAAATTGCTCTTTGCTAAAAAGCTATTTTTGTTTCTTTTAGACAATTTTAATTGAACACAATCACAGTAAGGTACTTAAGTTTTATCCCTGACATTATTTGGTATTGAGATCAAAACAGCTACATTGTGTCACGATCGTTGTAATATGAATCGGACCAAAATGCAGCTTGGTATGGTTCCATCCTCTTTATTTGGAAGTGAAACACACAGAAAACAATAAAGCGCAAAACGATACGTGAAGCAAATGTAGTGCTCGCAGGCAACTAGACATAGACAAGATCCCACAAAGCACAATGGGGAAATGGCTGCCTAAATATGATCCCCAATCAGAGACAACGATAAACAGCTGCCTCTGATTGGGAACCATACCAGGCCAACATAGATACATAATAACCTAGATAACCCACCCTAGTCACACCCCGACCTAACCAACATAGAGAATAAAAAGCTCTCTATCGTCCCCCCCCCCCCCCAGAGGTGCGGACTCTGGCCGCAAAACCTGACTCAATAGGGGAGTGTCCGGGTGGTCATCTACTGTCGGGGGCGGCTCCGGTGTGGGACGAAGTACCCACTCCGCTTGCGGATACGTCGGCTTCAGTGGTGGCTCTGGTGCGGGGATTGTCACCGGAAGCTCCGGACCGTGGATCGTCGCCGGAGGAACTGGACCGTGGCTCGTCGCCGGAGGCCCCGCACCGTGGATCGTCGCCAGAGGAACCGGACCGTGGATCGTCGCCGGAGGAACCGGACCGTGGATCATCATTGGAGGCTCCGGACCGTGGATCATCATTGGAGGCTCCGGACCGGGAACCCTCGCTGGAGGCTCCGGACCGGGAACCCTCGCTGGAGGCTCCTGCCTTGGCACGGGACTGGACGCCGTGCCTTGACTGGACATCGGTGCAGAGGAAGGCTCCTGCCATGGAGCTGGAGGTTCTGGACCATGGACCTTCGCAGGAGGTTCCGGACCGTGGACAGTCTCAGTAGGTTCCGGACCGTGGACAGTCTCAGTAGGTTCCGTACTGTGGACCGTCTCAGGAGTTTCCGGACTGTGGACCGTCTCAGGAGGTTCCGGACTGTGGACCATCGCCGGATGCTCTGGACTGGAACTCGTTGCCTGAAGCTCTGGACTGGGGACAAGTCACCTGAAGCTCTGGACTGGGGAGGCGCACTGGAAGCCTGATGCGTGGGACCGGCATAGGTGGCACCGGACTGGGGAGTGCGGGGAGCAGACACAGGACGTACCTGACTGGTGACACGCACTTCAGTGAGAGGAGCAGGCACAGGACGTACCTGACTGGGAAGGTGCACTTGTGGGAGAGTGCGAGGAGCAGGCACAGGACGTACCTGACTGGGAAGGCGCACTTGAGGGAGAGTGCGAGGAGCAGGCACAGGACATACCTGACTGGTGACACGCACTTCAGGGAGAGTGTGAGGAGCAGGCACAGGACGTACCTGACTGGAGTATCGCACTTGAGGGAGAGTGCGAGGAGCAGGCACAGGACGTACCTGACTGGTGACACGCACTTCAGGGAGAGTGCGAGGAGCAGGCACAGGACGTACTGGGCTGTGGAGGCACACTGGAGACCTGGTGCGTAGAACTGGCACAGATGGTGCCGGAACGATGACACACTCCGCACGGTGAGTGCGGGGAGCTAGCACAGGACGTACTGGGCTGTGGAGGCATACTGGAGAACTGGTGCGTAGAACTGGCACAGATGGTGCCGGAACGATGACACACGCCGCACGGTGAGTTCGGGGAGCTAGCACAGGACGTACTGGGCTGTGGAGGCGCACAGGAGACCTGGTGCGTAGAACCGTCTCACATGGTACCGGACAAATGATACGCTCCTCAGGACGAGTATGGGGAGCTGGCACAGGTGGCATCGGACGGCTAACACGCTACTCAGGGCGAATGTCATGCATACTACGCCAAACAAATAGCTCTCTCGCTTCACTCTCCTCCAATTTGTCCAACAACTCCTCGAAGGTCTCTCACTCTCCCCTCCATTCACTCTCCTCCAATTTGTCCAATAACTCCTCGACGGTCTCTGACTCACACCTCAACTTCGCCGACCACCCCGTGTGCTCCCCAAAAAAAGTTTTTTGAGGCAGCTTCTTGGGCTTGCATCATGGCCGCGAACCCCGGCGTTGTCGCTGTCCTTCCTTCACCGCTTGCGTCTGCTTCCATGGAAGGCTTTCGTCTCCTGCCATTATCTCCTCCCAAGTCCAGGATGTCTTTACCTGGATATCCTCCCAGGCCCAAGATACCCTCTCCTCCTGTGCACGCTACTTGGTCCGTGATTGTGGGATCTTCTGTCCTGATCGTTGTAATATGAATAGCATCAAAATGCAGCGTGGTATGGTTCCATCCTCTTTATTTGGAAGTGAAACACACAGAAAACAATAAAGCACGAACCGTAACGCAAATGTAGTGCTCGCAGGCAACTAGACATAGACAAGATCCCACAAAGCACAATGGGGAAATGGCTGCCTAAATATGATCCAAAATCAGAGACAACGATAAACAGCTGCCTCTGATTGGGAACCATACCAGGCCAACATAGATATATAATAACCTAGATAACCAACCCTAGTCACACCTCGACCTAACCAACATAGAGAATAAAAAGCTCTCTATGGTCAGGGTGTGACACATTGGACCTTTAAAGTGGATTTAAAGTTTGATTTGATTTAGTCCTATTCTTTAACTTTGAATTTTGGTTGAGATGGAGTGTCACGTTCTGACCTTAGTTCCTTTGTTTTGTCTTTTGTTTTAGTATGGTCAGGGTGTGAGTTGGGTGGGTTGTCTATGTTAGTTCTTCTATGATTTTCTATTTCTGTGTTTGGCCTGATATGGTTCTAAATCAGAGGCAGCTGTCAATCGTTGTCCCTGATTGGGAACCATATTTAGGTAGCCTGTTTTCTGTTGGGTGTCGTGGGTGGTTGTTTTCAGTCTTTGTGTGTCTGCACCAGACAGAACTGTTTCGGTTTTCACTTTGTTGTTTTGTATTTGAAGTGTTCAGTTTTGGATTTATTAAATAAGATGAACACTAACCACGCTGCGCTTTGGTCCTCTCCTTCCACCGACGACAACCGTTACATGGAGACGTGAATTATTCATTTGTAAACAAACTGGAATTAAAGTCAGACTAAGTCGGTGGCACAGATAGAACTTATCCAAGCAAAATAAAGATATCCTTCAAATGTTGATATTTGGTTGCGTTGACAACCAAACACAATTCAATATCACTTTTGAAATACAATAAACAGCCTATTAACTTGTTAACAAATTATATGTTGAATTCACATCTCCAACTTCACCAAAAATAGAAGTTAAAGCAGTAGATACATATCCTTTAAATGTTTTCACCCGAACCCAATTGTCAACCAAACTCAATTCAATATTACTTTTGTAATAAAGCAAAGTAGCCTAAAGTTAAGGCTATCTTAATGTAACATTCAACCTTGAAATGAGCAACACATCCATGGCCACATTTTGAGGTTACTGTAACTATAAATGTCTCATGTAATCATATAAAGTGTGCATGTTCAATATAGCTTGCATAGGTCATCGCAGGTCTGTGATGATCTTCACAAATGCTGTAATAGTCTGTACAGAATCTCGACCTACATTAATCACTTGCACCGTGTACTTTTAATGTAATCTCATCTGCAATCCAGGTAATTTCCCACTGGGAATTTCAACCCCCCAAAACTATGTGATGATGCTGAATCAACGTGGAAAACTGATTAGATTTGCTAAAAGTCATCAACGTAAGGGGATTTTGTATTTTTTTAAACAAACTTTTAACCTAAATTCAATAACAGGGTGACATTTTTTGTTGATTTCACATTGAATTCACGTTAGTTGAAAACTCAACCAAATGTTAATGAAAGCTAGACGTTGAACTGACGTCTGTGCCCAGTGGGTTGGTTCTACTATTAGATGAAGCACAATGATAACACACTAATCTGTTGTAAAATATCTGACATTGTATTCCCATTTTAACTTCACTGTGCTTTTAAATGGTTGGAGTGATGGACATTTGCGTGACAACTAAACCAAAATCATTTTTGGAATTTGGTTATGCTTTTAGATGGTTGAAAGCACTATGATAACACATTGGAAATGCAACCATCTTTTTCAGTGGGTGGATATAGGTTGTAATATCATTGATCAACATCTCAACCAAATATTACACAATTATCCACGTTGAAATGATGTGCCCAGTGGGCAGACTTATCAAATGTGTTCCAGAGCCCATTTTGTCAAATCTGGCACCATCATCAGTGGTGTAGTGGAGGGTAAACACACGTAAACTCTGTTTATGCACCTTTTTTAAAATTTTGTACAACCAATTTTTGTAACCACTACATCACTGACCACAACACGGTGTGGTCTGGCGAATCTGGCAATAGCATCAAATAACCAGTCCCCTTGCATGGTAATAGGATGTAAATGTAATCCACTTTGAGAAATGACCCCTTCACATTTTGGCCCTTCATCCTATCCTAACTCCCTTTCCCCCAGCTGAGGGTCCCAGTTGTCCGGTGACCCCCAGCGCTCTTGGCCCTGCCCCCAGGACCCAGGGGTCGTCCACTGAGAGGGCACGTGTGCCGGGGATCCCCAGGGATCCCACCCTGGGTCATATGGAAATCACCGCAGGGACCTCCAAGTCCCCTGGCTGTTACATAACAGTCGTGACAGTGCAAAACAAATGCTGCATTACGCCATTTTATTTTGGTCACCATGTTTGCTCTGTGTCGTATTTTGATGTATGGAGGAATCTAGTAATAGCGCCTCTGAAGTACAGGTGAAATGTTGTCATTTCAGGACATGATACTAACAATATTTGGAGTTACTGCAAACATTAATGCCATTTTGATGAAGGAAAAGTTATAGTGTGAGAGCACAATGATAATGGTTCCCCTTTTAAAGGTCCATAGTCTATATTGAGGACATGACATGGTGGTACCTGGCTGCATTTGTCCGGCTCATACATCCTATAAGGTGATGGTCACTGCTCTCGATATCATTTGAAAGGTAACCGTTGTCTTATATTTTGGCTTGGTATTTTAAGCGCTTTGTGTGTTTCTGTGCTCAGTTGGTATAGCCTAGTGTTTTTCTTGGACAATCACCAACATTTGATTTGCAGCTTTTAGGAAAGCAAGCGGTATATCATTGCTTTGGCTATGTTGGGGATGTTCAGGTAAACTGGCAAAATATTTTGGGACACACATCAGGTAAATAGGTCTTTCCAGCCCCAAACCCAACAACTACTTCTGTTGCACCACAGAGCAACTGAAAAGTGCCAGCTACACAATCCCTTTCGGAGATTTTGGGATGACCCTCGGCATGAAATGTAAAACATGCCAATATCGGGTACATTGACTTCCAATCGTTTTTGGTTACAAAATGCTAAAGTTAGCAGTTGGTGACTGTCGTTAGTTAAACAAACTCAAGGTGATTGCGTTGTGTCCACATCTATATATAGACTGCTTTCAGGGTGAGGAAACAAATAAGTAACTTTGTAAATTCAGTGAACTATTGCTTTAAAGTGAAACAAGGACAGAGAGGTTGAAGAACAGAACAGGGGGGCGCTGGTGCCGCCCGGATTCCCCCCTTGACAGGCGCATTAGGACACCTGACTGCACCTCTTTTTAGTAGCCCACGCAACAATGGCTACAGAGATAGAGGCAGGGTAGGGAAGGGGGTGTTGGCTGTTGTTGGAGGACCCCTGAGCGGGGCACGGTGAGGAGCACAAAAGAGAAGGGGGGGGGGGGGGGGGGGGGGGTTACACGCTGCGCACACTCCACCATCTGCCGCCAAGCTGGTTGGGGATTGTGGGGTGGAAGGCTGGGTTGCGTGTGTGTGTGTGTTTATTGGGGTCGCTCTGCCCTGTACGTGTTAGCCCGGGCCAGCGACAATACCTTAGTCTCCTCCAAATTAGACAGGACCCCTCGTGGGGTAATCTGCGGGAGACAGCCAATTCGTTCTTATTTCCTTGTGTTTGCTTAGTGCCCTTTTGGTAATTAGTGAAATTACTTTGTCTGGGCGAGATTAGGCGGCACATGTAGCACGCTTCTTCTTCTCTGACTGTGACCTAAACGGAATCCTATTGCCTAGATAGTGTACTACTTTTCACCAGGGCCAGGGAATAGAGTGCAATTTGGGACTAACGACTCTGTTTCTCTAGTCTCTCCCTGAGGCTCATCATCTAGTTAGTCTGATTAAGATGCTTCATCAAGGGTTAACAACTGTTTTGCTAAAAATTCCTCTCTGTAATCTGTAAATTAGGGTCACTACCACCGGACTTGCAGGTTTTCCTTTGAAACAATAGACTTCAAATGGTTAAATCATCAATTGGACTTCTGTGTTTTTTACACCAATATTGAACATAACAAGTTAGCGTTGGCATTGCTACAACGCCAATGGAAGGCAACACACCATCAAAACGTATTGAAAGAGAGAATTCCTGCCACTTTTGGACACTGTGTAAAGACAAGCAGCAGATAGTAATTGACTACCCACATTAAAATATACTATAGTTTACTATGATCTAAATAATGTAGTATTACTATATATATACAATATATTGTTTACTGTTTTTGCAGACATGACTGTAGTATACTATGGTATTCACTGTAGTGTTTTAGCGGACATGACTGTAGTATACTGTAGTACTTACTGTGGTATTATTGTGGACATGACTGTAGTATACTATAGTATTCAATGTAGTGTTTTTGAGGACATGACTGTAGTCAGGGTTGGGGCATAAGGGAAGGGATTATTTTTTTTTAAACGTAACTGTAATCTGTTACATTACAAGCAAAAATATCGTAATCGGATTACAGATACTTTTGAAAAACTAGATGATTACTTCAAGGATTACTTTTAAATTCAGAAAGAATGTTTGCAAAAAAAATCTTTGCCACTGTTTTCTCAATGACATTCAAATCAGCGTTGAAAAAAGGCGCAAGTATAAGTTTGTTCCACCTGAGCGAGTGTGACCCCAAGTCAGAGATGATGACACACCAAATGTGTTTGATGGATCACGGGAAAAGAGCAGGAATAGGCTTTTGTAGGCTACAGTCCAAGCTATGTCTTCCAATGGTGTGACTGCTGTTGGCATCCAAAGATTATCCAATTTGACGCTTGGAGGTAAGGATGACAGCAGTGGTGTAGTCTACGGCGATACGGATATCCCTTATTATTGATATCTACATAGCGCATTGATATGAATCACACTGCTGCTCTCTCATTTAGCTATTTGCGCCTTACAGATTGTGGTTGTTGTGGATGGCTGTTCACAAATCCTAAATGTACACTACCATTCAAAAGTTTGGGGTTACTTAGAAATGTCCTTGTTTTCCATGAAAACATGCATGAAATTTGTTGCAAAATGAATAGGAAATATAGTCAAGACATTGACAAGGTTATAAATAATGATTTTTAATTGAAATAATAATTGTCCTTCAAACTTTGCTTTCGTCAAAGAATCCTCCATTTGCAGCAATTACATCCTTATAGACCTTTGACATTCTAGTTGTCAATTTGGTGAAGTAATCTGAAGAGATTTCACCCCATGCTCCCTGAAGCACCTCCCACAAGTTGGATTGGTTTGATGGGCACTTCTTACGTACCATACGGTTAAGCTGCTCCCACAACAGCTCAATAGGGTTGAGATCCGGTGACTGTGCTGGCCACTCCGTTATAGACAGAATACCAGTTGACTGCTTCTTCCCTAAATAGTTATTGCATAGTTTGGAGCTATGCTTTGGGTGATTGTCCTGTTGTAGGAGGAAATTGGCTCCAATTAAACGCAGTCCACAGGGTATGGCATGGCGTTGCAAAATAGAGTGACAGCCTTCCTTCTTCAAGATCCCTTTTACCCTGTACAAGCCTCCCACTTTACCACCACCAAAGCACCCCCAGACCATCACATTGCCTCCACCATGCTTGACAAATGGCGTCAAGCACTCATCCAGCATCTTTTCATTTTTTCTGCGTCTCACAAATGTTCTTCTTTGTGATCTGAACACCTCAAACTTCGTCTGTCCATAATACTTTTTTCCAATCTTCCTCTGTTCAGTGTCTGTGTTCTTTTGCCCATCTTAATCTTTTATTTTTATTGGCCAGTCTGAGATATGGCTTTTTCTTTGCAACTCTGCCTAGAAGGCCAACATCCCGGAGTCGTCTATTCACTGTTGACATTGAGACTGGTGTTTTGTGGGTACTTTTTAATGAAGCTGTCAGTTGAGGACTTGTGAGGCATCTGTTTCTCAAACTAGACACTCTAACGTACTTGTCCTCTTGCTCAGTTGTGCACCGGGGCCTCCCACTCCTCTTTCTATTCTGGTTAGAGACAGTTTACACTGTTCTGTGAAGGGAGTAGTACACAGCGTTGTACGAGATCTTCAGTTTCTTGGCAATTTCTCGCATGGAATATCCTTCATTTCTCAGAACAAGAATAGACTACGAGTTTCAGAAGATAGTACTTTGTTTCTGGCCATTTTGAGCCTGTAATCGAACCCACAAATGCTGATGCTCCAGATACTCAACTAGTCTAAGGCCAGTTATATTGCTTCTTTAATCAGGACTACAGTTTTCTGCTGTGCTAACATAATTGCAAATAGATTTTCGAATGATCAATTAGCGTTTTAAAATGATAAACTTGGATTACCTAACACAACGTGCCATTGGAACACAGGAGTGATGGTTGCTGATAATGGGCCTCTGTACGCCTATGTAGATATTCCATAAAAAATCTGCCGCTTCCAGCTACAAACGTCATTTACAACATTAACAATTTCTACACTGTATTTCTGATCAATTTGATGTTATATTAATGGACAAAAAAAGTGACCCCAAACTTTTGAAAGGTGTTGTATATTTGATAATGGTTGAATTCAAGAAGTTTAAGCTGCCTATCAATTATTGTTTTTGAAACCAGGGGACAGACAGTGAATAATCTGCTCTTGCATCAGCTGCATAGTGCAGATCCCAATGGAATAAAAGTAGGGCTTTTATTACTCAATCTAATTCATGCTGATGAAAAAAAAATACATCCATAGGCCTAATGGACACATGCTCGAACTCGTACACTTTTGATAGACTTAAAGGGGCAATCTTGTCACGATCGCGTTGACATGAACGAGAGGACCAAGGCGCAACATGATTTGAATACATCTTCTTTAATTTATAACGACGAAGATGATCACCAAACACTTATACAACACTAACAAAAACAACAAACGATCGTGAAACTTCAAACGTAAGTGCACACACAAACTACTTACGTCGACATATACATATACATAAACAATGACCCACAAACAGCTAAAGCCTATGGCAGCCTTAAATATGGCTCCCAATTAGAGACAACCGAAATCAGCTGTCTCTAATTGAGAACCCATTCCGGCCACCATAGACTTTCCTAGACAACTACACCCAACATAGACACAGCTAGACACATACACTCAACACAAAACCATAAACTACAACCAACACCCCCTCTACCATATAATACCCCAAAATACACACAGACCCCATGTCACACCCTGACCTAACTAAAATAATAATTAAAACAAATAATACTAAGGCCATGGAGTGACATTACCCCACCCTTTTGGTGCGAACTCCGGACGCACCAGCACATAGTCTAGGGGAGGGTCTGGGTGGGCTTCCTTCCACGGCGGCGGCTCCGGCACTGTTCGTGGTCCCCACCCCACCATAGTCATAAGGGGCAGCACCGGGATAAGGGGCAGCACCAGAATAAGGGGCAGCACCAGGATAAGGGACAGCACCAGGATAAGGGGCCGCACCAGGATAAGGGGCCGCACCAGGATAAGGGGCCGCACCAGGATAAGGGGCAGCACCAGGATAAGGGGCAGCACCAGGATAAGGGGCAGCACCAGGATAAGGGGCAGCACCAGGATAATGGGCAGATCCTGGCTGGATGACGGCTCCGGCGGATCCTGGTTGGACGGCTCATGGCTGGCTGACAGATCTGGCTGCTCATGGCTAGCTGACGGATCCGGCTTCTCATGGCTGGCAGACGGATCTGGACGCTCATGGCTGGCTGACAGATTTGGACGCTCATGGCTGGCTGGCGGCTCTGGCAGATCCTGTCTGGTTGGCGGCTCTGGCAGATCCTGTCTGGTTGGCGGCTCTGGCAGATCCTGTCTGGTTGGCGGCTCTGGCAGATCCTGTCTGGTTGGCGGCTCTGGCAGATCCTGACTGACGAATGGCTCTAGCGGCTCCTGACTGACTAATGGCTCTGACGGCTCGGGACAGACGGGCGGCTCAGACGGCACTGGGCAGACGGATGGCTCAGATGGCGCTGGGGAGACGGATGGCTCAGACTGCGCTGGGGAGACGGATGGCTCTGGCCGGATGAGGCGCACTGTAGGCCTGGTGCGTGGTGCCGGAACTGGAGGCACCGGGCTAAAGGCACGCACTTTCAGGCTAGTGCGGGGAGAAGGAACAGGGCATACTGGACCCTGGGGACGCACATTAGGCCTAGTGCGTGGGGCCGGAACTGGTGGTACCGGACTGGGAACACGCATCTCAGGGCTAGTGCGGGGAGCAGCAACAGGATGCACAGGACTCTGGAGACGCACAGGAGGCTTAGTGCGTGGTACCGGGCTGGAGACACGCACCATAGGACGAGTGCGTGGAGGAGGAACAGGGCTCTGGAGACACACTGGAAGCCTGTTACATGGTGTAGGCACTGGTGGAACTGAACTGGGGCGGGGAGGTGGCGCCGGAAATACCGGACCGTGCAGGCGTACTGGTTCCCTTGAACACCGAGCCTGCCCAACCTTACCTGGTTGAATGCTCCCCGTCGCCCGACACGTGCGGGAAGGTGGAATAACCCGCACCGGGCTATGTAGGCGAACCGGGGACACCATGCGTAAGGCTGGTGCCATGTATACCGGCCCGAGGAGACGCACTGGAGACCAGACGCGTTGAGCCGGTATCATGGCACCTGGCTCAATGCCCAATCTAGCCCTACCAGTGCGGGAAGGTGGAATAACCCGCACCGGGCTATGAACGCGTACAGGAGACACCGTGCGCTCTACTGCGTAACACGGTGTCCGCCCGTACTCCCGCTCTCCACGGTTAGCCTGGGAAGTGGGCGCAGGTCTCCTACCTGCCCTCGGCCCACTACCTCTTAGCCCCCCCCCCAAGAAATTTTTGGGTAATACTCGCGGGTCTCCAGCCTTGCCTCCGTGCTGCCTCCCCATATCGCCTCTTCTCGGCTTTCGCTGCCTCCAGCTCTTCACGAGGGAGGCGATATTCTCCCGGTTGCGCCCAAGGTCCCTTACCATCTAAAATCTCCTCCCATGTCCATGAGTCCTTAATGCCTTGATCCTGTTGCCGCTGGTCATGTTGCTTGATCCGGATTTGGTGGGTCATTCTGTCACGATCGCGTTGACATGAACGAGAGGACCAAGGCGCAACATGATTTGAATACATCTTCTTTAATTTATAACGACGAAGATGATCACCAAACACTTATACAACACTAACAAAAACAACAAACGATCGTGAAACTTCAAACGTAAGTGCACACACAAACTACTTACGTCGACATATACATATACATAAACAATGACCCAAAAACAGCTAAAGCCTATGGCAGCCTTAAATATGGCTCCCAATTAGAGACAACCGAAATCAGCTGTCTCTAATTGAGAACCCATTCCGGCCACCATAGACTTTCCTAGACAACTACACCCAACATAGACACAGCTAGACACATACACTCAACACAAAACCATAAACTACAACCAACACCCCCTCTACCATATAATACCCCAAAATACACACATACCCCATGTCACACCCTGACCTAACTAAAATAATAAATAAAACAAATAATACTAAGGCCAGGGCGTGACAAATCTGTAGTTGCTACATCCATTTTTGGACTTATAAATTATATATATTAATGTAAAGATATAACTTAATCGTATTATTATAGGTAGTAGAAAGCGATGGGTTAGAAGAAGCCTACATAAGCAACCCATAAAGTAAAATGTAACATCCATGTGTGGCCAGCTATGTAAACTTTAACAGTGACTTATCCTGCAATAGACGTAACATACATTTTTGTCTTCTTCTAATGCCTCTTAAGGGGAAAGTAATCTTAAAGTAACTGAATGTAATCAGATTACATTACTGAGGTTGGGTAATTCAAAAGTTTTGTTACTGATTACAATTTTGGACAGGTAACTGTAACAGATTACATTTAGAAACTAACCTATCCAACCCTGACTGTAGTATACTATAGTTTTCACTGTAGTGTTTTTGTGAACTTTACTGTAATATTTACTGTAGTGATTTTGTGGACATGACTGTAGTTAGTATACAAGGTTATTATAGTAAACTAAAACTAAAATTAAAACAAAAATTGGAAAAACAATTTAGTAACCCCAAAAAACATTTGAACAACTAAAACAATACTAAAACTATTATATTTGACTGCAAATCTAACTCAAATAAAATAAAAAATACACTGCTCAAAAAAATAAAGGGAACACTTAAACAACACAATGTAACTCCAAGTCAATCACACTTCTGTGAAATCAAACTGTCCACTTAGGAAGCAACACTGATTGACAATAAATTTCACATGCTGTTGTGCAAATGGAATAGACAACAGGTGGAAATTATAGGCAATTAGCAAGACACCCCCAATAAAGGAGTGGTTCTGCAGGTGGTGACCACAGACCACTTCTCAGTTCCTATGCTTCCTGGCTGATGTTTTGGTCACTTTTGAATGCTGGCGGTGCTTTCACTCTAGTGGTAGCATGAGACGGAGTCTACAACCCACACAAGTGGCTCAGGTAGTGCAGCTCATCCAGGATGGCACATCAATGCGAGCTGTGGCAAGAAGGTTTGCTGTGTCTGTCAGCGTAGTGTCCAGAGCATGGAGGCGCTACCAGGAGACAGGCCAGTACATCAGGAGACGTGTAGGAGGCCGTAGGAGGGCAACAACCCAGCAGACCTCATGTGGCTGGAGTGTGTCAGCAGTTCCTGCAAGAGGAAGGCATTGATGCTATGGACTGGCCCGCCCGTTACCCAGACCTGAATCCAATTGAGCACATCTGGGACATCATGTCTCGCTCCATCCACCAACGCCACGTTGCACCACAGACTGTCCAGGAGTTGGCGGATGCTTTAGTCCAGGTCTGGGAGGAGATCCCTCAGGAGACCATCCGCCACCTCATCAGGAGCATGCCCAGGCGTTGTAGGGACGTCATACAGGCATGTGGAGGCCACACACACTACTGAGCCTCATTTTGACTTGTTTTAAGAACATTACATCAAAGTTGGATCAGCCTGTAGTGTGGTTTTCCACTTTAATTTTGAGTGTGACTCCAAATCCAGACCTCCATGGGTTGATAAATTTGATTTCCATTGATCATTTTTGTGTGATTTTGTTGTCAGCACATTCAACTATGTAAAGAAAAAAGTATTTAATAAGAATATTTCATTCATTCAGATCTAGGATATGTTATTTTAGTGTTCCCTTTATTTTTTTGAGCAGTGTATAATAAATTATGTTCCGTTATAAATCTAATGCGGTTTTCTAACTTTTTTTGTAATGGGGTTTTCGAGCTTCTGATTCTGGTGAGTAAATGCTGCCAGTTGATGGCAAATAGACCTAGTTTGTGCATCACTATCACTAGCTATCACCAGAGAGGAAGAGGCGAAGCAAGATTATTACCTGTGCCCAAAAATCTTTACCCTTGAGATAAGCAGACCTTTTTGCATGGAGTTCAAATTACGTAAGGCTTATTTGATCAAATAGAGGAAGGTTTAGCATGATACAAACATACTGATATAAGTGATGAAGAGGATATGTGTCTGCACCAGGTACTCTCACTACTGGTGTCCCCCAGGGCTAGATTCTAAGCCTTCTCTTCTTCTCTCTATACATCAAGTCACTTGGCTCCGTCATATCCTCACATTGTCTCTCCTATCAATGCTATGCGATGACACTCTACTTTTCTCCTTCCCCCTTCTGACACCCAGGTGGCGACACATCTCTGCGTGCCTGGCAGATATCTCAGCTTAGATGTGGGCCCACCACCTCAAGCTCAACCTCGACAAGACGGAGCTGCTCTTCCTCCCGGTGAAGGCCTGCATGCACCAAGACCTCTCCATCACGGTTGACAACTCCACGGTGTTCCCCTCCCAGAGTGCAAAGAAACTTGGCGTGACCCTGGACAACACCCTGTCGTTCTCTGCAAACATCAAAGAAGTGACTTGATCCTGCAGGTTCATGCTCTACAACAGTGGTCACCAACCTTTTCTGAGTCGAGATCACTTTCTGAGTCAAAATGCAAACCAAGATCTATTGCTTAGATTTTTTTTTTTAACTTTAGCATATGCAACATTAACCTATTAAAAACAGTTCTGTAGCAATAAAGCTTGTAGTAGGCTTATCACTGCATATATGCCATGCTTGAATTTCCCTGCCAGTGTTATTCTTCTCAGACCATTTTGAAATTATATTTAAAAAATGTAGGTAGCCTATATGATCATACTTGTAATAGATAATTAGTTGTATTACTTTTCAGGCACAGCTGAATAAGCATAATCATTTGCTATTTGTATTATTTTACTGGACTGATCTGACGGTTAGTTTGAGTGAAGGGAGAGAGCAGGAGTGAGGCTGAACCCGACTCACAGTCTCTTCGCTCTCCCTCCCTCCGCATAGAAAAAGGGGACACTGTCTTCCAGCTGATGGCGAAATTCACGTCGCACTGCATTATTTCTGCCTCATGCACCAATTCATGTTGTTAATCCGATGTCCAGATAAAGGGAAATATTACTCAATATAAAAGAGACAAGCACCTAATAATAACATTGCAATATCGAAACACTTTGCTTTAGGCGACTCATTCATTGCAGCTGCAGTGCTGATTGTAGTGCATTTTATGGCTTACAAAAGTGTTGAACAACGTGTTGACATTGCTGAAAAACAATTTACATGAACTTACTCATAAAAACAGCAGTGTTTGCTGTATTCGTTCAGTCTCTCTCTAGTCATGGTTTTAAAACATTTGAAATCTCACATTATCGACTTTGCTGTGCGCTCAAGCCTTATTTTTAGAGTCTACGGCTCAAGGAAGCTGTGGATACATTGCGATCTGAGCTATCTGATTAGCTAGCGTTGGGCCTGTAGGTGCACTTGATTTGGGCCTGTAGGTGCACTTGATTTGGTCTCGGAACCCGAGACCATCCTTCCCACTTCGTGCCTGGCTACGGCACTCAGCTGGGGAATAGGGAAGCAGGTCCCTGAGGCACAGCATTCCCAGCCGAACCCCGGGGGGGGGGGGGGCCTGATAACCGGATGTTCGTTCCTGACGCCGTCCGCTCCGCGGTCCTGGAGTGGGCCCACTCCTCCAGGTTTGCCTGTCACCCGGGCTCCCGTCGGACCCTGGCTCTTGTACGACATCGCTTTTGGTGGCCTACCATGGTCCCTGACGTGTCCGCATTCGTCGCTGGTTGCACGGTTTGTGCACAGAACAAGACTCCTCTGCAAGCTCCAGCTGATCTCCTCCAACCTCTACCTGTCCCTCAACGTCCCTGGTCTCACATCCCCCTGGACTTTGTCACGGATCTTTCCCCATCTGATGGCAACACCGCCAACCTGATCGTGGTGGATAGGTTTTCCAAAGCCGCCCACTTCATTCCTCTCCCCAAACTAGCTTCTGCCAAAGAGACAGCCCAGCTCCTGGATCCATGGTAAACCAGTAGATATGGTCTCCGACCGGGGTCTTCAGTTCTGGTTCCAATTCTGGAAGGTGTTCTGCACCCTCATTGGTTCATTGGCCAGCCTCTCCTCCGGATTCCACCGCCAGTCCAACGGCCAGTCGAAGCGAGCCAACCAGGAACTAGAGACTACTCGGCGCTGACTGGTCTCCGTCAACCCCACCACCTGGAGCCAGCAGCTTGTATGGGTCGAATACGCCCGCAACACCCTTCCCTGCTCTGCCACGGGCCTATCACCTTTTGAGTATTTCCTGGGATATAAGCCCCCGCTCTTCCCTGAGCAGGAAGAAGAGGTTGGCATACCTTCTGCCCAGATGTTTGTCGGCCGTTGTCGTCGTACTTGGAGGAGAGCCCGGTCAGCCCTCCTCAAGACCACCTGCAGGTATCGATGACAAGCAGATCGCCACCAGACCCTCGTTCCCCTGTATTGGCTATGGCAGAAGGTATGGCTGTCCACCCGGGATCTGCCCCTCCGGGTGGCATCCCGCAAACTCTCCGGACAGTTTATCTGCCCGTTTCCCATCTCCAAAGTCATTAGCCCCTCTGCTGTTCTTCTTCTGTTGCCCCATACCCTTCGTATACATCCTACCTTGAAATGTTCCGGATTGACTGACCTTCATGTTTAAAAGTCATGATGACTGTCGTTTCTAAAATCGAATCTAACTTTATTTGTCACATGCGCCGAATACAATAAGTGTAGACCTTACCGTGAAATGCTTACTTATAAACCCTTAACCAACAGCGCAGTTCAATAAGATTTAAGAAAATATTTACCAAACTAAAGTAAAAAGTAATAAAAATTAACACAATAAAATAACAATAACGAGGCTATATACAGGTTAGTTGAGGTAATTTGTACATGTAGGTAGGCGTGAAGTGACTATGCATAGATAATAAACAGCGAGTAGCAGCAGTGTACAAAACAAATGGAGGGGGGGCAATGTATATAGTCTGGTGGCCATTTGATTAATCTATTTGCTTACTTGAGCTGTTCTTGCCATAATATGGACTTAGCCCTATTTGGTAAAATACCATCTTCTGTATACCACCCCTACCTTGTCAAAACACAGCTGATTGGCTTAAACGCATTAAGAAGGAAAGAAATTCCACAAATTAACTTTTAACAAAGCACACCTGTTAATTGAAATTCATTCCAGGTGACTACCTCATGAAGCTGGTTGAGAGAATGCCAAGGGTGTGCAGAGCTCATATCAAATCAATTTTTATTGGTCACATACACATGATTAGCAGATGTTTTTGCGAGTGTAGCTTGTGCTTCTAGTTCCGACAGTGCAGCAATATCAATAAGTAATCTAACAATTCCACAACAACTACCTAATACACACAAATCGAAGTAAAGGTGTAACGGCAGTCTAGCTCTTCCTCCTCCTCGGACGAGGAGAGGCGAGAAGGATCGGAGGACCAATGTGCAGCGTGGTAAGTTTCCATGATTTAATATACACGAAGACAAGACACTATACAAAATAACAAACGTACTAACCGTCACAGTCCCGTGTGGCACAAACACTGACACAGGAAACAACCACCCACAAAATCCCGACACAAAACAAGCCACCTATATATGATTCTCAATCAGGGACAACGATTGACAGCTGCCTCTGATTGAGAACCATATTAGGCCGAACACAGAAACAGACAAACAAGACACACAACATAGAATGCCCACCCAGCTCACGTCCTGACCAACACTAAAACAAGCAAAACACATAAGCACTATGGTCAGGACGTGACAGTACCCCCCTCCTGAGGTGCGGACTCCGAACGCACCCCTAAAACTCCAGGGGAGGGTCTGGGTGGGCATCTGTCCGCGGTGGCGGCTCCGGCGCAGGACGAGGCCACCACTCCACCATTGTCTTTGTCCCCCTCCTTAGCGTCCTTTGAGTGGCAACCCTCACCCCCGACCTTGGCCTAGGAATCCTCACCAAGGTCCCCACTAAATTGAGGAGACAGCTCAGGACAGAGACGTAGCTCAGGACAGAGAGGTAGCTCAGGACAGAGGGGCAGCTCCGGACTGAAGGGCAGCTCCGGACAGAGAGGCAGCTCTGGACTGAAGGGCAGCTCCGGGCTGAGGGGCAGCTCCGGGCTGAGGGGCAGCTCATGACTGGAGGGCAGCTCATGACTGGAGGGCAGCTCATGACTGGAGGGCAGCTCATGACTGGAAGGCAGCTCATGACTGGAGGGAAGCTCATGACTGGAGGGCAGCTCATGACTGGAGGGCAGCTCATGACTGGAGGGCAGCTCATGACTGGAGGGCAGCTCATGACTGGAGGGCAGCTCATGACCGGCGGGCGGCTCTGGCGGCTCCTGACCGGCGGGCGGCTCTGGCGGCTCCTGACCGACGGACGGCTCTAACGGCTCGGGACAGACGGGCGGCTCTGACGGCTCGGGACAGACGGGCGGCTCTGACGGCTCGGGACAGACGGGCGGCTCTGACGGCTCGGGACAGACGGGCGGCTCTGACGGCTCGGGACAGACGGGCGGCTCTGACGGCTCGGGACAGACGGGCGGCTCTGACGGCTCGGGACAGACGGGCGGCTCTGACGGCTCGGGACAGACGGGCGGCTCTGACGGCTCGGGACAGACGGGCGGCTCTGACGGCTCGGGACAGACGGGCAGCTCAGACAGCGCTGGGCAGGCAGGCAGCTCAGACAGCGCTGGGCAGATGAGAGCAGCTGGAGAGAGAACCCGGAGAGACAGCCTGGTACGGGGGGCTGCCACCGGAGGACTGATACGTGGAGGTGGCACCGGATATACCGGACCGTGAAGGAGTACATGCGCTCTTGGGCACCGAGCCTGCCCAACCTTACCAGGTTGAATGGTCCCCGTAGCCCTGCCAGTGCGGCGAGGTGGAATAGCCCGCACTGGGCTATGCTGGCGAACCGGGGACACCATTTGTAAGGCTGGTGCCATGTACGCCGGCCCGAGGAGACGCACTGGAGACCAGATGCGTTGGGCCGGCTTCATGACACCCGGATCGATGCCCAACCTAGCCCTACCAGTGCAGCGAGGTGGAATAGCCCGCACTGGGCTAAGCACGCGTACTGGGGACACCGTGCGCTTCACCGCATAACACGGTGTCTGACCAGTACGACGCCCTCTCACTCCACAGTAAGCACGGGGAGTTGGCTCAGGTATCCTACCCGGCTTTGCCACACTCTGCGTGTGCCTCTCCCCCCAACAAATGTTTGGGTCTGACTCTCGGGCTCCCAACCGCGTCGCCGCGCTGCCTCCTCATACCAACGTCTCTCTGCCTTCGCTGCCTCCAACTCCGCCTTGGGACAGCGATATTCCCCTGGCTGAGCCCAGGGTCCCTTGCCGTCCAGGATCTCTTCCCAAGTCCAGGAGTCCTGTGTCTGCTGCTGCTGTCGCTGCCCTTTTCCACTCCGCTTGGTCCTTTGGTGGTGGGTGTTTCTGTAACGGCTGATTTCCTCCTCTTCGTCTGAAGATGTGTAAGGATCGTACCAAGACGCAGAGTGGAAAGTGTCCATGATTTATTAACAATAAACTGAACACTACACGAAACAAAATAACAAAAGCGAATCAAACCGAAAGACAGTCCCGTGTGGCACGAACACTGACACGAAATACAAACACCCACAAAAACACACGTGAAACCCCGGCTGCCTAAGTATGATTCTCAATCAGGGACAATGATTGACAGCTGCCTCTGATTGAGAATCATACCAAGCCGAACACACAAAACCCCAACATAGAAAACAATACATAGACAACCCACCCAACTCACGCCCTGACCATACTAAATAAATACAAAACAAGAGAAAACAGGTCAGGAACGTGACAGTAGCCTTGTTCTCAAATATGCTTTGTTAAAATCCGTAGCAACAATAAATGCAGCCTCGGGATATATGGTTTCCAGTTTGCATAGAGTCCAGTGGAGTTCCTTGAGGGCCGTCGTGGTATTGGCTTGAGGGGGGATATACACGGCTGTGACAATAACCAATGAGAATTCTCTTGGGAGATTATAGGGTTGGCATTTGATTGTGAGGAATTTTAGGTCAGGTGAACAGAAGGACTTCAGTTCCTGTATGTTGTTACAATTACACCATGAGTCGTTAATCATGAAACATACACTCCCGCCTTTCTTCTTCCCGGAGAGATGTTTATTCCTGTTGGCGCGACACACAACGAATCCCGCTGGCTATATCGACTCCGACAGCATGTCCCCAGAGAGCCATGTTTGTGTGAAACAGAGTATGATACAATCCCGGATGTCTTTCAGGAAAGCATCCCTTGCCCTAATTTCGTCTATCTTGTTATCTAGAGACTGGACATTAGCGGGTAATATACTCGGAAGCGGTGGGTGGTGTGAGCGCCTCCGAAGTCTGACCAGAAGGCTGCTCCGTCTACCTCTTCTGCGGCGACAATGTTTTGGGTCAGCCTCTGGAATCAGTTCGAATGCCTTGGTTGGTTCGAACAAAGGATCCATTTCGGGAAAGTCGTATTCCTGGTCGTAGAGCTGGTAAGCTGATGTCGCTCTGATATCCAATAGTTCTTCCCGGCTGTATGTAATAACACTTAAGATATTCTGGGCTAACAATGTAAGAAATAATACATTTAAAAAAAATACTGCATAGTTTCCTAAGGACTAAAAGCGAGGTGACACTCTGTCGGCGCCATCTTGCTCTGTCATCAAGACAAAGGGTGGCTAAATATATTTTGATTTGTTTAACCCTTTTTTGTTTACTACATGATTCCATATGTGTTAATTCTTAGTGTTGATGTCTTCACTATTATTCTACAATGTAGAAAATAGTATAAATAAAGAAAAACCCTGGAATGAGTAGGTGTGTCCAAACTTTTGACTGATACTGTACGTATTGCTCCACCTTCCTCAAACTCAAGTACCATACTTTTGTTGACCTTTTTAACAATGTCTATGGATTGTACAATGATTGTAATATGGGACTTTGACTCATATTAAATGTAATTGCATCTCCTGTATTGTTCTGCCCTCTCTATAGATTATGCTGATGCCTGACTGTAAAAACTTGGAGATCTTCACTGGTTCTGAGGGAGGTGATGTGGCAACAAACAGTGCCTGGGACACATTCCAGCGCTACCACTGTCTAGAGAACAGCCAGAGGGTGGTCAAGACATCTGCCGCAACTTCATCTTTCGTGTGTCAGCTCTGCTGCACCTGGGAGCTAAAGGTATGGCACCGCACTCCCAACAGTCGTGTATGCTTAAACATACTTGTATGCTAATTTATGTGTTTCTTAAAGTGACAATCAGCAGTTGAAACAATAATAAAGCGTTCTCCTCACCCCTGTTTCGTAAAAAGCTGGGGACAGGGCTGGAGAAATGTAACCACTCTCAAATTCATAGACAGAGCTATGGATACAAGGACTGACCATCACGCCTCCTCCTAAAACCCCATTGTAGGAGACGACCCAAGGTTCCTCGCCTAAGACCCCCTCCAATGGATTTTGTGAAGGATGCGACAGGAAGTGAGGAGTTGAGCAGAGATAATGATAATGGCGCTGGAGGGGATGGCTTTTTTGCATTGTTTGTAACTTATTTTGTACCTAATGTTGCTGCTACCGTCTCCTATGACCGAAAATAGCTTTTGGACATCAGAACAGTTATTACTCACCTCGAACTCACTTCGAACTGGACGAAGATGAGCAGAGATAATTATAATGTCCCTAGACCCACTGCAATTCACATACCGCCGCAACAGATCCACAGATGACACAATCTCAATCGCACTCCACATTGTCCTTTCCCACTTGGACAAAAGGAACACTTATGTGAGAATGCTGCTCATTGACTACAGCTCAGCATTCAACACCATAGTGCCCACAAAGCTCATCATTAAGCTAAGGATCATGGGACTAAACACCCCCCTCTGCAACTGGATCCTGGACTACCTGACAGGCCGCCCCAAGGTGGTAAGGGTAGGCAACAACACATCTGCCACACTGACTCTCAACACTGGGGCCCCTCAGGGAATGCGTGCTTAGTCGCCTCCTGTACACCCTGTTCACCCACAACTGCATGGCCAAACACGACTCCAACACCATCATTAAGTTTGCTGACGACACAACAGTGGTAGGCCTGATCAGCAACAGCAATGAGATAGCCTATAGGGAGGAGGTCAGAGACCTAGCAGTGTGGTGCCAGGACAACAACCTGTCCCTCAATGTGAGCAAGACCAAGGAGCTGATCGTGGACTACAAGGCGGGCCGAATAATCTTAGGTTTCTAGACACGCAAACGCCTGTATGCCCACCATCTGCCTGAAATCCAAACCCAAAGGTTCTAAGACTTGAGAGAGAGCAATTTGAGAAATTGAGAGTTTGACAATGACAAGTGACTATTGCTGGTGGACAATTTAATGTGTTCAAATTATTTTTATTTACAAGTTTGAATCATATTTCTTTGCTAACAGTTCTATATGTACTGTTTAAGACATTTTTATTTTGGATCTGTGACAATGGTCTTCTGCTCAATCAAGCTATCAAATGTAATACTTGCAAGCTATCAAATGTAATTTGCGCTCTTGACCGAGACGGGACCAGTCCTCTGCTCGCTCAACTGTTTTCTTCTCTCTTGACTCAGTGTTTGCTCGCGCAATGATGTTTCATCTTGCTCGCGCGCGCCATCTAGTGCACGTTCAACTTCTGGGTCGGATTTGACACCATAATGGAGCAGCAAGAAGAACTGCCTCTCCCTACGGTCAGGCTATGCTCAAACCCGACACACCAACCCGAGCACTCCGTTCTGCCACCCATGGTCTCTTGGCCCTAAATAAAAAATTATATATAATAATTTTTTAAAAGTCTTTCATGAACGAACACTCCCACTTTTTCCCCCCTTACTAGCTCTGACTTTTCTGAAAGCTACTTTATTGAGGAAAAATGTACTTACTATGACTGTGATATGTGGTTGTCTCACCTAGCTATTTTAAGATTAATGCACTAACTGTCGCTCTGGAGAAGAGCGTCTGCTAAATGACTAAAATGTAAATAAGTGGACACACGTGGCATTCTGCAACTTTGAGAAAAACAACTTAATTGTGCCTATTGTTCACACATATATCTGCCCTCTCATTGGCTAGAATGGTCCCACCTGATCATGTCTCTTCCCGCCTGCCTTGAGGACATGTACAGCATTTTCATTGTTCGATCGTCAATATAGTAGATCATCTTTGCGATCGCCAGCTAACATCAGGGAAGAAATCTGAGGCAGAGATAGTAGAGAAAGCAAGACACCTGCAAAATAAATTGTGATCGGGGCGCGCCCACTCTGGTTTGCTTATTGCCCCCGCCCCGAGGAGGGGGTGCCCCAGTGCAAAACATCTCACTGGCTATTTTTTTCTGGTCGGTGCGGGGGCAATAAGCAGACCAGAAATCTAACTGAAACTAAACTGAATTTGAAACAAAAACCTAAAAATGAAGAGAAATAAAAACGAATAGAAAATTACAAAACGATAATAACCTTGGTAGTATATTGTAATATTTACTGTAGTGTTTTTGCAGACTTTACTGCAGTATTCACTGTAATATACTATAGTGTTCATTGCAGTGTTTCTGCAGACATGACTGTATTATACTATAGTATTCACTGGCACAACCTGTTCTAGTTGAGGTGTTCCCACTCATCTAACAGTAACTGGCGTAGTCGGGTAGTTGTGTATTTTAGCTAACCCTAGTCTGTAGGTGTACAATATACTACAGTCATGACCGCAAAAACACTACAGTAAATACTACAGTATACTAGTCATGTCAGTAAAAACACTACAGTGAATACTATAATATATAAATGTAGTAATACTACAGTATTTAGAGCATAGTATACTAGATTATTTTGTTTTTTTTACTATAGTTCTCTACTGTAATGGACAGTCTCTCCACAGCAGCGGTGACCTCACCATTATTGTTACACTCAAACACACACACACACAATGGACTTAGGGTCAGGGGCTCTGAGAGTCACAGCATGATACCTCAGCCATGGGGAAGAGCGTAGTCTCTTGGGAGTGTATGTTTTTGAGCCCCCAGCGGCCCTGTCACGCAAGGGTGGGATTCGGCTCTTCTGATTTAGGAGTAACAACTGAGGCAAGAAGGTCTAAAATAAACAACCTTTTTTACCATCACTGACTTGGTGCCAGATGGTTGTGGTATATGTTCCAATATACCCCACAGAAACAAAAATGTTTTTATAATTAAAATTAAATTACTATTTTACGATGTAAAAAAAACATTTTTCAAATATTTATGAATGCCTGAAAAAATTGAATATCAAAATGTGTTTGAAAATACACTACATGACCAAAAGTATGTGCTCACCTGCTCATTCCAAAATCATGGGCATTAATAAGGAGTTGGTCCCCCTTTGCTGCTATAACAGCCTCCACTCTTCTGGGAAGGCTTTCCACTAGATGTTGGAACATTGCTGCAGGGACTTGAGTGAGGTCGGGCACTGATGTTGGGCGATTATGCCTGGCTCACAGTCGGCGTTCCAATTCCTCCCAAAGGTGTTCGATGGGGTTGAGGTCAGAGCTCTGTGCAGGCCAGTCAAGTTCTTCCACACCGATCTCAACAAACGATTTCTGAATGGAGAATCGTCTAGAATGTCATTGTACGTTATAGCTTTAAGATTTCTCTTCACTGGAACTAAGGGGCCTAGCCCAAACCATAAAAAACAGCCGCAGACCATTATTCCTCCTCCACCAAACTGTACAGTTGGAACTATGCATTGAGACAGGTAGCGTTCTCAGATTCGTCTGTCGGACTGCCAGATGGTGAAGTGTGATTCATCACTCCAGAAAACGCGTTTCCACTGCTCCAGAGTCCAATGGCGGCGAGCTTTACACCACTCCAGCCGACGCTTGGTATTGCGCATGGTAATCTTAGGCTCATGTGCAGCTGCTCGGCCATGGAAACACATTTCATGAAACTCCCGACGAACAGTTGTTGTGCTGACGTTGCTTCCTGAGGCAGTTTGGAACTCGGTAGTGAGTGTTGCGATTCAGCACTCGGCAGTCCCCGTTCTGTGAACTTGGCTCAGCAATTGTTACTCCTAGGCGTTTCCGCTTCACAATAACAGCACTTACAGTTGACTGGGGCATAGACATTTTACGACTGACGTTGTAAAGGTTTATTTATTTTTTACTGCTCTAATTACGAAGGTAACCAGTTTATAATAGCAATGAGGCACATCGGAGGGTTTTGATATACGGCCAATATACCACGGCTAAGGGCTGTGTCCAGGCACTCTGCGATACGTCGTTCATAAGAACAGCCCATGGTATATTGGCCATATACCACACCTCCTCGGGCCTTATTGCTTAAATATACACTACTATTCAAAAGTTTGGGGTCCTTGTTTTCCATGAAAACATACATGAAATGAGTTGCAAAATGAATAGGAAATATAGTCAAGACGTTGACAAGGTTATAAATAATGATTTTTAAATGTAAAAAATAATTGTGTCCTTCAAACTTTGCATTCGTCAAAGAATCCTCCATTTGCAGCAATTACAGCCTAACAGACCTTTGGCATTCTAGTTGTAAATTTGTTGAGGTAATCTGAAGAGATTCACCCCATGCTTCCTGAAGCACCTCCCACAAGTTGGACTGGCTTGATGGGCACTTCTTACGGTCAAGTTGTTCCCACAACAGCTCAATAGGGTTGAGATCCGCTGACCGTGTTGGCCACTCCTCTGTCCAATGTCTGTTCTTTTGTCCATTTTCTTTTTATTGGCTAGTCTGAGATATAGATTTTTCTTTGCAACTCTGCCTAGAAGGCCAGCATCCCGGAGTCTCCTCTTTACTATTGACGTTGAGACTGGTGTTTTGCGGGTACTATTTAATGAAGCTGCCAGTTGAGAACTTGTGATGTATCTGTTTCTCAAACTAGACACTCTAATGTACTTGTCTTCTTGCTCAGTTGTGCACCGGGGCCTCCCACTCCTCTTTATATTCTGGTTAGAGACAGTTTGCGCTGTTCTGTGAAGGGAGTAGTACACAGCTTTGTACGAGATCTTCAGTTTCTTGGCAATTTCTCGCATGGAATATCCTTCATTTCTCAGAACAAGAATAGACTACGAGTTTTAGAAGAAAGGTCTTTGTTTCTGGCTATTTTGAGCCTGCAATCGAACCCACAAATGCTGATGCTCCAGATACTCAACTAGTCTAAAGAAGGCCAGTTATATTGCTTCTTTAATCAGGACTACAGTTTTCAGCTGTGCTAACATAATTGCAAAAGGGTTTTCTAATGATCAATTAGCCTTTTAAAATGATAAACTTGGATTAGCTAACACAACGTGCCATTAGAACACAGGAGTGATGGTTGCTGATAATGGGCCTCTGTACGCCTATGTAGATATTCAATAAAAAAAATCTGCCGTTTCCAGCAACAAAAGTCATTTACAACATTAACAATGTCTACACTGTATTTCTGATCAATTTGATGAGAAAAAAAGTGTTTTTCTTTCAAAAACAAGGACATTTCTAAGTGACCCCAAACTTTTGAACGGTAGTGTATATGTTAAACAAAAGGAATGACTGCAAAGTTAAACAATCCATATAACTCTATGCACAAGGACTACTTTTAACAATTTCTACTAAAAATACTGCAAAACATATTTACTTGAAGAACAGTACCAATGAAAAGATTGGTAACATAATAACTTTCTGTGCTGTTTGTGCTGTCTTTCTGTTACCAAACTTTGCATCTGCACAGTTCTTCAAGTAAATATGTTTTGCAATATTTTCAGTAAACATTTTCAGTTTTCAGTGGAAATTGTTAAAAGTAGTCATTGTGCATAGAGTTGTATGGTTTGTTCAACTTTGCATTCATAGTTTTTTTGTATACATTTTAAAGAGAAAAATCGGAGTCTCAGTGTCACTGTTATCTTTATCGAGTTTTACTCGATTCTTGTTTGTTTTTCACTTTTTCAAGCGCTTTTGAGATTATTTTTGCAATGAAAAGTGCTATTGAAGTTGAATAAATAATTAATATTATTATTTGGGTAAAAAACACTTCTGCCCCCAACTGTGCCTAATACTGTAGGGACTTTTGACACTTGCCTTCTTTGCATCTGCACAGTTCAAGTAAATATGTTTTGCAATATTTTTCAGTAAGGCCGGAACCAGGCAAGCAGCAAGACACTGCCCTCTGCTGGACAGTTTAGGGATGGGCAACTTTCATGGGGATGAGGGCCCCCCAAAAATCTGAATTCATCATGAGGGGCCGCAGTGGCTCACAGGTCTGCATGTCCACAACTATAGAGAGAAATAGTAATGGTGTCTTTTTGTAGGCACTATCTCTGCCATGGTTAGTTGGACAAAGCCTATTGGGAAATGAATGGCATTATTGTAGGGTTTTTGGATAAACGTTGGAAATAAGGTCTGTGGAAAATACAGGCGTAGGAGATCTTATACGTTTTGTCTTATGAGATAATCTTCATTAGCTAACGTCACTTTTTGTGAATTTTGAAGCATTTATGTAATTTTAAAAAGCACCTAAAGGCTTAATAATTATCATTCATAAAGGTGATGTTAACTGACTGATGTCAACTCACAGATCTCCTAAGCCTGTGTTAACCACAGACCCTATTTTTGGCGTTTATCCCAAAACCCTATTTTTCCCCCATTCCTTTTCCCCATATGAATAGCTGAACGAACCAGAGGTATATCGGAACTCAGGATAAGACCCAGATGCAGACAGCTAGAGTCACAGATGTTAATTGACCCAAACAGGATGCAGGCAAGACAGGTCAAAGGCAGGCATAGGTCCGTAATCCAGGGCAGAGTCAATAAGGTACAGAACAGCAGGCAGGCTCGGGGTCAGGACAGGCAGAGGTTCATAAACGGGTCAGAGTCAGACAGGTACAGAATGGCAGGCAGGCAGAATGGTCAGAACCGGGGAAACTAGGGAACAGAAATAGAACACGACAGGCGCACAGGAAAACTGCTGGTAGGCTTGATGAAACAAAACGAACTGGCAACAGACAAACAGAGAATACAGGTATAAATACACTAGGGATAATGAGGAAGATGGGCGACACCTGGATGGGGGTGGAGACAAGCACAAAGACAGGTGAAAGAGATCAGGGTGTGACAAGGTAACTCATTTCCGTTTTTTAGGACTACAAGCTGACGAGCTCTATAACCACACATGCAGTCAGAGGATTTTGGGGGCCCTAAGTGTTTCTCAGTATTGTATTTTTCAGAAGAAAACTATTGATGTTTTAGAGTTAATTTCATGCAATTCTATACATTTGGCATAGAGAAAATGTTGCAGTTTTAAAGTTTTACATGTTATGTAATTCACTCATATATACACTACCGGTCAAACGTTTTAGAACACCTATTTTTACTATTTTCTACATTGTAGAATAATAGTGAAGACATCAAAACTCTGAAATAACACATATGGAATCACGTAGTAACTAAAAAAGTGTTAAACAAATCAAAACATATTTTATATTTGAGATTCTGTAAATAGCTACCCTTAGCCTCTATGACAGCTTTGCCCCACCTGCCCTGAATGACGGGTCAACACTGTGGCCAATATACCACGGCTAAGGGCTGTTCTTTGTGGTATCTGGCCAATATACCACAGCTAAGGGGTATGTCTTAAGAACATACCTTTTTTTTGGGGGGGGGGGGGGGGGGGGGCTTACCTGTTTTGCATGTTATTTTGGCATTAATACGTGTCACATATACAATGTAAAAAAACTAACACTAAAGCCGCAAACAAACATGCTCTCTTTTTTTGCTTTCTTGAGTAAGGCAGCTCCAAAATGCAGGTGTTTCAGCCTAGCTCTGTGCTTTCTGTGGTGGTGGCGCTTTCTGTGGTGGTGCTCATCTGCCATTGGACATAAACATTACACAACAAGTTGAAATTGCAAATTCAACAATCAGTGGTTTGGAAGGAATCATTGGCTAACTGCAAGAGTTGCAAAGCAATCACTAGGCTGCTATTCAGTGGGGTGGGTGTGTGATCCAAGTCTAGGTTTAAGGGTCTCTTTTCCAAGCTTAAAAGGATAAACACTCAACACCATGTGCCAGAGAAGGTTGAATACATTGGCCATGATGTCAATCCAGTGAAGGAAAAGCAGCCAGCAAGTGCTCAGCATATGTGGGAACTCCTTCAAGACTTTTGGAAAAGCATTCCAGGTGAAGCTGGTTGAGGGAATGCCAAGAGTGTGCAAAGCTGTCATCAAGGCAAAGGGCAGCTATTTGAAGAATCTCAAATATAAAATATATTTTGATTTGTTTAACACTTTTTTGGTGCCAACGTGATTCCATATGTGTTATTTCATAGTTTTGATGTCTTCACTATTATTCTACAATGTAGAAAAATAGTAAAAATAAAGAAAAATCCTTGAATGAGTGGGTGGTCTAAAACTTTTGACCGGTAGTGTATACTGTAGCTAAAAAAGTAATACGAAGTGTATCTTGTGTAGTAAGCTGTTAGTAGCCCATGTTTCTCACCCTAATAAGTTGGTCCCTTTCCCCCTCATACCTTAGCCTACTGTTCTGATTTGTGGAGCACATGTAGCCTCTAGCCTGTTTTAGAGAAATGTAATCATCAAATATTGTAAGAGCTTTCATTGTTTGCTTGTATGGCCCCTTTATTAATCCTACGGTTCTGACTTGGTGTTCTGGGAGAACACTCTAAGGACGGTCCATGTTCTGAATTCTGTCACTGTACATTTCAAAAGTGCTGAAAAAATAGTTATATTGACTAAGCCGGTCCTAGCTCGCTCATTAATGTTTTAATCGAAATTACAGATTGCCTCTTATCCACTCGTTGTCCCGTTATGCCATAGTTGGTACATCTCAATTGTCAGTAGAAACCACATGTGTTTAAGCAAGTCAGCCATATCAGCTATACCTAGCAATTGTAAGGATTCATTCCATGGTGCTGAAAAGAAAGCTCTGCTGTTGGGGCAGTTTTATGTAGGCCCTGGCAGTGTTTGGGCACCGTTTGTCACTGTTATAGTGCAATTCATATATTGTCTTGTGTTGTTTAGTGGCTTTGCTGCCATGCATCAAAAAAAGGGGATTTTGCCCCACCGACATTTACATGCTAAAATCACCACTGAAATAGTGAAATGTGCTATTCCATTTTGTTTCCTTATTTTCTTTCTTTATTTAAAATAAGATACCTTTACTTTCGCTTTTAAGAGTTAATTACAAAAAATATATAAAATAGATTTGAAAATACTAATCTATGGGGGGGGGGGGGGGGATGGGTGTAAACTGTAGCTACTTATTTCCCTTCATAGTTTGTTTGCCTAAACATTACCATCATCCACATGCCAATTATTATTATTTTTTACCCAAATGTGCTTTTTTGTGTCAGCAATTGGACATTGCTCTTTCGGGGGGCTAGTTACCCCATATTACTCTATAGTCTCTAGTCTCTAGTCACATGCACATATTATGGTTTGCATGTAACCGTGCTCACTGACAGTGTAGCACTATAGCAGTAGCTTGTTAAAATGGCCAATGAAGAAAACGTATTGAATTTGAACAATTTCAGACAGCGGTCACTAATTAAAATATAATTTTAACTGTTATTCAAAGCAGCGCTTTTATTTTGAAGGCACAAAACCGGAAGTCATTGTTTTATTACTACCAGCAGCAGCAGCAGCAGCAGCAGGCAGTAAACGTTTAGAAAATTCGAATCATTTCAGCAAGAACAGTAGAGGGGCAAAGTCAACTCCGAGATCTCTGAGCTAGTAACTAGCTCTATGTTCATTTCGAGACGGTAAGAAATATTGATTATGTTGCGTTTTATACATGTTCTAAAGGTTTTAGAAGAGCAGTAACGTTAAGACAGGCCGTGCTATATCAATAATATAGTCACAGGAAAATGGCGTCGGGACACCCATTTACCTGTGACTATATTCATCATATTGCACGGTCGTATGTGTACTACTATGAAACGTGTACAACATCTCGCTTAAAAATAACAATTTAAAAAAACGAATATTCTTTTTTATTATTAATCTGCCCACTGGAGAGCGCGTTTGCTAGACCTAGAACTGTTCAAAACAAAGACCTTGTTGCTATGCTACAAAAGCATGGGATGTTTTCACTAGGAACCAAACGGGAGGGGCCTACCTGAATTCGTCCAATAGAAACTGTAGTTTTTGTTGTAAAACGTTTCCCGTTGCAAAACGTTTTTTACAGTTATGACTGCTGAATACACCCCAAATGTTGCTGGCTGCTAACAGTCTTCTTCATTTTTCGTTTGTTAGAATTTTTTTCCATTGTCTTTTATTAGGATATCCTATCCTAGGACCTATGTGATGTGTACCTTTGCCTGGTTCAGTTGGATGTCAGTGCTCTGCCCAGCTACCGAATAGCTTGCAGACTTGCTATCTAATTTGTAGTTTTATATTTGCCAGTTAGCTGACGTTACCCTGGACTGAAGTTAGAACCCCCTGCCCAGTTACTGTGTTGCCTTTTTACAGTATTTACCTGGCTTGTTAGCTAGATGGCTAACTATCTAGCTAATTGTGGTAGTTGGCATGGCTAAACTGCTTATAATTTCTCTCTTCAGATTTTAAAAGGGATGAAATGTCAGGATCACTGTGTATACAGTGTCAGACACAAGCCACTGTGTTTAGTAAGACCTGCAACAGTTGTTTCTTTAACCATCCAAAAGAGAAGAAGTTGTTACAAGCAATGAAGAAGTATGATTACGAATGGGGACACAATGATTGCGCCCATTATAATAATAGCTCTCAGATATTGACTTCCACAAAAGTATTGGTAAGTGTTCCCCCTCCCCATGTAACAATGTTAAACAATAATAATATTTTTTAAAGTCTAGGCTAACTACTACTTTAAATCTGAATGTCTGATTCTGTGTTTCAGCTCTACAAATTACACACTCTAGGATTTGTTCCCCTTCTCCTGCTTGGAAAAAGGAGACCGGGAACAAAACATATCGATATGGATTCCTTTTGCCCTCACCCCCAAGTCATAAAAGAAACGGGCTCTATTGAAACATTGAGAAACATTTATTTAGGTCTTCTGAATGGTAAGTGTACCTCGTGTTCCATGTTTTTCCTTTTTTAAATATTTTCTTTTAGAAGGATTTTCTTTTACAATTTATTACTCAAACTCAGCTGCCAGACAAAGTAGAATATTGCATCAAGGAAAGATTCACCCATTTTGAATGTCATATTGTATTTGTGCATCTTTGAGTGACGTTTTGTCAATTCCCAGGGTCATTTCATGTTTTCATGTGTATTTGAGCTATGCAATATGACGATATAACGTTAGAAATCTGTGAATATTCTCTTTTAAGTGACGACAATTTGACAGTTACAATAACCGTTCATAATCTCTATCCAGAAACGGAAACGAAGTTTTGATTTGATTTATTAGGATCCCCCCCCATTAGCCAACGCCAATGGCGACAGCTAGTCTTACTGGGATCCGACACATAACGAAAAAAACATTACATACAAAATACTTTACAATTTACATACGTTTATTGGGAAGTCTGTTGGAGGAATAGTCTTGTAAAAACAAATATTTCCCATGTTTATGGTGTCAATAATTTTTGCTATCCATCTCCGGAAGCAAGGGTGACTTGCGTTCTGTGATTTTTTTTTGAGGGGGGCAGCCACCATACCAAACATCAGAGCCTGTTGTTCCTCCATAGGGATGATTTTAAAACAGTCTCTGAGCCGCCGAAGAGAGCAAGTTCTGGGTCAGGTTCAATGGCCCTCTCATATACTTTTTGAATACCACAAAAGTCATGAACCCTCTGAGGCTTTACATCTGTCACACAGTGGGAAGACCTGGGGGTAAATTCTATGTAGTTTTGTAAAGTATGCATTACTTTGTATCAATTGATATCTGTCATTGATGGAACAAGAGTGAAATTCTAGACAGGGCTTCTCCCCAGATATCATTTGAGATCTCAATATTTAACTCTTTAGCTACCCTAGGTCTCCTTGGGGTGACTAGTAGAGGCTTCCGTATAGTTAGAGGAAAAAGGAGACAGACTGTGAGACGAGGTGTTTTGATTTGGGAGGGAACTTTAGCGGGGAGTAAAATAAATGTTGTACAGGGAGGGGAGAGTTTCAAAATGTTTAATCTTCCCTTCGTGTCTTACGTGTAAATGGCATAAGAAATGGGAGAGTTCAAATGTGTTCTGTAACTGGTTGAATGATGCAAATTGCTTATTTATATGTTCTAATGTGACCACTCCCTTCTCCCCCCCACTCAACAAATACCTTATCAGACCTGGATGGAACAAAATAATAATTAAAACATATTGATGTGTATACAGAGGTATTAGGCACTATAAACACATTTCTCAAAAGAAAGGTATTGCCTGTCAGTTTGTTTAGGCACTCTGCGTTGCTCCCAAGTGGCGCAGCGGTCTAAGGCACTTCATCTTAGTGCTAGAGGCGTCACTACAGCCCCTGGTTCGATTCTTGGTTCAATCCCGAGCTGTATCACAACTGGCCGTGATCGGGAGTACCATAGTGCGGCGCACAATTGGCCCAGCATCGTCCGGGTTAAGGGAGGTGTTTGGATGGGGTAGGCCGGCGTTTTAAATAAGAATTTGTTCTTAACTGACTTGCCTAGTTAAATAAATAAAAATATATATTTTTTAAAATGCATGGCTGGAAGAGAGGATTTTGTTGCGGTTTTGACTTCAATATTTAGCCACAGGGGGGCATTAGTGCCCAATTTATCAGCCCAGTATTAATGTTTTAAAGATTGGTAGGCCTACGCCGACATTTTCCTTGGGCTTTTGTAAGTGAGCTTTACAAATACGATGGGGTTTGTTACCCCAGGCAAATTACATGAATGTGGAGTCCAATGTTTAAAATAAAAAAAATGAAGAGGTAAGAAAAGATTAAAGGAACCTGGGAAGAGAAACCATTTTTTATGGCATTAATGAACCCCATGTATAGTCAGTATTCTCCAGATCTCTATGTTTTGTTTAGTCTTTGTAACCAGCTCACTGTAGTTAAGCTTGAAGATGAGCTTTCGGTTTCTCGGTAGTGTACCTCATGTTTCTTTATTTGACATGGAAATAAAAGCTTCTGATGCTCATTGTAGTGATTATTTGAATAACTATCATTCTTTATAATGCAGTCACACTCGGCACTGAGTCCCAATGTCAGTGCTCCCCAGTGTCTCCAGAGCCCGACGGGACCCCCGCACCAGCTGAGGCAGAGGGAGCACCTACAACAGTCGATCCTGTGGGAACCTCTGCATCGACAGAGCTACACAGAATACCCATCTCCATCCAACTGAACGTAATACCCACACCAACAGAAACGGGCATACCCAACACACTAATCAATCCAATGGGAACCCCTACAACTATCAATCCAATGGGAACCCCTACAACTATCAATCCAATGGGAACCCCTACAACTATCAATCCAATGGGAACCCCTACAACTATCAATCCAGCGGGAACCCCTACAACTATCAATCCAGCGGGAACCCCTACAACTATCAATCCAGCGGGAACCCCTACAACTATCAATCCAGCGGGAACCCCTACAACTATCAATCCAGCGGGAACCCCTACAACTATCAATCCAGCGGGAACCCCTACAACTATCAATCCAGCGGGAACCCCTACAACTATCAATCCAGTGGTATTCCCGGCACCAACCAAGCGAGACGGAATCCCCATATCTTTACAACTGAACCTAATCCCCACACCAACAGAGCCAGGCAAACCCTCCACACCAGCCAATCCAGTGGGAATCCCTACACCAGCCAATCCAGTGGGAATCCCTACACCAGCCAATCTAGTGGGAACTCCTACAGCAATTGATCCATCAGGAACTCCTTCACCAACTATGCCAGACGGAATTCCCACATCCATCAGCCTGAACAAAATCACCACACTAACAGAGCCAGGCAAACACTCCACGTCAACCAAAACATTGGGAACCCCTTCACCAATGAATTCAGTGGGAACCCCTGCACCAGCCGAGCTAGACGGACTCCCCACACCAACAGACCCAGGCAAACCCTCCACACCAACCAAGCTAGATGGAATCCCCACATACATCTGCCTGAACGGAATCCCCACATCCATCTGCATGAACGGAACCCCCACACCAATACAGCCCAAAATCCCCAGACCAATACAGCCCAAAATCCCCAGACCAATACAGCCCAAAATCCCCTCACCAATACAGCCAGGCAAACCCTCCACACAAAACAATCCAGTGGGAACCCCTACACCAATTGATGAAACCTCTGACTCCTCTGAGCCCCAGGACCAAGAAATGCAAAGGTCAAAAAGAAAAATGTGGAGAGGTAAGCATTAGGAGCCGGTTTCCCTGACACAGAGTAATCCGGGCCTAAAAAGCATGCTCGATTGGGAATCTCTAATGAAAGTGCTTTTTAGTCCTGGATAAGGAAAGAGGCTTGATTTATTTTGAAGGAAAAAAATGTCACATTGTATATTAGTAGTTCTCACCCGTGTGCCATTTATCACACAGATGGAGATCTAATCGAAGCTGAAGACAGTGCAACCACTCAAGCACAAAAGAGAATAAAAACCACAGGTATAACTGGTATATTTTAATTTATTTAGGCTTAAGGTTCTGTACAATCAAAGTCTACAATTTTGTATTGTGCCACATTGTCTTGGTGATGTAAAATGCATCATATGTTGCAAAACACATCATGGTGATGTGGCACAAGACACTTTGCTATATCTTGACAACTTGATTGCTGACATGCAAAACATTTTGGAACTGTATCAACAGTGCACCAATGAAGAAGAAAAAATAACCCCTAAACATTTGAGTGGATTATTCAATTAATACTATAACTGGAGCTGAAACATAAAATAAGGATTGTATCAATAATTTGCTAAATAGCTTTGACATGTAGATTATAAAATTGACATTTTCATTTACAACAATATTAAATAGTTTTACGGTCCTGTGTTTTTAAGCTTTCAAATGATATTAAAAACAAACGTATTATCTTTATTAGTGACAGATATGGGTATTTCATGATAGACTGGGGGGGTCCAAAATGGGCAAACTGAGCACCTCTATCCACTGTGGTTGGTCATTCAGGTCCAATATTCACATCCTCATTTCTACTATGAGCATGTATAGAAAGTTTGATTTCAATACAAAAAGGTGATTTTGAATTAATATGGAATAACCTCAAGGCTACTTCATCACTTTCACTCTTAAAAAGTATCACCACAGACAAAATATACCAGATACGTCATTCACTGGTGGTATAAATCTGAAGCATCCGTTTAGAACTTCCACTCACCACCAATATGGTGAGAAGAATATGCAGTATCTTGAGAGCAGAATTTTTTTTTTGCACTCGCTGCAGACGGCTATATCACTCTGCTAATGCATGACTAGTAAAGGGCAGTGCACACTTATTTTTTAAACCTTTAATTTCGATTAAAATATTTTCTCTATTCAGATTTTTCAGGGGATGCTGTCTGACAGACTCCATGAATGGATGACAATTTAGTTTTTTTGGTATTGTTTCCTAGAAACAAGGGTGGCTCATATGATCGATTTGGCTCAACTTACCCCACTCTCCCCTGCACTAAATGTTGTAGACTTGATGCTTTGCCAAAGAAAAAAAAGAAAGTTGTTTAGAAGGAGTCCAAGGGCGAATTGAGTTCTTGCGCACGCACACACTTCCCTAACAGAAATATGCAAATACATGACAAAATGCGCCAATAGTATCTTGCTAGCTCGTGCTTAGCTCTGCCCATGTGCTGCTTGTTCTGCCCACTGTGCTTAATTTACTCTCATTGTAACCAACGCAGATGAAGACTTTTGGGTTAGTTAAAAGTATATTTGGTATCACTGTGCATTATTTACATTCTGTAACATTGTAACTAACATTGTAACGGCTACCCAATAGATGAATTTGCAAACATAACATTTGATTTATTTGATCTGTTTGTAGAAGAGTGGCTGAACATGGATACGGATAGGCCCACGGTGTCAAGACATGCAGAGGTAGACACTGAAGTATTAGATCAGCTAGAAAAACACAAAGGTAATTGATTTCACTCTAAAAGGTATCACTGTGTGCATTATTTACGTTCTGCAACATTGTAAAGGCGTCCGCATGCTTCCCAGCCAAAACAGTTCGGAAGAGTTTGTGACCTTTTTGTTTGTTTTGGACTTCGGTGAGGGTTTTTTCAGCTGTTCGGGGGCTTTTTTTTTTCTTACGGCAAGCCGCAGTTCGTAGCTGAAGTCTACGCCCCTTCGGTGATTGGTCAACAATAGGGATTCTTCAGTAAAGTATTTTTTTGTCATTCACGAGAAACGACTCGTTTTGATGCAAATCTTTTCATTAAGAAATACTGCACCAAATGTCTTAGTTAGATGTAAAATTGTGAGACTAAGATCTCTGCAAAAACATCAAAATGAATGAGATTTCTTGAGGTATTTTAGATTCAGTCTGACTGTTTTGAGGAAGCGTATACTGGCTACGGCGTCTCAAAATGGACAAACAGTACTGTTGCCGTGTTTTCTCGTTTTTCAAGCAAAGGTCATTTTAAGGGAGTATGCAAGCACTCTAGTTCGGTTCGCCTAGCCACCAGCCGAACTGAAGCATGCTGATGCCTTAACAAAACATTGTCAGAGTTATCCCATGGATGAATTTGCGAACATAACATTTTATTAATTTGATCTGTTCATAGAAGAGTGTCTGAACATGGATACGGATAGGCCCACGGTGTCAAGACATGCAGAGGTCGACACTGAAGTATTAGATCAACTAGAAAAAAGCAGCATTGTACAGGCAACCAACAAGCAAACTTTGTGGGCTATAAACTGCTTCAAGGACTGGCTGGCAGAGAAACAGATGATAGTGGATTTTTCAACCATTGAAAAATCTGAAATGAATGTGCTCTTGCGAGATTTTTACTGTTCTGTTCGAAGGGGTAAAGGTGGGGAGTATTGTATCCCGAGCTATATCGGAATCCGGGCTGGCGTGAACAGATTCATTAACCTCCCTCCCCTTAGCAGAGCCTGGTGCTTGATGAAGGACAGTGAGTTTACCTCCTCTAATAATGTATTTATTGGAGTACTAAAGAAAATCAGACGAGAGGGCAGGGACAAAACTACCCATCCCAAGGTGATTAAAGCACAAGACCTTGAGATTCTTCAAAACTCTACTGTGCTAAGCCCCTACACACCCAGAGGACTAGTGAACAAAGTGTGGTTTGATATCCAGTTACACTTTGGCCCCAGAGGAAAGGAGGGCAATAGGCGGCTAACGCCACAGTCGTTTGTAATAAAGCACGATGAAAACGGAGCAAAATATGCAACGATGACTTCCAACGAGGAAAGACCGAACCATAAAGATGCAGAAGAGCAGAACTGGCAGAATCGCTGTGGAATCATGTTCCAGAACCCTGGTAGTCACCTCTGTCCAGTCGCCTCCTTGGAGAAGTATCTGAGCAAGATCCCGTCAGATGCCACCGCCTTCTACCTCCATCCTAAGAAGATGGTCATCACCAGTGACAGCATATGGTATAGCCAGGAGCCAATGGGGTTCAATTACCTTTCATCAATGCTGCCCCGACTGTGCCAGGTTTGCTTTTTTTCTAGCAAATTCCGTAACATAATTACGTAACATTTGAATATTCGCTAAATAGCTAAGTTGTACTCCTAACTCAACCTGTTGTTGATAATTGGCTGACTTATCTATCACTCGCTTTCTTTTTCTCTCTCTAGGAGGCTGGTACATTGGAAAAGTACACAAACAACTGCTTGCGATCTTTGCGCGAGATCATGTCTGTCAGCAGACTGATAGTTCCTTGAAAAGTTATTGAAAACCTTCAATGGACAACAGAAAGAGATATCAAATAGGCTCACTGTGAGTCAAGGCAGTAACGCACTTCAGTTTTACTTCCTACCAGTGACATCGTTTTGGTCTTCTACACAAATGGAGAGCTTGACAAGATATACAGTCCTCACCATTTCTATTTGGACTATGTATTTTGACACTGAGGCTATTATTGACATTTTTTGCTCTATATTCCAGCATTTTGTATTTTAAGATGAATGAGGCGACAGTCCAGAATTTAACCTTTTAAATTTAGATTATGTTTTAGGTATAGATTTTGTTTTGCGCTGAGACTTTATTTTTCAGAATTGTGGAGCCTTTTAAGCTTTCTTTTCACCAACAAGTTTTACTCTACTAGAAACTGTTTAACCATAATCGTCCATTGAGGAAATCTAAAGTTTAGGGAAAAAATCGTAGCAATCGCAGGATAATAGGGGGAATAGATTTTTGTATGTATGAAAATAATTTTTGGGGGGGTGACTGGAAGCAATTTGATGCTATACTTCCAAGATCTGTTTTTACACTGGTAGAAAAAAACATGTCTCCACCACTTTGTAGACCATCTGTTGTGGTAAATGGTCATACTTACAGCTGTTTAACAAATGTATTTGTACCCTTCACATAGAAGGGATATTTCCCTTATTTACTAGATCTATTGTTTAAAGGTTATGTACCAACTATCTAAAATTACCCGTATCCCCTTAAATTCAAGATTTTGAACTATGTATGCCTCTTTCTCAGAAAGATATTGAACTTTCAAAACAATTTTGCAAGCTATAATGATAGTGCAGCAGAACCTGTTAAGGTAGTAACAAGAAGCGTGGGAAACCAGATGAGCCAAACATTTGTTGCGGGAAGGGACAAAAGGCCCAAGAGAAGTTGTAAACCATAGGGAACCAGGAATAAGACACATCGAGAGAACATACGGGGTGAAACAACTTCATCTGAGGGCTGAGAACATTTTGATGTCGAATATGAGTAATAACAAGTACATGTATCCTAAAGTCTGTAGGCATAGTGCACTTGATTACATTATAATGTTGGCCAACATGCATAATTGTAGGCCACTTTTCCTTCCCGGCACTAGGGCTGCTGAATCAAGTGCACCTACCGCTAACAGCGCGAAACACATAAAATAAATAGGAATGCAAGGCTTTATCAGAGTTTCTAAACCAAACTGTACTGTCTTGGGCTTTATCGTTGTTGTTTTTTACAGAAATGCTTGGAGATCACGATAGACTTGTTGGTAGCCACTGTTGTAGCCTTTTATTTGCGAGGCACATAGGAGCATAAATTGAAATAACTTGCCCCGATATAGATTTACTGTTTCTCAGTAAGGTAGGGCAAAGGCCTGCAAACTGCTAAACCTGATTATCGGCCAAAAGTACAATGATTAGAAGAATCCGTAGTAAAACCCGGACTCAAGAGGATAAACTGTCTAACAAAATGAATAATTAGACATTCGAAACCACCTGTACCATGAACAAAATTGTTGGAATGACCACACAAACTGAAATTATCATTAATGGGCTACAGGCAACCATAAGTTGAAAACCACAAATCAGAATTTATATATTCCAGTTGCTACTAGGAAGAGAATATAACCATTGCGCGTTGAACACACCGACAGTGTAATTGCATTTTGGTACACCAGAATTACATTCATTTCCAATGAAATGCTGCGTTTGCTTTGCAGTGCAGGTTTGTTTGAGAATAAATGAAATACCTAGAGTGATGAGTTAGGGAGTCAGGTCTACTGAGCTCATAAAGCATGAACTTTTATTTTATCACTGAAAAATCCTTTAAAATGGCAGTGCTATTGCAAAGTAGGCTACAATTATGCATGTAGGCTAACATTAGAATGTAAAATATGAATGGCTATGTCTGCGGACTTCAGGATACATGTTTTACTGATTGCTATACCATACTGATCCATGCTTGCCGGCGATGGAGTGTCAGGAAATGTAGAAACGGAAGATCCAAGTTCAAGTGTAATTATCCATCTGGCTAGCTTTAGGCTTTCGCACTCAACATGGAAATATAATTGTTGTGATTTGAAGTTGTATTGAAGAATTTATTCATGTAACACACCGACAGTGTTATATTACGATGAGCTATAATATAATCACTAAGCCTATGCTTTGCATGCAGACTGTTAAAGAATGTGACAATGAGTAACTATGAATGTCGTCAGATCGATATAAGCATTAATTACCTAAAGATTTGGATGTATCTCTGTGCACTTCCTGCAAAAGAAAGTATGACACTAGACAACATTTTGTTTTACTTTTTATTATATAATTGAATATTAAAACATAACGACTTGCAGTGAAGCCGCTCAACATTCTACATTACATTCAGTCATCTAATTGACTCCCATCCAGAGCGACCCACAGAAGCAGCCTGGGTCAACGCCCTGCTCAAGGTCAAAAACGGGGACCCGAACCAGTGACCTATAAGCCACCGGCCCAAGCTCCCAACTGCTAGGACTCCAGCCCTCCAAGATCCCCCACAGTTCCCCCGAAGGCTGCTTCTCAGCCATCTGACCCCCCCCCCCCTGTATTTACATGTGTGTGTGGATTTGAATCCAAGTGTGTGTATATGCATGTGTACACACGTACAAAACCTGCGTGACATCAGCCTCGGGCAACCAGGCATTACATGTAACAACGTTGCCCCTCATTGTCATTCAAACATCCTTTTTTTTCCCGATAATCTTTGACCGCCATTCTATCCCCCGCCCAGCAACTCTACTCCCACTTGTCTCCAATTTCACATCCCAACCCTCGGCTTCCCTCAGCCCATCCCACCTATTTCTGCTGGTCAACCTCTTCTGATTTCTACGCGCCATATGTCTTTCAACTATGCTGTGATGTTTAACATACGATTTGAATCTATGTAATCGAATAGAATCCACAGATTGCGCGTTGAATATAAATACTTTTACTAATTGTATTAGTAATTGACTGATCAGGTCTCCAGATCTCCCAAAATGATATTTCTAGAGCCAATTTTAGATTGTTATGCTTTTTCGGCCATTCCTGAGACCAGAAACAGGCTACTTGAGGACAATACCAAAACAAATGGTCTATTGATTCTGTATCCTCACAAACAAAATCTGCGGTGCTGCGATGATTGTATGCGCCAAATATTCAATGTTTTGTTGGTGGCAAGAATTATATATAATAATTGTAACTGAAAAGCACGACGTCTCGAATCTTGTAGTTTTATGTATCAACTCGTACCATTAAATCAGTACATCAAAAATCTCTTCCCAGCAATTTTGTTGTCTGTATGGCACAGCTGTCAACATCCTGGTCCTCAAATGAAACTGGTATACTTTCCTATTTATGATATTTGTATTCCTCTGCCAGTTTTGATGAATTTATTGAGCAGACAGACTATTTCCCTACCTCCTCCCGCTGCCACCTGCCGCCTCAATTTTTTGGGGAAATGCTGTAATCAATTGGTTGTAATCTTGGATTGAGCAGACCTTCCCATATAATTCTGATAAACTCCATGAAAGACATTACACTACCATTCCAATTTACAATGTAATTTAAAAACAAAATAACCTTTTCCATAAATACAGGTATTTTATCAACCAAAACAATTGAGTTCAGCCATAATATTTGTTGTGAGAACAACTATCTTTTCAGGGGGGTGAAATTGTAACCAGGTCTGCAATGCTTGTTTGAAAAAGAGAGATACTTTGAAAAGGATGGCATTTTCAATTAATCAAAAATGAGACATGGCAATCTGCACATAAGGCCTTTTTTAAACTATGGATGAGCTTTTCATAGTAATCTACTTGAGAACTATTTAGGGTTCAAGTAAAACTTTTGTGTAAGTGAAGCTTTTAGATTGTGGTTTAGTGCTTTTATATTTAATAATCTCAACCCACCCAGTTCATATTTATTATATAGATAGGCACGCTTTATCTTGTCTGGTTTAGCATCTCAGATAAAGCAAAATATTTTTTGGCTCAAATGATTTGAATTTGTTGTACACTTAACTTTTCTGGACTTAAACTTATCTAGATCTTCAATGAGTTATTGCAGGGATCTAGCTTGCGGACTTAATATAAAACTTGAGTCATTGGCATACATGGACACTTGTTTTTAATTCTGATTTTAATAGCTAGCATTTTAAATGGCCATAACGAATAAATATGGTGACAGCGGACACCCTAGTTTAACTCCTCTTGACAATTCAAAACTTTCTGAGAAGCAGCTGCTATTTACTATTTTACACCTAGGGTTGCTATGCACTACTTTTACCCATTTTATAAGAGACTCGCCTGAATTTTAAAAATCCAGGCATTTATAAATACAATCCAGTCTTACTTTATCAAAGGCCTTTTCAAAATCCGCTATAAATACCTTGCCTGGCTTCATAGATGTTTCATGTTGTTCTATTATTTAGGTAGTAGGTGTTGTATATTATCTCCAATGTATCGTCAATGTAAAAAAAAAAAACTGCCTGATCGGCATGAACAATACCTGGTAAAACCTTTTTTAAATTCTGAGTGCTATACATTTTGCTAGTATTTTTGCATCACAACATTGATGTGTAAGAGGCCTCCAGTTTTATATTTGCCACCTGGGTCTTGCTTTAATAATAGTGAAATCAGACCTTCCTGCCGAGTACCTGACAGACTACCATTTCTATAGGAATAGTTCAAACAAGCTAATAATAGAGCTTTGTGTGTGTTTGTAAATAACTCAGCAAAAAAAGAAAAGTTCCTTTTCAGGACCCTGTCTTTCAAAGATAATTTGTAAAAATCCAAATAACTTCACATATCTTCATTGTAAGGGGTTTAAACACTGTTTCCCATGCTTGTTCAATGAACCATAAACAATTAATGAACATGCACCTGTGGAACAGTCGTTAAGACACTAAAAGCTTACAGATGGTAGGCAATTAAGGTCACAGTTATGAAAACTTAGGATATTAAAGAGGCCTTTCTACTGACTCTGAAAAACACTAAAGGAAAGATGCCCAGGGTCCCTGCTCATCTACGTGAACGTGCCTTAGGCATGCTGCAAGGAGGCATGAGGACTGCAGATGTGGCCAGGGCAATAAATTGCAATGTCCGTACTGTGAGACGCCTAAGACAGCGCTACAGGACGGACAGCTGATCATCCTTGCAGTGGCAGACCACGTGTAACACCACCTGCACAGGATCGGTACATCTGAACATCACACCTGTGGGACAGGTACAGGAGGGCAACAACAACTGCACGATTTACACCAGGAACGCACAATCCCTCCATCAGTGCTCATACTGTCCGCAATAGGCTGAGAGAGGCTGGAATGAGGGCTTGTAGGCCTGTTACAAGGCAGGTCCTCGCCAGACATAACCGGCATCAACGTCGCCTATGTGCACAAACCCGCCATCGCAGGAACAGACAGGACTGGCAAAAAGTGCTCTTCACTGACGAGTCGCAGTTTTTTGTCGAAGAAATGAGCATTACCCCGAGGCCTGTACTCTGGAGCGGAATCGATTTTGGAGGTGGAGGAACCATCATGGTCTGGGGCGGTGTGCCACAGCATCATCGGACTGTGCCTGCAATGACAACAAGCTATCTCAATGCTGTGTGTTACAGGGAAGACATCGTCCTCACTCATGTGGTACCCTTCCTACAGGCTCATCCGGGCGTGACCCTCCAGCATGACAATGCCACCCGCCATACTGCTCGTTCTGTGCGTGATTTCCTGCAAGACAGGAATGTCATTGTTCTGCCATGGCCAGCGAAGAGCCTGGATCTCAATCCCATTGCGCACGTCTGGGACCTGTTGGATCGGAGGGTGAGGGCTAGGGCTATTCCCCCCAGAAATGTCCGGGAACTTGCAGGTGCCTTGGTGGAAGAGTGGGCTAACATCTCACTCCTGCTGCTGGGTTGTTGCCCTCCTACAGCCTCCTCCACGTTTCCTGATGTACTGGCCTGTCTCCTGGTAGCGCCTCCATGCTCTGGACACTACGCTGACAGACACAGCAAACCTTTTTGCCACAGCTCGCATTGATGCACCATCCTGGATGAACTGCACTACCTGAGCCACTTGTGTGGGTTGTAGACTCCGTCTCATGCTACCACTAGAGTGAGAGCACCGCCAGCATTCAAAAGTGACCAAAACATCAGCCAGGAAGCATAGGAACTGAGAAGTGGTCTGTGGTCACCACCTGCAGAATCACTCCGTTTTTGGGGGGTGTCTTGCTAATTGCCTATAATTTCCACCTTTTGTCTATTCCATTTGCACAACAGCATGTGAAATTTATTGTCAATCAGTGTTGCTTCCTAAGTGGACAGTTTGATTTCACAGAAGTGTGATTGACTTGGAGTTACATTGTGTTGTTTATGTGTTCCCTTTATTTTTTTGAGCAGTGTATATATAACCTTTTATTTAACTAGGTAAGTCAGTTAAGAACAAATTTTTATTTACAATGATGGCCTACCCCGGCCAAACCCGGAAGACGCTGGGCCAATTGTGCACCGCCCTATGGGACTCCCAATCACGGCCGGATAATTTCCTCCAGTTCTTTTTTTCCTCTAACTTATTTTGTATCTCCTGTAGTATCATTTTTATTGCTATCTACATTACCTGTACTATTAGTTAATGTATTTCCCTTGATAGTCTTGTCTCTTTAGACAGAAACTGCTTTTTTATTATTGATGAATATTGAATGGAATGACCTCCTGAAGGTACATTTTAAAGGTATCCCAAACAATAAGTGGATTTGCTGAACCTCTACTGTACTGGGAAAAATTCAGTTAGAAATGATTTTGTCTTAGTTAAGAACAACTTGTCCTCCAGTAGACTTTGATTAAATTTCCAATATCCCAGTCCACGTGGAAATTATGTAAGAGTTATGTGAAGGCCAATTAGATGATGATCCAATTGCATTCTGTCTCCTATCAATACTAATTTAACGTTCGATGCAAAATCGAAAGAGTCAAGAACTTAGTCAAGATGACTAGCTTGATTAAGTCTCCTCCATGTGTATCTCATTAGGTAAGTAAGGGTTTCTTAGTTTCCAAATATCCCCTATTTCTAATGTGTCCATAATATTTGTGATTTCCTTGAGGGTACGGTGATGATAGTTTGTACAGTGATTTCCTTTACGGTTCATTATGGTACTTAACACTGTGTTATAGTCTCCCACCATAATGATTTGATTGTTTGTTGCCTGTAAGTTCAATAAATTGGTATAAATATTTTCAAAGAAGTATAGATCATCCTCATTTGGACCATATAGATTAATGAGCCAAATCTGTTTTTCATCCACTTTAATTTTCTAAAGGATCCAGCTTCCTTGCAAATCATTCCTGACGATTTGCACATTCGGATCGACATTTTTGTTCATTAATATCACACCTTATGAGCTCCTTTGTCCATGACAGACAATTTTCACCACCCCATTCCTTTTTCCACGCAACTTCAGTTTCCTGTAAACAGTATGTTATATTCCTTTTCTTTTAGCCACGTAAAGACTGATTTTTTTTTATTTTGTGCTAAGCCATTACAATTATAACTGGCTATACTTATTTCACCCCTTACCATAACTAGATAGTATTCTCAGTCTATATTTAGCATAATTAGTGCTTGTAAAGTTACTGCCATTAGACGTATGATATTTCAAATGTCTGATGTTTAGAATTCAAGAAACAGGTTCTAGCTATATATTTTTTATTTTTTTTCCTTGCCTGTGAGCCAATGCCACAGATGTTAGAAAATTAAGTCAAGATATTATGTGTGTAGTAGATCTGAGTAGGTTGATGTGATATTGGATGTGATTTAGTGAGAGTGTGTGTGAATTCTGGATAAGAGTAAGACTATATAATGTGTTATGTCTGAATAAATAATAACCCAGCCAATTTCCGTGGCTGAGTGTATGTGTGTGAGTATAGCCTTAATATTCAGGATAATAATTGTAATCTATATCGTATCACCAGCATAGTTGCATCATTACATTAAACATAATTTTCATAGAAAAACACATCCCAGCATTTCCATAGCAATTGACGTGTCACATGATTATGAGAGGCCTTTGCTTTGCTATAGAGACGGCTTCACTACATTACAAATGCATTTCACTGTAAGGTCTACACCTGTTGTATTTGGTGCATGTGACAAATAAAATTTGATTTGAACTCATCTTTGAAGTTGTTGCGTTTTATATTTTTGTTCAGTGTACTGTAAATGAACGAGACGATGTGGATGAGTTGTCAGTAACTTTTGCTGTAACACAGCAAGTAAGATAACATAGGTAAGCTTGTTATCAAGGCAAAGGGTGGCTACTTTGAAGAATCTCAAATATAAAATATGTTGATTTTTTTTTATTTTTATGGTTTTGTTTACTACATGATTCAATATGTGTTATTTCACAGCTTTGATGTTTTCACTATTATTCTACAATGTAGAAAATAGTAAAAATAAAGAGAACCCATGGAATGAGTAGGTGTGTCCAAACTTTTGACTGGTACTGTATATACGTGCCGTGTTCAACCAATTTGTATGTCGAAAATGTCAGAGTTTCTTAGTTCCAACTAGCACGTGAATGCCGCATGACATTAAGCGAGAGGAGAGATATGACACCAGAGTACCACAGCGTGAGTCATATCCATAAAAGTCACCTTGTCTGAGAGAGATTTCCATTGTTATCAAAACGACACGCCAGGGTAAGCCTACACGAAACACAGCACTTATTTTAAGTGTTTCTAAAATCCCCTATGGAAAAAATGAATGGTGGAACCATTTCCCTGTTTCACCTCTAGCTTTTGTGTGTATTATGACACCACTGTGGGGCTCTATGCTGATGATAACGTTTGTAACCTCTAACATATACATTCCCACTATGCATATAGAATAGGAAACAATGTAAATTATATTGTGCTAACTGTATTAAGTTAAAGCAAGCATTCAGACCAGCCTTTCTGATTGAACTTCCTTAAACTACATTACATTGTACCTGGATTTCGATGCTACTGTGGACATCCCTCTTTTCAACATGCTGTCAGGGGTTGGTAGAAGCCACATCCCAGCACGGTGAAACAAGGAGGAGTTTATTGTTGCCAGGTGGGGTTAAGCTGCGGTCACAACTAAGTAAATTGGTATTTAACATATGATTGGATGAATCCATTTGAACGGCTCTCCAACTGGTAATTACTGGGAAAGTCGTTTATCATCGCTAATGGGTTAGTGGATGCTTATGCCTCTCACATGCTAGTCGGAACTAGGAAACGCTGAAATTTACGATTTGCTAACTGGTTGTAGTTATACATATGCTGCTTTCAACGAATCAGCAACTCTGAAATGTCCGTGTTTTCTAGTTCCGACTAGCATGTGAACGCGGCATAAGCTCCCACTTCTATCACATGCCTAGTTAAATAAAAAATAAAATAAACATGCTCAACTCTGATGTTGTTGACAAAGGAAAAGGACCTCTATAACAAACCTGCACTCAGGGGTAGACGTAACATAGTAAATATAAATCCGGAACATTCCAATTATTATATGTTACGTTTATTATGTAATCTATTAATTTGTGGTCCATCATCCATTTCGTATGATATCTTACAAATTACAATTCATATGATATGTTACGTTTCACAAAACATATATGTTAAGAATTCTGATTTGTTGTTGCTAACGTTCGCTAGGTGGCCGGTGTGGCTAATGCTAACAGTAGCTAGGTGGCTAACGTTAGCTAGGCTAGAGGTTAAAAGGTTACGGGTTAGGGGAAGGGTTAGCTGAAGTAGCGGATGTGAAATGGCTAGCTAGTTAGCGGTGGTGCGAGCTAGCAGCCTTTCAGTCGGTTACGTCACTTGCTCTGAAACCTAGAAGTAGTGGTTCCCCTTGCTCTGCAAGGGCCGTGGCTTTTGTGGAGCGATGGGTAACGATGCTTCGTGGGTGACTGTTGTTGATGTGTGCAGAGGGTCTCTGGTTCGCGCCCGAGGTCGGGGCGAGGGGACGTACTAAAGTTACACTGTTACACTGACATGCTAAGTAGCAAAAAAGTAGTAAGTAGTTGCAAAGTTGCTAATTAGTTCAAATGCTAAAGTTTTCCGTGATGAGTTGTGAGACTTTCACGGTATACGCCTACCCACCCATCCACTCTACTTTACTTTTTGCCTTAAAGGTGCAATATGCAGAAATCGCTCAGCATTTACCTGGATGCTAAAATTCTAATAGGTCTTCTAATTTCAGTTTGTGACAAAACAAGCAATGTAGAGATTCATTTTAACATCTAACCACTGTGAAATATATTTTCAAAAACCCTAAATATTGTATTTTCAGCTTTTTGAAGCTGGTGTATAAAACTGAAAGTAAATGATACAAACAATTATGAACGGGAAGCATCGAAATAGCGCACTTAAAACAGATCTACCTCTTCTTAGACTTGCTTTCAATGAGAATAACAGATCTATAACTCATATTACGTGGATGTGTACTCAGAGCATGTGTTGACCAAAAATGCCATCACTGACATTTTCAACCTGTCCCTGACCCAGTCTGTAATACCTACCTGTTTCAAGCAGACCACCATAGTCCCTGTGCCCAAGAACACCAAGGTAACCTGCCCAAATGACTACCAACCTGTTGCACTTTGAAAGGCTGGTCATGGATCACATCAATGCCATCATCACAGAAATCCTAGACCCACTCCAATTTGCATATCGCCCCAACAGATCCACAGATGACGCAATCTCTACTGCACTCCACACTGCCCTTTCCCACTTGAAAAAAAGGAACACCTATGTGAAAATGCTGTTCACTGACCACAGCTCAGCGTTCACCACCATAGTGCCCTCAAAGCTCATCACTAAGCTAAGGACCCTGAGACTAAACACCTCCCACTGCAACTGGATCCTGGACTTCCTGACGGGCCGTCCCAGGTGGTAAGGGTAGGCAACAACACATCTGCCATGCTGATCCTCAACACGGGCCCCTCAGGAGTACGTGCTTAGTCCCCTCCTGTACTCCCTGTTCACCCACGACTGCGTAGCCAAGCACGACACGAACACCATCCTTACGGTTTCTGACAACACAACGGTGGTAGGCCTGATCACCGACAACGATTAGTCCGCCTATAAGGAGGAGGTCAGAGACCTGGCAGTGTGGTGCCAGGACAACAATCTCTTCAACGTGATCAAGACAAAGGAGATGACTATGGACACAGGAAAAGGAGGGCCGAGCACGCCCCCATTCTCATCGATGGGGCTGTAGTGGAGCAAGGTCGAGAGCTTCAAGTTACTTGGTGTCCACATCATCAACAAACTATCATGGTCCAAACACACCAAGACAGTCATGAAGAGGCCACGACAACGCCTATTCCCCCTCAGGAGACTGAAAAGATCTGGCATGGGTCCTCAGATCCTCAAAAAGCTTTACATCGGCACCATCAAGAACATCCTGACTGGTTGCATCACAGTCTGGTATGCCAACTGCTTGGCATCAGACCGCTAGGTGCTACAGAGGGTAGTGCGTACGAACCAGTACATCACTGGGGCCAAGCTTCCTGCCATCCAGGACCTGTATACCAGGCGGTGTCAGAAGAAGGCCCTAATAATTGCCAATGACTCCAGCCCCCCTAGTCATAGACTGTTCTCTCTGCTACCGCACGGCAAGCGGTACCGGAGCGCCAAGTCTAGGTCCAAAAGGCTCTTTAGAAGCTTCTACTCCCAAGCCATAATACTCCTGAACAGCTAATCAAATGGCTACCCAGACTATTTGCATTGACACCCCTTTTTCTTTTTACGCTGCTGCTACTTGCTGTTTATTATTATAGTCCCCCGCACATTGCCTCTGTATCGGCACCCGCTGTATATATCACCTCGTTATTGTTATTTTATTGTGTTACTTTAAAATAAAATAAAATTTAGTCAATATTTTCTTAACCAACAATGCAGTTTTAAGAAAAATAAGAGTTAAGGGCTTGTAAGTAAACATTTCACGGTAAGGTCTACTACACCTGTTGTATTCGCCACGTGAAAAATCGAATAACATTTTATTTGTCACATTTGTCACCTTACCGTGAAATGCTTACTTACAAGCCCTTAACCAACAATGCATTTTTAAGAAAAAAAGAGTTAAGAAAAATATTTACTAAATAAACTAAAGTAAAAAATAAAAGAACATGAAAAGAACAATAAATAACATTTGATTTGTATTTGGTTTGGTCGCCCAAAAAGTCTTACATAACCATATATACCAAATGTAACATATCATACTCATTTGACTATAGGTTTGACTATAAGTTTACTATGGTAAGGATAGTTTTATTAGACAGGGCTACTATAATAGTATTTTCGGCAGTTACATGCAACAACAAAACAGTATTCATAAAAACGAATCTATTAATATATTTTTTGTAGTCAATTTGTTTATGTGCATGATAGCTCTACTTTTAAATGATGGTTGACGCAGCTTGTTTGCCATTAGCCAATCAGCGTTTCTCAACGAGTTGAAAGCATGTGAACGCACACAACTCCTATATATCGCACAACTGATGTTACCACCTTCCCGCTTGGTTATGAACGCAGCATTATTATATTCGCAGATCGCGTCACTCGATTTTGGGTTGGGTTGCAGTCGTTTGTTAATTCAACTGATAGCTTTCCTCGTGGGCAAATGCCCGTAAAGATACACATTCGTCTAAAAATGTTAGTCTTTAATAGATAGATTAAATATGGATTGAAAATTGGATTTAACAGTCAACGTACAGTAGGCTATTTCTGCCGTTCTATTATTCATGGCTGCACATTTGTACAAAACCTTTGTTGGGCCAAATGGCCATGTCGATTAGGTGTCCACCGGACTAATCCTGGGAAATTATTTCAAGGTATAGATCGTTGTCATTGAGAAGGGCATTGTTACAATACCACTGCAACAGGTCTCCAGTAAAGACAACATCAATAATTGTGGTTTAGGAGAATGTAAATTAGAGAGGCGCTCGTGCGTATAATACACGGGGGCGACAGAAAAAAGGAATAAACTTGATCCGATGTCACTGCTCTGTTGGGTTATCGAATACGTGAGGGATTTGATATCCTCGAATCGAAGATAGCAGTAGCCAACGTTGCATGCGATACGGAGCCAATATGATGCCGGTGAGTTATTGTGACAGACTACATGTTCCTTTGATGTGCGTGTTATGATTAAGATTTTGATTAGACAAGTCAGAATTGTTTAGAATGTGCCCTCACTCCTTAGGCTATGTTTTATGTAGTTCCTCAGCCTATAGCATCTAGTTCTCTATTATATTGAGACAAAGGCAGGATCTCCACGCAAAATCGGAGTAGGTTTTTAGCACACTGACAATCAACATGTTGCTGGCAACAGTGGCATACAGTGTAAACAATAGTAGGTTCTGTAAATACTGTATATTTTTGTCATTTAGCAGACTTATGGGAGCAATTAGGGTTAAGTACCAAGGCAATGTCGACAGATTTTAGACCTAGTCATGTCAGGATTCGAACCAGCAACGTTTCGGCCACTGTCCCAACGCGCTTAACCGCTAAGCTACCTGCCGCGCTTGTAGCCTTCAATTAATCACTGGCTGCATTAATGACTTTAAGTAAACCCAGTCTTCCAATCTAGGGTAATAATACAGGACATGATTGTTTGTAACCTTACGTTTGAATACCCCACATCTTGGCCAATTATGGGCTTCCTTGACCAGGGTGTTGTATACAACATTAGCGTGATTAACAATAGTGGAATCGGAGGTTTGCCTTCAAAATAAAAGTTCCCCATTTGAAACGGATGAAAACCGATAAACATTGTGGAATCATGCCACAATTGTACTAGATACTGCTAAACAAAGATGGAGTGTTATATAAATTCAACAAAATACAATAACTAGGTAATTTGACACAAAAGTAAAAATCTGTTGAAATTACACTGCGGATGTATATACTTCAGAATTGCACTGGGGGCATACATATATTTTTTTATTTAACCAGGAAAGTCAGTTAAGAACAAATTCTTATTTACAATAACGGCCTAGGAACAGTGGGTTAACCGCCTTGTTCAGGGGGAGAAAGACAGATTTGTACCTTGTCAGCTCAGGGATTCGATCTAGCAACCTTTCGGTTACTGGTCCAATGCACTAACCACTAGGCTACTTGCTGTAATGTTTGGATTCCAAAGCTATACGATACTACAGATAGCAAGTTAATTATCTCACATCTCGGAAAAGATGTGTAATGTTGTACTTATTGATGACGAAATTCGTGCTAATGTTATGTTTTTGAGTTTTTACCGCCCAATAGACTCTCATTCATTCCTTGACTTAGAGCGCTTCTTGTCCCAGAATCGCCCAGAATGCACCTCACGGCCCATTGATGTAGTATGGGCAACGTTTCCCATCTCAAAGTATATCTGCCGTTGCGAATGTCAAACTCCACTCTGTGAGGCACATCGATCTGCAGGTTAAGATTGTAGACTCCTAAATTGATAGTGCAGTTTGTTTAGGCAATTTTTACAGCAAACTAGCATCTTTATATGCTGATATTTCTTTGGTATTATTGTGTGTAGCTACTTTTGCTAGATAGCTATCTAGCCAGACAGCCAGACCAATAGAGAGCATTGCATTATGGATTTTGTAAACAACTTGAGATGCAACAGATTTCCACAACGATTTTCATTATTGCTACCAAACTTATTATAATGCCGAAATTAGACAGTTGTTCACAAAAATATTGTTCTCACATATTTGTTTATTTAACACTGTAAATGTAAAGGAATGAGTGGTTTGGAGTGGATTTTTCCTTTCAATCTCACCAGTCAACCTACTGTATGTGTATTGAACATGTACAGCCTTACCTATGGATCCTGGGTTCATGAAATGGGGTTCCAGCCTACTCTGTGACACCCATAGATTACAATTCTAAAGAGTTTGCACAAATATTAGTGTCGTAGCTCTTAGTGTTGGACTTTATTTTCTCTTGTTTCAACTGTTTGCGTCAGTTTCAGTGGCAGACTTTTATTTTGAAGGCAAACCACTGATTCCACTATTGCTGCTAATGTAGTTCAGAAATTCCGTGTGTTCTCTGAATGTCTAGCTATCAAGTTCTGCTTTCCTTAAATCATATCTCATGACATTTCAGAAATTAAAGAATGGTTTAAAATCATGCAGCATGCATATGAGGTTAACTGCCAGTTAGGCTACTACACCTTATTTAGCCAGAAAAACTTCAATGGACCACACAAGTAAAATCACAATTTAAAGGTTTGTGGTTGTCTGACACAAACTAAGTGTATTCTGTCCATACACAACATTGTTGGATGACATGGTGATAATGTTATTGACCATTGCCTTTTTGTGTATGGACAGAATAAAAAAATTAAAAAACAACAGCCTCCCGAGTGGCGCCGTGGTCTAAGACCGTGCTTGAGGGGTCACTACAGCCCCGGGCTGTGTCACAACCGGCCGTGACTGGGAGTCCCACAGGGTGGCGCACAATTGGCCCAGGTTAGGGGAGGATTTGGCTGGCCAGGATTTCCTTGTCCCATCGCGCTCTAGTGACTCCTTGTGGCGGGCCGGCGCCTGCAAGCTGACTTTGGTCTCCTGTTGGACGGTGTTTCCTCCAACACACTGGTGCGGCTGGCTTCTGGTTAAGTTAGCAGTGCGGCTTGGCAGGGTCATGTGTTGGAGGAAGCATGGCTCTCGACCATAGCCTCTCCCGAGTCTGTAGGGGAGTTTCAGCGATGGGACAAGACTCTAACTACCAATTGGGGATAAAAAAAGCACCAAAAAATGTAACCATTTGCCAATTGGGAATAGCCTATTTTACTTATGGAAAGTCATAATTCATCATTACATGCTGACCACACCGCTAGCGTTGCAAAATAAATGTACACATGTTATTCAATCAATGCACCCACACTGCTCGCGCATGCCAACGAGCGTCTACGTTGGCAAGCGCTAAAATAGAAGTCAGTTCTATTTGTGACGCTGAACGCGGTGCAAGTCCTGTCTCTCCCATCTCCTCATTGGTTTATAGAAGCAGATACCCACGTGCCATCTCCTCATTGGTTATACCCACGTAGGTGATTTAAAGACAAACTGAGGTCAGTCGTCTTCGTGGTTATACTATGGAAGTTAGATGCCAATCGCCATATAAAGTCCAAATAAGAAAAATCCTGGAAGGAGGAGAGATGACTAGAAACGATTCGGCTGACCGTTTTATGAGTGGATTAATTGTCGGAGTAGAGGACTTTGTGCATTTCAGGTAAAATAGCAACTCAATGTTTATATCCCAGAACAAATTAGCTAGCAACAGCAAGCTAGCTAAATAGGACAAATTAGCTAGCAACTGCAATCAAGCTAGCTAAATTGCCATAAATGTTTAATGCTTTTCGACCTGTCCCCAAATTAATATAATTGGTTCAGAGCTTGTTTTGATAATTCAACCTGCGTGTCGTGATCGGGTTTGGTGTGGGGGGACAAAATCAATTTGTGCACGATGGCGGACGTGCTCGCCTGGTTTGGGTATGATGTTAGGCTTTGGTAATTACATTTGCAATGGCAAAATAGGGAATAACCTCCACAATCTTAAAGTTTAGCACAATCTGTCAGATTTTCTTCTGTTCAATTCTTATTCAATTAAAAAAATCGGCATTTTTAGATAATTTATTGTTAAGCTACAATCCTTAGATGCTACATAATTTAAAAAAACTTATATACCCATTGATTCTTGAAGAATATAACTTATAAAAGATTAGTACAACTGTTATACCCCATCAGAATCATATAAGATTGTTTTACTCCAATGTTTGTAAAACACAAATGTGAACAAACACTGGATAGCCTCAACATGGTTAAAACTATCATTTTGATATCATGGGTAGTCAGTCCTTGAATCCATATCTCTGTCTACCATTTCTCCATGCCCATCTGTTAGCTTTTCACCAAAACAGAGACAGGGTGTCCGCTTTGTTATTGTTTCAACTACAGATTCTAGTTTTAAATGTAAAAAATATATATATATATAAAAAGAAATGTAACAATAGTTTGACAAATCGTTAAGCTTTCAAATGATATCAAACTCAATTGTTGATATTTTTCAGTGATGAAGATATGGATGTCTCATGGTAAAGTATGCAAAAAGGGTCAATTTTGAGCGCCTCTATCTCCTGAATGTTTTGTCATACATGTCCAAAAAGTCACTTTTTGACCACTTCTACCGTGGGAAAACGTGAATTGAAGGTTTCGTTCAAAATCAAAAGGAGTGCTGTCAAAAAGTGATTGAATTCATATAGAACATCCCAGCTTACAAAATGTAACCCTTATTGGGTTTTTTTATACAACGGGTGGTTCTAATCTTGAATGGTTATTGGTTAAAACCGCATTCCAGCCGGTGTCTATTTCACAAGTTACCACTGGCTAAATTATATGATATTAAAATGCCTATTTAGTCTGTTCCATCTGACTGCGCAATCCACTGTCTCAGTGCAATCCACTGTCTCTCAATCCACTGTCCACTGTCCCACTGTCTCAGTCAGGCAATTTATTAACTTGATCTCACTTGGCATTGATACTGGAAAACTTGCCATTGACTCCAGGTAAATGCACATTGGAGTGCAAACTGTTTAGGTACAGAAGTGCAGATAATGCATACTTTGGTTGAGTGCACCCATTCATAGCAGTCTCAGGCCCTTACATCGGGAGTAGAATGTATACCATGCATAGTCATATGAGAGGTAGTGTGAGCTTCAAATCTTACCCCACACCCAGAGCGCGACTGCTGTATCCAGTAAATAAGAATGTGTTCTTAACCGACTTGCCTAGTTAAATAAAGGTAAAATAAATAAAAATACAACCACTCTTGGGTAAGAGACTTACAAGATCCTCTTTGTGTGCAGCAAGAAAGTGTGACAATACAGTTATATAAACAAATTCAATGTGAAACAAAACAAACTAATCTTCTTACAAATTTGAACAGGCTTTCCTGCATTGCACTAATCTTTGTCAGTCGTAACCTGGATAGGGTTCTATGTTTAGATTATCCATGAGGTGGGTGCAGGCTTCCACACACAATGGGCACAATGGTATTCTATTATTAGCTGGTCTGCAGAATGGGAAATCAAGATATTATCTAAGCTCTTGAGTGTGTCACTTGTTTGGCTCTCTTGAGGTCCGGTGTTTCCAAGTGAGGATTTACTGTCCTTATAGACCTTGGACATGGTAGAGTACCTGATTATTACTGTGTAACAATATGCCCTAGTGATGATGTGTAACTTAGAGCCAACATGTCATCCTCAACAACCACATCTAAATGTTTTCCCTTTTCTTGTTCAACCAGACACTGATCTTTAAAAACAATCTTGACTAATGAGTGGATGGCATATCTTGACGACAGTTGAACCTAGTGAAGAAGAAGATCGTTGCCTTATCAGTTGTGTAATTTTGCTTGTTAAACATGGGTTGGACAGTGGACACAAAACAAGAAGTACAGCTATTGGAAGAACAATGACCCTGCGTTGTTAAACTGTAATGATGGTGAGAATAATATAATTCAGCATGTCTGTTTGTTCCTCTTGGGAGCCCTATAGTGTTGGCCCAACATCTTGTGTTTCTTTATATAGGTTGAGATCCTGGAAAATTAGTGTTAGCCCTGGTGGAACTTATAAATGTGGTGCTTAGGCTAAATCTATTTCAGGCTGTTCCATCATGTGGTTATGTGAAGGGAGAATAGATTTTTACTCAACTTGCAAGGACCTCCTACCTACAAGTGATTATTTAGCATGGTCAGGGGTGATGCAGATAGGGGTAAATAATAGATTAGTTTATAGGCTAGACCTAACTTTGTTTTCTGGTTCCAAATATCATTGATTACCATTGTTAAACTCATCTCACGCCTGAGCTTACAGAGTGCCTTTGCAACTGTTGCCACTGTGACCAGTAGCAACCACACAGACAGACACACACACACACAATCTTTCTGCTGCTACATTTAGGCTATTCATAAATTCATTAGGCGATTATTCAAAAGTACTGCTCCAAGGCTGTGGTGGAGATTTACAATTACATTTCCCATTGTCCCAAATGCCTATGTCAAAATGTAAACGTTTGAGCGACTGGGTTGTGTTTGCTTTCACCCAGTACTGTTTTTCTGCTCCCAGAGTAACGCTCAGCACAGTGGGGGTTGGGAACGGGGGAGGGTTGCTACTGCTACGCTGATTCAATAGTAAAGTCACGTGAGCCTGGCCATATGGCCTGGGTCCAGGCCGCAGCTTAAAAACATTGGGAGCTGACCGGCGGTGGCGGCTCGCAAGCCTATCCCAATCTGTCAACATTTATTAAAGATCCACACAACCACAAGTCAAGGGTTAGTGCTAATATCTTTTTTAAAACATGGAATGGAGAAAATGTTAGCGCTTTAACTGAAAAGGTCCCTGTTTCAAGAGGGAACACAACAGTTCTTTGAAGTTGGACTCCGTAGGATGACTTTGCCCCGATGATGCATGTATCGACAGATGCTCATTTGTTGGATGATGTTATTGGCATGAATAATTAATGCCTCCAGTGGGTTGGATTACTCCTGTAGCTTGTAACTGCCGTCACAGCAAACTTAACTCTCTATTTCCAATTAATTCGCTTTCAATTTGTGTCCGTCATGGTATATCGACATTTCACTCAACCTGTTTAACCAAATGTAATGGTCAGTTGGTCCTATAACAACTTGTGTGTGTCATTTCAACTTGTTCTCTTCCCATGCCTAGCATTGTTAGCACCACGGCACAATAATTCACCAAGAATGAATGTCACAAAAAAAGGTTATTTTGATTTCCTCAAGGTGTCTCATGCAAAGTTGTTTTTTGGGAAGAAATTTGCAGGCGCAAGAAGGGCTTTGTCAGTAATTAGATTTTGGATTAAGACCACCATCCACGATTCATTTAGTCTATCCCTATCAACAGTGATTTATTCATGATTACATGATAAAATACACAACCTTTTAGGTGAAATTTGTTAAGAGAATGTCTTCTAGATTCTCTAGTCCGAGTCATCGTGTTCAAATGCCCGAAGCCTATGTTTATGTCACCTAATATATATAATCATAGCACTTAGCTCATCACCTTATCCTCCACCATCCTCCTTATCCTCCACCAATTAGAATCCCTATTGCTAATGAGGTTTGTTCTCAGTCACACTGATGCGCAGTTAATGAGAAGCTTAGCCTAACCGATCTCATTAGATGCACCACACTGTGAAACATTATTATTTATTTTTTACCACAGACTAGACCTCGCAGGCCAATGTCTGATCGGAGTAGGGCTAAGTTGCCCCAGACACTCATCATGGGTCAGTTTTGCATTTTTAGGATTGGGGGAGGGGATGCTGATCCTAGATATGTACTTAGGGGAAACTTCACCCCCAAGCTGTCTGATCTGTCTGAATAGAAGGGCGATGTTGTGTTATTAGGGCTGCTCCCACACGCGACGTCAAAGTGCTCTGCCTTTCCCCTGTGCGAATCAGGGGAATTGTATTCAATCTAGCCGCCTGCCATACGTGTTAATATAGAATCTATCCATAGAATTAGAATTGATTGTTTTCAATTCTATCGTGGCTTTATTGATACAACTACTGCCTTATTCTGAAAACTGGAATTATCTGTATTTGGGGGCTACCTGGAATACAGTGTAACCTAATAGGACAAATTCTCTCACAGGAAGTAAAGTATTCTATTCTACTTCTGGTTCTCCAAGATATACAGCGGGGTCTAAAATGATTGACACCCTTGATAAAGTTTAGCAATAATGACTGTATAAAATAATTCGTACTAATACAATTGCTTAGAGAAAGAGATTTTGTTTAACAAGTCATATACTATTTTTAGGTAGGGGTCAAGTTTATTGACACCCCTAAAGATTCTTATAAATAAAAGTAGTCAAAAGTGTAGTATTTGGTCCCATATTCCTAGCACGCAATGACTACATCAAGCTCGTGATTACAAACATGTTGGATGCATTGGCAGTTTGTTTTGGTTGTGTTTCAGATTAGTTTGTGCCCAATAAATGAATGGTAAATCATGTATTGTCACTTTTATTATAAATAAGAATAGAATATGTTTCTAAACAATTCTGCATTAATGTGGATGCTACCATGATTATGGATAATCCTGAATAAATCCTGAATAATGAGTGAGAAAATTAGAGGGGCTGGAGGCTGCATTTATTGTAGCTGGGGATTTTAACAAAGCAAATTTGAGATCAATGTTACCTAAATGTTAGCTGCATATTTGATTGCATGACACAAAGGGCTAATACTCTCAACCACTACCACTCTAACTTCCGCGATGCATACAAAGCCCTCCCCTGCCCTCCCTTCGGTAAATCCGACCACGACGCCATCTTGCTAGTTCCGGCTTATAGGTAGAAACTAAAACAGGATGTACCAGTGACGAGATCCATTCAATGCTGGTCTGACCAATCGTAAGCCACGCTCCAAGATTGTTTTGATCACGCGGACTGGAATATGTTCCAGTCAGTCTCAGAGAACAACATTGATCTATACACTATAAATAAGTGCATTGGTGATGTCGTACCCACTGTGACTGTTAAAACCTACCCTAACCAGAAACTGTGGATGGATGGCGGCATTCGCGAAAAACTGAAAGCGCGATCCACCGCATTTAACCATGGAAAGAGGGCTGGGGATATGGCTGAATATAAACAGTGTAGTTATTCCCTTTGTAAGGAAACCAAACAAGCGAAATGCCGGTACAGGGTCAAGGTGGAGTCGCAATTCAACGACTCAGTTACGAGACGTATGTGGCAGGGTCTACACGAAATCACGAACTACAAAAACAAAAACAGCCATGTCACGGATACCGACGTCACGTTTTCAGACAAACTAAACACCTTCTTTGCCCGCTTTGAGGATAATACAGTGCCACTGAGGTGGCTTGCTTACAAAGGCTGCCCCCCCCCCCCCCCCATCTCTCTTTCTCAGTGGCTGACATGAGAAAGACATTTAAACGTGTTAACCCTCGCAAGGCTGCTGGCCCAGACGGCAACCCTAGCCGCATCCTCAGCGCATGCGCAGACCAGCTGGCTGGTGTGTTTACGGACATATTTAATCGCTGCCTATCCCAGTCTGTTGTCTCCATATGTTTCAAGATGGCTACTATTGTTCCTGTACCCAAGAAGGCAAACATAACTCAACTAAATGACTACTGCCCCGAAGCTCTCAGTTCTGTCATCATGAAGTGCTTTGAGAGGCTAGTCAAGGATCATATCACCGGCACCTTACCAGCTACCCCAGACCCACTTCAGTGGACTTTCTGATGGGCCGCCCCCAGGTGGTGAAGGTAGGAAACAACATCTCCACACTGACCCTCAACACTGGGGCCCCGCAGGGGTGTGTGCTCAACCCTCTCCTGTACTCCCTGTTCTCCCACAACTGCGTGGCCATGCACGCCTCTAACTCAATCATCAAGTTTGCAGACGACACAACAGTAGTGGACTTGATCACCAACAACGACGAGACAGCCTACAGGGAGGAGGTGGGTCACTCGGAGTGTGGTTTCAGCAAAACACCCTCTCACTCAACGTCAACAAAACGAAGGAGATGATCATGGACTTCAGGAAACAGCAGAGGGAGCACTGCCCTATCCACATCGAAGGGTCAGTAGTGGAGAAGGTGGAAAGTTTTATGTTCCTGGGCGTACATATCACAGACAAACTGAAATGGTCCACCCACACAGACAGTGTGGTGAAGGCACAACAATGCCTCTTCAACCTCAGGAGGCTGAAAAATTTGGCTTGTCACCCAAAACACTGACAAATACAGATGCACAATCGAGAGCATTCTGTCTGGCTGTAGCACAGCCTGGTATGGCAACTGCACCGCCCTCAACCGCAAGGCTCTCCAGAGGGTGGTGCAGTCTGCACAACGCATCACTGGGGGCAAACTACCTGCCCTCCATGACATCTACAGCACCCGATGTCACAGGTAGGCCAAAAAGATCATCAAGGACAACAACCACCCGAGCCACTGCATGTTCACACCGCTATCATCCAGAAGGCGAGGTCAGTACAGGTGCATCAAAGCTGGGACAGAGAGATTGAGAAACAGCTTCTATCTCAAGGCCATCTGACTGCTAAACAGCAATCACTAACTCAGAGAGGCTGCTGCACATATTGAGACCCAATCACCGGACACGTTAACAAATGGATAACTAGTTACTTTAAACAATGCCACTTTAAATAATGCCGCTTTAATAATGTTTCATATCTTACATTACTCATATCACATGTATATACTGTATTTTATACCATCTACTGCACCAAGATTTGTGTGTATTACAGTAGAAGTCGGAAGTTTACATACACTTAGGTTGAAGTCATTAAAACTCGTTTTTCAACCACTCCACACATTTCTTGTTAACAAACAATAGTTTTGGGAAGTCAGTTAGGACATCTACTTTGTGCATGACCCAAGTAATTTTTCCAACAATTGTTTACAGACAGATTATTTCACTATCACAATTCCTGTGGGTCAGAAGTTTACATACACTAAGTTGATTGTGCCTTTAAACAGCTTGGAAAATTCCAGAAAATGATGTCATGCCATTAGAAGCTTCTGATAGGCTAATTGACATAATTTGAGTCAATTGGAGCTGTACCTGTGTATGTATTTCAAGGCATATCTTCAAATTCAGTGCCTCTTTGCTTGACATCATGGGGAAATCAAAAGAAATCAGCCAAGACCTCAGACTTCTTTTTTTGTAGACCTCAACAAGTCTGGTTCATCCTTGGGAGCAATTTCCAAATGCCTGAAGGTACCACGTTCATCTGTACAGACAATAGTACGCAAGTATAAATACCATGGGACCACGCAGCTGTCATACCGCTCAGGAAGAAGACACTTGTCTCTTAGACATGAAGGTACTTTGGTGCTAAAAGTGCAAATCTATCCCAGAACAACAGCAAAGGACCTTGTGAAGATGCTGGAGGAAACGGGTACAAAAGTATCTATATCCACAGTAAAACGAGTCCTATATTGACATAACCTGAAAAGCCGCCCAGCAAGGAAGAAGCGACTGCTCCAAAACCGCCATAAAAATTTCAGACTACGGTTTGCAACTGCACATGGGGGGCAAATATCATACTTTTTGGAGAAATGTCCTCTGTTTTGATGAAACAAAAATAGAACTGTTTGGCCATAATTACCATCGTTATGTTTGGAGGAAAAAGGGGAGGCTTGCAAGCCAAAGAACACCATCCCAACCGTGAAGCACGGGTGTGGCAGCATCATGTTGTGGGGGTGCTTTGCTGCAGGAGGGACTGGTGCACTTCACAAAATGGATGGCATCATGAGGAAAGGAAAATTATGTGGATATATTGAAGCAACATCTCAAGACATCAGTCAGGAAGTTAAAGCTTGGTTGTAAATGGGTCTTCCAAATGGACAATGACCCCAAGCATACTTCCAAAGTTGTGGCAAAATGGCTTAAGGACAACAAAGTAAAGGTATTGGAGTGGCCATCACAAAGCCCTGAACTCAATCCTATAGAAGCTTTGTGGGCAGAACTGAAAAAGCAAGGATCCCACAAACCTGACTCCGTTACACCAGCTCTGTCAGAAGGAATAGGCCAAAATTCACCCATCTTATTGTGGGAAGATTGTGGAAGGCTACCCGAAATGTTTGACCCAAGTTAAACAATTTAAAGGCAATGCTACCAAATACTAATTGAGTGTATGTAAACTTCTGACCCACTGGGAATGTGATGAAAGAAATGAAAGCTGAAATAAATCATTCTCTACTATTATTCTGACATTTCACATTTTTAAATAAAGTGGTGATCCTAACTGACCTAAGACAGGGAATTTTTACTAGGATTAAATGTCAGGTATTGTGAGAAACTGAGTTTAAATGTATTTGGCTAAGGTGTATGTAAACTTCCGATTTCAACTGTCGGTAGTTGTTGGGAATTGTTTGATTATTTGTTAGATATTACTGGACCGTTGGAACTAGAAGCACAAGCATTTCACTACACTCGTGTTAACATCTCCTAACAATGTGTATGTGACCAATGAGATTTTATTTTGATTTGATTATTCAGAATCTTAGTAGCATCCACGCTAATGTAAACGTGTTTAGAAACATATTATATTGTTATTTACAATAAAAGTGACTCTAAAATGACACAATACCTTTGACTGTTTTGTTTTTCTTTTTTTCTCTCAATTTCATTACGATCTTGTCTCATCACTGCAACTCCCCAATGGGCTTGGTAGAGGTGAAGGTCGAGTCAGGCGTCCTCCGAAACATGACCCGCCAAACCACGCTCCTTAACACACGCCCGCTCAACCCGGAAGCCAGCTGCACTAATGTTTCGGAGGAAACACAGCTCTACTGACGACCGAAGTCAGCCTGCAGGCGCCCGGCCTGCCACAAGTCGCTAGAGCGCAATGAGCCAAGTAATGCCCCCCCCCCCCGGCCAAACCCTCCCCTAACCCAGACGACGCTGGGCCAATTGTGCGCTGCCCTATGTGACTCCCAGTCACGGCTGGTTGTGACACAGCCTGGGATCGAAGCCGGGTCTGTAGTGACGCATCAAGCACTGCGAAGCAGTGCCTTAGACCGCTGTGCCACTTGGGAGGCCCCACCATTCATTTCTATTGGCCACAAAATAATCTGAAACACAACCAAAACGAACTGCAAATGCATCCAACAACTTTGAAGAGTCACAAGCTTGATGTAGTCATAACTTGCTAGGTATATGGGACCAAGTACTACACTTCTGACTACTTTATTTCAAAAAAATCTTTAGGGGTGTCAATCATTTTAACCCCTACCTTTTTGAGACTTTTAAAAAATATTACTTGTTATACAAAATCTCTTTCTTTAAGCAAATGTATACAATTATATAATTTCACAAAAAACTATTTTGTTGCACACAATATAGCTCAGTATTTGAATTATTTATTTTATACAGTCATTATTGCTCATCTTTATCAAGGGTGTTAATCATTTCAGACCCCACTGTACATACAATATGACACAGGTGTCAAACTCATTCCACGGGGGGCCGAGTGTCTGCGGGTTTTCGCTCCTCCCTTATACTTGATTGATGAATTAACATCACTAATTAGTTAGTAACTCCCCACACCTGGTTGTCTAGGGCTTTATTGAAAGGAAAAACCAAAAACCTGCATACACTAGGCCCTCCGTGGAATGAGTTTGACACCCCTGCAATATGAGATCAATTGAACGTCTACCATGAGGGATAGCACAAGGGCTGTCATTGGCGCTCATTCAAAAACAAAAAAAGAAGCCACATTTCCATAATGGCTGAATATTCTCTGAGAGGAAAAGAACATTCCCCTATTCTGTTAAAGGCTTGGTCATCCACTGCAAGGATGCATCCAAAATGGTAACCTTTTCCCTACATAGTGCACTACTTTTGACCAGATCCCGATGGGTCCTGGTCAAAAGTATTGCCCTACATAGGGAATAGTGTGCAATTTCGGGTGCAGGCCAAGAGCCAGCAATGATAGCTCCCCTATACATTTGTGTATGGAAATACAAGTGTGCTACTTTGCATGTAATTTGATATTCGGTCGATTTGTATTCGACAAGTCTTACAGAAGCCATGCATTCAGTGAGTGGTGCCAAGCAAACAGGGACATGCCAAGGAATTAGCGTAAGGCCCCAATGTTCGCGGACCCTTTTTTTCAGAATTGTAGTTGTAAATAACATAGAATTATATTTTGCTCATTATTTAATGAGGCTATATTTGGGCATTTTCACAGCATTTTTAGGCCTTTTAGACATCAACTTTTATATGAGCCTTACCAAGTAGGGTGTAGTTCATCTCTGATTGTCCTAGATGGCCTCAAGGCTCACTCAGATCTCCCAATGTGCCTACTGCTTCCCAAAGCCCTTGCCCTATGTGATAAAATGAAGGCCCAGTGCAGTGAAATAGAAAATGACAGCCTACTTCTCTTCACTTGATCAACCTCTGACACCATGCCCCACTTCTGTACTGGTTGAAGCATGGGCTTCCTTAAGAAATTTTATTTAGTCCAACGTTTTCCTATTACCATTCAATAAATGAGTACATTGGTGTAAGTGTGGTTTGGTTGATGAACAGCGTTAGTTTAAATACATTTGCTGTTGAGAAGTGTGCTGTATACAGAGAAACAAGATGGGGTCCACATTTATTTTCAAGCAGCTTTACAAGATACAAATAGGATTCAAATCAGCTATATACTGTTAAAGAGTGACTGCCTTTAAAAAGCAAAGAATCCCCTTGAAAATCCCTGATGTGGCATTGATAGGAGTCAGAAACAGTTATTCTAGTGTTAAAATTTACTACAAAAATGTAAATAGGCAAATTTTGGTCATAAAGTCAGTCTCGTCTAAAACTGAGTTTGGAACATCTGTGCGTCACAATGTGTAAATGAAGGTTGGGTTTTGATTTGACGATGTACATTTGCCCACTTACATGGGGTGAACAGCTGCAGTGATTGCTCTCTATCCAATAGCATAGACGGTGAGAGAGACTTCCCAGCAGCCCGACTTTGTTTACATAAGACAACACGTCACACATTTTTTGACTTTTTGCTTTAGTTTCAACCTCTTTTTTTTTTTTCACCAAACAACATAGCTAGATGTAAAACATCCTCAGCAGAAACGTAAAAATGAAGGAGTGAAATGGGGGACAAACATTAACCAAACGTAGAAGTGGTCAGGAAACACACATCCAAGATGAAATCCCGTTTTTCTGATGAGCAACAGAAAAACACACGTGTTCAATGGCTCTTTAAAGACAGACCCTTCAGAGAAACTGGAAAAGTCAGCTGTTCAGAGAGGTATACAGGTGTCACCAGAACATTGAATAAAACAAACAAAAAATGGCAATGGTGAAATGGCAAATAGTTTAGCTTTACCCCTGGAATTGTATGCCAAAAAATAGGTAAACATTTATTCATTCTGAAGTTCCTTCCTCACCATAAGTTTTAGGAGAGAAATGCATTTAAAGTGTTGTAGGTAGACTTAGAAAAATTACATTGTCATGCAAAGTGGGGTGACTTCCTGTTTTTAAAGAAACCAACAACAACAAACTCAGAATTAGCCTCTATTTGCCACTCCCCAATGTGTGCATGTCTGAAGGGAGGCCGAAAGTTGGGAAGTAGTAGTCTTTTTGCGGATGTTAATTCTTTTTTCTGAAAACAGGAAGTCGCCTGGCTTTGCATGATGATGTCATATGGCGGAGTCTACCTTTTAAAAGGTCACATGGTCATGATGTTATCCAAACTCTAATTGCCAGTCTGTGGATTTCTTGTACTCGTTGCGTGACTAGGACAGAAAGGCAGTCAGTCATATCCCCAGCTGTAGTCAGATCCAGTGCCCAGATTGAGAGCATATTTTAAGAGGACAAAAAAAGCCTATTTTTAAACCTTTAGTGCACAGCTGCTTCAAACCGGATACTTGAATTGGTGCGTAGAGTGTCAGCTGGCAAGCTTGTGCCACGGTTTCACAAATGTAGGATCAGTCGGCATTACGAGTGGTTTAGCATTGTTACGTGTCTCTCAGCCACTTCTGTTAAATGCCAGATGTTTGTGGCGGATGTGGAAGGCTTTATTATGTTATACTGTTGCCTCGACATAATTATGTTTCTCTCCATAATCCAACTGTGCTTCACATCATAGATTTATCATGAATCAGGAAATTGGTAGACAGCTCAGTTTGACAAAGAATTTGAAAACCAATCAGATCGATAGCTTAGTAAGTTCTAAGTCTCCTGATTTGATATGGATTATCTCAAAATTATAACTGGTTTTAGGCAGAGGTTTCCGGAATTGTAGGTTGTTAGTGGGAACGTAGTGCTGCAGTGGTGGCAGAGTCTACAGGACAGCTTCCATGTTACTCTCAGGATGTGTCTCAAATGGCACCTCATGGACCCTGGTCAAAAGTAATGCACTAGGGAAAAGGGTGCCCTTTTGGGATGCATCTTCAGTCTAAAGCCCATCTGTTACCTCCGTGGTATAGACCTTTCAGGCCCCATGCCAGTCCGCCACTACGAAGCAACAAGTCAATGATCGCTTCTTGCATCCTCTATACCTTTGGGCAGCGGAGTGTGTTTGGCTTGGCCTGCTATTTATGGTGCGAAGAAATTGCTGACTTGCACTTGGCTCTATAACCCTTTATTGTCCCCCATATACAGTTGTCACAGTGGCTGGCTGCAGCGTTTGCGCATTTGAAATGAAACCATTGACCTATGTAGAATCTTGTGAAAGGTCAAATTCACAGAGCCTACCCCCTTTTCTCGAGGACCAGTGTCCTTGATAATGTTGCCTCTTCATCATGTTTTCATTTTCAGAGAGTGGAGCTGGGCTCTCTTGGAATTTGAGACCCAGTTTTTTTTCTTTGAAAAAATGTTCAGAACTGCATTCGCCCCTTTATAATTCCAGAGGGGGTTCTGGAGTAGTTCCCAGACTGTCCCCATTCTGTCTTTGGGCTGGCTCACTCCAGATGTTGAAGCAACGCCATTATTATTCGTGGAATTCCCTGTGGTAATTTCTAAGTTAAAGGACCCATAAGCACAACATGTGAAGTTCATAGGACCATGTCTAATTGGGAGACAAATGAAAGCCACGAGTCTATATTTTTGAGAAATTAAGGCATATATGCGTTTCAACCATTTTCCATTCTCAAAATTAGGAATAAACAAATTGTCAAACAGATGGGAAAGGGATCTTAGAAAACATCCACCAGAAAGTCTTAAAAGGTATTAGAAATGCATCAAAACACAATAATGTTGAATTAGACCCCTGCCAACTGATATCAACACAAAAATATAAATGCAACAGGCTTTAAGATATTTTCTAAATTCTCTTCCTCATGAGCAGAGACAGATTAAGAAATCATAGGCTTTGTTTTTTTTATAGTTAATTAGTGTTTTTACTGATATCAATTTTGTTTCGTGAATTATTAAGGGAATGAAACTCCATTCTGTTACCAAATCGGTAACATAATTTCAGAAAAATTGGTAACGGAATGTCTGCATTTGAAATGGCTACAATGGGAAATCATAGTAGTCACAAACAACAGTTGCTACTGTTCTCCCTTTTGCTGGCGTACTATTATGTTCAGCTGATAAATGTTTTCCATTCTCCTTCTGTCGTCTAGTTGTCAGAGAAAGAGGTTGAAAAGTCGGGACAACCTCTCTTCTCTCTATTCTCTATCTCTAATTAACGTAACCTCTCCCGGCTCTTACTGACACCTACCCATGAGCCCCCTCTCTTTAAATTCTATATTTGGTCAGTCCGCCCTGGCCTTGATTTCAACGTTCACAGACGTCATTTCTTGGTTTGGACCAGCCTTGATTTCAACTTCCACAGACGTCTGGACCGGCCCAAACATAGATGTTCAGATTTGGTACCGACACCTATGTTTCATAAATTTGGACACCACAGTACAGTAACCAAAAGTAGAGAATAATTCAGCATAGTATAGTAAGTAGAATATAGTTCAGTAGAGAATAATTCAGCATAGTACAGTAAGTAAAAGTAGAATATAGTTCAGTAGAGTAAGTTACATTACACTATAATGTACTATACTCTACTGAACTATATTTACTGTTCTGTGCGATACTGTACTGTACTCTACATATCTCTACTATGCTGTACTTTGATGTCCAAACGTGTGAAAAATAGACGTCTTTGATTGGTTCAGATTTGTTCCGGATCAACCACATTTGGTCTTGTTTGGTGGTGGAGCTCAATAAAATTGAGTGTGTAGTGTGTAGAATAATACCTCCCATATGCAAATGAGGATATTGCACCTTCGTATACGTATTTAGGATGAAGGACATTCATATCCAAAATGATGCATTTCTGTGTAGTATAGATCAAGAACCCATGATGAAATTCTGTTACCGGGTGTAAATCCACTTCACTTACTGTAGATCGATAACCAAAATAGATTTTGTCATAGCTGACACCCCATTCTTTCTGCAGACATCTCTGAATCTTAATTCGGTGCAGATTTTTAAGTGTTTGGAAATGTGGTCACATCAACTGAGGGAGATTTAACTGAAATTCTGTTACCAAACTTTGCATCTGCAAAGTTTTCTTTCAGTAAATGTATTATTTTTTTTAATGTTCATTGTAAATTGTTAAAAGTAGTCCTTGTGCATAGAGTTGTATGGTTTGTAAACTTTTAAATCAATGTTTTTTGTTTGGCATACATTTTAAGTAAAAAATATGAGTCTCAGCACAATTCCGTTACCGTGGAATTGACCCTATTAGAAAAAAGTCCACACTGACAAATGACCCCCTGTAAGATTTTTGGAACCAAAATAGACATTGACCATCTGTTTGTTTTCGAATAGAACAGGTACCTAATGTGCTACTTATTCTGTTCTCACTATTTTTGCAAGTGCCCCACTGCGATGGATTTTTCTGTATTGGCTCAGTCTTTGTCTGGGGTTGGACCCAGATGTTCGATAACAGGGTTTCTCATTCTATCATATTGTACACAGCACCAATGTCTAGTAACACTGTTCTAATGGTCTATTTTTCACTGTCTGTGTCTTAGATGTTCCTCACCGTGTACCTCAGCAACAACGACCAGCATTTCACAGAGGTGCCCGTTACCCCGGAAACCCTGTGTCGTGATGTGGTGGAGCTGTGCAAGGAGCCCGGAGAGGGAGAATGCTACCTAGCTGAAATGTGGCGAGGCTCAGGTGAGTTTCAGAACGGTTCTCACTCGATCTTCTCAATTGTATACCTTTTAAACCTGACATAAAGTGCAAACTACTTAAGGATCAAGTTTATTGGACAGTAAAAAGAGACAGTAAAGTAAGTAGGAGAGGTGTGCTAGAAGGGCACGGGCCCTTCACCGTAGTCATGTGTGAGACTGTGGTATTACTGCCAGACCAGCCAGGACACTTCCTGGTTAACTTTTAACGGCATTGTTTACTCTAGGTTTATGTTATGGAGGGCTGCACTCATCAAAGTGTTGAACTGAATGAAACCAATCGAAGGCCAAAGTTTTCAGTGGTGGGTAGGAGGAACCAAAAAAAAAAAACTGTTCCATTTCACTCCCTAGCCCCTACAGCTTCGGTGTTCACTAATCTTAAAAGTGACGTAATAGGTGAAAGCAGTACCACTATCCCATCAGATGTGAACACCTGAAGGGTAAAGGTTGGGGTAAGAGGCAAGGGACCAAAATGGAACCGTGCCTTGGACTCAAGAACCGCTCACTCAGGCATCTGTCTTTGTCACACCAGAGCGTGCCATTAGTGATGGAGAGCGAATGCTGGACGTGCTCCAGCGTTGGGGACAGCAGAGGGGGGAGGTTCGCTTCCTCCTGCGCCACGAACGGGCACCCTGCAGAGAGTCAGGTGAGAGCCACAAACACACATTTATCAATGCCCATCCCCCACCAGTACCCTGGATGGTAAATAGTGTGTTAACTGAATGTGTCAAGTGTAGCCTGAAAAATGGGGAAGCCTGTGTAGGCAGGTGTGTTTACTGGCTGTTATGTGTGTGGTGTACACAATGTTCTATTTGTCCTATGTTCCGTTACAGTTGAGCCAAAATTCATACTTATTCTAACTGGCAGACACATTTCATTGTCCCCATTGTTGGGATGATGAATTTCAATACAATTGTTACCATATTAGAGTTGCTACATGGCCACAATTGGATTTGAACTATGAAGTAAAAACTCAAAATGATCAAGAATAAATGTGTGATAAGATTGTAGATTTTCCTGTTATTTGGTGATGCATGCGGTTTTGACCATGGCACAATGCCAAGCATTCCAAACATTGCTGAGGTAATTAAAATCTCTGATGTCTTGCGGCTGCTGGGAACATAGTTATTTAACAGGGTACACTCTCATTTTATGTCTTGTCTGCATTCTCTCAGGCCCAAAGGTCACCCAGGATTTTTCTGACTGTGACTACGTCCCACATGGCCTATGCGCCCTGGCCAATGTAGTGCACTATAGGGAATAGAATGCTATTCATGATGCAGTGTGTGTGTGTGTGTGTGTGTGTGTGTGTGTGTGTGTGTGTGTGTGTATGATGATGATGATGATATGCCACGGGCACTGTCTGTGACGAACCTAAGCAATGCCATGCCACCCCGTGTGCCACATGGCCCACACATACTAAGACTTAAATCTTTCTGCCAGGCATTTACTTTTCAGCCATCCTTAATCCTTTGTTTGCTACTTTTGCGTTTTCTTCTATATTTTGTATATTTTACCATAACCCAGTGGCACTATTGTCACAGCATCCGATGTGGTTGTTGGTTGTAAAAACACAATCCAGTTTTTGAACACACCCCCATATGATGTAGAATATAGAACACTTTAACACACTTTAAAGGTGCTGCACATAGGATTTGTATTTTATTTTTGCATTGAAATTTCAGAAAATGTCCATAATATATCTGCAGTAATAGTGTAATGATAGTGTTTCGCAGTATTACTGACCTGCCAGTGTTGTGATTAGGGTTGCACATTTTGGGGAATATTCAGAGGTGTAAACTTTCTGTGGGAATTAATGGGAATATATGGGAATTAACGGAAATGTATGCAATTTAATACTAATACCATTTTAAATGTAGATGTTTTTTTGCATTGGATATATTTACCATATCATATGGAGACAAACATAAACCTTTTACCTTCTCATAAGTAGACATAATTGCAAATGATTCAATCCTTCCAATAGAAATAAAAAAACGATTTAGTTACGAATCGAACTTTAATTAAATGAGTAGACTCTTCACATGATGATTTCACTGAACAACAAAAGAAAGGGAATATTGAATGATCCCCAATGATCCATCACATCTCCCATAACGTTTTCAACATACATCTGTATGTTTTGGTTGTCTTCCCCTCAGGCTTCCATGTCTTCTCCCTGGACCTCCTCAATGTCCGCCTCTTGAACATCAGACACTGAGGCCTCATCTTCACTGTCAAGTTCCAACCTTGTTGTGGATGGCTCGTTGTCAGGCTCAAAAAGCCTCAAATTTGCCCGGATGGCCACTAATTTTTCAATCCTTGTATTGGTCAGCCTGTTGCGTGCTTTGGTGTGTGTGTTCTCAAACAAGGACCAGTTGTGCTCTGAGGCGGCTGATGTTGGTGGGATTTGGAGGATGATGGAGGCAACAGGGGAAAGAGTCTCAGATCTACAAAGTCCCTTCCTCCAGGTGGCTGATGAGATATGTTGGCACGACTGCCATATTGCATCTCCGTCCCAAAGCCCTTTCTTGGAGGTGTACTTCGCCAGACTGCCAATAACCTTGCCCTCATCCAGGCCAAGGTGGCGAGACACGGTAGTGATGACACCATAGGCCTTGTTGATCTCTGCACCAGACAGGATGCTCTTGCAAGGATACTTGGGGTCCAGCATGTACGCTGCAGCGTGTATGGGCTTCAGGCAGAATGCTTCATGCTTTTTTTATGTATTTCAGAACTGCAGTTTCCTCTGCTTGGAGCAACAGTGAAGTGGGCAGGGTAGTGCGGATTTCTTCTCTTACATCTGCAAGCAGAGTCTGAACATCAGACAGGATGGCATTGTCTCCCTCAATCTGTGCAATTGCTATAGGTTTCAGGAGTTTCAGGCTGCTTACCACTCTCTCTTAAAATACATCATCCAGGAGCTTCCTTTTGATGGGGCTGTACATATCGGCAGACTGTGATATGGCCATTTCTTGGAGAGACTCCTTCCCCTCCAGGAGACTGTCAAACATGATGACAACACCACCCCAATGGGTGTTGCTGGGCAGCTTCAATGTGGTGCTCTTATTCTTCTCACTTTGCTTGGTGAGGTAGATTGCTGCTATATGATATATGTCAATATAGATTTTTATGATATATGATGACCCTTCACATACCTAACCATTTCATTGGCTCTCTTGTATAGTATATCCACTATTTTCAGTGCCATGATGTCCTTGAGGAGCAGATTCAATGAGTGAGCAGCACAGCCAATGGGTGTGATGTGAGGGTAGGACTCCTCCACTTTAGACCAAGCAGCCTTCATGTTCGCAGCATTGTCTGTCACCAGTGCAAATACCTTCTGTGGTCCAAGGTCATTGATGACTGCCCTCAGCTCATCTGCAATGTAGAGACCGGTGTGTCTGTGCTCTTGTAGAATACTGGTTGAGGGGTGTAGATTATATAGTTAATTATTCCTTGCCCACGAACATTCAACCACCCATCAGAGATGATTGCAATACAGTCTGCTTTCTCTATGATTTGCTTGACCTTCACTTGAACTCTGTTGAACTCTGCATCCAGCAAATGAGTAGATAAAGCATGTCTGGTTGGAGGGGTGTATGCTGGGTGAAGAACATTCAGAAATCTCTTCCAATACACATTGCCTGTGAGCATCAGAGGTGAACCAGTTGCATAAACAGCATTTCTCTGACTACGTTACTCCATTTAGTCTTAAAAACTTTTTATATCAAGAAGGTGTCTGATTCATCATTTTCACCTCGAATAGAAGTAGAGGGACTTTTGTCAGAGGTTGCTTTTTGTGAGCGCTGAGGGAATTTTATGCACTTGGCCAGATGATTCTGCATCTTTGTTGCATTCTTCACATATGATTTGGCACAGTACACTGGTTTTCCTTCTATATTAGCTGCAGTGAAATGTCTCCACACATCCGTAGAATTTTCTGGGAAAGATTAGGAAAAAATTGTAAAAAAAACAACAAATAGAATTCCATGTACAGAGATGTAGTTAAGCAGTTAGATTAAACAACTCCTTTGTAAGATAAATGTTTTAAAATTAAACATTTATGGAAAAAGGTGAATTAATACTCATCAGTTAAAACCCACATGGTAGCAAAAACTAACTAGCAGAAATTGTTAACATGTTAGAAATTATTTAAACACTCTTTGCTGTAGGCAACTATTTACTAGTTAACAAAAAATCATGTATGTCATAAAATATATTCACCCTACCCAGTATTGTAATCAAAACTTACCAGAAAGCAAGTATTCCTTGGCTCAGACAGTGTAGTAGTGTGGGCTCAATAGCATCTCATTAGTGTGCAAGATCTTGAGAATCAGCTGTACATTTGATTGAAGAGTGCACTGTGCATGCAGAGGTTTGCAATTCCATTGACTTGGGGATAGTTTAACTAAAATATGCCACAAACCAAAATATGCCACAAGACCTAGAATTGCCTTATATGTATCCCACAAAAAAAGGTTCACTGTTATAAGCAAGCTTTTTGATGAATTTAAGCAAAATTGCCAAAATTTATCGGAAGGTTTCCGACCCTTTGCAACCCTAACTGTGGTATTCGCTTATTGATTTCTCTTGACAGGGTGGCATCTGTTGACAAAATGGGAAAGCTGTTTTGATTTTGTGGCTGTGTTTAGGGGAAATCAGGTCAAGTGGCCAATGTAGAAATTGCTCTGTCATTTCCTGGGTGCTAAAATTCTACACTGTTCACTCAATTTCAGTTTATGTGAGAAAACAAGCACTGAAGAGTGTAGGGAATCACTGTACCATCTATATCGCTGTGAAATGTATTTCATAACAAAAATATATTTCATAACAAAAAATCTAGTTTTTACAGCAGTTTGAAGCTGGTGGACCACGACCGAAAGTAAAAGGCTCAAGCGCGAGTCTCCACCATGTTACGGGGGAGGGGGGATATTTGTTTTGAATACAGCCTAGTGCTGTTGCAATTCACCTAGCTTCCACATGTGGAAGCACCTTTTTAACAACTGCACCTTGGGGGGTGTATTCATTGTGGATACCATTTAAGAACCATACGGAAGCAAACAGAGTAAAAACATATTTTTATTGGACAAATTCAGGTAGGTCCCTCCCCGTTTTTGTTCCGTTTGCTTCCATTTAAGAACCGCTTTGCAACAGAATTGGTGTCATGAACACGCCCATGCTCATGGTTAAAGTGAGCCCATAGGGAACAGTACACTTTACTTTCATTGCTGTGATTTAGGTTTTGTGCTTGTAATTTTTTCTGCGAATATCTGTGTTGCGTTTTCATGAGACGATTAGCCATGGTCATGTTATTTTCAATGGTACCACTATGTGATGCCCCCTCATAACTTAGTCCTTTATGTTACTTGAAAACAACAGAAAGCCCTTTCTTTCTTAACCCAAGGCTCTCTGTTCATTTGAGAACCTTTGTGTAGGTCCATGAGTTTGGGTTTATAGTTGCTTGGAATGACGGGCCCCCTACGCAGGACTAAGCCGTATTACGCAACAGAGCAGTGCAAGGGATATCACAGCACAAAGGCTTTATAATTTGTTCTCGGGACACGATTGTAGTCAATTACAACCAGTCTGGCTCGGCTCCCTGTTTTGCTTGTGCTGTTATTACCATATAAGGTGTAGGATTTGGGTTGTATAAACTAATAAGCCTGAGTTGTGGCCCCCCAAATAGTTTATTAGAGGGATCAGCCTTGTTGTTCGGCCTTTTTTGGTTACCCATATAAGCTGTTCGCAAAACAGCGTTGCGTAACCGTCAGACACTGGCACGGGAAGAGCAACTGTGTGGACGAGGCTTGGTTCTTTGGCTGCTCCACCAGTTATTACATAATGAGCAGTTCTACAACTCATGCTTGTCCTTTTCATCCCGTATCTTCAGAGTATGACCCCTATTCATGGTGCCGTGCTCGGGTCTTGTGTCGGTTTTCCGGGTCATGTTTGTTCCGTCTTTGATCATAAACAGACTGTAGTACACAAACAAATTGGAGCTCCCTTTTAACAGTGATTCCTCCGGATGTGGAATATTCCCCAAATAGCAATTAGCTTCTCACCGCTTTATGCTTCCCATGATCAGTTGTGAAGCAAATGCATGTCCCTCTCCAACAGTTAGATACAAACACACACTCACCAGACCGCTGTATTTTGTCTTGTATAGGCGGATCAAGGGTTTCCGATCACTCAGCCAAAAGGAACATGGTCATGGTCCCTGTGGACCGATGCATGGAAAATGGGGTGAGTGGAAAAAATTGTACTACTTTAAAATGAAGGAAGGTGGAAGCCGATGGTTTAATGGTGTGGTGTGACACGTTCTTTGTCATTATTGACCCCGCAGGTGGCACCGCCTCGCATGGACATCACCCTCTCGGAGCTGCAGGAGATGGCGTCACGGCAACAGCAGCAGATCAATTCGCAGCAGCAGCTCCTGGCCTCAAAGGTAGTGCAAGACATTGGCCATGTTGGAGAATATGATACGTTGTGGGTAAATTGTGACTGACCGACTTGGCTATAAATAATAATCAGTAGTTATTTAGGGGATTTGTAGATCAGTGCAGTCGATGTCAAACAAGCCCATTGACTTGTTTGGCAGAGGAGTACAGCCACTAAATAAGGTCAAGACATGTAATTCTTCACCTTGTCTCATGCCGAGGCCAGCGTGAGGCAGATATGCCTGTATGGCAGGGCTCTAGATGAGACAATGTCCAATAGAAAAAGTTGTTTCTTTCCCTTTCTTACCAATGCTTATTAGCTTGACATAGGCTTCCAGTTGAATAGGCCTGCTCTAGCGTCTGGTTCCTCAAGGTTTCTTCCTGGACAGTTCTTCTTCACACTGTCCCCTCTGCCTTCTCTTGATTAAGCTATATTAATAAAGGCAAGTATTTTTCTTTAGAGACATGGGAAGGTCTGTGTGACCTCCTACACCGAGTTAGAAGTTTACAAAGGCTACAATAGAGAATGCTAACCTCTCGCCATTACCGGTAACAGTGAAGGTTAGCATTGTACATGTACATTTTAGTCATTAAGCTGGCGCTCTTATCCAGAGCGAGGGGGGTATGTATCATCTTTGTGCTTCTCCATATGAATGTATAAGTGTTCAGAAACATCTTCTATTCTCACATGCACTAAAAGTGACTACAAAATGACAATACATTATTCCGTATTTAGTTACTATTGGGCAAGACGTGACACAAAAGACACCCCAAAACAACTGCAAATGCTGAGTTTGTATATAGTCACAAACATGATGTAGTCATTGTGTGCCAGGGATATGGGACCAAATACTACTACTTTGACTACTTTAATACACCGTGGGTATTATTAAAAACTTTAATCTGAACTTGAAAGTGTTTTCTTGTTTGGTCGGCTAGGAGCAGCGTCTGCTCTACCTGAGGCTGCAAGAGCAGCGGCAGCAGCAGGCGTCAGAGCAGGAGAGACTCCGTCAACTCCGTGAGAATGCCGAGAACCAGGAGACCAAGCTGCGGCGGGTGCGGGCCCTCAAGGGTCAAGTGGAGCAGAAACGCCAAAGCAACAGCAAACTGGGTCAGTGCCAAGGGGAGAGGGAGGAGTCGAGGACAATCGATGAAGAGGGGTTTGGGGAAGGAGCTGAGTAGGGCTTTCTGGGTGGCATGTTTTTTTCCCCCAACTTGACACACTCGACATTGCTTCGCACGAAATGCCACTGTTTTAGCTGGTTGGCTTAGGCCTACATCGTACACCCAGCGAACTACTTTTGGTTCAAAAGGAGATTCCAGGTTTTAGTTTCCAAAATATTATTTTGTCCAGTTTTCTGTGTATTCTGAGAATGTACACCTGACCGTTATGGGAACGTTGTGTATTAAGGTTATTTATTTGGACATCAAAAAACTCTTGAAGCCAAAGGTGCAATTTGGGGGAATGTTAGCTAAAACATTTCTCAATAATTAAAAACAAAATCTGCCATACCAGATGTTCACAGAACATGTTTAGGTTTAAGATAAAATCTTGACGTTAACGGAACATTTAGATTTTGGTTTGAACTAACACATCATTAGCATTCTCTAAATGTTACTTTTCAAATTTGACTAACAATCGTGTGTGCGTGTGTGTGCGTGCTTGCATGTGTTTGTTGATTTGCGCGTGTGTGTGACTGGCCGTATAGTGGAGGAGATAGAGCAGATGAACGGGCTGTTTCAGAGTAAGCAGCGCGAGCTCCTGGTGGCCGTCTCCAGAGTGGAGGAGCTGAGCAGGCAGCTGGAGACCCTGAAAAGCGTCAAGATGGAGTCCTCTCGTGACGGCCCGAGCTCCGCCGGCGAGCTGGAGCGTCTTTACAAGGAGCTGCAGGTAAGAAAAGATCAGAATTGTCTGCTTCCACAGAAGTTTAATTTTGCAGTATTTACAGGTAGACCCTGCAAAATAACATCATGAACACAGCGGGACAACAAACATACACTATATGACCAAAAGTATGTGGACACCTGCTTGTCGAACATCTCATTCCAAAATCATGGTCATTAATATGGAGTTGTTCCCCCCTTTGCTGCTATAACAGCCTCCACTCTTCTGTGAAGGCTTTCCACTAGATGTTGGAAGATTGCTGTGGGGACTTGCTTCCATTCAGCCACAAGAGTTCAGGCACTGATTCAACATTAGTGAGGTCAGGCACTGATGTTGGGCGATTAGGCCTGGCTCGCAGTCGGCATTCCAATTCCCAAAGGTGTTCGATGGAGTTGAGGTCAGGGCTCTGTGCAGGCCAGTCAAGTTCTTCCACACCAATCTCGACAAACCATTTCTGTATGGTCCTTGCATTGTTCATGGGGGCATTGTCTGTTGCCACAAAGTTGGAAGCACAGAATCGTCTAGAATGTCATTGTATGCTGTAGCGTTAAGATTTCCCTTCACTGGAACTAAGGGGCCTAGCCCAAACCATGAAAAAGAGCCCCAGACCATTATTCCTCCTCCACCAAACTTTACAGTTGGCACTATGCATTCGGGCAGGTAGCGCTCTCCTGGCATCTGCCAAACCCAGATTCGTTGATCGGACTGCCAGATGGTGAAGCGTGATTCATCACTCCAGAGAATGCGTTTCCACTGCTCCAGATACCAATGGCAGCGAGCATACTACTACTCCAGCCGACGCTTGGCATTGCGCATGGTGATCTTAGGCTTGTGTGCGACTGCTTGGCCATGGAAACCCATTTCTTGAAGCTCCCAACGAGTAGTTCTTGTGCTGACGTTGCTTCCAGAGGAAGTTTGGAACTTGGTAGTGAGTGTTGCAACCAAGGATGGTTGATTTTTACGCACTACGCGCTTCAGCACTCGGTGGTCCCGTTCTGTGAGCTTGTGTGGCCTACCACTTCGAAGCTGAGCCGTTGTTGCTCCTAGACATTTCCACTTTGCAGTAACAGCACTTACAGTTGACCAGGGCAGCTCTAGCAGTGCAGAAATTTGACAAAATAACTTTTTGGAAAGGTGGCATCCTATTGCGGTGCCACGTTGAAAGTCACTGAGCTCTTCAGTAAGGCCATTCTACTGCCAATGTTTGTGTATGGAGATTGCATGGCTGTGTGCTCGGTTTTATACACCTGTCAGCAATGGGTGTGGCTGAAATGGCCGGATCCACTAATTTGAACGGATGTCCACATACTTTTGAATATATAGTGTATACCCCAGAATAAAACTGCTGTGTCTGACGTTTTCTTAGAGCTTTTCTTAGAACTCAGTAGAGCTTGGTTTGCCTCGGCTTGGTTCAGCTCAGTAGTGGGAAAAGCTCTATACACACACAACGCTGACTCTAGCTCTTTCTCACTTCTCCTCACGATTTTTTAAGGTGAGGAATAAGCTGAACCAGGACCAGAATGCCAAGCTGCAACAGCAGCGTGAGAGCCTGAGCAAGCGCAACCTGGAGGTGGCCACCATGGACAAGCGAGTGGCCGAACTCCGCGAACGCCTGTGGAAGAAGAAGGCAGCGCTGCAGCAGAAGGAGAACCTGCCTGTGAGTCAAGACGAGGTTCAAAGTTAAAAAGCTTTGTTCCTTAAGGCAGTGTTCATCAGACCCCATCAGCCGCACGTTTATTGGAACTAAGCTGAGGAGTGGGGCCAGGGAAATGTATCACCAATTTCTAGACAGAGCAGTCCATGAGATCAATGTGATGTGTGCAGGAGTAATCTTTTACTCCTGTGTCCCTACATCAGGGATTGGCACCTTTGATGGGGGTGGGGGCCACAGAAAATCCGAACTTATCACGAGGGTCCACAGTGGCTTAAGTGTCTGAGTACCCAAATCCATACTTTTGGGGGCACTTAAGTGACATTTTGTTGCCCCCCCTTCACCATGCAAGTAAAAAGTTTTAGCAGCCCCCTTGACAGCAGAGAACATTTTTTAAAACTCTCAGCAGTAAGTTGAGACCCCGACTGAGTTCCTAAAAACGTTGTTTTTGTTATTATTAATATTTTTTTTAATGGAAAATGATCCGCGGGCCTACAAAACCGCGGGCCACCCATCCCTGGCCTACATAGCGTGACATTACATATTATAAGACTCATAATAAGATATTAATTAAGGCTCATACTAATAAAACATCATACCTGCTAACTTTAGATAAAGTGTTACCCAAACATTCTCCAGGTCCCCACAAAGAGCCAGGCTCTGCAGCCGTGTGGCCCATCCAGGGTGGCGGCCGTGGGCCCTTACATCCTGTCCTCCACTGCGGCCCCAGGGCTTCCGGTGCCCAGCCGACAGGAGCTCCTGATCAAGCCTGCCTACCCCGACGGCACCACCACCTTACCAATGCCAGACTCCTCCATGAAGGCCCCTCCTAGACCGCTTAAACCCTACTCAGGTAAAAATGTTGTTTCGTTATGGATGATTTTACTTTGTGTGTGTGTGTGTTCAATTGCGTGTGTGTGTGTGTGTGTGTGCGCACACTTGTGTTTGTGCAAGTGAATGCGTTGGCCGTGTGTTACTGTGCATGTGTGTAACTGTGCAGTAGTAGATTGTGTACATCTATTTGCCTTTTGCAATTCAAGTGCTCTTTCCATGTGTTAACACTTCTCCACGCTCTGACAGGTTTCCAGTCATCCAAGATGTCCAAGCTGTCCGACTGGTCCAGCTCCAGTGCGGAGTCCAGCGGCAGTCATCATGGCATGTCCTCTACTCTGCCTCGCATGTCCAGCCTCTCCTCACAGGGCTCAGGTATCTTCTTTCGACTTGGCTAGGAACCAGGGTTGGGGTCAGTTCCACTGCATGAATCCTAATAGAAAAGAATGGGCAATTTTGAATTAAAGAAGGGAATTCTTCCTTAGGCCATATTATTTCGAAATTAATGTCAGGTCACCCCCTGAGATATAGCATAGTGTTCTATTAAACTGATGCTGGGAATATATTCAAAATAAAGACTGGCTCCAGGTTACACTGATTTTGATGTGTTTATGATTCGGACCATCTTGGTAATGTTCGGTTAACGTTCTTATGTGGATGTCATATGGTTTGGATAATGTTCTAATATGACATGGATGTTATATGGTTTTGATCATGTAAATGTCATATGGTTCAGATAATGTTCTGATGTGGTTTCCTCTGTGGTTGCAGGAGATGCTGAGACCCTCAAGGACCAAAAGGGGCGTCACATTTCTATGTTTGACACCCCGCCTCCCGTCGCCTCACGGAACTATCAGAGCAGCGAGGACCTCTTGAGGGATGCCCAGGTACTGCACTGATTTTCAGAAGCATTTTAGGAACCTTTCTTTTTTTTTATATATAACTAGGCAAGTCATTTAAGAACAAATTCTTATTTACAATGATGGCCTACCCCGGTCAAACCCCAGACAACGTTGGGTCAGTTGTGCGCCACCCTATTGGACTCCCAATCACGGCCGGATGTGATACAGCCTGGAACCAGGGACTGTAGTGATGCCTCTTGCACTGAGATGCAGTGCCTTAGACCGCTGCGCCACTCGGGAGCCCATACAGTATCCACAGAGGCTCGAGGGTCATGCAGTGTACTTAAAGGATGCTCCCTTGCTATGTTTCTCCCTACCGGACTTCCTTTCTTGCTAGAAATGATCACAGACCCACAGAGAATGTGGACAGAGAGATATAGGTTATTCCACTCTCCATTGTTTAGCTTTTTCCAAAAATAACTGATTAGTCAATGAAGCAGCTTCAATGTATTTTTGATATACAGGGTTGCATTGTTTTTTAGTTGGAGATTTGATTCCTTCATGGCCCACATATTTAATACTGGATATGTGTGTGAACTGTCAGTTGCATTGGATAAAACCAGCTGTTAACTGATATTTTGTTGCAGTGATATTACTATGCATTTCATTTTCATCATACTATGTATGTTACGGTCTTCTTGACTCAATAGGCTGGTGGTAAGGCTCTCGGCAAGGTGCCACCTCCTATCCCTACCAAGCCCCCGACCTTCGGCAAACCGCCCTACAGCACGGGCACCTTCCCGGGCAAGGCAAAACCGTCCGCCTCCCTCCATTTGTGTGCACCTCCGCCCATCCCCATCCACAGCCACACCCTGCCTCTGCCCCCCAAGCAGGAGGCTCCTCCGGCGGCCACGGTGCGCCCCTTCACCCCCGATCCTCCAGAGTCCACAGTGGCAGTGCCTGTCCTCCAGAAGCCACAGACGGTGGCGGCCTCCTCCATCTACTCCATGTACACCCAACAGCCCAGGACAGGCGGGGGCACTCTGACACGCACGCAGCCCAGAGGTGAGAGAAGGCGCCATTGGCTACTGTAGTGTCTCTGTGACTCCTGGATCTTTACTCTGTTACTAAACTGAGTAATTTGTTAAAATCATTCTCAATTTTCTATTGTTTTGCAATATACCTGCCTTAAATGTCCCTACTTACAGCCTTAGACTCTTTTAAAAAATGTAATGGGGATTGTGTTAGCGTGCTAGATTGTTTTATTGCTATGAAGCAGCTTGCTTGATCCCATTCACACGCATTGACCATTCACTCCTTCTCTGATAGTGTATGGAAAGCCAGTCATCCCAGGCAGTGGGGGGCAGCAGTCGCTCCTTCAGGACTCCATCTATTCGGTGGCCGGCGATTTCGAAGTGGACCAGGGGGGTCCCGGTCTGGCGCCTCCGGCCCCCGAGAACCAGGGGGGCCAGGAGACAGAGCGGGCCCCTCGTCCCCTCAGCCCCACCAAGCTCCTCCCCTTCATCTCGCACCCCCACCGGCACCCTAGCGACGCCGACCTGGAGGCCCTGCGCCGCCGGCTGCACCATGCCCCGCGGCCCCTCAAGAAGCGCAGCTCCATTACAGAGCCTGAGGGCCCCGCGGGGCCCAACATCCAGAAGCTGCTCTACCAGAAGACCACACTGGCCGCCATGGAGACTGTTGTGGCGTCTCCCTACGAGGGTGAAGGTGGAGGAACGTGGAAGGAGGGAACCAGTGCCGTTGGCGCCCCAGACCGCACTGGTACGTCCCAAGTTTTTGCCGCCGCAGCGTCCCTCACTGGGACAGAGGAAGACGCACAAGTGCCTCTACCTCAGCCTTCCCGCTCGCCCATCCCAGAGCCCTCTTCCTCCTCCAGCCACACACTGTCCCAGTCGCTGGAGGAAGAAGAGCCAGAGCCCTACCCCCCGCCCCCCCATCACACAGAAGCATACCTGGAGGAGTACCCGCCCTACCCGCCCCCTCCATACCCCAGCTCGGGGGAGCAGGACCTGGGGGAGGACACCCTCAGCATGCAGGCTCCGGAGGTCACGGGACAAGTCACTCTGCCACCGGTATGTAGCCACACCCACACTTTATGTCCAAATACCCCATACTAGCATACTACATAGTATGAATTCATGTTTTAGCCAAACATACTAAACTGGTGTGCTGGTGTGGATATTGGGGTACGTGGATGGTGAGATATTTGGTATTGGGAAACCATTTCGATTGATGTATTGTTTGTGTGACATATATACAGTTCAAGTCGGAAGTTTAAATACACTTAGATTGGAGTCATTAAAACTCGTTTTTCAACCACTCCACAGATTTCTTGTTAACAAACTATAGTTTTGGCAAGTTGGTTAGGACATCTACTTTGTGCATGACACAAGTAATTTTTCCAACAATTGTTTACAGACAGATTATTTCACTTATAATTCACTGTATGACAATTCCAGTGGGTCAGAGGTTTACATTCACTAAGTTGACTGTGCCTTTAAACAGCTTGGAAAATTTCAGAAAATGATGTCATGGAATTAGAAGCTTCTGATAGGCTAATTGACATCATTTGAGTCAATTGGAGGTGTACCTGTTGATGTATTTCAACGCCTACCTTCAAACTCAGTGCCTCTTTGCTTGACATCATGGGGAAATCAAAAGAAATCAGCCAAGACCTCAGAAAAAAAATTGTAGGCCTCCACAAATCTGGTTCATCCTTGGGAGCAATTTCCAAACGCCTGAAGGTACCACGTTCATCTGTACAAACAATAGTACGCAAGCATAAACACCATGGGACCATGCAGCCATCATACCGCTCAGGAAGGAGACGCGTTCTGTCTCCTAGAGATGAACGTACTTAGGTGCGAAAAGTGCAAATATATCCCAGAACAACAGCAAAGGACCTTGTGAAAATGCTGGAGGAAACGGGTACTAAGGTATCTATATCCACAGTAAAACGAGTCCTATATCGACATAACCTGAATGGCCGCTCAGCAAGGAAGAAGCCACTGCTCCAAAACCGCCATAAAAAAGCCAGACTACGGTTTGCAACTGCACATGATCGTACTTTTTGGAGAAATGTCCTCTGGTCTGATGAAACAAAAATAGAACTGTTTGGCCATAATGACCATTGTTATGTTTGGAGGAAAAAGGGGATGCTTGCAAGCCAAAGAACACCATCCCAAAAAGGGGGTGGCAGCATCATGTTGTGGGGGTGCTTTGCTGCAGAAGGGACTGGTACACTTCACAAAATAGATGGCATCATGAGGTGGAAAATTATGTGGATATATTGAAGCAACATCTCAAGACATCAGTCAGGAAGTTAAAGCTTGATCGCAAATGGGTCTTCCAAATGGACAATGACCCCAAGTATACTTCCAAAGTTGTTGCAAAATGGCTTAAGGACAACAAAGTCAAGGTATTGGAGTGGTCATCACAAAGCCCTGACCTCAATCCTATAGAAAATTTGTGGGCAGAACTGAAAAAGTGTGTGTGAGCAAGAAGGCCTACAAACCTGACTAAGTTACACCAGCTCTGTCAGGAGGAATGGGCCAAAATTCACCCAACTTATTATGGGAAGCTTGTGGAAGGCTACCTTAAACAATTGACCCAAGTTAAACAATTTAAAGGCAATGCTACCAAATACTAATTGAGTGTATGTAAACTTCTGACCCACTGGGAATGTGATGAAAGAAATGAAACCTGAAATAAATCATTCTCTGACATTTCACATTCCTCAAATAAAGTGGTGATCGTAACTGACCTAAGACAGGGAATCTTTACTAGGATTAAATGTCAGGAATTGTGGAAAGCTGAGTTTTTAATTGGTTTTGGCTAAGGTGTATGTAAACTTCTGACTTCAACTGTATACGCCCACCTGAGGATCTGTCTTTTTCAGCCATCTGTTTGAAGGGTGTAAAGTCCACATGTCACTAGGTCTGTTGCGGTGACCATATTACCTCCACACCGGCAGTCATGAGTCATGACGGCAGTAAAATTCCATGTGACCGTTGAGTCATGGTAATCTCCTCTTATGCACTCTGGACATGCGTTGGTAGTACCCAACTCACTAACGACCATCAAGTCCTAATGGCCTGGTACTCAGCGCTCTGTTGTTCCTCTAACCACTCTGACATCAATGGAAAATCACATCAAAACAGTATCATGCTTTTAAAACTCACCTCACTGTGATGATCAATTTGAAGAAGTTCAACAACAGGTCAAATTGACTGGAAAACATGGTCATTCTGGATATCGTTTCAAAGCCTAACACAACAAAATTGACAGTGCTTTCTGAGGTGATGATTAATTCAAACCCCCCGTACGCATATTAGAGCTTATGTACAGTTGAAGTCGGAAGTATAATACAGTGAATTATAAGTGAAATAATCTGTCTGTAAACAATTGTTGAAAAAATTACTTGTCATGCACAAAGTAAATGTCCTAACCGATTTGCCAAAACTATAGTTTGTTAACAAGAAATTTGTGGAGTGGTTGAAAAACGGGTTTTAATGACTCCAACCTAAGTGTATTTAAACTTCCGACTTCGACTGTAGACTCATAACCTTTATATGAACCTAAGCCCCCCCCCCCCAAAAAAATGAATTTAAATAATGGTTGTGTCATTCTGTAATACATAGCCTATCGCATATTACACATGGCACAAAAACCTTTAAAAGGAAATGATTTAAGCTGTCTTCGGTATATAATTGGTCTAGCTAGCCTATACTACAAAATTAAACATATTCAAGTAATCCCCTTTGAGTGTGGACTGTATTATTATGCATACTGGAAGGACTGGTTACCTTTATTCCAAACTCCAAATGTTCTATCCATGAGTCTGGGAGAGAACGTATCGGCATAGACTATGCTATTGGTTCATAGATTGAGCTGTGCAGCTTAGAGTTAACCAACTCTTATAGATAATTTGTATTTGATTTTGAATAGCCTAATAATAGTGCATTTTTTAATAGGACATAATTAAAAGGCTGACACATTAACTTTAGCTACAGAATCTCACCACTGTGCGTTTCCATCTCCCCTCACTCCTTTCTCAAGCGTGCAGAGAGGGGCTGTCAACAGAAATGTGTTTAGTGTGAAAACATGTTACTATCTATGTTCCTGAACATGTTTCCCAAATGAAGGCACAGGGTTGGAGAGCTCATGGCATACAGAGTTTTGGCGGAATATCACCTGTCACGCAGCGAGAGGCTGCATGCTCCTCAAATAGTGGTTGATGCGTGGACTGTAATGAGTGTTATGAGCCCAGACTTTTCTATATGCAGTCCCGTGTGAAAGCAGAGTTTTGATGGTTGCCACTAAAAATAGGAGGTTCCCAGCTGCTACTATATTTATTTTCAGCTGCTCATATTAAGCACATGCTCCACCATAAATCCAGAGTAGCCTACCCGCCCGCCATAGCAGGAAAGCGGCCTACATTCATTATTCGAGTGCAAATGTTTTTTCCCCCTGCCTCTGTACCTGGCCATTTGGGGTCATTCTAAATCTAAACTCATTTTACATAGAGTACCAGTCAAAAGTTTGGACACCTATTCATTCCAGGGTTTCTCTTTATTTTTACTATTTTCTACATTGTAGAATAATAGTGAAGACATCAAAACGATGAAATCATGCAGTAACCAAAAAAGTGTTAATCAATTAGAAATTTTCCTCTGACTGACCTTCATGAACTTTCAAAGTTCTTGAAATTTAAAGTAATGATTTCTCTTTGCTTATTTGAGCTGTTCTTGCATAAATATGGACTTGGTTTTTCATCAAATAGGGCTATCTTCTGTATACCACCCTTACATGTCACAACACAACTGATTGACTCTGTTAGTGTTCGTAGAGTTTCTTAATTAGAACCTATGAAAGCATAACCAAGTTTAATTCTTCCAAGAGGATCAATACAGCTGCATTAGACAAAACATGTTTCCACCAACACAAGTGTGTGTATATATATACACTGCTCAAAAAAATAAAGGGAACACTTAAACAACACAATGTAACTCCAAGTCAATCACACTTCTGTGAAATCAAACTGTCCACTTAGGAAGCAACACTGATTGACAATAAATTTCACATGCTGTTGTGCAAATGGAATAGACAAAAGGTGGAAATTATAGGCAATTAGCAAGACACCCCCAATAAAGGAGTGATTCTGCAGGTGGTGACCACAGACCACTTCTCAGTTCCTATGCTTCCTGGCTGATGTTTTGGTCACTTTTGAATGCTGGCGGTGCTCTCACTCTAGTGGTAGCATGAGACGAAGTCTACAACCCACACAAGTGGCTCAGGTAGTGCAGCTCGTCCAGGATGGCACATTATGCGAGCTGTGGCAAGAAGGTTTGCTCTGTCTGTCAGCGTAGTGTTCAGAGCATGGAGGCGCTACCAGGAGACAGGCCAGTACATCAGGAGACGTGGAGGAGGCCGTAGGAGGGCAACAACCCAGAAGCAGGACCGCTACCTCCGCCTTTGTGCAAGGAGGAGCACTACCAGAGCCCTGCAAAATGACCTCCAGCAGGCCACAAATGTGCATGTGTCAGCATATGGTCTCACAAGGGCTCTGAGGATCTCATCTCGGTACCTAATGGCAGTCAGGCTACCTCTGGCAAGCACATGGAGGCCTGTGCGGCCCCACAAAGAAATGCCACCCCACACCATGACTGACCCACCGCCAAACCGGTCATGCTGGAGGATGTTGCAGGCAGCAGAACGTTCTCCACGGCGTCTCCAGACTCTGGCATGTCTGTCACATGTGCTCAGTGTGAACCTGCTTTCATCTGTGAAGAGCACAGGGCGCCAAAGGCGAATTTGCCAATCTTGGTGTTCTCTGGCAAATGCCAAACGTCCTGCACGGTGTTGGGCTGACGTCGGGCCCTCATACCACCCTCATGGAGCCTGCTGGAGGTCATTTTGCAGGGCTCTGGTAGTGCTCCTCCTTGCACAAAGGCGGAGGTAGCGGTCCTGCTGCTGGGTTGTTGCCCTCCTACGGCCTCCTCCACATCTCCTGATGTACTGGCCTGTCTCCTGGTAGCGCCTCCATGCTCTGAACACTACGCTGACAGACACAGCAAACCTTCTTGCCACAGCTCGCATTGATGTGCCATCCTGGATGAGCTGCACTACCTGAGCCACTTGTGTGGGTTGTAGACTCCGTCTCATGCTACCACTAGAGTGAGAGCACCGCCAGCATTCAAAAGTGACCAAAACATCAGCCAGGAAGCATAGGAACTGAGAAGTGGTCTGTGGTCACCACCTGCAGAATCACTCCTTTATTGGGGGTGTCTTGCTAATTGCCTATAATTTCCACCTTTTGTCTATTCCATTTGCACAACAGCATGTGAAATTTATTGTCAATCAGTGTTGCTTCCTAAGTGGACAGTTTGATTTCACAGAAGTGTGATTGACTTGGAGTTACATTGTTGTTTAAGTGTTCCCTTTTATTTTTTTGAGCAGTGTATATACACTGCTCAAAAAAATAAAGGGAACACTTAAACAACAATGTAACTCCAAGTCAATCACACTTCTGTGAAATTAAACTGTCCACTTAGGAAGCAACACTGATTGACATCAGGAGACGTGGAGGAGGCCGTAGGAGAGCAGCAGGACCACTACCTCCGCCTTTGTGCAAGGAGGTGCACTGCCAGAGCCCTGCAAAATGACCTCCAGCAGGCCACAAATGTGCATGTGTCTGCTCAAACGGTCAGAAACAGACTCCATGAGGGTGGTATGAGGGCTCGACGTCCACAGGTGGGGGTTGTGCTTGCAGCCCAACACCGTGCAGGACGTTTGGCATTTGCCAGAGAACACCAAGATTGGCAAATTCGCCACTGGCGCCCTGTGCTCTTCACAGATGAAAGCAGGTTCACACTGAGCACATGTGACAGACGTGACAGAGTCTGGAGACGCCGTGGAGAACGTTCTGCTGCCTGCAACATCCTCCAGCATGACCGGTTTGGCGGTGGGTCAGTCATGGTGTGGGGTGGCATTTCTTTGTGGGGCCGCACAGGCCTCCATGTGCTCGCCAGAGGTAGCCTGACTGCCATTAGGTACCGAGATGAGATCCTCAGACCCCTTGTGAGACCATATGCTGACACATGCACATTGTGGCCTGCTGGAGGTCATTTTGCAGGGCTCTGGTAGTGCTCCTCCTTGCACAAAGGCGGAGGTAGCGGTCCTGCTTCTGGGTTGTTGCCCTCCTACGGCCTCCTCCACGTCTCCTGATGTACTGGCCTGTCTCCTGGTAGCGCCTCCATGCTCTGAACACTACGCTGACAGACACAGCAAACCTTTTTGCCACAGCTCGCATTGATGTGCCATCCTGGATGAACTGCACTACCTGAGCCACTTGTGTGGGTTGTAGACTCCGTCTCATGCTACCACTAGAGTGAAAGCACCGCCAGCATTCAAAAGTGACCAAAACATCAGCCAGGAAGCATAGGAACTGAGAAGTGGTCTGTGGTCACCACCTGCAGAACCATTCCTTTATTGGGGGTGTCTTGCTAATTGCCTATAATTTCCACCTCTTGTCTATTCCATTTGCACAACAGCATGTGAAATTTATTGTCAATCAGTGTTGCTTCCTAAGTGGACAGTTTGATTTCACAGAAGTGTGATTGACTTGGAGTTACATTGTGTTGTTAAAATGTTCCCTTTATTTTTTTGAGCAGTGTATATTTACTCCAATTTAGATGCACTCCTCCTCCTCTCCAACCCTTACATCTGTTATGGTTCGACAGGAAGACAAAGTGATGGGGTAATAAACCGCTCCTCCTCCCTTAAGGTGACCTGACTTCAATCCCCTTGATGCCTAATCCAAAGCTCTCCACCTGTATCACCTATAGCACTCCCGTGACTGCCTCCCCTCTACCCAGCACATTCCAAAGCCATCTGGGTCCTACAGATAACCATTCACTTCTGATGTAAAAACCAGTCTCTATCACTCCTCAGATACTATAGTATTACTCCTGATGTATCATGTCTCTCGTATAACAATGTTCCAAGTTTAACCCAGAATCTAACAGCTCATACGCATTAAGGAGGAAAGAGATTTAATAAGGCACACCTGTTAATTGAAATGCATTCCAGGTGACTACCTCATGAAGCTGGTTGAGAGAATGAGTGCAAAGCTGTCATCAAGGCAAAGGGTGACTACTTTGAAGAATCTCAAACACTTTTTTGGTTACTACATGATTACATATGTGTTATTTCATAGTTTTGATGTCTTCACTATTTTTCTACAATGTAGAAAATAGTAAACATAAAGAAAAGCCCTGGAATGAGTAGGTGTGTCTAAACTTTTGTGACTGGTACTGTATTAGTAAAGACGAGATTAAATTGAGAATAGTCTGGTGGGTGAAAATATGATCACTTGATGACAGAACAGCATTTGCAGTCTGAGGCAAGGAACAGAGTGCAAGCATTATTTGCAACTTTTCAAATCATCAATAGCCTATCATGCAGCCCATCTATGTTTTGGTTGCTGAGACATTCTAAGGTTTGTATCATTCACAACTAAAGTGACCAAAAAACTCTAAGTCTAGTGCATAGGACCTGTTTCAAATTCACTTCTACGCTCAACATAGCCACTTCATATGCGCGGAATAGGAAAAATATCAATTCTATTTGATGTATTTTGTTAAGTTACAGCCTTATTCTAAAATGGATTTCTCTTTTTTTTCAATCTACACGCAGTACCCCATAATGACAATGCAAAAACAGTTTTTTTTTAAACATTTCTGCTAAAAAAATAATAATTAAAAAAAAATATTCCACAGAATGTGGAAAAAGTCAAGGGGTCTGAATACTTTCCGAAGGCACTAAGTTAAATTATATTCTTCTTACTATAAAATCATGTAATACTGTGTAAAATAATAGCACGGGAATTATAAGCATATCTTGTTTTCTAAATGACAGCCTATGGCGCATAGCCAGATAACATACATAGACCAACTCATTCTGTTCTTCTGAAATACATTTTCTTCATAATCATGTTTCTTTAGGCCTGCCTAAAATAAATAATGGATTTATTGTGATGGTGTGTTTTAAATGGATTTATTCGACTTTTTAAAAATGTAGGCGTTCCAAAGGCGCGCATCAGCGGCTTGTATGCGGCTCTATGCTTGGAGACCTGGAGATGCTGAACTTGTTTGTTAATTAACTATCAATTACCGTGAGACCTGCAGACTTTTGCATGACAATAACTGGCTCACAACATTTCGTGACCGCCACAGCCCTACTTGTCACTTAAATCTCATTGGATTGATTGATTTCATTTTACTCCTGCAACTCTTTCATACTCTTGCTTGTGCCTGTAGTTTTTTCTTGTTAACATTACAACCGTGAAAATGTTTGTAATGACCTGTCAAACACACCCCGGTAATGGCTGAAATGGGCTCAATGGAATACATTGGCTTTCTGTTGACTCTATAAGAACACTAAAGCTTCGTCTGGGATTTAACACACCGTCTCAACACTTACACTCGAGTTAGATGCACTATTGTAAAGTGGTTGTTCCACTGGATATCATAAGGTGAATGCACCAATTTGTAAGTCGCTCTGGATAAGAGCGTCTGCTAAATGACTTAAATGTAAATGTTACATCACAATAAAGAGAAGAAATATAACTTTATTTTGAAGGGTGTTCATTTTTTGTGGAATTAAAGTAATCATTTAATGCAGTTGGGGGGTAAAAATAAAGTTCAAATGAAAGCAAAATAAGATGGACTGAAATGAAAGCAACTTCCGAAAATGAACATTTGGATTCTAGTGATATTATGTTTGATCTCGCAAGCAATGGAAATAATGTTTAGATGAGTGCATTCTAAAGCCAAGCGTGTTTTTTTTTTTATACGAGGGTATCCTGCTATTGACACACTTGTTGAACTATGCAAGAGTGTGACAACTGTAATTAATGAAGCAGTCTAGACAGTGCAGGTAGGCTAGACTGAGCAAGTGTTTGGTGGTTTCAGCCCTGTTCCACCCCTTTATGTTAATGTTACATATTTGCAAGTACACCCAGTGTACTTATGCAAATTATGCACATCATATAATTTTTTAACATATCCCTAAAAGAATACCTGATACAATAACAATGTATATTGGACAAATTGAATACCTGAACTGCATTCATTATTTGTCCAAGCCAGTAAAATGTTTTATGTGCTTTAATTCAGTCAATATCTGATGGATAATACAAATTCAACAAAGTTTAGAGGATCTTCATCCATTGTCCAACTGTTACATTTTATTAGAATTCAGAATTCAAACCTTTTAGAAATTTCGATGACCATAGCTAACAGATGTCACTGCATTATGTTGTAATTGTGAAACACCTACAGCCCTCACTCCTCTCCTCCTACTCCCCTCCTGCAGGGCAAGAGGACCAACCTGCGGAAGGTCGACTCGGAGCGCATCGACCACGGCATGCGGGTCAAGTTCAACCCCCTGGCCCTGCTGCTGGACTCATCTCTGGAGGGCGAGTATGATCTGGTGCAGAGGGTCATCTATGACGTGAGTAGTCCCACTCCTTTTAATTGAAGAGATAGTGTTGGGAAGATAAGTAGGGTGGGGAGTCAAAGGGCTGTTGGCCAGATTCAAACTCAGTGATGTGAGGTTTACATCATTAGCCCTGCTAATTTCAATGTCAATACCACAGACGACTCTTCCAAGCAGACGTCCCATAAACAAAGGCTTTGCAATGCCGCTGCAAGTAATACTTAAGTAGCACTCTTAAGCAACTACAAATGCTGGTCTACGTCCGTCAAAACGCTTAGAAGTTGCCCTTAAGCACAGTTATAGGACCTGCTAAAACCTACCCAAATCCTAACCTCAACCATGTTGCACTTAGGCACAGATCAAAGATCAGGTAAACCCTACCCAAATCCTAACCTCAACCATGTTGCACTTAGGCACAGATTTAAGATCAGCTAATCCCTCCCCAAATCCTAACATCAACCGTAAGGGGTAAAGACGGATAACTGACCTTGTCTAGGAAATGTCTTGAAGCCTATTAACTTTGTGCCTTATAGGTGGATGACCCCAGCCTGCCCAATGACGAGGGCATCACAGCCCTGCACAACGCCGTCTGCGCCGGCCACACCGAGATCGTCAAGTTCCTGGTGCAGTTTGGCGTGAACGCCAACGCCGCCGACAGCGATGGCTGGTGAGCCATTGTCACTTTACAGTGGCCATTGTCACGTTACAGTTGCCGTTGTCCCTTAACAGTAACTTTACAGTGGTTGTTGTTACTTTATTGTAGCCAATGTGACTTTACAGTAGCTTTATCAAAGCTGTTGCCACCCCCAGCAACCAGTAGCACGTCACATCCAATGTGTTCATGTGGCTGATGTTATCCAGTCGCCCACTATTACTAAAGAGTTATTCTCTTTATTTCTCCCTTCCTTCACTCCCCCACTCTCCCTCACCCATCATCTTGCTCTCCCACCTTGTTCCCTCTCTTATCTCTTTCTCCTCTGCCCTCCTCTCTACCTCCCTCCCTTTCTTCCGTCCCTACCTCACTCCACCTATCCGTGTCTGTCTGTCTCTCTCCCAGGACTCCACTGCACTGCGCGGCCTCCTGTAACAACGTGCAGGTGTGTAAGTTCCTGGTGGAGTCCGGGGCTGCTGTGTTCGCCACCACCTACAGTGACATGCAGACAGCGGCAGACAAGTGCGAGGAGATGGAGGAGGGCTACGCACAGTGCTCCCAGTTCCTCTACGGTGAGACCGCTAGTGTACTCTGACTGGAGACAAAACACAAACCATTATTTGCTCAAAACACTGTCTATTTTTCTTTTTCCGTTTTGCACTCGACGCCGCTTCTTTACAAAATGTAGCTACCTTCACCTACTCTAACTAACGTTCGGCCTTCCATAACATGTTTGCGCGGAAATAGAATTATAACAGCTTGTTCCTGACGAGGTGGGTGTGACTTTGTGTTGATGCAGGTGTACAGGAGAAGATAGGCATCATGAACCGTGGAGTGGTGTACGCCCTGTGGGACTACGAGGCCGAGGAAGACGACGAGCTGGCCTTCCAGGAAGGCGACTGCATGACGGTGCTGCGGCGCGAGGACAAGGACGAGATAGAGTGGTGGTGGGCCCGCTGCGGAGACAGAGAGGGCTACATTCCAAGGAACCTGCTAGGGGTGAGCAGGAGAGAGGGGAGGGACACTAGCCTGGCCACACATATGCTCCACCCCTAGTTCCTAAGCCCTAGGCACTCCTGTAGATCTGAAATGATGGGATCGGTGTAAGAAATGTGGCAAAAATCATAGGCAGGGTGAAGAGCAGTCAATTTGGAATTCAGCAGTAGTGTCTGTCTGGGGGCTGCAGCTCCATATTGTATTCAGAGCAGTGGTATAGTATAGGAAAAGTGGACATACACATATCCATTGGTTTTGACCAGGGGCCATTTCCACAAAGCGTCTAAAAGGAGGAATGCTGATCTAGGATCTGTCCATATACCGTAAAACTTCCATTAAACGCAGAGCCTCCAACAAACGCCTGTCTCTTCTAATGGCCGAGCATCGCTAAATAAATGCCAGTCTCTATTAAATGTAGGGTCAAAACAGGGTAATTACCAGTAGGTTATGCATGCACCCATTTTCTCGCACTGCTCCACTGGAATTTCACAGCATCTCTACCAAAGAGTTCAGAATTGTTTTTCAAACACCTTATGCTGGATGATTGATCCCAACCTGCCAAAATGCAATAATTATGTCTGTTAGCCAGCAAAAAAAACTGACCACCGTGTTTTTTTAGTTTAACCTTTATTTAACTAGGCAAGTCAGTTAAGAACAAATTCTTATTTAGAATGACGGCCTACATAGAGGTTGGATATTCGACAGACATTCGGCTCTATGGGGCTAGCAAGAGATATACAGTACCAGTCAAAAGTTACTCGTTGAGAAGGTGTGTCCAAACTTTTGACTGGTACTGTATATCCAACTTCCAACCTCAAACTAACTGTACCACAATCCACTTTGCTGCTTTTGTAGCCTAACATTTGCAGTGTGTTTTAATTAGCAAACAGGACTGTCAGTGAACTTATTAATGACAGTAGCTTTTTTATCAACTTGTAGAGCTGGAAACTTGATTATAACAGTGTGAGCTCTGCGTTTTAAGCAAATAAACGCCTGGGCGCTTAAAGTTATCCATTATGGCAAATTAAATATCAAAAGTCCTACTCTGAGATGTTGTGAATACTGGCCCCGGGGCTAGAGGTCAAAGAATATGTTCAGTGTGAACTCGGGGCGCAACTTAAACTGAGCGGTCCTGTAGGCTATTTGGAGTGTTTATCCGATTGGGGGGAAAAAAATACATTATAATAATTGTCACCCCCAATTCTAAAACCGAAGTTGTTCCCCTGGGGAAAAGTATAAAAGTGCAACGTTCAATCTATTTGGGGAAGAAATTACCCTTGAGGGTCTACTTCTCTGATTAGAAGACTGGTGAAGGCCTAACATTTCTTAGTCACGCATGCCTTGTAAAGACCTACCAGCTCCTTGCGTAACCACCTTGACAAAAACTTTTCTGCCATTTCACATATGGAGATAATCCCTTATCTGGCAAGGATTAATAGATTTCTTTAACTAGTGGGGGAAATCCTGTCACTTAAGAATATTATGTAATAATCCTGACTCTAAATTGAGACCATCTAAATGAGAATCTCAGCCCCCGGCTTACCATAGTTTTATGATCTTTAAAATTGTATTTTCTTCTTCTTAGCTGTATCTGAGGATCAAGCCACGGCAGAGGAGCTTGGCTTAAATTATATCGGCTCACGTTCCACCCTACTCGCTGAAAACTACTCCGACTTGAAGAAGTTGAAGACCAAGAAGTTACTTTAGAAAGGCGAATGAAGAACTTAAAAAGTCCAGCACTACATTTCACGCTTTCTGGTCTTTTGGATGTCAAAGTCAAGCATTACACTTCAATCTTTTGGTCTTTTGAACCTGTCTGTGAATGACCATATCATGCTAAATGGTTTTCAACCTATGTATGTATAATATACACATGGTCATGCTGTTTCCTTTTCACTGCAGGAATGTATACACCGTGCAACACGTGTCATGGAGACTTCTGAACAGTGTTTTTTGTAGACGTGTGATTTTCTGAGCAGAATCAATTTGTAAGGGTTTGTAACTGTGGCAGTTGAAAATGTAAAGCTTTTTCTACGTCATGGCATTTTCCATAATCTTACAATCAGGTTATCACAAACGATCTTGCTGTGGGTATACAGTGCCTTCAGAAAGTATTCGTACCCCTTGACTTATTCCACATTTTGTGTTACAGCCTGAATTCAAAATTGATTACATTTGTTTATTACTCACCCATCTACAAACAATAACCCAAAATGACAAAGTGAGAACTTATTTGAAAATGAAATACAGAAATGTCAAATTAACATAAATATTCACACCACTGAGTCAATACATGAAAGAATCACCTTTTGCAGCGATTACAGCTGAGTCTTTCTGGGTAAGTCTCTAAGAGCTTTGCACACCTGGGTTGTACAATATTTGCACATTATTATTTTAAAAATTCTTCTAGTTCTGTCTAATTGGTTGATCATTTGTAGACAGCCATTATCAATTCTTGCCATAGATTTTGAATCCGATTACTGTCAACTGTAACTAGACCACTCAGGAACATTTGATGTTGTCTTCGTAACCAACTCCAGTGTATATTTGGCCTTGTATTTTAGGTTTTTGTCATGTTAAAAGGTCAATTTGTCTCCCAGTGTCTGTTGGAAAGCAGACTCAACCAGGGTTTCCTCTAGGATTTTGCCTGTGCTTAGCTCTTCTGTTTTATTTTTTACTTCCTAGTCTTTGCCGATGACAAGCATACCTATAACATGACGCAGCCACCACCATGCTTGAACATATGAAGTGGTACTCAGTGATGTGTTGGATTTTCCCCATACCTAACGATTTGTATTCAGTACATAAAGTTAATTTCTTTGCCACACAAAAAAAAATCTGCTTATTTAGGCTTGCATACTTATTGACTCACGACATTTCAGCTTTTCATTTAATTTGTAAATTTAAAAATAAAAAAAAACACTTTGACATTATGGGGTTTTGTGTGTGTGTGTGCGCTAGTGACACAATCTGTTTTAATCCAAGCTGTAACACAACAATGTGGATAAAGTCAAGGGGTGTGATCACTTTCTAAAGGCACTGTAGTTCCACCTAGATTTGAAGCTCTAATGTTGTGGCTGAGTTACTTTGTTTTCCTATGAATGTCTATTTTTCAATGTTTTTGTAGAACATTTTGTGTGTAAGTACTGTATGTAGCCTGGCATGCTGTGCTAGTAATGAATGTTGAATAGCACAAGCTTCAAGGGTCTCGCTCAACATCACCTCCTTATCTAATCCTTCATATCTTAAAGGGCTGCTCAACGTTATTTCCGGAGAGGTCCGTCCTGTACGTTTTCGCTCCAACCATAATCTAGCCCATCCTATTTATAACAATTAGGTGGTTGATAAGCTGAATCAGGTTAGTCACAACTGCCGTTGGAGCGAAAACATAAATGAGGGTAGCTCTCCAGGAACAGGGTTGGTCAGCCCTGCACCAGACAGAATATGACCAGCATTTTTTGTTTACACGTTATAACTTTCATGATTAAGCCATTATAATCCTTTATAAATGCCTAATCATTTCAATGTAAATAGTCATTAATAGTATGTAGACCCTTTAACTATTTATACATGTTTAGCCTATTCATGAAAGTCATTTATAAGTGTAAACACATTTTATTAATGGAATTGAGTAATTTAAACCAGTGCCATTTCAAAACTTTCCTTTTAGCTAAGCTGCAAAATCCACATTAAAATGTGTTCTGTGAACAATCTGTGTTGACCATCAAGCCAAATAAGTTCAGCTTTTAAAAAGTCAATAAAAATATGCTAAAGTATTTGTCTTTTGATGTTTTTATGGGGAAAGAAAGTGTCACGATAAAACATGTTTAATATTATTTACACAACCTTGATGCAATTCATACACATACTGCAAACTTGCCACGTGTCTCAACCAAAGAAGCTGATAATACCTGTAATATTATATTTAATATATAATCTAAAAGAAAAGTGCTCTGCATGCTTTCTGTACTAAATTGGTATATTTCTTATGACAGTAAACATATATAAGATACTGTAAAGATCAGCTGACACTTGAATAAGCGGCATACATCAGTGGTCACTAAGACCTCAATATGCATCAACACCATGATAAATTGAATCCCATGTTTCACTACCGCACACCTTAAAGCTCTCCCGGGACTAGATTCGGTAACCTCTGGCGCACACAAACATGCAGAAGCTATTCCAAAAGTACAAAGTGCAAAATCGACAACTCTCACAAAAATGTTTGTTCTTCAAAATGGTATTTAGAAGTGGATGTACATTACATTCAATGCTTTAGTTATAATTGCACACAACCTCGTAAAGGGTGAGGGATAAAGTCTAGATTTCAATAAATATTTGTCATTTAGGAGTCCCTTTAGTCTGATTTTAGATTTTCACAAGTCCCTATTAAGCGCATGCAGACTCCAAATGGGTATCTAGCTGCACAAAGCTACCTTGTACACAGACAAGCCTGAAGCTATGACATATACACAGCATTGGGTTCAATGGGTTGACGTAACAGGGTAACAAAAGCGGCGTCTCTACTATGAAAAACATCACATCACTTAATACTTGCCCCTTAATTTCTTTCAGAACGGGTTTGCAATGACTTGACTACGCCAAGCATCTTGACTCGGCTCATTCTCAACCCTCACACATTATTGCTGCCCTATACAGACTTAGTTGAAATTACATTTAGAAAATTAGCATGGCAGCATTTACGGTTGCCACTTATTTGCGTCACCAAAATGGGCAGCACGTAGTCTACTTTTCCTTAATACTAATCAAGACAAATGAAGTGCAGAGAGTAAACCACAATATTTTAGAAAAAGTATGGAAGGAAACTTGCATTCAAAAGCAAGGTAAAAGAGCTCTTCCTTTTGCAGACAGGACCACCACTGGTCGACTTCCCTGCTTTCCACATGCTTTCGAAAGCAATGCTAACTGATACAACCTGTTTACACTAGCATTGCTACATGCTCCAAAAATGCTAGCCATTCTGCACATTGCTAAATAACAAGCTAACAAACGTAAAAACGACAACACCTTAGGTCAGGGTTTCCCAAACTCCCCCCACGAGTGTACGCTTTGTTTTTTTCCCTAACACTACACAGCTGATTCAAATAATCAAAGCTTGAGTTGTTTAATTGAATCAGCTGTGTATTGTTAGGGCAAAAACCTTAGCGTGCACCCCGTGGAGGGGTGGGGAGGACCGAGTTTGGGAAACCCTGCCTTAGGTAAGTCGACAATGAGCTAAAACTTTTAAAAAGCCAACTATCCCTTTAAACCTCCAAAGGATGGGTATGCTTAGTATGTTCCACATCGTCTAGTCCAAGTAAAACAGGGAGAGCATGCATTTGATCTATTGTATCTGTTATGAAATGACCCTCTGGTGTTTGGAGCCAGAGAGGGATGGGAATGGTTCCTTCAAGCAATCCACAGCATATTAGATGAAAGCTTAGCCTGCCTTCGAAGAGGTCACCCAGCTTCGACTAAAGACGCTGACCTTTGCCTGAACCCACACTCATCAAAGCGTCGCCCCAGAATCCACCACTGAGAAGGATCAAGGGTTTCAATAGGGCTTTACATCTCTACATGGCACAAACGGCAGAGGAGGAAAGTACAGTACAGACACACTTAGATACAAACAAATGGTGATTACAATACCAGTGTGTGGTTCAATACCAATCTACTGGGATGACGTCCGGTGCCGGCAGTTCACACAAACTTACTTAGAGGGGGGGGGGGGCATGTTCACGAGAGCTTATCATTTCCTCCCCTTCCCTCCTTTCTCCTCCTCTCTATTTCTCTATCTCCCTCTGGTTCTGGTCGTGGATCTGGTTTTGGTCATGCGAGTCGGGCAGGAGGCTGGTGACGTGGCCGATGCCCTTGGTCACGCCCTCCCTGAAGAGCAGCTTGGCGCCCATGCGGAGGTACTCGGGGTGTTTGATGAAGCGGAAGCCGACCACGGCCCTCTCTCCTGTGCGCAGCTCCTCCTGGTGGTGAAAACAGGGAAGGGCACACAAAACGGTTCGTGTTGACTCGTAAAGCAGCAGGGCCACAATCAGTAGGTAGACGTTGTGGAACGTTGCGGATAGAAATGTCATGGATAGAGCTGACCTGATTCCTCTACATGGCAGAGTGGCATGTTTGTTCTATATAATAAAATCTCTATCTGAACATTGCACAAGGTTTCATTTCTGGTATAAAAAAAAATATTGACCTTGTACAAACTTGTCTAAATACTACAATGTATGAAGGATGCAGTATAAAAGAAAAAGGAGTGTATACTTAAGCAATAAGGCCCGAGGGGGTGTGGTATATGGCCAGTATATCACGGATAAGGGCTGTTCTTATGTACGACGCAACGCAGAGTGCCTGGATACAGCCCTTAACCGTGGTATATTGGCCATATACCACAAACCCCTGAGGTGCCTTATTGCTATTATATATTGGTTACCAATGTAATTAGAGCAGTTAAAATAAATGTTTTGTCATACCCGTGGTATACGGTCTGATATACCATGGCTGTCAGCCAATCAGTCAATAACCATTCAGGACTCTAACTACCCAGTTTATAACTATTATTACTAAACTAACCTTTCCATGCAGGCACTCCACGGTGGCCGTCTGTCTTACGTTCCCCACATGCACGGTCACTTGGAAGCCCCGACGGAATGTTTTGGCGTGGAAGAGAAGGACGATGGCCGCCTCAAACTGCCAGCAGATGGTGGGGTTCATCTTCGGGCTGACCATCACCATACCCTATTCAACACACACACACACACACACATGCACCAATAAGTACTTTGGGAGATGGGAAAGGAACAACCATTGTGGAAGTGATTTTATAACAACAGTAACACTGCATTCTGACTACATATGATTTGTGAGTTGTGTATGTGTGTATTATATTGTGTTGTGAGTGCATGGGCATTGTATCAGATTGTTCCAAGGACCAAAATGTGTTTTTCACTGATAGCTATCAATTTTTAAAATAACTTTATTCATAGAAAAGATGTTTTTTTCCCATGAGGGACGTTCTTGTCTGGAGTGCTTCAAAAAGAAACTAACAAAAACATAGTTGGCTACACAGACCTCCTACCTATACTTGAAATTTCACACGTAACACACAAAACAGAGGACAGGTGACAGTATCATAACCATGAGCAGTTTGTGCAGTCATCCTGTTTCCAAATGTGACCCTGCAATGTTCAGTCATATTAAGGGATGTGATTGGCAGAACATATAAAATGGGAGGGGAAACTACAAGTATCTTATAGATAAAAGTCATGAAAATTCACATCTGGGCACATGTGGTTGTGTTGTGGCTGAGCCCTCTGACCTTGCGGAGCAGCGAGCGGTCAAAGTTGCCGAGGGCCAGTGTGGCGGCTTGGCCGGCTCTCAGCACCCTGCAGGCCGAGCGGTTCCTATGGATGCTGCCCACCTTAAGCCTCAGGAAACGGCCCTCGTCCGTAGGGCCAACCACCAGCCTCTCCCCCTCGCGACACACCCCACTGTCCGCGGGACAACGGGAGGAAAAACATATGATATGTCAAAGTGGAACTCTCCAGGGCAAATCATTTTTAGCAGCACTTCAGGGTTACACCGTTTGCAGTACATTGACTTCTATTGGTTTTTGATTAGCTAAAAGCTTAATTGAGCAAATCCTCTAAAAGTATCTTCAAAAAAAGCTCAACAAAGTCACCTATCGATGTGAACATGATGCGCAAAAATTGATAATAATCGGAACCATGACATGAATGGGATTTGTGCCACAAATGCTAAAACGTTAGCACTTGGAAACAGTGCCAGGGAAACTAAACCAAAGCAGGATTGCTGTCAGACATTGTCCATAGACAGCTTACAGGGTAAGGAGACCAATATGTCATTTTGTAATTTGGGTGAACAATCCCTAGAACAGCGCTAAATAAATCCATTATCATTCATTCATGAGTATCAATATGACTTATGGCCAACTGACCTGTAAAGAGTTCCTCCCACCACTGTCCCCACATCTGGCACGGTATAGATCTCATCTACCTATATTCACAAGCAGAGGAATTAGGAAGTCTATTTTGCAAGCATTGACGCAGAATAAGGGTGCGAATCTGAATGTGTGAAAGTGCACGTTCACATCTCGTATGTATGCAATGTATGTGTGGGTGTATGTTTTGTTATGCGTGTGCATGAATGTATGTATGCGTTTGGATGGGTTTGTAAAGAGTGTGTGTAGGTGGGTAATATATTAGTTTGCGCACAAATGCGTGTGCATGTGTATTATTGTGTTAGCGGTGAGTGTGCGTGGACACACACAATGTCCATGCACACACATCATTCACACAATAATTGTATCCGTTAATGTGTCTGGGTGCGTGTGTGCATACACAGGTGTAGTACCTGGAACTCAGTGAGTTGCTGCATGAGCTCCTCCTGCTCCTTGCTGTTGCTGAGAGGAGGCAGGATGTTGAAGAAGACCTTAAGCAGGTCCAGACTCTCTCCAGACACGCTGGACAGGGTGAAGATAGGTGTGATGCTACGGCATAAAGAGTGGGCATGAGGTGACTTTTACAACCAGTATATAACCTAAGCATAACGTCAGAAAAGGCGTCGTAATGGTGTCATTTAGGTTAAAGAAATTGGCTTGGGTGATCGCAACGTCATTCTCTGGATGTCAACTGGTTTTCTGGTTGAGGAGACATCAGATAACCAGATTACAACCAGGTAAAGACATGTTTTTCATAGCTACATCAAGTCATAAAGATGTCATATTTTGGACGTTATCTGGTCAGATAACCAAATAACAACCAGATAGACATATTTTAATGGTTGCTCAAAAGACGTCTAAAAAACTGCTCACCTGGTTATCTGACTTCCATAAAATTTGTTACACTTGGGAAAATTGCGTCATTATGATGTACCATGCCAAATTCTGCCCACTAAGATAGTTAGTCCCTTGATTTTTAAATGGGTGTATACAACCAACTAGGGCTGGAAATTGCCAGGGACCTCACAATGTGATATTATCATGATACTTTGCGATTCTCACAATTCTATATGTATTGCGATTTGATGTTCCAAACATATTGCTCACCATATGTCTGCTGCAGAGGGACAAGCGAGAGCCATGAGAAAACAAGTTTTGATCAATCATGGAAATAAAAGTGCTGAAAACAAATTGGCTCCCTATTTAAAAAGAAGATAGTGAACAAAAAAGGAAAAATACTGGAGTTTTAGTGCAGCTATCGCAAAAAATAATATTGAGATATTGTCAAAACAATACGATATATCGTCAAAAAGGCCTAAGGCCTATGTGGTGTATATTGGGTTCTGAATCTCAATTCTAGTTCCCTTCTAGATCTTCTCTCCTTTTCAGCAGCTACCTGGAGGATTGAGCGAACTGCTGGGCGGCTGTGACGGCGTCATCCGGGCTGGCCACCACCATCGGCACTTTGTTACAGCCAGGCAGCTTGAGGACATGCTCCAGCTGGCGTACTGTGCGCTCCACCGTGCCCTTGGCGCACAGGTCCACCTTGCTGACCACGATAAAGATGGGTACCTTTAGTGCCATGGCCAGGCCCAGGTGCTCCCGGGTGGTGCCAGCTAAGGGGGATAAAATAGTATCTGTTTGGGTCAGTGGTAGGGTCGCAAAACTCCCAGTAATTTACCAAAGTTACCAGACTTCAGAAATGTTGGTAACTTTGGTAATTTATACTTGAGTAGAAAAAAATGGTGTCCATGTTGTCCATGAGTTTCTAGTAAATAGACCATATGGTTCAGGAGAAGATTTATGGAAAAACAACTAATCAACAATGACCTCATTTGCAATTAACGCCCTCTTTGTAACACTAAGTACTCACTTAGTACTCACATACTGTAAGTAGTCAAACGCACATCACTTTTCATAGCTTGCTGGGCCAAACAAATCTTGTAGAAGTTAAAAGGGCAGGCACAATCTACACTGTTATTATAGCTATATGATCGGGCTTACCTATGCCTGTGTTGGCGCTGACCACCAGCATGGCGAAGTCTGGGCAGTAGCTGGTGAGGCCAAAGATGGTGGTTTTCAGGTACTTGTGGTGGCCGGCCAGGTCAATGAAGGTGATCATCTTAGAAGAGCTCTCACAAATCTCCTCGGCTGTACGGGAGTCACTGTAGTTCACCACCTTCAAAAGCCACATGAGAGGAAGTTCGATTAACTTGTGTGCTGTTACACTGTTTTTATGGGTTCGTAACAAATGGAAGGTGTTCAAAACATTTGTGTGCTGTTACACCGTTTTTTGTGTTATTACACTTTTTTGTTATATCAGTGTAGTTTTTGAGGAATAAGTTGTTTTTGTTTTTTAATAGTCTTTGCTCAAAGGAAGGGAAAACTCATGCGTGTTTATCCTTCCTTCTTTATCTTGTCACCTATAAGACGCTGTTACCCACCTCCCCTTTGCTATTGAAGCCCAAAATCTCAAAGCTGATGCTTGATGTCCTGCCCGTTTGGATCTCATGAAGGTGCCTGAAGAGGTTGAGGCGTGCCCGGCCTCGCCCGTTGTCCAGCTCGCCTTGCGTCAGCACGCCCAACAGTGTGGACTTCCCTGAGTCCACGTTTCCCAGTACCGCCACACGCAGGTCCAAGAACTGCTCTCATACACACACAAGAGACACTGCAGTGAAATTACAGCAGATTGACGTGGCAGAAATCCTTCATTGTATGTACAGCTTACCATTGACCATTGATTGAGTGCAAAACAAGAGAGTCACTCTCCTTTTGCATTTGAATGCTTAATTGACAAACAGAAAATAAACAATGGGAGATAGGTGAGGAGACAGTGAGAAGTGAATTGAACCACAGACTCCAGTGGGGAGTTGCATATGTGCAAGGAGCCAGGAGTGTTACAACTGGACCACGTCTCAGCACACAGTCAGCCCTTCTACTCTACTTCACTCTGTAGTCCATAGGCTAGCCTTACTTTTGAGATTTGTAATTTGAGTGAATTGTCTCTTAAATAAGTCAAGGTGCTGTTTAATCTCACCTGTTGGTCGTCTGGAACTTTTCGGACAAGAACCTCTGCGATTTTCCGGCAGTTTCTGTCTAAGTCGTAATCCACCTCTCTTTCTCGTAGAAGTGTGATGTCAGCACCAACCCTGGTGAGGCAGAGATAGCACATTTATAACCAACACCTACCAAACTGAGGGGCAACTGTTAAATACAGTAACAATGACAAACTGTCAAATTAGACATTTATAAACTAGTTTCTTCAAGAATCAATGGGTATAATTGAAATGACCATGGAGCTGAAGAAAGTATCCCAGATTGTGCCTTTGGTGATGTTTGCAAACAAGGTAGTGACATACTTCTCTGCCATCCTCCGTAGGGTCTTCAGCGAGGCTCTCATGTCTCCCTCTGACAGTCCGACAAGCAGGCCATTGTCTTCCACCCCAATCTGATACACCGCCTCCCCCCGTCCCTCTTGAAGACGCCATTTTAACTGGGTGGCCAGGTGCTCAAAGCGGTATTGTGTGGGGTTCACCAGCTTCAGCTGCAGTGAAGGTAGAGCACGGGACAGCACTTCACCACCAAGAAGTGTCCAACAGGTGAACCTCGTGTTTGAGAGCATGCATTCATATACATGGATGTGTTTTGACTTTTGATTACTAGCTACAGGTGAAAGGGAAGACGACATGCAAAAAGAAAGAAATGTATACCAGTACCTTATATTCAATGTTTCCCTCTTCAGCCTGAGAGAAACAGAGGGAAGGACATGTTTTGAAAAGGTGTGCCCGTACTGTATTTTGACAGACAAGCACACACCCCCGTTGACTAATGTACTTCTGAATAAAAACTACCCACACCACAGCAAGCTATCACTACAGTATTTTACATCTATGCACCACCAGGGAAACAATTTATCTTGCTACATCATGGAGCTGCCAAGCGGCTCTCTTGCAGCTAGTCACAACATTGTTATGTGCGAACGCCAGCTGTTGTTGTCAACAAACAAACAAATGTCCATTCCCTGCTTATAACAACGTTACATATGGCCAAAAAGTTTCTTACCATGGAAAAAGCTCAGACGACAGCATCTGCCAAATGCTAGCTAAAATAATGTCAGAATTTGTAAATAGCTAGGCTAGTCTAGCATTGGATAATATCGCTAGCTAGCTAACTAACATGAACTTGATAGCAAGCTCCAGCTAGCAGTAGCTGTACATCTGCTACAGTAGAAGCTAGCCAACTTACCTCCGGTGGTAAATATGGTGGGGTTTTGTTGGTCTTTGTCTTTTTATTCCTTCGTCTCTTTCTTCTTTTCCCTTTTTTTGAACGCGTTTTTTTGGACGTCATCCTTCTCCCATTACCTGAACTGGGACCTTGCAAATTTGATCTAACGTTAGGCAAATTTGATCTAACGTTAGCGATTGTAACAACGCCGGTCCCGCCTGATATTCGCGCATCCATCACGGGAATAAACTAGCTAACGCGAATCCACACTGTTTTTGTCAGTAAGAATATAACGGACTTAAAGTTGTACGTCTGCAAATGAATCAATACAAATACATATGGGCTCAGAGTGGGTAGCTAACGCAATCGGTCCAACTGAGGCTGGCCTTCTCTCCATCACTTGCCTTCTACTAGTCCAGGGTTCCCCAACTGGCGGCCCGCGGCCTGATTTATATTATTTATGTTACAAATGTTATATTATTATTATTTGTTCAAATTGTTGGACATACAATACTTAAAACATCAGGAAATCAGCTTCAAGTGATTTTAATTTTGGAATTCTGTTCCCAAATTACCACACATAATAAAGAGGTAACTTGATCTCAAACAAACGTAAGAAAGATTTGAAATTATCCTTTTTTTTTCCAAATATGATAGATGCTTGGGCTTCTTGCATTCAATTTGCAGTCTACAAATTAAATTCTAATCAACGACTATCAACAAAAATCGTCCCACTGCTAAATCTTGCGGACCGTTAAAATAGGTTGACGATGCTGCCTCAAGCGAGCCTCCACCACTAGTATCCGTGTGATCTGGGGTTTTCTGTCAGGGTTTGCAAAAGTTACCAGAATCACAAAGTCCAAATTGGCTATATAGTAAAAAATTATGACCCTTTTTTTATGTGGTTTTCGGTCTTCATTTAAGATTAGGCATAAGGTTTGCAGTGTCGTTAAGGTTAGGTTTAAAATGCAATTTTAAGAAGATAAATTGTAGAAATAGGCGGGGTTTATGATTTTGTGGCTGTGGTAACTAGTGACGACCAGAAGGGAGGACCTCACGGATCGCTTCCTGAACCAACGGGTCAGGTCAGAGATACTTTTGAGGAGATGGGAAACTCCTTTGAAATCGAATTAACCCCATTGTGTACGTTTCCCGTGCTAAGTCAATGGGTCATAAGGTGCATTCTGGGCGATTCAAGGGATAATAAGAGCTCTCCTCCAAGGAGTGAATGGGAGTCAATTGGGAGCTCAAAACCCCAACATTAGCATGAATTTCGTCAACAAGAAGTACAACATTAGAAATATTTTCCAAGATGTGAGATAATTAACTTACTATCTGTAATATTGTATATCTTTGGAATCGTGACATTAGGTACTTTCGAGGAAAATAGGCACGTTTCTCGACTCTTAAAAAAAAAATATATATATATTTTATTAACAACAAATCAATACAGAAAGTACAAGGGAACACAGGTGTATATAGATTACATATAATGGACAGTCGAGCTAGGGGGTACAATATCACATTACAATTACACAAGGACCTTAAGGGACATACATGCACTTACAATTCTAACAGCTTTTTTGTTAGTAGAGTATTTAACTGTCTTAAAATACAGTTCAATTTCTTTTTGTAGGGTAAGAAGCACGTTTCTCGACTCATACCCTGGAGAAGGGATTGCATGACGATTAGTTTAGCAACCGCGTGACGCATCATGATAACGTGAACGCGATTGGGCGACAGTCTGTTGGGTGGGGTGTTTGCACCTACAGTTTTGCTTCTGTACTGCAGTTTGACTGACGTCCGGTCCAGAAAGACAATTTCTATAGACTGCCAGAGTCCGATTTGAAAATTCCTAATAAAACATTTCAGTCACCACCGTTGTGCACAAAACATCCATTGAATTATTCAAATAATTGTCGCTGATGCAGAATTTTTCTCCATCACTCACTGGCGAAGATATTAACATTTTAAATTCATCCAATACCTGCCATGTTGCGTTGCTCCCTGTGCGCACTGGGTGCTAGTGCGCATGTATGTGATGTTTGCACTGCCGGCCCGCTTGTTAGGCAGCCGCCATAGGGCAGATTGACGAGGGCGCCATTTTCTGAACTAAACTGACCAAGACGCTCCTGACGCCGCCCTTTGATAAACAGTGCCCACCTTGTCTAATACAAGGGACAAAATATTTTACTTGTCCATTCCCAGCGCGCCTCTCCAGGGTGCTGTTGAAGAGACACATCTCTGCAGCGCTCCACCAATGTTCCGTCCCAAATTTTTGTATCTGACTTAAATCATGTAGCACATATAGGACATGGTAAAGAGAGTATGTGGCCTTTTCTGTAGCCTACAGGCTGGATATTAAATGTATGACAATGTCATGAGAGGGACAATATTAACAAACAACACATCCTAAAAACAGGACAAGTCAAAGTAAAATGGACAATATAGAATGGACAATCACAACTGTTGTCCAGGAGTTTCACCCCAATGTCATGATCAGGTTTCAAATTTGTATCCATAAATTTTTGAAGAACCGATCATAGCGAAAAGAAAATACTTCTGCATTTCCCTGCTGAGTAAACACATTGTAAATAGGCTGACGATAACTCCTGATAAAGTTGGGTAGCTGATATTCAGAGCTTAAATAGCCAAATTGATTATTCACAGGAATCAGGACTAATAAATTCAATGCAATGGCCTGTTTTACAAAGGGTGGGCCATGGTAGGTTACACCCCAGTATGCATGAGCTGACTTTTGTCTTTTTTTTGTGTTTTACAAATGGTAGGTTTTCCACATAGATGGGCATTCATAAAATTTAATTTCAGACAACACTGTAGGCAACACCTCAGTATGCACTGACCGACGCTGACACCTTTTGGACATCTTTTTGGTGCAGTTCAGGACTGGCCTTGATTTCCACATCCACAGACATTGGTTTTTGGTTCGGTCTAAACCAAATCTGAACCAATCGTCGTCTATGATTGGTTCAGATTTGATGCGGGTTCAGACTGGCTTTGATTTGGGCCAATGATTAAATTACTTATTTTCAACTTTCATTCAGAACCAAAATTGAGCCTGATTTCAACATCCGGGGATCTCGCCTATGGTGGCAGAATGGCAAGGATCGGCCGTGGATGTTTGTCTGTGTAAACCGGATGTTACTTAGACGGTCCATGAATCTGCTTATACTAACGTGAGTAGATCACCAACATCGGTCAGACATGTTGGATGCAGTCTCCAGTTCCTTATACCTCAGTGTGTGGACCCAGCACTGGAAGTCAGGTGGGAAGAGCCTCCAGCTAATTGAACTGGGTCATGTGCATGATGGCACACAAAGGAAAACATTTATAAAACTTTGCAATGGAAAACAAAAGTGTGTTTCTTATTGACAAGTCCAGGTAGTTGCCCTCCCTGTGTCAGTCACTTTTCTTCTATTTGGTGCCAAATGAACACAACCCTCCTTGATAGCAATGGTCGCCTGAGCCAGGCACTGCACAAATTCATTCATTTGTTTTCATAATAAGCAAGAGTTAATGCCCAGCTGTTAGTTGAGATTATTTATAGATTACAGTTAAATCAATTGTGTAAGAGTTTTATCATAAAACAGAAATATTTGGTTGGGTGCAAGGTATAATACAAAATCTTTGTCAACAGGCACCTTGGTCATGATATATTGGAAAACCTGGCCACCCACGGCGAATTCGCTGAAATGTGGGATAAATTCGCTCTGAAGAAAGAGCGAGAATCCCTGAGGGAGGTCATCAGCAACCTCAACGCAATGGCTGACCAGTGACACGAGCCTACCAGACGAGCTAAATGCCTTTTATGCTCGCTTCGAGGCAAGCAACACTGAAGCATGCACGAGAGCACCAGCTGTTCTGGATGACTGTGTGATAACGCTCTCTGTAGTTGTGAGCAAGACCTTTAAACAGGTCAACATTCACAAAGCCCCGTGCCAGATGGATTACCAGGACGTGTACTCAAAGCATGCGCGGACAAACTGGCAAGTGTCTTCACTGACAGTTTCAACCTCTCCCTGACTGAGTCTGTAATACCTACATGTTTCAAGCAGACCACCATAGTCCCTGTGCCCAAGGAAGCAAAGGTAACCTGCCTAAATGATTACTGCCCAGTAGCACTCACGCCGGTAGCTATGGCGTGCTTTGAAAGGCTGGTCATGGCTCACATCAACAGCCTCCTCCCGGGTAACCTAGACCCACTCCAATTTGCATACCACCCCAACAGATTCACAGATGACGCAATCTCAATCGCACTCCACACTGCCCTTTCCCACCTGGGCAAAAGTAACACCTATGTGAGAATGCTATTCATGGACTAAAGTTCAGCATTCAACACCATAGTGCCCACAAAGTTCAGCACTAAGCTAAGTACACTGGGACTAAACACCTCCCTCTGCAACTGGATCCTGGTCTTTCTTACGGGCCACCCTCAGGTGGTAAGGGTAGGAAACAATACGTCTGCCAGGCTGATCCTTAACACTGGGGCCCCTCAGAGGTGTGTACTTAGTCCCCTCCTGTACTCCCTGTTCACCCACGACTGCGTGACCAAACACGACTCCAACACCATCATTAAGTTTGCTGACGACACAACAGTGGTAGTGCCATACCGCCTGGTAGGGCAACTGCTCGGCATCTGACCATAAGGCGCTACAGAGGGTAGTGTGTACGGCCCAGTACATCACTGGGGACAAGCTTCCTGCAATCCAGGACCTATATAATAGACGTGTCAGAGGAAAGCCCATAAAATTGTCAGACTCCAGTCACCCAAGTCATAGACTGTTTTCTCTGCTACCGCACGACAAGCGGTACCGGAGCGCCAAGTCTAGGACCAAAAGGCTCCTTAACAGCTTCTACCCCTAGCCATAAGACCGCTGAACAACTAATCAAATGGCCACCGGTGTAACGGTTTTCTTCGTCCTCCTCTGACGAGGAGTAAGAAATGTCGGACCAATGCGCAGCGTGGTATGTGTCCATAATATATTTTAATGATACAAACGAACACAGAAACAAAACGATACGTGAAATACAAACCGAAACAGTTCCGTGTGGGACAAACACTGACACGGAAAATAACCACCCACGAAACCCAGGTGGAAAAAGGCTACCTAAGTATGATTCTCAATCAGAGACAACTAACGACACCTGCCTCTGATTGAGAATCATACCAGGCCAAACGAAAAAACCAACATAGAAAAACCAACATAGACAACCCACCCAACTCACGCCCTGACCATACTAAAACAAAGAAATAACAAAAGAACTAAGGTCAGAACGTGACAACCGGACTATTACATTGACCCCCCCCCCCCCATTTGTTTTGTACACTGTTGCTACTCGCTGTTTATTATCTTTGCATAGTCACTTCACCCCTACCTACATGTACAAATTCCCTCTAACCTGTACCCCTAAACATTGACTTGGGACCGGTACCCCCTGTATATAGCCTCATTATTGTTTTATTATTTTTTACTTTAGTTTATTTGTTAAATATTTTCTTAACTCTTCTTGAACTGCACTGTTGGTTAACCGCTTGTAAGTAAGCATTTCACGGTAAGCTCTACACTTGTTGTATTCGGCGCATGTGACAAATAAAGTTTGATTACATTTTTTATTTGACCCCTTAAAACAACACATTTCACTGTACCTATCAAGTGGTGGGAAATACTTAAATAAAAATACTTCAAAGTACTACTTAAGTAGTTTTGGTGGGTAACTGTACTTTACTATTAATATGTTTGACAACTTTTAATTTTACTTCACTACATTCCTAAAGAAAATAATGTACTTTTTACTCCATACATTTCCCCTGACACCCAAAAGTACTTGTTACATTTTGAATGCTTAGCAGGACAGGAAAAAGGTCCAATTCACACACTTATCAAGAGAATATTCCTGGTCATCTCTACTGCTTCTGATCTGGCGGACTCACTAAACACAAATGCTTCATTTGTAATTTATATCTGAGTGTTGGAATGTGTCCCTGGCTATCCGCAAAAAAAAAAACATGAACATTGTGTCATCTGGTTTGTTTAATATACATTTTTTAAATGATTTATACTTTTACTCTTGATACTTAAGTATATTTAAAACCAAATACTTTAACTTTTACTCAAATAGTATTTTACTGGGTGACTTTCACTTTTACTTGAGTCATTTTCTATTAAGGTATCTTTACTTTTACAGAAGTATGACAATTGGGTACCTTTTCCACCACTGTACCTATCTTGTGTGTGACAATAAAAATGTACATTCTGTCCAGATTAGTGGGTGAAGTAGGCCTACATCAAATTAGCATTTTCCAAACTTTACTATAGCAATACCCTTTTCACTTCCAAAAGCCTGAGCAAAATTCCTAATATTTTCAGAACACAGCATCAAGGGTGTTGACTCACTACGAATTTGACCAAATCATCTTTGCGTCTTTAAGCTTCACTGACTCCTTGTCCAAGTCCTGAATTCCCAATAAGGCAATATGAACCACATTCAAAGCACTAAATGACCTTGCCCCAAAGTTCCTGTCTGATCTACCAGCCCAACAGTGATCTACTGCAATTGTACTCATCAACTCAGGGGGGCGCTCAGATCATCAAGCATTGAACCTCGTGCACCCTGCTATCGCCACCTTCCCTGTGACACTGTTGAGTAATGTAATTATCTCTGAACCCTCCACTATCTCCCTGAGCCCATGTCCCAGACAGACCAGTAACACCAGCAGAGCTACAGCACCCCTCATTCTAAAAGAACACCTCTACTGAAATGATGTAGTCTAGGGCTCAGTGCCCTTTCTTATACATACACAACTTGGGTAAGGACTGCATGAGAATTTAACACGTCTGTGACAGAAAGAACACTCTGAGAGAACATTGCCGAAGATGACCTCATGTCTCTTATATCTGATGTTCCTTACAGCGGTGGAAGAAGTGCACCTGTGTTTGGTCTCTCCCCTTCCTGCGCTGACCTGTGTGGCAGGCTGGCAGCCTTTATGGCTTAGTCATCCAAAGTAAACAAAGGGAAGCAAGACAATGTTCAAACACATTGACAAGTGTTGCTTCCAGTGCTCATAAAGGTAGACTTACATGGTAATGAAGAATGGCTTTTCTGTATATAGGGCATGCAAGCTATGTGTATTGTGTAATCGTGTAGTATGTGTAATAGTTTCTCTGCCATTCTAAAGGTAAACATTTATAGGCCTACATCAAAGGCACTTTTTAAAACCATGGGGAAATAAAGTATACCAATGTGTTCCTACTACTAAGAAATATGACAAATTAAAAATCAATTAAATCAAGTAAAAAACAACACCAAAACTCCCTTTTTAAAGTAATGTATTAACCTCTTAATTAATCAGTAGAACTTGACTGTGGTGGCCAAGGGATTATTGGAGATGTATAACAGGTAAAACGTACTTAAGGAGTTCAAAGACTGTGAATCAAAGTTTAAATGTCAAGCTTCAAATATTGTGTTTGTGTTGACAATAAAATGCTTTTAAAGAATTGTAGATGTGTGGTGGTGATGCAGCAGCAGGGTTAGTTCATTCCAGAATGCTTTGACAAACTTAAATTCAGTCCATGTCAATTACACTTGTCCACCAGAAGGTAGCTTGGAGTTGGAAAGGCAGAATGTGGGACCTCAAGCACGACAAAATGGCAGATCATAGTCTGAAAAGAGAGAGACAGACATCATCAGATACTTGAATATTTTAGGGCCAGTTTCCTTGGCCCGGATGAGCTTATTCCTGGACCAAAAAGCATGCTCAAAGTAGAATCTCCACTGAAAGTGCTTTTTAGTCCAGGACTAGGTTTAATCTTGGTCTGGGAAACTGGCGAATACTGTGTATATGATCAGAGCTTAGGTAATCGTATTAATATATACTGTAGGCTAACTATTTACTTCAAGGTGAATGATGATTTAGCAGGTAAATTATACATTACCTTGAGATCCAGAGAATTCTGCAGGCTGCAATCAGCCAAGTTTACATTGGCTTCGTTCTTACACACAGTCTCTCCCACTTTGACAGTCATGGTGTACTTCACCCGAGCAGGAGGGTAAATCTAAAAGTCAACAGAAATATTTACGTAAGGTGAATACTTTAATCTACGTTTGTACTTTAAATATTCTCATTCAAGTCTAGTGCCAAATCCAAGGACATAATTACAATTTTAGTTCAATTAGTGATTAAGTATTTTTTCAGTTCAGTTAGTTCTGAAGAACTTATAACTATTATAAAACAAACAATATTTTACTGCAAGTGGTGTGCAAGTGTGCAGTCTACAGACCTGTGGCGTGGCAGATAGAATGTCGACGACCTTGTACGCAAAAGCATATTTGTCCATGCGATTATGGAAGTCAATGGCAAAGTTGGCTGCCTCTGAGGCATAGGAGTACTGTCCGGAATTGTCCCCCAACTCACAAGAGATCATGGTGAGTGCCGCAAGAATTGTGCACAAAGCATTCATCTCTGTACCATTCAAGTCTGTGGAGGAAAGAGAGCATATCTTTTACATATTTTGCCATTAGAGATTTGTTCTATTTTTCATTCTTTACGATAGCATAAAAGGCCAACTAAGCATATTAGAGGCATCAGGACTAGCTACCCTTCAGGTTTTGAAACAGCACGTATTGAACAATAGAGCGTGTTGAGAACAGAGCGGGTTGAGAACTTCAATATATGAATATCGTCTCAGAGTTCAGCATATTTTATGATAAAACGACATTGTAAAAATGTGTGCAGTACGTTGAGCACTATAATCAACAAAATACTCAGCCCGGATTAGACATCCCTGAATTATGAGGCACATGATTGCAGGTGGTAAGGTTGTTGGATATAATGCCAGTCAAAACCAGACCTAGGCATTATACAAGCAAGCTGGCATTTAGAAACTGGCATGACATATCCTATATTTGCTGTGTAATATATTTTCTGTGTCAAATAATAACATTGTTTAGAAATGTCCTAACAGAAACCATATGCTACTGTACATCTAGATACATTAAGCTGACACATTTGCCTTGAGAAGAAGAGAGACTTTAAAACAGGAAAAACATGCTCACCTGCAAGCTGCCTGAATGCTGAGTCATCTTCTAGCAGCTATTCTAGTTTACCCTGGAGAGGATATGCTGTCCTCCTCTTTGCTCAATGCGAAACATAGCATCAGTGACTCCCTTCCACTTTCACATCTATTGTGTTCAAGCTGGCCTTGAATTCCAATGATTAATCATTTCCACAGAGGTGATTCACCGCTACTGCTGCAGCTTCAGCAGACTGCAACTTGTTTCTGTCTGCTTCCCTTGTCCAGTTTGCATCGAGAGAGAGAAAGCAGAACAACACATTTCTTGCTGGATGATCCCTCAGGAGTCATTTCTTTACTGTATAACCCAACGCAATTACTTTCTGTCCTCATGGTTAGGTTTCACAAAACCAGGAAGTGACCTTTGACAGTATACAGGTGAGCTCAGTGAGCTCAGTGGAAGCCACGCCTACTCCACAGAACAAACAGTTATAACTTATACTGACACTCCGCTGCTCAGACTGTGAGTTTGTGTATCAACATGGCAGAGGCCATAGACTTGATCTGTTTTTCAATCTATCTGGATCTACTGGGGTGGCAGGTTAGAGCTCTAGAGCGTTGGGCCAGTAACCAAAAAGTTGCTGGATCGAATCCCAGGCTGACAAGGTAAAAATCTGTCTTCCTGCCCCTGAACAAGGCAGTTAACCCACTGTTCCCCGGTAGCCCGTCATTGTAAATAAGAATTTGTTCTTAACTGACTTGCCTAGCTAAATAAAGGTTCAATTAAACAATGTAAAAATACTGACGGATCCAGTGACCATTCCCTGTGGATACAGCTTACTTGAAGGGTCGGTCCACTTAGATAATTGAAGTAGAAATTCTGCACCAATATTTAGCTTTTAAAAGCCCACATGGAAAACTCAGAAAATCTGCATTTTGACATGTCCCTCCTCATTTTTTTTCTTCTCACAGACAGCGTCATTGAGTTTGAGTTTATTTTTACAGGGACAGTGCACAGTAATCAAAGTTTCAGTAAAAGTGTCGGTTTTAGCCAGCCGGCTAATTTTCAACCGCAGTCCCTGGGCAGGTTATTAAAAACAATTACACGTTTTGGTAGTGGCGCAATTAATAATTATAGCTAGTTGGCTAAGCTTTGATCAGCATGGGTATCCGAAAATAGCTGGGCACTGCCAAGAGCAAAAACAAACTGAGGAACACCATGTCGAGACCGATGCTGAGCTCACCTTGCAGCCTGCTAGCCCGACCACAGAGATTGAGAAGCCTAGCAGCCATTGCAATACCCACCCTTCCCCACGTGTTGCCTGCTGACCAACAAGATCAAGAAGAGCCATGGCCTAGCACCAGCAGCACGAGAGTATGATCACAACAAGCACCTGCACCTCTGTTACCCCAGACACTAGCACCTCACTACCTCGGTGATGAGGAGCCAGTACAGGTTTGTTTTGACACTTACTCAAGACTTTTTCAATGAGTGTAGCTCCCAGTACAATTTCTTTAGGAAACCCACGATAGCTGCACAATACACTGAGAAAGAATGTAAAAGACTTCTTGATCAGAGATAGACTGGCCACGGTGTCAGTCATTTTGAAATCAAGTGACAATATCACATAGACGCTGGGTGAAATCAAATCTACTCGCGCATATGGCACAGATGTGAGACTTGAGGCCACAGGCTTATTGAAAGCAGTGACAGAGCCGAGTTTTTTAAGATGACTCACAAAATTCTGGGGCTCCTCGACCTTCCTAACAAGTTCCTGCAGTATGAAGCTATTGATCTGCACACCGGTGTCAAACTTCTCCGCAGTATGTATGAGTGTGCTGACAAATCCTTGGGAGGCATGCCAGGAGGCACAAGCACACCAGCTCCAAGCAAACGACAGAGCCTCACGAGTAAAACTCTGCAAGAGTATGTAGTTGAAAGAACACTGGGTCAGCATGATAGAGAAGAGAGGGAGTGTAAATGACTGTTTTTGAGCACTTTAGATGAAGTGCTGGGGGAAATGTCATCACGATTTATCAAAGGAAATAGTCAACTGGTGGGAAGCTCTATGTGCCATGGATCCTGAGAACCCAAACTGTTTGGATGTGAACATGGTCGAGCCATTGTTGGATCTAACCAAAACTGAAACAGTGGAAGAGGAGTTTATTGTGGCGTGCACATTCTTGTAAAGTGAAATCGCTACCACAGCCAGCAACAAAACAAATGTACCACACTCAGTGTTCTTCAGAGATATTGCGGGCCTTTGTCAGTAATGCAGACTGCACTATTGGTACTGCACATGGAATAACATGTGGGGGCATTTACAGCAATGTGTAAAATTCCTTCTCCATCATAAAGAACGTATTCAGTGAACACAGACACAGCTTGTTCAGCTGGCATTTGAGAGGGAACTGACAACAACATTTTGCCAGGAAGGAGAATGGAATCAGAAACTTCTCATGATGTTCAGCACATCATCGAGGAGGCTGCAGCTCTTCTAAATGGTAAGTTACAACCTTTAAGGCCCTGGCCGCCATGTCAGAAATGAAGAATTAATTGGTTTTCCCTCATGGAAGCCTGGTTGTTTGACATATTTTTATATGTAATGTATAGTCACTTTAGGCCTTTGCTTCTTACTTCAATGCATGTTAGATTTATCTGTGATTTTTAATGTCATTGCTTGCTTTTGCAGCTCTAATTGCTGTTGATAGATAAACTATTCTTAACCTTACAGCATACGATGACAGTCTAGACGATTCTGTGCTATCAACTTTGTGGCAAGAGTTCGGGGAAGGCCCTTTCCTGTTTCAGCATGACAATGCCCCCGTGCCGAAAGCGAAGTCCATACAGAAATGGTTTGTTGAGACTGGCCTGCACAACTTGACTGGCCTGCACAGAGCCCTGACCAAAACCCCATCAAACACCTTTGGGATGAATTGGAATGGCGACTGTGAGCCAGGCCTAATCGCCCAACATCAGTGCCCGCATCAATGTTCCAAAACCTAGTGGAAAACCTTCCCAGAAGAGTGGAGGTGGTTATATCAGCAAATGTGGCACCAACTCCATATTAATGCCATGTAATGAGATGTTCGACATATACTTTTGGTCATGTTGTGTACTATGGGGGAGACGCACTCTCGCAACTTCGGTTGAAGGATATCCAATCCCGCTGGAAGTCCCGCCTTCCACAGGTGATAAGCGTGAGGCTCGGATTCATTCCTTCAATTATTCCGCTATTCACCTCGGTGTGAAAAGGAACTATTCACGCCACTAAAACAAATAATTGGAAAACAAGTGTTTCACATTGCGCCAACCTAAACTTTCCCGAAGTGGTAGAGTGTGCTCACCCCTTGGACATTGTGTGCTGAATTTTGTACTTGTACTCATAATCCTTCTAACACAAACAATTAGTTATTAGTTATTCTTCAATTTGCTGGTGCAATGAGTAAGATGGCTAAGAGAACGACCAAGATGACGATGGTCAAGCTGGGTTCGGGGTGGAGATCAACCCCAAGTCATGCGGTTATAGTATTTCTTTGAAAGATGTATGCATCGTCACGTACTGCGTACAAACTCCCTGGAAAGACGTGTAGCATTCTTAAGGAAGCTTGGAATTACTAATGGCGACTTTCCTTTCCCGGATGCCGGTACCTCGGCTGGGCCGAAGAGCAGGAAGCGGAGATGGATAGGGTGGTCAAAGCAAATCAAATCAATTGTTATGTCACATACACATGGTCAGCACACTCGCATTAAGCAGATCTTAATGCGAGTGTAGCGAAATGCAAGTGCTTCTAGTTCCGACAATGCAGTACTAGCCAACGAGTAATCTAACCTAACAATTCCACAACTACTACCTTATACACACAAGTGTAAAGGGATAAAGAATATGTACATAATGTGGAAGGACCACCAGAGGGCAGGCTGGGCTCACGGATGGTAGCCCAACAAGGCATGGGAGACAAGGTAACCAGAGGCAATTGAGCACAGCTGACACTACTAATGAGATATTCTCCTTCCCCTATAAGAGAGAGTATGGAACCAGCAGAAGTGGGGGGGGTGGTAAGAACTATCTCTGGAAGATGGCCACCGAGACAGAGGAGCGATCTATGAAGAACCATTAGGACGGTGACAATCCCGTGACTTTTGTTGTAGTTTAAAGACAATCGTATTGTGTTCCTGTTTGATCTGGAGAAGAAGATGTATGTTTTTTCCTTTGGAGATTTTCATCGATTATGTTGGAGTGTTTGTTGACCAAATGCCCTCAATATAGAACTTTGTTCAATCAAGAAAACCTACTCCTGACTCGTTTGTTCCACCTTCCCGCTTTAGAGTGACGCCCAATTACTTGGTCCGCTCACAATAAAGATATATGAATGAGTGATGGTACAGAACGGCATAGGCAAGATGCAGTAGATGGTATAGAGAACACTATATACATATGAGATGAGTAATGTAGGGTATATAAACATAAAGTGGCATAGTTTAAAGTGGCTAGTGATACATGTATTACATAAAGATGGCAAGATGCAGTAGATGATATAGAGTACAGTATATACATATACATATGAGATGAGTAATGTAGGGTATGTAAACATTATATTAAGTGGCATTGTTTAAAGTGGCTAGTGATACATTTTTACATACATTTCCATCAATTCCCATTATTAAAGTGGCTGGAGTTGAGTCAGTATGTTGGCAGCAGCCAACAAATGCAGCCACAAATGTCTTGTCTGCCTGGGCGTGGGGTATGCGGTGGCTGCCCACGCCCAACCCTGCTCTTGTGCATTCTGTCACCGATTATGGTAGGCTACAGGAAAGAGAGAGCGGCTAGGTTTGGTGGGTACCCCCCGCCGCCTGTGCCTGCCACGGTCAAGCACAGCTTGACTCTCTTCCCAGACTTGTTGATTAAGGGCCCCACCTCAGTGATCCGTTCCTACGTGGATTTTTGAAACCGGGTTAACTAAACAAGCACTGTGTAGAGTGCTAGCCAGGTTGGCTACTCAACAAGGCGAGTTAGCTATTACTAGCTATTCCTTCCTCCCCACAATGTAGTTGCTGAGGTGGCTCTCTTGCTTCGTATACGTAGCGTTAAGTCACTTGGTTATTCTAAACCTGACCGTGCTGCGTCAAAGAGGCTAGCTAACCTAGCTTATACTAAAATACATCCTGGCTAGCATGCTTAACTTGCGGCTAGTGAAACCATTTTCAATTCCTGGAGTTGGAGGGAGTGGAGGAAGCAGGATTTGCGGGCACCTCCGATGAGGAAGCAGCCCCCGAGCACTTGACTGGCGTACCCCCTGAGTGATGGGCCTTGGCACAGGTCTCAGTGACAACAGTGCCCCAACGTTTGGTTACGGTCCAAAAGGGATACTACATCAGCCATTGCCAGAGCCCCCTGTGACTGTAAAGGGACCAGGCTTCATGCAGGCTATACACTCTCATGGAAGCTGCCCCCTCTGTTATCCTGCGTTCCACGGTATTCACATGGTTCAAGGGGTATATCAATCTCCCTAGGGTGAGAGTAATAAGTTCGGTCTCTGTCCACAAGGGGACGCCCCTCCCCCATGGGTGGCTCATTACTTGGATTCATTGCTGACTCCTGCCTGTAGCTCACTAGTCCCTATAAGTTGTCTAGTGGCTCTATAGACGTATTAGTTGTTGATAGCGGAGTCAAGGGAACGAGCAGGGTTGGACACGACCACGCTATTATCCCACAGTCTCTGTGTTTCATATGAGCCCCGAAACGCGCTGTCGGTCTCCAGCTCAACGCATTTCATTCCTGGGATTTAGATTCAATCACAAATCACCCCTGTCTGTTACCACATAAGGGGTCAGTTTTTCAGAGTTGTCTGTCCCATTCTCAGCTAGGTTACAAGGCGCTTTGTCGCCAGTACCTATGGCTGGTTGGTAGGGTAACCTCCACAAGAAACATTTTTAAAGCATGTGGTACTGCGCTGGGTGCCAGATGGTTACCGGAACGCATCTTACAGCCTTAAACGAGTGAGGCTTGTTGTGACAACAGTACCCAAAAGTGGCACTGCCAATCGGGGTACGTCACTAATTGCTGTAACCCTGTGTACCCAGAGTGGGCAGGATTTTAGGCCATTTGAACCCTTTCAACCGAGTTCCACAGTGTTCACGGCTGTCAAAAGTGTTGCGTCTCCCATATGTGAGTTCGATGAAAAGTGTTTCCTTCTTCACATTCAGACACACGATTGTCAAGAGTGGTGGAAGTGGACAAAGAATCTCTCCCAATACACAAGGTGGTGTCCTGCCCCTTCAGATGGCACTTCACGGGAGTTTTGCGGCCTGCTTCGACCAATGGCATGCATGCACAGTGTCGCCCTGGATCATGCAATCAGTGAACTCAGGGTGCAGGCTACCATTTCTTGTGCACCCCCCACGCTTCTGCAGCATCTGTTTTCTGCCCCTCCCAAAAGATAGAATTTTAAGATTTCTGGGATTCACCCACAAACAGGACCAAGCCTGGCCTGCTGAGGAGTGACGGACTCCATCCTAGCTGGAGCGGTGCCGTCATCTTATCTACGAACATAGACAGGGCTCTAACTCCCCTAGCTCCACAATGAGATAGGGTGCAGGAGCCTGCCAACTTAGTGGAGGGTGTTAGCCAGCCTGCCAACTTAGTGGAGTCTGCCACTAGCACAGTCAGTGTAGTCAGCTCAGCTATCCCCATTGAGACCGTGTCTGTGCCTCAATCTAGGTTAGGCACAACTAAACATGGCGGTGTTCGCCTTAACAATCTCACTGGAATAAAGACCTCCTCCATTCCTGCCATTATTGAAAGAGATTGTGATATCTCACATCTCAAAATAGGGCTACTTAAAGTTAGATCCCTCACTTCCAAGGCAGAATAAGAGAGATAAAGAATAAGAGATAAAAGTAACAAGTAATTAAAGAGCAGCAGTAAAAAGTAACAATATATACAGGGGGGTGCCGGTATACAGAGTCAATGTGTATTTGTATGCGTCTCTGTGTGTGGAGTAAAGGTGGTCCAGAGCTCTTTTCCCTCAGGTTGCACATTTGGCATGCTGATAGAAATTTGGTAAAACGGATTTAAGTTTCCCTGCATTAAAGTCCCCGGCTACTAGGAGCGCGGCCTCTGGGTGAGTGTTTTCTTATGGCGGAATACACCTCATTCAATGCAATCTTAATGCCAGCCTCTGACTGTGGTGGTATGTAAACAACTACAAGGAATACAGCTTATCATGAGATACTCTACCTCAGGCGAGCAATAGCTCAAGACTTCCTTAGATTTCGTGCACCAGCTGTTGTTTATAAAAATACATAGACCGCCGCCCTTGTCTTACCAGATGCCGCTGTTCTATCCTGCCGGTACATCGTATAACCAGCCAGCTGTATGTTGATATTGTCGTCATTCAGCCACGACTCCTTGAAGTATAAGATGTTACAGTTTTTAATGTCCCGTTGGTAGTTTAATCTTCCCAATAACTCGTCCATTTTATTGTCCAAAGATTGCATGTTTGCAAGCAGAATTGAGGGGAGTGGGGGTTTATTTGATCGTCTCTGACTCCCAAGGCAACCTGCCCTCCGGCCTCTCTTTCTCTGCCTCCTCTTCACGCATATTACTGGGGTCGGGGCCTGTTTCTTGTTTTTCCCTTGCTCAACTTTTTCACCCCGAACGCTTTATCTGGACGTGGTTCGTCAGGACCTCCACCAGCCGAAGTTAAGTAGTAACATTAACATGATGCCTTCTAATTGCAGTCAATGTCCTCATAATATACAGGAGAACGATCACCTTATGGCGAGGATAGCTGTGCTGCAAGCCCAGCTTCAGACACAATTGTTAGGTAAGGGTAATTTAAGTGTAGGAAAGGATGAAACAGCGTCTGTGCCACCAGTAAGCACAGATAATAGTTTAAATCCCCTCGCACAGGCCCCGCAGCCGGACAATTTTCTCATGGCTTCTGGAAGGAAATGCTGTAGGAATCCTCCACCGGTGTCACTCACTCAGGCGACAGAAACTTTCAGCCGGTTCTCCGGTTCTCCACCGGTGTCGCTCCCCATTAAGCAACGGGTCGGAGTCAGAGGCCAAGCCTTCTCTGTTCTCTACTCCTCCGGGGTCTGAGACGCCGAAGCCTCCCACCATTAGCTCTGACAAATTGAAAACCCTAGTCATTGGCGTTATTAGACTTATTAGGCTCCATTATTAGACTTAAAACGAATCATCCAGCGATCATACACTGTTTACCAGGGGGCAGGGCTACCGACATTAAGGCTAATCTGAAGATGGTGCTGGCTAAAGCTAAAACGGGCGGGTGTAGAGAGTATAGGGATATTGTTATCCACGTCGGCACCAACAATGTTAGGATGAAACAGTCAGAGGTAACCAAGCGCAACATAGCTTCAGCGTGTAAATCAGCTAGAAAGATGTGTTGGCATCGAGTAATTGTCTCTGGCCCCCACCCAGTTAGGGGGAGTGATGAGCTCTACAGCAGAGTCTCACAACTCAATCGCTGGTTGAAAACTGTTTTGTGCCCCAACCAAGATAGAATTTGTAGATAATTGGCCCTCTTTCTGGGACTCATCCACAAACAGGACCAAGCCTGGCCTGTTCAGGAGTGACGGACTCCATCCTAACTGGAGGAGTGCTCTCATCTTATCTATGAACATAGACAGGGCTCTAACTCCCCTAGCTCCACACTGAGATAGGGTGCAGGACAGGCAGCAGGCTGTTAGCCAGCCTGCCAGCTTAGTGGAGCCTGCCACTAGCACAGTCAGTGTAGTCAGCTCAGCTATCTCCATTGAGACTGTGTCTGTGCCTCAATCTAGGTTAGGCAAAACTAAACATGGCGGCGTTCGCTTTAGCAATCTCACTGGAATAAAGACCTCCTCCATTCTTGCCATTATTGAAAGAGATTGTGATATCTCACATCTCAAAATAGGGCTACTTAATGTTAGATCCCTCACTTCCAAGGCAGTTACAGTCAATGAACTAATCACTGATCATAATCTTGATGTGATTGGCCTGACAAACATGGCTTAAGCCTTAAAGTACGCCTCACCTCCTGGTTATACTAGTGACCATATCCCCCGCGCATCCCGCAAAGGCAGAGGTGTTGCTAACATTGACGATAGCAAATTTCAATTTACCAACAAAAAAACACTGTGTTTCATCTTTTGAGCTTCTTGTCATGAAATCTATGCAGCCTACTCAATCACGTTTTATAGCTACTGTTTACAGGCCTCCAGGGCAATATACAGCGTTCCTCACTGAGTTCCCTGAATTCCTATCGGACCTTGTAGTCATGGCAGATAATATTCACATTTTTGGTGACTTTAATATTTACATGGAAAAGTCCACAGACCCACTCCAAAAGGCGTTCGGAGCCTTCATCGACTCAGTGGGTTTTGTCCGAAATATCTCCGGACCTACTCACTACCACAGTCATACTCTGGACCTAGTTTTGTCCAGTGGAATAAATTTGTGGATTTGAATGTTTTTCCTCATAATCCTGGAGTATCGGACAACCATTTTATTACGTTTGCAATCGCAACAAATAATCTGCTTAGACCCCAACAAAGGATCATCAAAAGCCGTGCTATAAATTCTCCCCTTGGGTTGTGCCGTGGGGGTGATCTTTGTGAGCGATACTCGGCCTCGTCTCAGGATGGTAAGTTGGTGGTTGGAGGTATCCCTCGAGTGGTGTGGGGGCTGTGCTTTGGCAAAGTGGTTGGGGTTATATCCTGCCTGTTTGGCCCTGTCTGGGGGTATCGTCGGTCGGGGCCACTGTGTCTCCCGACCCCTCCTATCTCAGCCTCCAGGATTTATGCTCCAATAGTTTATGTGTCGGGGGGCTAGGGTCAGTCTGTTATATCTGGAGTATTTCTCCTGTCTTATCCGGTGTCCTGTGTGAATTTAAGTATGCTCTCTCTAATTCACTCTCTCTTTTTCTCAGAGGACCTGGGCCCTAGGGCCTCGTGACTACCTGGCCTGATGACTCCTTGCTGTCCCCAGTCCACCTGGCCGTGCTGCTGCTCCAGTTTCAACTGTTCTGCCTGCGGCTATGGAACCATGCTACCTGTCCCAGACCTGCTGTTTTCAACTCTCTAGAGACAGCAGGAGCGGTAGAGATACTCTGAATGATCGGCTATGAAAAGCCAACTGACATTTACTCCTGAGGTGCTGACCTGTTGCACCCTCTACAACTACTGTGATTATTATTATTTGACCCTGTTGGTCATCTATGAACATTTGAACATCTTGGCCATATTCTGTTATAATCTCCACCCGGCACAGCCGGAAGAGGACTGGCCACCCCTCATAGCCTGGTTCATCTCTATGTTTAATCCTATGTTCCGGCCTTTCTAAGGAGTTTTTCCTAGCCCCCAAGCTTCTACACCTGCATTGCTTGCTGTTTGGGGTTTTAGGCTGGGTTTCTGTACAGCACTTGGTGACATCAGCTGATTTAAGAAGGGCTTTATAAATACATTTGATTGATTGACCATCTCGTCGACTGTTCCCGAAGCCTCAGTGACCATTTTGAGGGCGGAAATTTCCTCCAGTCTCCAGAATCAGGCAATCTAAGTGGTTCCTATGTCGAAGATCCGGGACGGCTGGTACATGTGGTATTTCCTGATTACGAAAAGTTACGTAGCGTTGTGTCCCATTCTAGACCTACAGTTGAAATCAGTCATTAAAACTCGTTTTTCAACCACTCCACAAATTTCTTGTTAACAAACTATAGTTTTGGCAAGTCGTTAGGACATCTACTTTGTGCATGACACAAATAATTTTCCCAACAATTGTTTACAGACTATTTCACTTATAATTCACTGTATCACAATTCCGGGTGTCAGAAGGTTACATACACTAAGTTGACTGTGCCTTTAGAAAGAAATTGTGGACCTCCACAAGTCTTGTTCATCCTTTGGAGCAATTTACAAACGCCTGAAGGTACCACTTTCATTTGTACAAACAATAGTACGCAAGTATAAACACCATGGGACCACGCAGCCGTCACACCGCTCAGGAAGGAGACGCATTCTGTCTCCTAGAGATGAACGTACTTTGGTGCGAAAAGTGCAAATCAATCCCAGAACAACAGCAAAGGACCTTGTGAAGATGCTGGAGGAAACAGGTAAAAAAGTATCTATATCCATGGTAAAACGAGTCCTACATCGACATAACCTGAAAGGCCGCTCAGCACGGAAGAAGCCGCTGCTCCAAAACCCCCATAAAAAAGCCAGACTATGGTTTGCAACTGCACATGGGGACAAAAATCGTACTTTTTGGAGAAATGTCCTCTGGTCTGATGAAACAAAAATAGAACTGTTCGGCCATAATGAACATCGTTATGTTCGGAGGAAAAAGGGGGAGGCTTGCAAGCCGAAGAACACCATCCCAACCGTGAAGCACAGGGGTGGCAGCATCATGTTGAGGGGTGCTTTGCTGCAGGAGGGACTAGTGCACTTCACAAAATAGATGGCATCATGAGGAAGACAACCAAGCACTCTAGGTGATCCTGGGTAAAGATTGCCACTTCCCACCTATGGAAGATCTGTCTTGCAAAAAAAGGCTATAGCCAGAATGGTTAACATCAGTATTCAAAACACTCTCTCTTAACCACGTCTCAGTAATGACCAACACATCTGGATTGGAGCTGTATACCCACACTTTCAATTGATCCATTTTAGGTAATACACTTCTAGTGTTAATGTGCAGAAAATCCAGGATTTTACGAGAGCAGTAATCAGTGAAGCAGATATCAGATATCAGAATTTATATCATAATTGGGGCTAGCAACAGTAGATGGGCCAGGGTGTACATGCACATTTCCAGATATCATCAACAGTCATACAACCAAGGCATGGCAGAAGACAGGGAGAGCTCTGCAGTGTTGATTTATGACATTTGAATGTGCATTAGATGGCAACAAGATCATATTGTACAGACATTTCATCAGGTAACATGAATCCAAAGCCGGCGAGAGGGGGTTAGTCTGTGTAACCAATTGAGAGTCCCGAGTGGGGGAACAAACATAGTCTGTCCCACGGTTGGGTAAACAAGAAAGTTCATAGTCAACAAAGCATGCAGGAGTCATGAGGCAAATAGCAAAATGCACAAGAAAAAAAATATGACTTGGGGCTAGCCATTGTAAGTTCAGAGTCACTCGGCCCAACAGTGCCTGTGTCCTGGAGTTGAGCGAAAGCTCGGGAGAAAAGGGGGAGTGTGGTGGGGGTACCTGTACCAGACAGGGGGAGACAAGCCAAGGCAGACGGTGAACAGATCGCCATGTGGGATCCAAGCAGCAGTGCAGCAGGCAACAGGAGTAGATGTCACACCCACATGGGAGAATCTTTTATTTCTGGAGGCAGATTTCTTGTAGAAAATGCCAGTGGATGATCTCTGAACAGCGGGAGAGGGCTTCAAAGGTCTCTGGATTTGGGTGGATAGCCTGTGAGACTCCTGCCATTTGTTGGCCTCAAAGGATTCAACACCTCAGTGCTAATTGAAGTTGTATCTGGTCTGTCTCAGTCCAGGTTGGATGGTGTCCTGAAGTCTCCGCGGTTTGTTTGCCAGAGCACCCTCTGTATAGCTTGGAAAAAGGCATCTTTGGTAGTAGTAATTGTTGGCTGGTCCTTTGCATGGGGTGATGTAAGTTTCCTTTAACAATCAGTCTTCCAGATAGATGACACAGGGACCTTGGTATAAAACTCTTTAGTAATAAATTGCAATTGCAGAGATTCACATACAGAATACCTCAGTAGTCTATAGTAAAGATCTGTGTGACGAAACAGGAGACAACACTCTTTATACAACCTACCTTAACATTGTTGCATTGGATTAGATACAAAGTATCTAAAATGAGAAAAACATGTCTAGACTATCTCGGCCTTGAGGCTGCGTGACTATCAGCAGGTGCAGGCAGTTCTCAGCCTGAGAACTAAAGCAGTACATCTCCATTTACCCAGTACTTTTCCATGAATGCGCATTGCAAGCATACAAAGGTTATCACATATATACAGTAATCATGGCATTGGTGTAGCCCCACACCTGACACTCAGGGTATCCCCCAACATAATCCTTCCAGGTAATTTTGTCCAAAATTAGTTTGTAGGTTTGGGGTTTTGATCGTGAGTGAAGGTTATGCTGTGGAGGGAAGCATCCTGTATATGTCCCGGCCAAAAAATCAAAGTTTATCTAACTTCAAATCTATGTTATTGTAAAAAATATTTTGAAAAATGCAGAGCTCACATGCAGCTGTGTCTCTCTCTCCCCCTTTATGGCCTTAATGATGCGGCCTTCGCCTCAAAAGGCATGGCTATGTCCTACAGGTCTTTAGGTTTTGAACTATGTCCCTTTTCGCCTCCTCCGTTTGCTTCTGAAGAGCAACAGAGGTTACATGCCCTGTGTCCGGTGTGAGCTTTATGCACATACATTGAAGGACCCAGGATATTCAGTTATGTGACCAGCTTTTTGTCTGTTTTGATAATTCAGTTTGTGGCAGAGCGCACTCTAAGCAGTGTCTCTCCCACTGGATTGTGGAGGCTATTTCCCAGGCATATAACAGCAAGTGACAAGAGTTACCTAGCGTTGTACACGCCCACTGCACCAGGGGACTGGCAGCGTCTTGGGCATTGTTTAAAGGGTTGACTATAGGAGATATTTGTGCTATGGTGAGTTGGGCATCACCACACACTTTTGTGAGGTTTTATGGCTTGGATGTCATTGCTCCCAGTGTAGCCCACAGCGTGCTTATTGATGGGACTGGGGAAAGTCACTAGGCAGCACGCCATGAGGTCAGGTCTGGGTTGTCCGCCATGGGCTGTTTCTCGTTGGGGTTGGCTTGGGGCGTGATTATACTTCCTCATAGTATGTTGTACAGAAGTAGACTGACTGAAATGGAACATAACATTATGACTATAACTACTATTCCCTGAAGAAGGGAAACGAGGTACAATGCCTGTTTGGCCCCGGTGAAGAGCGGTATTAAATTGAAGGAATGATTCTGAGCCTCACGGTTATCACCTGTGGGAGGCGAGACTTCCAGCAAGGCGCAGGTTTCATTGGCCTTGTCAGGCGTGATTGGATATCTTTCATCCGAAGTTGCGAGTGTGTGACTCCCCCATAGTATGTTGTACCTCGTTTCCCTCCTTCAGGGAACAGTAGTTATAGACATAACGTTATTGTGTACCATATAGGCCTACATTTTTGTACATTTTGTATGTCGTAGTAGTATAGGACCAATACCGTGTAGCCTACAAAAGGAAGCAGGCAAACGTTCACTGTTACCATTAATTTGCATTCCACAGTCATTGTTGTTACGGAGTCTAGTTGATAGGTAATCGACTAGCTGGACTGTTCCCCAGACTCCACGCGTAGGGATTTGTACAATGCTTAACAAGGCTGTTGAACTTGACATTGGTGTCTGTCTTTATTCCTTTATCCAACATATCATACAGAAACATGGTATCAGAAGTGGCTCGGAAAACACACGTTTGTTAATTTTGTAGCTAAGTACAGTATAGGCGCAGTTACGTTCCATATGCGAACAAACGCCGTTTCCTACTCACAACACTGATCAAGTCGTTGTTAGCTGGCTATCTAGCATCACTACCTACCTCCATGACTGAAGTGAAAGACATCTCCTATTCCATTGCTATGGCAGCGAACATTCCGCCACCAAATCACATGGTTCTCACAGGGGACTGGAATACTAATTGGGACAACTTCAGGGATGAATTCGAGGACTATGCGCTGGCGACCGGTCTACATGAGAAACCCAACGAGGTACAAGCGGCAACTCTGAGGAGTTTAATGGGCAGCGAATGCAGGCATATCTACCGGCACAATCTCACCCTCACGGCACGACAACAGTGTGATGCAAAGGCTATATTGGATGCATTGGAGAATTACTTCAAACCCGCCAGAAACGTCATTTACGAGCGGTTCGTTTTCGGAAGCTGCAAACAGGAAGAGGGTGAGTCAGTACACAACTTTGTAACCCGTTTGAGAGAGAAATCCGCCACTTGTGAATACGGGGGATTGAAAGATGAATTGATTCGTGACAAAATAGTACTGGGAATTGCAAATGAGAATACGCGCCGGCGTCTACTGAGAGAGAGAGGTTTAACATTAGTAACTGCCATCGAAATGTGCCGCACTGCTGAAGTCACTGACATGAGAATGAGAGCAATGGAAACGGAAACCCCACGCTCCGACGTTGATACTGTTCACGCTGTTGCTAGGCAGACATTCAGACAAAACCAATCGAGGCAGAGTAATTCACCACGAACGGTGAACACAGAGAGCCCCGTAGCATGTAAATACTGTGGGAATACACACACACACGTGGCAAAGAGCACTGCCTTGCCTACGGTAAACCATGCAGAGCTTGTGGAACTAATAATCACTTTGCAAAAGTGTGTCTCAAAAGCAAAAGAAGGGTGAGTGAGGGCAAGATTCACTGTGTTGATGATGTTACTCAATGTTCAGAGCTGAACAGTGAAAGTGACATTTACATGCATGAATCCATTGGGGCTGTACACTCAAGAGGGAAGAAATGGTTTGTGACACTACGATTACACAACAAGCAACAACAATGTCAACTGGATTCGGGTGCTACATGCAACGTAATGAGCTACAAAGACAAAATCAATCTGGCACCTGACACACATCTATTGCCCAGCGATACTAGACTAAAGCTGTACTCAGGAGAACTAATGAGCTCTATGTGCACCTTTGAGACCGAATGTGTTATTCGGGGACGCAAACACAAGCTGGAGTTTGAGATTGTGAAAACCAGTCAAAATCCTCTCCTCTCAGGCTCTACATGCGAACGCCTGGGACTGATGCAGTTCACTGTACCAAATGACCTGCACATTGTGGATCATGTCCAGCATGGACCCCTGTCCAAAGAACAACTACTCAGCAGATATGACGATGTATTCAACATGCCCGTTGAATCAGTGCCTGGGGAGGTACACTTTGAAGTGGATGAGAGCATCACTCCAGTCCAGTGTGCTCCTCGCAATGTGCCCATTGCAATGAAAGTGGCTGTGAAGGCCCAGCTGGACAAGTATGAGGCCGATGGCCACATGACATCTGTGACTGAACCAACTGACTGGATTAGCAATATGGTCATAGTGAAAAAACCAGAGAAGCTGAGGGTCTGCATCGACCCAAAGCATCTGAACCAAGCACTGAAACGATCCCACTACATCATGCCGATACTAGAGGATGTCCTCTATAAGCTTCCCAAGGCCAGGATTTTCACCTTGGCGGATGCCCGAGATGCATTCCTTCAATGCAAGCTGGACGAAGAAAGCAGCTTCATGACTACCTTCTGGACCCCCTGGGGTCGGAAACACTGGCTCAAGCTCCCGTTTGGTGTCTCAGTGGCACCTGAGGTATACCAACGCAAGCAGCACGAGTTACTGGCTGGGCTCAAGGGCATTGAACCCATCGCCGATGATATCCTGATCGTAGGCTGTGGTGAAACAGACGAAGAAGCAGAACGCGACCACGATGTGAAGCTCCTGGCACTGATGGAGCGCTGCCGATCAGTTAAGCTTCGTCTTGGCCTGAAGAAGCTGCAGTTCAAGGTGAAAGACGTCCACTTCCATGGCCACATTCTCTCGGCAAAAGGCCTGAAGCCGGACCCAGACAAGGTCCAAGCGATCCTCGACATGCCAAACCCATCTGATGCAAAAGGAGTACAGCGTCTCATCGGCTTTGCAAACTATCTTGCAAAGTTCATGCCACACCTATCAGCAGTCTGTGAGCCTCTGCGCCGGTTGCTAGACAAAGACACACTGTGGCACTGGCTACCCAAGCACGAGGCCGCAGTGCAGGAGATGAAATCTCTGGCTTCATCCATGCCAGTGTTGCGCTACTACGACGTCACGAAGCCTGTCACAATCCAGAGCGACTCTAGCCAAAGGGGACTTGGATGCTGCCTTATGCAGGAAGGCCAGCCCGTTGCGTTTGCCTCGAGAGCGCTCACCCCCACCGAACAAAACTATGCACAAATTGAGAAAGAGTGCCTCAGCATCGTCTTCTCCTGCCAGCGATTCCATCACTACTTATATGGTCGAGAGCTGGTCACCGCTGAAACTGACCACAAACCACTCATTTCCATATTCAGTAAACCTCTCCTCAATGCGCCCAAGAGGCTTCAAAGCATGCTCTTGACTCTGCAAAACTACAGCCTGAAGGTTATTTACAAGCCAGGACCAGAGATGTACATCAGCGACACACTGAGCAGGGCAACAGCACAATGTACAGGTCGAGGCACTGCCTATCAGCGGCAGGCCATCTGTTCACTACAGCAGGAACAACAAGATGTTCAACAGATCAATCAGGCAGACTTCTTAAACGTCACAGACCACCGCCTAGCCCAGATCAGGCAACATACTGACAAGGACGAACACCTACAGTCACTGAAGTCCATGGCTCTCGCAGGTTGGCCATACCTGAAAGAGGAGACACCTTTCACAGTGAGAGAATACTGGACCTTTCGAGATGAGATCAGTGTGCAAAATGGCGTCTTGTTCAGAGGTCAGAAGGTCATTATTCCCAAATCACTACGTCCAGAGATGCTTACCCGCATACATTCCAGTCACGTTGGAGGTGACGCATGCTACCGCCAGGCTCGTGAAACATTATACTGGCCAAACATGCAAGCAGAAATTAAAGACTTTGTCAGCAACTGTACCACATGCAACGAGTACGCTCATGAACAGCAAAAGGAAACCATGATGTCACACGAACTGCCCACAAGGGCCTGGCAAATCATCAGCATGGACTTATTCAGCCACAGACAAAAGGACTATCTTCTCATCGTTGATCATTACTCTGACTTTTGGGAAATTGAACTGCTCCCTGACTTGTCTGCAGAGACGGTCATAAAGCGCTGCAAGGCGCAGTTTGCAAGGCAAGGTCAGCCTGACAAGGTAATCACGGACAATGGCCCACAATTCACTGCACAGTTCAAGCGTTTCGCCTCAGAATGGGAGTTTAACCACGTGACCTCCTCTCCAAGACACCCAAAAGCAAATGGCAAGGCAGAATCAGCTGTCAAGATTGCAAAAAACCTGTTAAGTAGGGCCTTGCGCGACAGCAACGACCCATGGAAAGCGATCTTACAGTGGAGGAACACACCCACCGAAAACATGGACAGCAGCCCAGCACAACGCCTTCTGTCCAGACGTCTGAAGACTACTATCCCCGTAGCTAACAAGCTACTTGAGCCCTGCGTCATGGTTGGCGTCACGGACAAACTGCGTCACAGAAAGCAGCTCGCTAAGTGCTTCTACGACCGGACTGCTCGAGGCTGGGCACGTGCCTACAGAGAGTTGCACCACGTTCTTACCTGGTGGATGTTGGTGGCTCCCTCTATCGGGTGGATCTGCGCGTAGCAGAGCAGACAAACCAGAACATGCCATACACTCACCTAGATGAGCTGGATCACAGTCCAGGCCAAAGGGTAAGGGGTGCAGAATTGAGACATGAGCCAACTGAAGGTGAGGCTTCTACCCCACCAAACTCTCCAGCTCGTGGCTAAACTGATGTGAATACAACACATAGCCAACTTTTTCGCCTCTTCCCTGTTCTCTTGCTATAGTGTGTGTGTGTGTGTGTGTGTGTGTGTGTGTGTGTGTGTGTGTGTGTTACTTTCTGAATGGGCATTTACTAAAATTGGCTACTGTCATGTAGGAAATTTCACATCAGCTATGAATATACACTTTGTTTGAGTTAGTTTGATTTTCTGAAACTCTCCCACAGAAAATATTGCGCACCTGGAGAAGTGGCGGCTTGGCTTACTGTAGGTTACGCTCATTGCGTAGTGTCACAAATTTGACAGAAATGTAGCCTAGAGTTATAATTATTGAAGTTGAAGCCTGTAAGAATATCTGCTAGCCTAGTGGTGCTCATTCTGTCGAGCTGATCTGTGAGTGTTGGTAGGCGCAAACTACGTGTACGTCTACAGCGGCTACTGCTGCATTTTAGATACACCTGTATGTCGTAGTGAAGCGCGTATCTTTCTTGTGTTATTATAATGACGTTTCTACTGGTGTCTTCGCCCAAGATATTAGTTACCATTGCCCAGTTGTTTGTGTTAGAGATGTGAGAATACAAAAATCTAAGCCCCCTGTCATCACAAAACTTCAGTGAACAAGCTTTTTATTTTATTTTTATTTTTTTATACATTATCTTTATTTTAGTCACCTTGGTTGTATTTCAGCTATCCCTGAAGCTGATTTAGCTTTCAGCCTTTTTTGCAGATGTCTTCACTACTATTGTGGATAATCATGTTCCATTCATAAAATTAAGAGTTAAAGGTAGATCGAATGGCTGTTACACTCCGGAATTATCAGGTCATTCATAAAAAAGATGATGCTTGGGTCAAGGCCAGGAACACAGGCTTAGGCACGGACTGGCAAGCTTTTAAGATACTGAGGAATCATTGTGTAAGACAAATCAGAAAGGCTAAATCTGATTATTATGTAACCGCTCTTTCGGATTGTAAAGGGAACCCGGCTAAATTCTGGAAAACTGTCAAATCCCTGAATGGTTCTTCCTCCTAACTGCCATAAATTAATTCAGACATGGAACTCCTCACAGAAGAAAATGCCATCATTGACTCCTTTACTGTATCACCATTTTATTTCAGCGGGCTCTCTCTTTGAAAGAACTTCTAAGCCTATTCACAATGATATTGGGCTGGATGCTGATAGGGGACGCTTGCTGAATGATCAGAGAAATTACAGTAAAAGCTTTTCTCTTAGGCTATTTACAGAAAAAGTCCTGGATGCTTTGCTAGCTTAGACAATAAGAACTCCACAGGGGCCGACCAATTGGATCCCGGTCTGCTTAAGTGTGCAGCGCCCATTATTGTTGGCTCAATAAACCACATTTCTATTCAACATTGTTATCAGGAAATATTCAAACATTTTGGAAATCAGCTCGTGCTGCCACTCCATAACGGCGGGGATAGTAGTTATCTGAATAATTATCGCTCCATTTCAAGGCTTCCTTGTCTAGCTAAGATTCTTGAATCCTTGGTAAAATGTCAAACTTTAATATTTTTTTACAAATGTATTTTGAAGATAAACCAGTCTGGGTTTAGGCCTGGCCATTGCACTATTACATCAACCACTTCATGTGTTTATGATCTTGTCAATGCTTTTGTTTGTGGACCTGTCCAAAGCTTTCAATACTGTTGATAATGCTATTTTATTGAATGGAGCAGCTGCCTCTACTCTTAAACCCTTGGATGCCGTTTTTCATAGCGCCCTTCATTTTTATCACAGGAGACAGTTGTATTACTCATCACTGTATTCTTTACCGAAAGGTTGGCTGGACCTCTTTGAAGTCACATAGATCACATCATTATGCTCTTTTTTTTTTCACACAAAGCCCTGCTCAAAACTTCTGACTTATCTAACATCACTGTTAAGATAAAACATTTGTTGGTTAACTCTGGAGACTCCTTTGGTGTCCAGAGAGTTAGGAAAATCAGCCTTTAATTTCCTTGCATGTGGAATGATCTACAATACACTTTAAAATTGGAGGAATTGGTGCCTATGGCATTTCAGACGGTCGTTAGGGGACCTTTTTCTTGAACAATGTGTCCGTTTATGATTATCTTATGCTTTTTGTTTATTGTTGTGTATAATAACGTGTATTTTATTGTGTAAATCAATGTGTAGTTTGTGTTTATTGTATTTCGATGTGTATTGTGGTGCTATACAGGGCTCATCTGGAAAAGAGACTGTGGTCTCAGCATTGACTCCCTGTCAAAATAAAGGTTAAATAAATATAAAACAATGGTTGTTGTGTAAGGCTACATTTTAGATCATATTTTGCACATTTGAACAGCAGTAGGATCAATCAACCTTGTTATATTAGGGCTCTAAAGCAATACTAGTTGTGCCCCCCCCCCCCCCCCCATGGATTTAAAATGCCCTTTCAGGCATGTAATCCTGGAGGCGTGCCTGATCTCCACTCAACAATAGCAAGCATCAACCTATGTCACAAGTGTTGAAAAATGCCTGAGGCCATTTATTGATAAAAACTATTTAAAGCAATGCTGAAAAAACAGACTACTACAATGTTTCAACAACTCTAACCTAACATAGCAGCTGTAAAATAAACGCCTGAGCGGGGTCGGAGACACTGCAACCATCAGATTTTCGGGCTTTTGCCTATTCTCTGTTTTTCCCCTGAAAACCGGATGCTTCTGGTTTCCTCGACCCCGCTGAGAGTGAAACAACCCCGCCACACACAAAGATACAGTTGGAGTCGGAAGTTTACATACACATAGGTTGGAGTCATTAAAACTCGTTTTTCAACCACTCCACAAATTTCTTGTTAACAAACTATAGTTTTGGCAAGTCGGTTAGGACATCTACTTTGCGCATGACACAAATATTTTTCCAACAATTGTTTACAGACAGATTATTTCACTTATAATTCACTATATCACAATTCCAGTGGGTCAGAAGTTTACATACAATAAGTTGACTGTGCCTTTAAACAGCTTGGAAAATTGCAGAAAATTATGTCATGGCTTTAGAAGCTTCTGATAGGCTAATTGACATGATTTGAGTCAATTGGAGGTCTACCTGTGGATGTATTTCAAGGCCTACCTTCAAACTAAGTGCCTCTTTGCTTGACATCATGGGAAAATCAAAGGAAATCATCCAAGACCTCAGGAAAAAAAAATTGTAGACCTCCACAAGTCTGGTTCATTCTTGGGAGCAATTTCCAAACGCCTGAAGGTACCACGTTCATCTGTACAAACAATAGCACGCAAGTATAAACACCATGGGACCACGCAGCCGTCACACCACTCAGGAAGGAGACGCGTTCTGTCTCCTAGAGATGAACATACTTTGGTGCGAAAAGTGCAAATCAATCCCAGAATAACAGCAAAGGACCTTGTCAAGATGCTGGAGGAAACGGGTACAAAAGTATCTGTATCCACAGTAAAACGAGTACTATAACGACATAAGCTGAAAGGCCGCTCAGCAAGGAAGAAGCCACTGCTCCAAAACCGCCATAAAAAAGCCAGACTACGGTTTGCAACTGCACATGGGGACAAAGATAGTACTTTTTGGAGAAAAGTCATCTCGAGCCGAAGAACACCATCCCAACCGTAAAGCACGGGGGTGGCAGCATCATGTTGTGGGGGTGCTTTGCTGCAGGAGGGACTGGTGCACTTCACAAAATAGATAGCATCATGAGGAAGAAAATGATGTGGATATATTGAAGCAACATCTCAAGATATCAGTCAGGAAGTTAAAGCTTGGTCGCAAATGGGTCTTCCAAATGGACAATGATACTTCCAAAGTTGTGGCAAAATGGCTTAAGGACAACACTGTCAAGGCATTGGAGTGGCCATCAAAAAGCCCTGACCTCAATCCCATAGAAAATTTGTGGGCAGAACTGAAAAAGCGTGTGCGAGCAAGGAGGCCTACAAACTTGACTCAGTTACACCAGCTCTGTCAGGAGGAATAGGCCAAAATTCACCCACATTATTGTGGGAAGCTTGTGGAAGGCTACCCAAAACGTTTGACCCAAGTTAAAAGATTTAAAGACAAAGCTACCAAATACTAATTGAGTGTATGTAAACTTCTGACCTACTGGGAATGTGATGAAAGAAATAAAACCTGAAATAAATCATTTTCTCTATTATTAGTCTGACATTTCACATTATTAAAATAAAGTGGTGATCCTAACTGACCTAAGACAATGAATTTTTACTAGGATTAAATATCAGGAATTGTGAAATACTGAGTTTAAAATGTATTTGGCTAAGGTGTATGTAAACTTCCGACTTCAACTGTACATACACAGTTTATTACCCAATGTGCAATATATTGTAACTCTTAAAGGCTGACAAGTTTTGAGAGGGCTGGCACCTTGTTAACCCTGCATTAGATCACACCGATGAAGGCCACAATGACGCACTTAAAGAAAGCTTAAGGTAACAAAACTCCCACTAGTCACAGCAAGGCATGGCTTCTCTCCTATGTGTGTCCACTGGTCTACCATCAACTTGCTTGAGCTAACAAAAGTGGGAAGGTTACCCACAATTGTTGTGTTTTCTCTTGTGTTCAGCCAGGCTTCTTGACTGAGTGAATTTCTTCCCACACTGATCACAACAATAAGGCTTTTCTCCAGTGTGTGTCCGCTGATGTGATTTCAGCTGCTGAGATTGAGCAAATCCCTTCCCGCAGTCAGAGCAGTGGTAAGGCTTCTCTCCAGTGTGTATTCTCTTGTGCTTAACCAGGGTTCCTGACTGAGTGAATCTCTTCCCACACTGATCACAACCATAAGGCTTCTCTCCGGTGTGTATTCGTTGGTGAACTATTAAATCTTTAGAAGAAGTACAGCTCATCCCACAGTCTGAGCAGTGGTAAGGCTTTTCTCCAGTGTGTATTCTCTTATGTTCTACCAGGGTTCCTGACTGAGTGAATCTCTTCCCGCAGTCAGAACAGTGATAAGGCTTCTCTCCCGTGTGTGTTCTCTGGTGTATGGTCAAGGTTTTTGAGAAACTAAAGCACATCCCACAGTCAGAGCAGTAGTAAGGCTTCTCTCCTGTGTGTGTCCGCTGGTGCGTGTTAAGGTTGCTTGCCTGAGCAAAACTCATCCCACAGTCAGAGCAGTGGTACGGCTTCTCTCCTGTGTGTATTCTTTGGTGCGATTTTAAATGCGCCATCCTAACGAAACACTTCCCACACTCAGAGCAATGGAAAGGCCTCTCTCCAGTGTGGGTTTTCTTGTGTTTAACAAGGGATCCTGAATGAACAAATCTCTTCCCACATTCATCACAGCCATAAGGCTTCTCTCCTGTATGTATTCTCTGATGTGTTGCCAGGTGGCTTGAGTAATTAAAGCTCATCCCGCAGTCTGAGCAGTGGTAAGGCTTCTCCCCTGTGTGTATTCTCTTGTGTATAGCCTGATGTGCTGACTGAGTGAATGTCTTTCCACATTGATCACAGTTAAAAGGTTTTTCTGCTCTGTGTATTCTCTGGTGTACCATCAATCCATCTAGTCTAGCAAAACTCTTCCCACAGTCAGAGCAGCTGTAAGGTTTCTCTCCTGTGTGTGTTCGCTGGTGAATTTTTAATTCCCCAGATGTAGTAAAATTCATTCCGCAATCTGAGCAGTGGTGAAGTTTCTGTCCTGAGTGTCTCTGCTGATGTGATTTCAGGTTACTTGGCTGATTAAAACTCTTCCCACAAACAGGGCAGTGGTAAGGTTTCTCTCCAGTATGTATTCGCTGATGGTTTATCAGGGAGTTGAATGTAGTAAAACTCTTCCCACATTGATCACATCTGTAAGACTTCTTTCCTGTGTGTGCCAGTTGGTGTCTTTTCAAATTACCTGACAGCGCAAACTTCATCCCACAGTCAGAGCAGTGGTAAGGTTTTGCACCTGTGTGTACTCTCTGGTGCAATTGTAATGACTGTGACTTTGAAAAGCTCTTTCCACACTGAGAGCAGTGGTAAAGCTTTTCTCCTGTGTGTATACTTTTATGCCTTTTCAGGTCCACTAAACAAGTAAAACTATTTCCGCAGTGGGAGCATTGATGTGGTCTGGCTGGTTTGGGCTTCTCTACGTCTGCTTCCTCTGAAGGACTCTTCCCACTCTCAGAGCGAGAGTCTGGTCTCTCTCCTGCCAAAGACAAACACAGAATTCCGTTAAACAGCGAGACCTGAATGAAACCTCCACATGATAGATCCGTCTTCCTATTAGGTTCAATCCAAATCAGATCCCTCAATAACCCGTCTTTTCAGAACTATTAGGTACATTTTTTTTGTTGAGATTTCATAAACAAATTTATAATTTTTATTTTACCTTTATTTAACTAGGCAAGTCAGTTAAGAACAAATTCTTATTTTCAATGACGGCCTAGGAACAGTGGGTTAACTGCCTGTTCAGGGGCAGAACGACAGATTTGTACCTTGTCAGCTCGGGGATTAGAACTTGCAACCTTTCGGTTACTAGTCCAACACTCTAACCACTAGGCTACCCTGTAGAGCTTGAAATCTAATCCTTCTCTCATGAAATGTCATGTATTTTGGCTGAGCAGAAATGGATATTGAGAACTACAATATTTAAATCAACGGCATAGGACGCATTTGATCCATTGTTAATATTTTGTTGGTAGCCCTCTTTGATGGTATAGGCCAAACATCTTATTTATTTTTACGTTTTTATTTCAACTTTATTTAACCAGGAAAGTCAGTTAAGAACAAATTCTTATTTACAATGACGGCCTACCAAAAAGCAAAAGGCCTCCTGTGGGGATGGGGGCTGGGATTAAAAACAAAAATAAATTAAATAAAAAATATAGGACAACACACACATCACGACAAGAGAGACAACACTACATAAAGAGACCTAAGACGACAACATAGCATGGCAGCAACACATGACAACACAGCATGGCAGCAACACAACAACAACATGGTAGTGTCGTGTCTTTCGTATCATTATATGTGAAAACTTAATTTATCAATTCAATTCTCTGTAATTATCATAAGGTGATTAAACTAATCATTTACATTTTATTAACTAGGAAGTCGGGGGACCACGGAAAATGTTAAGATTAAAAAGCTATAATTTTCTGAATATAACTCTTCAGATATTTTAATATCTGATAAAATAGTTTTCTAGTAATGAATTATTATTATTACCTTCGTCAGTCTCATCTGAACATCTTAAATTGTTGGTTATCTGCACGAACACAGCGTCTGCTATGAATCATCCATACACCAATTGGCTCAGTTATTTATTTACTAACTAACTAAATAATCACAGAAATACACAAACAAATAACAAAGATATTGTTTACTAACAATGATAGGAAAGAGACCCTAGTGGGCTAAACCAATATGAGTGCTTGGTGGACAAGGGGAAAGGGGTGGGAATGACAAAGAGCGGGAAAGACAAATGGATTCTTTACACACAGTCTATAATTATATACAATGAAATGCTAATCCTCATTCAAGAATAATTGCAAGTATATATTTACAGTTGAAGTCGGAAGTTTACATACACCTTCGCCAAATACATTTAAACTCAGTATTTCACAAATCCTGACATTTCATCCTAGTAAAAATGTCCTGTCTTAGGTCAGTTAGGATCACCACTTTATTTTAAGAATGTGAAATGTTAGAATAATAAGAGAGAATGACTTATTTCAGCTTTTATTTCTTTCATCACATTTCCAGCGGGTCAGAAGTTTACATGCACTCAATTAGTATTTGGTAGCATTGCCTTTAAATAGTTTAACTTGGGTCAAACGTTTCGGGTAGCCTTCCACAAGCTTTCCACAAAAGTAGGTTGAATTTTTGCCCATTCCTCCTGAAAGACCTGGTGTAACTGAGTCAGGTTTGTAGGCCTCCTTGCTCGCACATGCTTTTTCAGGTCTGCCCACAAATGTTCTATAGGATTGAAGTTAGGGGTTTGTGATGGCCACTCCAATACCTTGACTTTGTTGTCCTTAAGCCATTTTGCCACAACTTTGGAAGTATTGCTTGGGGTCATTGTCCATTTGGAAGACCCATTTGCAACCAATTTTTTACTTCCTGACTGATGTCTTGAGATGTTGTTTCAATATATCCACATCATTTTCCATCCTCATGATGCCATCTATTTTGTGAAGTGCACCAGTCCCTCCTGCAGCAAAGCACCCCCACAACATGACGCTGCCACCCCCGTGCTTCACGGTTGGGATGGTGTTCTTCGGCTTGCAAGCCTCCCCCTTTTTCCTCCAAACATAACAATGGTCATTATGGCCAAACAGTTCTATTTTTGTTTCATCAGACCAGAGGAAATTTCTCCAAAAAGTACAATCTTTGTCCCCATGTGCAGTTGCAAACCATAGTCTGGCTTTTTTAATGGGGTTTTTGGAGCAGTGGCTTCTTCCGTGCTGAGCGGCCTTTCAGGTTATGTCAATATAGGACTCGTTTTACTGTGGATATAGATACTTTTGTACCCGTTTCCCCCAGCATCCTCACAAGGTCCTTTGCTGTTGTTCTGTGATTGATTTGTACTTTTCGCATCAAAGTACGTTCATCTCTAGGAGACAGAACGCGTCTCCTTCCTGAGCGCGTCTCCTCTCCTTCCTTGCATACTATTGTTTGTACATATAAACGCGGTACATTCTGGCGTTTGGAAATTGCTCACTAGGATGAACCAGACTTGTGGAGGTCTACAAATATTTTCTGAGGTCTTGGCTGTTTTCTTTTGATTTTCCCATGATGTCAAGAAAAGAGGCACTGAGTTTGAAGGTAGGCCTTGAAATCCATCCACAGGTACACCTCCAATTGACTCAAATTATGTCAATTAGCCTATCAGAAGCTTCTAAAGCCATGACATAATTTTCTGGAATTTTCCAAGCTGTTTAAAGGCACAGTCAACTTAGTGTATGTAAACTTCCGACCCACTAGAATTGTGATACAGTGAATTATAAGTGAAATAATTTGTCTGTAAACAATTGTTGGAAACATTACTTGTGTCATGCACACAGTAGATGTCCTAACCGACTTGCCAAAACTATAATTTGTAACAAGAAATTTGGGCAGTGGTTGAAAAACTAGTTTTAACGACTCCAACCTAAGTGTAGGTACATTTCCGACTTCAAATGTACGCCGTATGTCATTGTTGTCTTCTCTGTTGGAATCCGGTCTGTCTGCTGGAGAGTTCAGAGTCTCTCTGGTTGCGTTTCGACGAAGATCAAAGTATTTTGTGGTTAGAATGGATACTTCAGAGTACCATTCACAAATGTCCTCATAGAATAGATGTTTCGGCGGTTGTCTGTATTCTCGTCCTCGGTTTACATAATTTATAGCTGCAGACTAGTAATTTGTGTCAAGATTTGCTCCTATTCTGTAGGGATCGATAGTCTCAGAGTTTAACCATTTCCAGCCGTGTATCCAATGCTCCACGTGGAATAGTCTTGTCCTTTGGTAGAGTCACACACCATCGTCACCCGGCATGTTTTGGTCTCAGAAATTCAACCATTTGCAACCTCAGCTCACGCTGGGGTGTGCTTAGTCTTAAGTGAATTTCATCAGGAGTGGGTTTTATATGTAACGGTAGAAAAGGGCAGTCCATGACGCCAAATGTGATGTCTGGGCTCACGGGGCTGTGGCCACTGACTAGTTCATCTTTATATGAAAATCCATACTCTCATTTAGACAGTTAATATCACATTACATCTTTTCACAAATAGTTTCATGCTTAATCACATACTTTTCACAATATTTAGATGTAAACCAGACAGCTGGGAAATGTACACTTCAAGAGATACTGTTATGTGTGTTTCCTGTACTTCATGAGAACACCAAATGAAACACACTCGTCACAACTGTCCCTTAAGTGTCCACGGACAATTCCTACATTCTCATAAACATATATATATATTTTTTTTATTCTCCCATTTTGTGGATTTAGGCGTCTCCAAGTGAAGTCCATCGTTCTTTCTCTGCGCTCTCAATTTCTGTATGACCAGGGGGGAAGAGTCTCCGCCAGGAATTTATGACCGGAGATAACAGAACCTGAGTGTAAGAGAAAGTGAGGGAGGGGGCGTTCTACACCCAGAAAGGGCCACGTCATGACAGTAGCAACACAACACGGCAGCAGCACAACATGGTAGCAGCACAACCATTGTTGGGCATAGACAACAGCACAAAGGGCAAGAAGGTAGAGACAACAATACATCACATAAAGCTGCCACAACTGTCAGTAAGTGTGTCCATGATTATGTCCTTCAATGAAGAGATTGAGATAAAACGGTCCAGTTTGAGTGTTTGTTGCAGCTCATTCCAGTCGCAAGCTGCAGCGAACTGAAAAGACGAGCGACCAAGGGATGCGTGTGATTTGGGGACTTTTAACAGAATGTGACTGGCAGAACGGGTGTTGTATATGGAGGATGAGGGCTGCAGTAGATATCTCAGATAGGGGGAGTGAGGCCTAAGAGGGTTTTATAAATAAGCATCAACCAGTGGGTCTTGCGACAGGTATACAGAGATGACCAGTTCACAGAAGAATATAAAGTACAGTGATATATCCTATAAGAAGCATTGGTAGCAAATCTGATGGCCGAATGGTAAAGAACATGTAGCTGCTCGAGAGCACCCTAACCTGCCGATCTATAAATTACATCTCCGTAATCTAGCATGGGTAGGATGGTCATCTGAATCAGGGTTAGTTTGGCAGCTGGGGTGAAAGAGGAGAGATTACGATAGAGGAAACCAAGTTTAGATTTAACTCTAGCCTGCAGCTTTGATATGTGCTGAGAAAAGGACAAAGTACCATCAGCCATACTCCCAACTTGTATGAGGTGACTACCTCAAGCTCTAAACCCTCAGTGGTAGTAATCACACCTTTGGGGAGAGGGGCATTCTTCTTACCAAACCCCATTACCTTTGTTTTGGAGGTGTTCAGAACAAGGTTATGGGCAGAGAAAGCTTGTTGGACACTAAGAAAGCTTTGTTGTAGAGCATTTAACACAAAATCCAGGGGTGGCCAGTTGAGTATAAGACTGTATCATCTGTATATAAATGCACGAGAGAGCTTCCTTTTGCCTGAGCTATGTTGTTAATGTAAATTAAGAAGCGCGTGGGGCCTAGGATCAAGCCTTGGGGTACACCCTTGTGACAGGCAGTGGCTGAGTCAGCAGATGTTCTGGCTTTATACACTCTTTGAGAGAGGTCGTTAGCATACCAGAGACACCAATACTCCTTAGCCAGCCCACAAGAATGGAATGGTCTACCGTATCAAACGCTTTCGCCAAGTCAATAAAAATAGCAGCACAACATTGCTTAGAATCAAGGGCAATGGTGACATCATTGAGATTGCAGTGACACATCCATAACCTGAGCGGAAACCATATTGCATACCAGAGAAAATACTATAGACATCAAGAAAGCCAGTCAGTTGATTATTGACAAGTTTTTCCAACACTTTTGATAAACAGGGCAAAATAGAAATAGGCCTATAACATTTAGGATCAGCTTCATCTCCCACTTTAAATAAAGGACTAACCGTGGCTGCCTTCCAAGCAATGGGAACCTCCCCAGAGAGGAGAGACAGGTTAAAAAGGTCAGAGATAGGCTTGGTGATTATAGTGGCAGAAACCTTAAAGAAGGAAGTTTAATCTGACCCAGATGTTTTTTTAGGGTCAATTTTAGGGAGCTCCTTTTGCACCTCGGACTCAGTAAATGTCTGCAGGGAGAAACGTTGAAGCGGGGCAGGGGGGAAAAAGGGAGGAGCATCGGGGCTAGTCGCATTAGAAGGGGTGGGAGATTAAGAAATGTTGGACGGGCAAGGAGGCATGGCTGAGTCAAATAGGAATCCTGACTTAATGAAGTGGTGATTAAAGAGCTCAGCCATGTGCTTATTGTCAGTAACAACCACATCAACTTTCAGGGACATGGGCAGCTGTGAGGAGGTTTTATTCTCCAGGTCTAACTGCTTTCCAAAATGTATTGGGGTTAAACCCAGAGAGAGAACTGCTCCTTAAAGTAACTCACTTTGGCCTTCCGGATAACCTGAGTGCATTTATTTCTCATTTGCCTGAACGAGAGCCAGTGAGCTTGAGTTTCCGTTTGCCGAGGCTTTTACCAAATGCAATTCTTGAGGTGGAGTAACTCTGCAAGATCACGGTCGAACAAGGGGCTGATCCTGTTTTTAATTCTCATTTTCTTTATGAGGGTGTGTTTGTTAACAAGATCACTGAAGATATCAAAAAAAGAAGGTCCAAGCTTCTTCGACAGAGGGGATCAGGCTGATTCTATACTAATTTACAGAGGCCAGGTTATGAAGGAAGGCTTGCTCATTAAAGTTTTCTAGCAAGCGTGTATGACAAATCAGGACAGGACGTTTCTCAAAGCAGCCATTACGAATCACATGCTGTAAAACAGTGATCACTAAGGTCATTACAGAAACACCAGACTGGTACCTGTCAGGATTATTTGTGAGGATAACATCGAGGAAAGTAGCCTTTTCTGGGTGTTTGGAGTCATACCTTGTAGGATTGGTAATAATCTGAGAAAGATTTAGGGAGTCCCATTGCTTTAGGACTTTGTCAGGTGGTTTAAGTATGTCCCAGTTTAGGTCACCTAGCAGGACAAATTCAGACTTAATGTAAGGGGCCAGGAGAGAGATTAGAGCAGGTAGGGTACAGGCCGGTGCTGATGGAGGACGATAACACCCGCAACAGTCAACAATGAGCTATTTGAAAGTGTAATGCTTAAAACCAGCAAATCAAATTGTTTGGGGACAGACTTGGTGGAGACAACCGAGCACTCTAGGTGATCCTGGGTAAAGATTGCCATTTCCTACCTTTGGAAGATCTGTCTTGCAGAAAAAGGTTATAGCCAGAAAGGTTAATATCAGTATTCAAAACCCTCTTTCTTAACCACGTCTCAGTAATGACCAACACATCTGGTTTGGAGCTGTGAACCCACACTTCCAATTGATACATTTTAGGTAATAAGCTTCTAGTGTTAATGTGCAGAACACCCAGGCTTTTACGAGAGCAGAAATCAGTGAAACAGATATCAGAGCACAAGTCAGAATTTGGCTAGCAACAGTAGATGTACCAGGGTGTACATGCACATACAAGGTTTACATACAATCAAGGCACGGCAGAGGACAGGGAGAGCGCTGCAGTGTTGATTTATGGCATTTGAATGTGCATTAGGATCATATTATCCAGCAATTTCATCAGGTAACATGAATCCAAAGCCGGCGAGAGGTGGTTAGAATAGGATGGGAGGCTAAAAGTCTGTGTAACCAATTGAGAGTCCCGAGTGTGGGAACAAACATAGTCTGTCCCACGGTAGGGTAAACAAGAAAGTTCATAGTCAACAAAGTACGTGGAGTCATGAGGCAAATAGCAAAATGCACAAGAGTGTGAATTTAACCATTTCTGCAGTACAGAACAACATATTCAAGTGTAGAACTTCAGTGGGATGTCACTTTAAAATCACACATCAGTTTAAGACTCTCCCCGTTTTAATACTGTACTCACTGGTGTTAAGATCTCCAGTCTCCTCTTTGTCACCTTTCTCCTCTTCTTTCAATGAGACAGTCATCTCACCCTCCTCTTTCACACCAACCACTGCATCCTCCTCATTCTCTTCCTCCTCTTTCATTCTGAAAGCTTCTTCCTCTTCTTTCATTGTTAATTCTTCGAAAAATGTTTTTACTGTGACAGCCTCCTCTTCCTTCAACTTTTTCACGAGAACGTCTGTCTCTGTCCAGTAGACATCCTCTTCTTTAGCAGGGGGGAAGTAGCTCAGTGAGCTCATGGTCGGAGATGTTAGCTAACTAGTTAGCTATCTAGCTATCATTAGCAACTTGGCTAGGGCTAATCTAGTTTGAAGATAACCTACAGGTGTCTGCCAGCTTGCTGATTAATATGAACATATGAAATCACGAGGTAACTATGATAAAAGTGTATTTAAAACACAGCGACTAGTATACCGAAATGGTCTAAAAAGCTTAAATGTTTCAGCAATGTCGGATAGCAGCAAGCTACCGAGGTGGGATCTGTTGTTGTATTCGAAACAGCCAAAAGAACAGTGCAGTCCACTACTAGACACACATCGCCATCTGCTGACTGGAGTGCATAACGCAGTTGAGGAAAATAGTTTTATTTTCAGACAGAAAAGTATATTGCTTTCAAATACTTATTTTTCTAAGATTAATATGACATTATGAAGCATACTCCGTACATATAAGCAAATATGCATTTGTTGATTAATGCAAATTCGATTGATACATTTAAACACACATTACATTGTTAAAACATATGAAATTAATATAAGATGATGATTTAAAAAAATATATATATATTATTTCACCTTTATTTAACCAGGTAGGCTAGCTGAGAACAAGTTCTCATTTGCAACTGCGACCTGGCCAAGATAAAGCATAGCAATTCGACACATACAAAAACAGAGTTACACATGGAATAAACAAAACATACAGTCAATAATACAGTAGAAAAATAAGTCTATATACAATGTGAGCAAATGAGGTGAGATAAGGGAGGTAAAAGCAAAAAAGGCCATGGTGGCGAAGTAAATCCAATGTAGCAAGTAAAACACTGGAATGGTAGATTTGCAGTGGAAGAATGTGTAAAGTAGAAATAGAAATAGTGGGGTGCAAAGGAGCAAAATAAATAAATAAATACAGTGGGGGAAGAGGTAGTTGTTGGGCTAAATTATAGATGGGCTATGTACAGGTGCAGTAATCTGTGAGTTGCTCTGACAGCTGGTACTTAAAGCTAGTGAGGGAGATAAGTGTTTCCAGCTTCAGAGAGTTTTGCAGTTCGTTCCAGTCGTGGGCAGCAGAGAACTGGAAGGAAAGACGACCAAAGGAGGAATTGGCTTTGGGGGTGACCAGTGAGATATACCTACTGGAGTGCGTGCTACGAGTGGGTGCTGCTATGGTGACCATTGAGCTGAGATAAGGCAGGGCTTTACCTAGCAGAGACTTGTAGATAACCTGTAGCCAGTGGGTTTGGCGACGAGTATGAAGCGAGGGCCAACCAACGAGAGCTGATACATCAAATATGATGAAAAAAAGGTATATATATTCACCTCTATTTTCTAATTTGTAAGTGTGTATATGGCTAATAAGGCATTTATTATGTGTTATTAGTAGACCTTAATTAAGTGTTTCTTATTCAAACATGATAAGTAATGTATTTATTGGTCAATCCGTAATAACCTCATAGCCATAATAAAGGCGTACTAATAGTTAATAAAGAGCAAGTTACACAAGAAACAGACTCTTAGTATGTTGGATTAATAAGGGCATAGTAGCTTAAGATGTGTTCCCTATACAAAATGTGACCATATTTGTACTTATATTTAAATACAGGTGCGGCAGGTAGCCTTGTGGTTAGAGCTTTGGACTAGTAATCAAAAGGTTGCAAGATCGAATCCCTGAGCTGACAAGGTAAAAAAATCTGTTGTTCAAAAGTCCAAATGTGACACAAACAATTAGCAACTAAACTTCCATATGAATAGCGGACTTACAGCACTTTTTAGTTTATTTTAACCTATACCAATGTATTCTGGATCTACTGTATGACTACCATAATGTATGGTTGAAATATTTGGTAATTTGTGATGGAATTATATAATTATTTTGTCATTTGATGGAAAGAGGTTTTATCTTTGTATCTGTGCCATTATTGCGTCTGTGACAGCATGGGCAGCGCCATTGAGTTTCCATTTTAAAGGCCCAGTGCAGACAAAAAATGTGATATCCTATGTTTTATATACATTTCCACACTATGAGGTTGGAATAATACTGTGACATTGTAAAAATTAGGATAATGCCCGTTTAGTGTAAGAGCTGTTTGAAAAGACAACCTAAAATTTCTGTCCGTTTTGGTGGGATGTGGTTTTGGCATCACCAGGCGGTAAATTAGTTAATAGACCTCTCCAATTTGAAAGAATTCCAAACCTCTCTGCCAATAACAGCTGGTTTTCAGTTTCCCCCTCCCCACTCAGACCACTCCCAGAAAGTCCTAGCAAAAATATTTGCTTGAGAAATTGCTCTTTGCTAAGAAGTTGTTTCTTTTTGACCATTTTATTTGAAAACACTCACAGTACGGTACTTAATTGTTGCCTAGAAATGATTGGCCCACTTTCTTCTTATTTTGTGTTTGAAAAAAGTGTAACGCTAATATTGGTGATACTGCCCACCTGCAGTACTGGAGTCCTGAACCAAATCTTGTGTGGCATTAATTTATTGTGGCCACAAGATGGCGGTGATATAGCTTACATCCATTTACAAACCATAGCACACCATTTGAAGATAAAGACGATGCTTGGATCAATGGCTGATCGCTCCCAACCAGTTGACTACTTCAAAATGAAGGGGTTCGATTAATGCCCCAGACCGTTGATTGCATTGGTTTCAGAACCGGGCTGCCTCCCAGGGGTGATCCATGTTCCCCATTTTGGCCGACGGCGGAGTCGGCCAAAAACAAAAGTGACGAAGGTTAAGCGTGTGGAGTAATGCAAAAGTAATTGCTTTATCTGCCTTCCCAATGAAAACTAGTTTAAAAATTAGAACATATATTTTATGGAAAAGATATGTTGTATGTTTCTGAACGATCCACCATGCTGCCATGTTGACAACATGACCGCACAGATTACTGTTCGATTTGAGAAGGGTGCTCCTCCCTCGCTGCTTTTGCCCGTTCAGTTCACGGGCAATAGTCTGGTGCACTTTGTCGAACTCCCTCAATGGTGGAAGCCCTCAATGGCCATGTACATGCTAAAACTGGTTAAGTCCTCTAATATTTATATGGTCTATCTGGAACACAACCATTCGCTGCGCAAAATTGACTCACTCGAACATGCACTGATGAGCGTCATATGACTACTCACAGTCAGCATTGTTTAGGGAAGTGTATTCAAACATCGACAGAAGACAACGTGGATAAGAGAAAATGCCACTGACGAAAGCGATAATTGTCCCAGGAAATGGAGCTGGAGATGTAGAGCGGTCCAATTGGTATGGATGGGCCAAAAAACAGATAAATAAGGTGCGCACTGTTAAAGTATGCGAAAGTCTAAGAGCTTGCGCCCGCATGCTCCCAACAAGGGATGTGCGAACTGTGGCTCCTATGATTTTGACAACTGTTTCATGTATTGGTTACTCTGCTTGTTACGTACATTTTTGGACTTTTAGAGTAATGATATGTAGACATCAAGAAGAATATAACTTATAAATGCATCATGAACTTTAAACGGTAGGAACCACTTGTTTTACTTTTGCCAGAAGATACCTGACCCTACTGAGCTCATGGGCGTCGGAACGCAATCATGGTTACATTAAGACAGCATTGTGCCAGTGCGAGATATGGTACATGGAGAAGATTTAAATACTTACATTTTCCTGAAAAACTGCCCTTTTCATCCTCATGCTAGCCAGCAGTAGCCACAGCAGCAATTATGGAATGACAAGGTGGCTTTGTCTAGGGGAGTTGGGATTAAAACATTTATAATAATCAAATTCACACATGCGTATTAATACACACCAAATAATGAATTATTATATTCAGTGACAGATGACCACAAATGCCTATATTTCTCACATATCACATTATAAACTAGCCTAGATTCCTCAGATATCACATTATAAGCTAGCTCTATACAGAGCCCTGCATTTTGGATGGAGGATATCCTCCATACAGAATTCTAATTGACAAGTGCAATGCATGGAAGAGATATGGTCTATGATTGTTCTGGAAATTATTCCATAGAAACTTCATTTGGAGGAAGAATGTTTGATATGCTTTTTACATTTGTATCCCAAATCATTTCTGAGAATTATATGATGGAAGAGTATGATGGCGTATGTCCTAGATTTTGAAATAAAATGTTTCACCTGAATTTATTCAACATTAAAAATGTGAATATCTCAAAAGTGCCCTTTTTGATTTTGTACATTTTTAAACATTGTTTAAAACAATATACTTTACAAGTACATCACATGTCCAGTGGGTGCTCTGCTACTTTTGAAGTTATGACACTTTGAATGGGGAAAATTAATTCAAAGGTAAATTCCTGGTGATTTGCTGAAATATGATAGGTCATTAACCAATATCAATTTCTATGTATAAAATGGGTCATATCTTTATAAGTAGCAAAGCACCCACTCTGGAAATGTGACGTGTTTGAAGAGTATATTGTTTCAAACAAAAAATAAGCTATATTAAAAAGGGTACTTTTGAGACATTCATATTTTCAATGTTGAATAAATTAATGTGAAAAATTGCGTTTCATAATTTCGACCAACTCCATATTTTAGAGCACACTATAAGGAGTATAATGAAACCAAGATGTCTGTATCATGTGCAGTTCACGGATCATAGGGTCTTACGAGAGGTATAGGTCTAAAAAGGGCCTAAAATTGCCACTATCTTCATCATAATTTGCTCAGAAATGGTTTGTGATGCAAATGTAAAAATCATAACATCCTTACTACCAAAGAAGATTCTATGTGAGAATTGCCATAACGATCTGAAATACCAAACATGTTTTGAGCTATCCTGGCGTGGAATCGCCCATTTTCAACCTTTACTTACTGATACTTCATTTGGTATTAATAGTTAACTTGCTGTCCTATAGATTCCAGATATGACCTGCCTGTTGAGCAACATGCCTGACCCAGGTATGTAGAATGAAGTTCAGTATTTAAACCCATTCATTTTGGGCCTCCAATGTCATTACTGTGAGGTGCTAGTACTGTATTTTTCTTTTTCTAGTGACAGCCAGAGAGAGCATATGGTTGCCATTCATTCAGGAGGAGCTCCAATGTGATGAGGAGACTGTCATCATTGGCCACAGCTCTGGGGCAGCTGCAGCCATGAGGTAGGATCGTGATTAAAAAGAATTTGAGGATATTCCTCATGCAAACTCTTCCTTTTTGTTTGTTGGAAAGTTACTATACCTAACTTTGTGGTACCATGCAGGTATGCAGAAACACACAACGTGTTTGGCCTCATTCTGGTGGGTGCCTATACTTCTGACCTGGGAGATGAGAATGAGAGAGAGAGTGGTGAGTTTACAGATTACTTACCAGTGTCAGTTCCAATTAACTACAACATTCACTTTTCTAATTGGATTTGGGTTGGATTAAATATGAATTGGGTATTTCAATTCTGATAATTCGGTGTGTAGTGATGAAAATCTGGATAACCTTGATCTCACTAGAAGGGTAGATTTAGAAAGGTGAAAGGCATTCCAATAGTGGAATTTCAGAGAAATAAAAAAGGTTTCATTAAATATTTCCATTATGTTAAATTGACTGGAGTATAGGTATGTGGTCAGTTGTTGTATTGAGCAGTGTCAAATAAAAGCATGTACTTACAAGTGATACGAGAAGCAAGCTCCATAATTTATATGAATATCTTTATTCATGTAGTTTAGTCATCTGTATTCATGTAGTTTAGTCATCTGTAGTAACATTGCCTGTTCAGTACATGGCAAGGTGTAGGCCTATTCAAAGCACTGAAAATACAGATTCTGTGATGTTGAGATTTTAATGTCTGGCTCAGAATAACCCTATCCAATCATTTTCTGGCTCCAAATCACCCAGGTTGATCTGATCCTGGAAAGCAAAATAGTGGGTTACAGAACCCAGATCATTCTGATTCTGAAAAACTGGGCCCAGGTGTTTAGCCTAGTGTTAATTTCTGAATTGGGATACAAGAGCGCCACAGAAAAGCTGCAGTCAAGTGTCCCTAAATCCAGTTTAATGTAAATCACCACTCGTTTATCCATCCCCCACCTCAAGTCACTGAAACAGTGGCTGCATCCCAGTATGACTATATTGCAGTCGGGTTGTGCAGATTATCATGTCGTAAAGTAATTGCTTTAATGTACAACTCCATTTCCTCATTTGTAGAGATGAGACCAATCAGATCTGTATCCGATCCCTGCAAATGTGGAAGTAGTGTTTGACATTGCAGAGACCCCATCAATATAATTTATTGATCTGATAGTATGCGACTGCAATGTAGGCAGTTTGGAACACACCGTTATGTCTCCCTGTGTATCTCTTCACTCAGGATATTTTAGCCGGCCATGGGAGTGGGAGCAAATGAGAAGAAACGTTGGGCACATCGTTCAGTTTGGCTCCACGGATGACCCCTTCCTGCCTTGGGAGGAGCAGCAAGCTGTGGCCGAGGGCCTGGGCGCGGTGCTGCACAAATACACAGACCGAGGACACTTCCAGAACACACAATTCCCTGAGCTCATTGACGCAGTGCGAAAGCTGAGGGCAGCTGCTTAAAAAGCAGCAGAGTTGTCCGCCATTGGAATATGACACGCAATGAGGACAATAGCCCAATTACGAATATCTGTTCAGTTGCTCCCTTCACTCGGTGTCCCTCTGGGGAATCCTCGTGGACCCTTATGATTACGATATGATGGAGATTCCAATTTATCAAGTGTCGTTCACAATGTCATCAATGTGCTTATCTTTTGCTCCATTACTTTGAGTGCTCTACGTAAGACTCGCCAGTTTTGATTCACCTGTGTTTCCAGCAGTTTGTTGAAAGAGTTCAGCAAATATTAAGATTCACCCACAAATGCGCATTTTACTGACAGCCGTGAGTTTCCATCAAACTGGCTTCTTGCAAATAAAATGCTGTGCGAAAAGACAGAAGTCATTTGTGTTTCCATCCCTTAACTATGTTGATGGTTTTGGCACAAAAACAGGATTTACAGACAAACATTAGGGTAATCGCTTGCACAGGCTAACATTGAACACCGGTATAAAAACACATGCTATTGGGACCCTTCAATCCAACATTGCCAAACAGGAATAAAACTGATTACAGTGATCTAGTGTACCCAAATGATCTACATCATACCACTCATTTTCTTCAATCATTTCTTTAATCACATAAGGCCTTCAGACATGAAGGAACATACCAGTCAGCCTTACCAGATCCCTGATAGCATACCCCTCTACCCTTTTTCCAAATCACCAAGCCAAAACCCCTCAGATACTTCATATTCCCAACAATCTTCCAAAATTACAAGCGTGGGATTGTCTGAAGCACTACCCTTCAATCTGTAAGCAAGGGCTTTGCAGCAACGTCATAACGCTCAGTCTATTTAAGAGTTGCCTCGAGTGATCTGTTCTTGCAGACACATTACACTAACAGCTTTAGATTGAGGTGTTTGGCTGAGAGTTTCCGTTTAAGGGGGTAGAGACTTTGCTAGTGGCTTCTCTCTTACATCTCTCCCCAGAATCTAATCGAGCATCTGACACAATTACGCAAGATTTTGCTGATAATTCAAAGTTTTACCTGCAATTGTGATTTACTTTTAATTAAATGCCCTATAGTTGCTATAGATACTAAATGACTGACTTGACATTTGAAGCTAAGAAGGCTCATCATCAATATGATTTAACAATCTGATATCTACATAACTGCAATGTAGGCAGCTGTAAAATTGCTATGGGTAATATTCACATTGGCACAAGGGGTTTAAAAATGTGTCTGACAAAAAGTTTTAGGCTTTTTATAATATAACAATGCTGTGTTATATCATGTGTGCTGAAGAAGTTAAACAATTTCTATGTTTATTTCCAGAGCAAAAGGAATGTTTTTGCAAAACTTGTCCATCTTCACCACTTTCATGAGTAAATAAAGGTTAAATTAAACATTTTATTTAAAAAATTATAGATAAATGTAGCGGCAGGACACAATTGAGCCTGTTACATTCCCAAGGAGAGTAGACGTTCTCAGTCAGCCTTAAAATATTTATTAAGCCCTGTGTGAATAAAAATATCTTCAGATGCATCAAAGGTTGCTAGAAGAAAAAAAAATTACATTAAACTTTTCCACAGAGGAAAAAAAACTTAACAAGCTAAGTCACTGATCAAATGTCCAGCCACTCTGCCATATACACACAGTTAGAGGGGGATATCTCGCCTCCTTCATGACAATCATCAAACACCTAAGAGAAGAGAGAAATAGATTTAGTAGTGATTAGGGCTGGCAGGTAGCTTAGTGGTTAGAGCGTTGGGCCAGTAAGCGAAAGGTTGGGGGATCGAATCCCCGAGCTGACAAGATAAAAATCTGTTGTTTTGTCCCTGAACCCACTGTTCCCAGATAGGCCATCATTGTAAATAAGAATTTGTTCTTATCTGACTTGCCTGGTTACATTTTTTTTAAAGTACACTCCTGCATCACCATACTTACTTGACCTTTTTCTAGCATTTCCTGCTGGCTATCTGGCTACAGGTAAAGTACTTTGAATAGAAATAGTAAAACATTTAGGATCAGAACTCTGCAAGTCTGCTTTCTTTCTGCCCAGCCCAAGGTCAAAACATGCCTTTCTAGTATTTGACGAGTGACCGGGCACTCCAATGTCCACACTAGCATACCACTTACGGCCAAACTATACAGGGTATGTGTGTTTATGTGTCTCTGAAGCATTCTCAACTGATAAAGTGGCTGGCGCTTTTGATTTGTGCTGCCGTGTGCTGCTTTTGGTGTAGCAAACTATAAACAACGCAAATGCAGGAAAACACAACACTGGTGATGTAGTTTCAGTGTTAGTATACACCAGTGGTCACCAACCTTTTCTGAGTCAAGATCACTTTCGCAGTCAAAAAGCAAGCTGAGATCTACTCCTCAGATGTTTGTTTTTTACATTAACCTCACACAAACAGTTTTGTAATAATGAGGTTTGGGCAGTAGGCCTAATACATTATCACAGCACATTGGCTATATGATTGGCCTGCCAATACTGTTAATCAGACTATATTATATTTCAAAACTCGAGCTTTGATAACAAAAGAGATCAGTTGGTTTAGCACTTGTGAGGCACTGTGGAGCATGAACTGAAATAATTTGCTTTTTAATTTTACTGGACTGGTGGTACCTGCATCCGATGGTCAACGAGATCAAATCACGACGTCAGTGATCTTCAGGTCGAAAAGTCGGAGCTCAAGAAAGGCGCCCGAGTTTCAGACTTGGAATTCCGAGTTGGATGACCGTTCAAAACGATTTTCCCCAACCTCCTGCTCTCTCATTCCTTTCCTCCGGTGAGACTGACCAGAGAGAGGGGACACAGTCTTCCACCTGATGGCAAAACTCAAGTCGCACCGCATCTGTCTCATGCACAAATTCATGTTGTTCCTATGACCAGAGAAAGTTAAATATTCCATCATCTTAAAATCGACACGACGAGCTGCTAATAATAATAATAAAATGCAGGACTATCAATACTTGGCTACTCATTCATTGCAGCTGCAGCCCGAGCGAAAGTATCGAGAAGCGCGTTTTGTAATAGTGTTGAATAAAAACTTAAACATGAACTCACTCATAAAAACAGCAGCTCTTTGCTGAATTCGTTGACAGTCTCTCTGTGGTCATGGTTTTAAATGTGATTCAATATTACGAAGGCTAGCAGCCTATTAAACTTGGCTGTGGCCAGGGTCATGGAAGCTCTGTAGCCACAGTGATTTGAGCAATCCGATTTGGCAGTGCAGTAGGTACAATCGATTTAGTCACAGATTTGCCATTCCGCCGGGTAGGCGGAGTTTGTCTCATGGGAACACTTTGCTTACCCGGTGCACAGGACCTTTGAATCAAGCACCTACCGGCAACAGCTCAACACAATTTTAAAAAAGGAGCGCAAGCCTTTATCGTTTGTTGGCTTTTCTACAGAAATATTTGGCTATCGACTAGGAATGCCGTGAAGATCGACCGGTTGGTGACCACTGGTATACACAGTGTAAAGGAACACCTTAACATTGATGCACCCCCCTTTTGCCCTCAGAACAGCCTCAATTCATCTGGGCATGGACTCTACAAGGTGTCAAGACCATTCCACAGAGGCCCATGCTTCCCACAGTTGTGTCAACTTGACTGGATGTCCTTTGGGTGGTGGACCCTTCTTAATACACACAGGAAACTGTTGAGCGAGTAAAACCTAGCAGCGTTGGAGTTCTTAACACAAACCGGTGCGCCTGGCACCTACTACCATACACTGTTCAAAGGCACTTACATTTTTTGTCTTGCCATTCACCCTCTGAATGGCACACACACAATCCATGTCTCAATTGTCTCAAGGCTTAAAAATCCTTCTTTAACCTGTCTCATCCCCTTCATTTACACTGATTGAAGTGGATTTAACAAGTCACATCAATAAGGATCATAGCTTTCACCTGGTCAGTCGGTCACGGAAAAGGTGTTCCTAATATTTTGTGCACTCAGTGTATGTCCCCAATGCGATGTTTAATACCAAGTGATATGCTGGTATGGATATTGAAACGGAGCCACTTGGCTGCTGTTGCCTGTGAAGGGGGGCTCACCGGACAGAGGCCACAGGGCGCTTTGACCAGGCCCGTGGGCTGGATGATGGGGTTGACCCCTCTGTACAGCTTCATCTGGCCGTCCACACTGCCCACAGTGCCCTCCTTGGCCGCGATGATGGTCAACTCCACCTTGCCGTCGTAGATGAGTGTGTTCAGAATAGTCTCAATGTCCTCCATAGACAGGTCCACCTGTACACAAAGTGCAATATTCAGACTTACAACCTCCATAGGAAATACATAGCAACTGTATGCTAAAAAGGTGAGACAGTTGTTACTTTTCACTTCCTCACATTGTACCCTTTTCACCTTATTTGTACAGAGTACCAACCATACTTTGTTGGCTCTGATATTTTCTTTTTGCATGGACCTTTCCAGACCATTTCCTGCAACTATAGCAGAGTCATAACCAGGCCAGTGCAGACAGTACAGCTCTGTTTGGTCAATAGTGTGAAAATAGTACTAAGTATGGACAAATATGCCCCGGTCCTGACCAACCAGTGGAGGATTCCACCCTGGTCTTGACAACTTTGGCCGTTACCTGTAAAAACGTGACAAAATTGCAGTCAAAACCAAACAGAATGTAGCCAGCAGCAGTCTCACCTTGCTGATGCCAAGTTCACAAATATACTTCCACACTTCGTGAGAGTTGGCAAAGGAACTGTTTCTTTGCACCATGGGGTTCTGCTTGCTGTCCCTCGCCACCTCGGCCTAGAGGGTGACAAACAAACCAACATGACCGTAGAAATTATGTCTTAGTAAACTCTTGGTTACCAGATAGCTTATAACTAAGAGCCAGAGTCGTTTCTGGCTATGTCAACCAGCCCTGCATTTAGAATTGGAAGAATTGTAGGATGCATTCCAAAACAAATGCAAGTGCCCCAGAAGCCGTAAAGGTTTTCTTCATGGCATAATCTATTAGGTTGAAGCATGCTTTGCACGGTTCCCAACGTTGATGTGCTCATATAAAATCAGTGTAATTAGTAGCTTATTTCCAAACATTTTCAGTACAGAACACACCCTTTTAATTTCTGTGACTTGTCCATTGTAAGACAGTTGTCCCACTCCCATTCAGTGGAACCCTCACCTTACTCTGAAGGAATTTGAAACACTGCTGATTGAGAACCTCCACAAACTCAGACTCAAAGTCCTGGTCACTGTACCAGGCTCCCCCAGTCACCGAGCGGTCTGGCTGCAGGTTGTATAGCATGTAAACCTTCTTCTTTGACGCCTGGACAAACAACAACAATAACTCATTATAAGTGAGACTAAACAATTATACAGAGTTTGGATAGCATGACTGCTGATGCATTCATATTATTAAGTGGTGCTTTTCTTGATTCAATTATTTATCGCTGGTTTTTAAAACATGCATTTCAGAATATTTTGGTGTTTGAAGCTCGACTCACAGCCACTGATTTCACAGCCTTGATCAGCTTCTTGCTCTCTAGGTTCTTGAGGATCTTGTTGATCTCTGTCAGAGGAAGGTTGCTCTTATATCTAATGTCCCTGCTCCAGATCCCTGTGTAAAAGCAAGAGGACAGTTCATAAATATACAAAAAGAAAGAACATTTCACAAAGAAATACACTAATGGAAAATAATGTGGTTGTGGATACTGTGAAGTTTCAAGTGTGAACTGGGTGAGTTGGCCAGGTTTGAATGAACTTGATGGCCCCATCCAAAGACAACTCCCATCTCTTACCCCATAGCACTTGGGTAGATCTGAGAGGATTGGATAGATGTAAACAATATGGGGAAAATGTCACCAAGCCTAGTCACCTAGACTAGCTTATACCTATCCAATTCCGTCTGATCTACCCAAGTAGGCTACCTAAGGGGACAGGGGCTACCTTTGTTCCCTGCATCCTCAATGACCTGATACACCAGCTTCTCTTGATTGTCAGAGCCTTTCATTTTGCTTTGGGACATAATAAAACACAGTTAAAGTCACCAATCATCCAAAAATAAAAGTCCTTCCTAAAGGCTTCCTTAAAAAAAACATTGTTAAATGACGATGCTGACATTTACCCTGCTGTTTGGGCATCCTTCATGCGGTATAGAAGTCCTGAGCTGTTTCGTAGAAGGTCCAACTGACCCTGTGTGCACAAAAACAAACTTGTTTACAATATTCTTATCCTCAGCATTGCGCTATCAACCAGAACTATTGAGCCTATTGGCATCACAATTTCATAAGGAGTCGTTAAGAGAGCAGAAACGGACTGGCACCACGGCTACACCTGTGCCACTTACCAATGACAGTAGTCTGTTGATGGCCATGGCTCTCTGTTGACCCTCCAAATGAGGCATGTCATTCTGGATCACCTGGTCTGTTATTCCATGAGGGAACTGTTGACAGAGTGCCTTTATCCTTTATAATAGAGGAGAACATTAACGTTAGTTAGGAACCTAGGTAGTCAGGACATCAGATTTACTATAAGTTCAACTATAAATGTCTTACTGCTTATTCAGAAATAATGATTGACGTAGCTAGATAACTAGTCTAACTAGTAGATGACGAGCATTACAGTAGCTAGTTCATGTATTATACAGTAGTTAGCTAGCTAGCTACATGAATCAAACTGTCATTGTCAACCTTGTGGGTCTAGGAGTTTAGGATTAAAAACATGGCTGAATTAATTGAAACGCCTTCTTTAGCAGCTTTGTTTAGTTGTATAAGGCATATTTAAAAGTAGCTAATGTTAAGTCCCTTGGTCTAAGTCTTGCTAGCTACTATAGTTGGTCAAATGTAGCCCATTTGAGCAAGTGAAAATAGACAGCTACCTAGGTAACTAGGTTGCGAGCTAGCCTATGCTAGGGCCTTCTTGATAGCGACAAACCTGTTTTCAATGTCTACAGGATCTGTGGATTCTTTCTTTACTTTAACATCCGCCATCGTGGAGAATTGTAAAATATTGTTTGTTTGTTTAGTTAGTTAGGTAGCTAGCTAGCAGTGCAATTAATCAACATTTGAACATGTGACTTTGGGTCCAAGTCGCATTCGGTTGGCTATATAGAAGGCCGGAAATTGCCTGTAGAAAATACTTTCCACTGTAGTTAAATTCATTTATAATTAGATTTCTTTTCTCAGCCTATTGTCATCAGTATTTTTCTATTTAGTGAGTGATAGCAAAGCAGTCGGTGCATTTTGTAACAATAACAAAGATGCTTAGATAATGGTTGACTTGAATATAATGAAAGAGCCTGCAAGACATGCATAGAACGCAGTTAATTACATTTCTATGGCGCGAGCATTCAAAGTTCAACAAGTATTTCAGGAATTGCAAAATTATAACTAATATAATGAAAGTTGAGAATAAAGAATGAAAACATTGTGAATCCTGCCATTGGCTGTGGTGGTTGCTAAGGAGTATGTTTCTCCGTTGCTGCGTCGAATAGGCACGGAAACATCAGTGGTCACTGATCAACGCATCTATATCAGGTAGAAAAACGCCTTTATCCCGCTTAAACATTTTATAATAAAACATGTGACTTTTGCAATGTACTGATGAAAAGGTTGTTATAGCCGAATGCATTTTTATTATAGGACCGAATATGGCAGCCGGTTGCATTGTGGTGCCTCTCATCATACCGATTCGAATCCCCCCTCCTGGTAAAGCCAAGCATGAGATAGACACCACAACTCCTGTTGAGCTCAAATCAGGTGAAAACATGCGTGTATCCATAATGTGTGGATGTTGCTAGAGTAAACATTAATATATATTATGTACCACTTTTATGTTTGAACATTGTTTCATTTTTAAAAATGAGATCCACAATGCACTGATAGATAACATCTGCCCTAGATTCAAAGGTTTTTGACAAACAACATATATTGCTGCCTAGATACCCCAGATGTCACTATCTACTACACTCTGGATGGTACTAAACCAGAGGTGACGAAGAGACCAGGGTTTGGAGAGAACAGCACTTTGAAGTATAGCGGACCAATACGCTTACCTGAGGGCAAAGTGTCAGTCAAAGCTCTGGCTATCACCAGGTTGGATTGTGAAAGGATTCTACAAAAATATATCACACAAAGACATTTATTGTTTCATTGCCATTCAGTCTTGGGTCAAATATTATTTCGTTTTCCCTGTACAATTGAATCAACATAATAGTCCCAAAAGTGCAAACTCCCAAGCAAAATCAGGGGTACCCTAAATGCTTATTTGACTGAGGTCTGGTGCTGTTATGTTATAATAATTGCTATTATGGATAATTGATGACTGCAACTGACCTTATGTTTATATGGCTTAGGGATGGTCGAGAGAGTGCCATTGTCACCAAACTATTTCTGGTGGAGTATATGCCCTCAAACGAGCCACCTTCCATTGAGGACAAGGAAGATCACTTTCTGAAGGAGTATGAACGAGACCTCCCTAGACAGGTATAGTCAGGCATATTTGCATGCTAACACTTCATTTCAATGTTGTGTGAAGTTTGACATGTAACGACAGCTTATGACAAGATATGTCACATTGCCAGTCTGCATTAAATTCGCTATGAATCTCTAAAACTTTACTAAAACGTCATGCTACAGATTTTCTGGGGAAGCCTAGCAATGACGTGACATAACTGACACAACTGTTATTGCATGTTAGGCTACATCAAGCGCTAAGGCATTTTCATGAAAACTGTATGCATTACAATGATGGAGCATTCAAACAAATGTGTTGTCATCTGCATCAATATGTGTTCTGAACAAGCTGAGAGGAAGCTGAGTATACTGTTACTGTGGGTCTATTGTATTGTACTGTTTCTCACAGGAGATGGGGACAGCGAACGGTTCTGGAGATGCCTCACTGAAACTTCAAGGTATGTCTAATTGATTAACTTTTACTGATGAGCAATTTACACTGCCTCAACAACATCACAAAGATAGCTCAATACCAATTTCCCTAAAGGGCTATTTCCCCCTCCCCTATAAAAATATTAGTGCCACAAAAATATTTGTGTTTACTTGACCATACAAGTGTCATACTGTAATGTAAGTACTAAATATCATATTTATGTGCAATGTGAAACACTGTTATAAACTCAATATCAGCATTTCGAAATGCTTGTCTCAATAAGTCCAAGCTGCTGTGTCAGTGCATACCATAGAATTGGGAATTAGAATAGGATCTCAATGGTGCGAACACTGTCAAACGGACATTTACTATATATATGGAGATTCATATAATACTTATAAACCTTATAACTGTCATAAGCTATCAATAATACCCTTTATAATATGAAGTGGATTCTTGATAGTTTATGAATGTTATGCAGTGTAAGAGCGTGTACGTTTTGGTAATAGGTCATGTGTGTCCTCTTTAGTGCCAAAGACCTACCGGCCCCCTAAAGGTCCACGGTTCCTCAGCAGCCGTCTAGGGCTTGTGTCCCCTGCTCCGGAGCCCATGTCTTCACATCGTTCTCAGACACTGGTACATTCAGCAAAAATATATTGTGAATATTATTTAAGCAGTAAGGCCCGAGGGAGTGTGTTATATGGCCAATATACCACGGCTAGGGGCTGTTCTTAAGCACGACCCAACGCAGAGCCCTTAGGGCTCGAACCACCCGTTTTCAATTATATTTATATTATCAATTATCTTATATCATTATTACGGGGATGATGGTGACTGGTGTTAATATGGTCAATTATCAGAATCTGCTAAGCGTTAACAAATACATTGTGACCCATGCGGGAATCAAAACCACAACCCTGGTGTTCCAAGTTAGCCTATTGTCATTGTCATACCATGCATAGATGGTATGACAATCATATGAGCAAATACAGCTCCTCACTGAGAACGCCACAGAACATTCATTATTTGGTGTTAAATGGTCTTTCAGAATGCAAGCTTGGAAGACAGTCCCTTCAAAAACCTAACCAGCACTCAAATGTCAAGGATCCAAAGGGAGACAGACTTTCTGAGGTGAGTGAATAGAAAGCGAGAAAGAAAGAGAAAAAGCATGAGACAAAGATGCAGAGAGATTGTTTCTAATGGAGAAGCGAATGATCTCTCGCAACTTCTACCTTCCCCCAGGTGTGCGAAGTGCTTGAGCCATCGCCCCTCAGACCCCTTTGCCCGCTTTTGTCTGCAGTGTGGCACCGCTGTGCTGCCTGTGCCAGGCCAGAGGCTGCCACCCACAGAGGGTGGACAGGTATCACCTCAGTCCTAAAACCACCTTCTACTATTGATACTGCTACTATTGTTAACATTTTGTTGATGGCCTACTCTTTGATTGTATGCACATTTTACAGTGTGGCATTTAACATTAGGTTAATTTGACTGTGTTTGTTTTAAGATGCAGAAAAATGCCACCACAAAATAATATGATTTCAGGGAAAATCACAAAAAGGATTTGGATATACTTTTGAATATTGCAGTATATAGCTGCAAAATTGAAATGCAGTTTAGTGTTATTCAGGGTTTTCAGTAGTTTTCCCCCCTTAAGTCACCCAAGGATAACAGGTCTGTATGTTCATTCAGGCCTTTCAATTCAATGTTCAATTTGGCCTGTGTGTTCATTCTGGCATTTCAATTCAATGTTTACCAGCCCAGGTTTGGGTTCTCTTTTGTTTTTAGATGGGCTTGTGTGTCCACTGTAAAACAATGGTGCCTGTCAACACCCCCACATGTGTGGTATGTGAGGCCCCCATGAGCCCCCAGCTCCAGCCTCAGGCCAGCTTAAGACTCCAGGTAAATATCAAGTTTACTGCCACAAACACTCCGCTTTCAAACACCTTGTGACTTTGCACATATACACGTTTGAATATAGATTACTTTATTTGCAGGTGTGTTAACATTTACCTTTTCAATCCAAAGCAGTGTAAATGGATAGTTTTTTTCACTTGCACTGTGTGTGCGTGTGCGCGTGTGTGTGTGTGTGTGTGTGTGTGTGTGTGTGTGTGTGTGTGTGTGTGTGTGTGTGTGTGTGTGTGTGTGTGTGTGTGTGTGTGTGTGTGTGTGTGTGTGTGTGTGTGTACACCTGTCCACTCGCTTCCTTTTTCTTTGCTGTAGAACAAGGTGATCTGTCTGTCATGTGGAACTGGAAACCCTCCGCATATCTCAAATTGTGTCACCTGTGAAACTAAACTACTGCAGCCACCCACTGTAAGAGTTCATTGATTGTATTATAGTAGCCTAATTATCCTTATTAGGCTTAGTTTAGACTTGTATAAATGCCTAGGTTTTTTTTGTAGTATGAAATTAGTCAGAAAGCAAGCAAACTACAAAGAAATGTAACCAAGTTGAATTGGGTAAACTCACTTCTCAAGTTGAAAAACCTCCACCCGCAGCATATAATTACAAGCCTTTCAAGGGTGCAGCTAGTGTTTCAAGAGGGCGTTTACATTAGTTTGCGAGACAAAAGATTTTCGTGATAGCCTAGCGGTTAGAGCGTTGGACCAGTAACCGAAAGGTTGCTGCCTGGTTTGAATATCCGAGCCAACAAGGTGAAAAATCTGTTGATGTGCCCTTGAGCAAGGCACTTAACCCCAATTTGCTCCAGGGTCGCCGTTGTACTATGGCTGACCCTATAAAACAACACATTTCACTGCACCTATCCGGTGTATGTGACAATAAAACATATATACTGTACATATATACTTTAGTTATTGTATAATATGCTCCAGACAGCCAGTTTAATGTAACTACACTTCAAATATTTTATAGTTGAATATCACACTTACCTTCTGAGAAGTATCTCTCTCAACATATTAAGAGCGTGAACTACCACGAGGAGTTTATACAACCAGGTTTCTCCCATTCCGCTCCTACTATTACTAGTACGTAGCCACTGGGTCTGCAGGCTTTTGTTCCATCCCATCACTAACACACCTGTTTCAAATAATGATCTAGTCATGGTTTCAGTTTGGACAACTGGTGTCAGTGGTGTTAGTGATGGGCTGGAACGAAAGCCTGCACACATCCACTAGCTCTCCAGCACCCACCCTGTGAGAGACGTAGTGACTCTTGTGCATGATCAGATGTTGGCCTACATGTTGTGATTGTACACATTAGATTTTATTTCTTGAGAAGTCAAGGTGCTACTGTAGTTTTTTTGACATTTTTCTGTCTAGGCTGATTTGGGTGGTCAGAGTGCCCCGCCACTTCCATCTGGAGCAGGCAAGAGGATGTCCTGTTCTAAGTGCAGCCGGGTCAACCACTCGGATGCGCGCTTCTGTGACTGGTGCGGTTCCAAGGTAAAGCATACTACTTGCCCCAACCATCTGCTCCTCCATCCATTCAACCTTCCATCCATTTCACTAAAACAGAATGTTGAAAGCAGCAATGAGACTGGTTCCACCAGGTTAACATTAGCCTCTAGCAATTTAAACTTCTTCCACTACCATACTTTTAGACAGCTGAAGCAAGCACGCACATTTTCTTCACAAAGTGTACATTTCATCCTCTGTCCATTTCATTCTCTGTTGTAAACTGGTGCCTCTCCCTGCCAGCCTGGCCATTCAGTCAGCTGTTTGATCTGCTCCCGGTGCGGAGCGAGCAGCCACCCCTATGCCAACTTCTGTGGCTCCTGTGGGGTGTTTCTGGAGGGGCCACCTAGGGGGAAGTCACGTGCCAGCCTTGCCTGTTCCATGGGGGGGAAACTGGAGTTGGAGAGAGTACGTCCCTCACCTTGCCATATTTACTCATATCTAAACAGGGTTGGGGGGTCAATTTCATTTCAATTCAGTCAATTCAGGACGTAAACTTACATTCCAATTCCATATTCTTCTCACAGAGAATCATTGAGGAAAATTGGAATTTCAGTTTACTTCCTGAATTGAAATGATATTGAGCCCCTCCCTGATTCTCTCTCTGTCTATCACTCTTCCTCCCCATCTTTCTTTCTTTCTTTCTCCCTCTCTCAACAGATGTCCACTCACACCTCTGACGGTGCCACTGCCAACTGGCAGGCTGTGCCCTCCTCCGTTTCCCCCGGTGTGGCGTTGGCCCCGGCACCAGCACGGGCGGACCAGCAGACTCAGACGGTGGGCTTGTTCTACCCGTCGGGCACTGAAGTCCACAGGAAGGGCCAGCAGGTGGCGCTGGAGCTGAGGAGACAGGAGCAGATGAGGGACCGCAGACCACTGCTCACAGCTATAAGCCCAGGCAGAGGTGACTGCTTGCCAGTGCCTAAATAACGGCTAACTGGTGTAGGGTGAAGTTGCCCCTAGATGCTGATCTTGGGTCAATTTAGCATTTTCCCCAATAATGGTTAAGGTTAGGATTGGGGGAGAGGAAGTTTATCCTAGATCGGTTCCGAGGGGAAACGTTATCCTAGAGCACTACTAACCCTAATGTGGCGATAGAGGGAGAAAAGCCGCAGTGAAGCTTGAACTGGCGACCATGTGGTTACAGGGCAAAAGCACAGGGCGAGAGCATTTTTTTGTGCCCCAAAAGCCCAGGCCTCCCGGCAGAGTTAGTAAGACACCTGCATAGACGGAGGTTATACAGTACAAGGACTAACCAACGCTACAGAGCTGACCACTTTCTCAATCAATCACATTTATTTTATGAAGCCCTTTTTACATCAGCAGTTGTCACAAAGTGCTATACAGATACCCAGCCTAGAACCCCAACGAGCAAGCAATGCAGATGCAGAAGCACGGTGGCTAGGAAAATCTCCCATAGAAAGGAAGGATCTTTTCTACTGTTTTATTGCTTGCACCACGAAGTAGTAAAATAAATGCTGGGGACTCTTTTTTTAGAAACTGTCTCTGACACTTTCGTTCTCCCTTTTATCGCTCTCTCACTCTTCTCTAGGGTACTGGAGGAAGCAGCTGGACCATGTGTGTGCTCACCTGCGCAGCTACACTCAGAACAACACTGAGTTTCGAGCTCTCATAGGGGAGCCTCGCATGGGCCGGGTATGACCAGCCTCTCTCATAACTAATCCGGGCTATAATCTTGGTAATACTTTACTGAAAACAAACAGATACAGAATGTTTTATTAGCTTGTATGAACCTTTATGTACAGTTGAAGTCGGAAGTTTACATACACCTTAGCCAAATACATGTAAACTCAGTTTTCCCAATTCCTGACATTTAATCCCAGTAAAGGTGAGCTGTTTTAGGTCAGTTAGGATCACCACTTTATTTTAAGAATGTGAAACATCAGAATAATAGTAGAGAGAAGGATTTATTTCAGCTTGTATTTCTTTCATCACATTCCCAGTGGGTCAGAAGTTTACATACACTCAACCGACGCGTTTCGGCGGAGTACTCCCTGACGAAGGCCATGCAGCCGAAACGCGTCGGTTTTTAAAAAACGTTGTTTCTATTGAACATGCCATACTAATAAAGGCATTTTAATTAATTATATGAAGAGTACCTTGGTCCTCCTTTCTTTTTGATGACCAATTTACCCCTTTTACCAAAGAGCACCTTCTATCTACCAAAATATACCATAGTGTACCTTAGTAGCGCTTCCCTTCCTCTTCTTTCTACTAGTATTTGGTAGCATTGCCTAAATTGTTTAACTTGGGTCAAACGTTTCGGGTAGCCTTCCACAAGCTTCCCACAATAAGTTGGGTGAATTTGGGCCATTCCTCCTGACAGAGCTGGTGTAACTGAGTCAGGTTTGTAGGCCTCCTTGCTCGCACACACTTTTTCAGTTCTGCCCACACATTTTCTATAGGATTGAGGTCAGGGCATTGTGATGGCCACTCCAATACCTAGACTTTGTTGTCCTTAAGCCATTTTGCCACAACTTTGGGTCATTGTCCATTTGGAAGACCCATTTGCGACAAAGCTTTAAATTCCTGACTGATGTCTTGAGATGTTGCTTCAATATATCTACATAATTTTCCTTCCTATTTGTGAAGTGCACCAGTCCCTCCTGCAGCAAAGCACCCCCACAACAGGATGCTGCCACCCCCATGCTTCACGGTTGGGATGGTGTTCTTCGGCTTGCAAGTCTCTCCCCTTTTCCTCCAAACATAACAATGGTTATTATGGCCAAACAGTTGTATTTTTGTTTCATCAGACCGGACATTTCTCCAAAAAGTACGAACTTTGTCGCCATGTGCAGTTGCAAACCGTAGTCTGGCTTTTTTGTGGCGGTTTTGGAGCAGTGGCTTCTTCCTTGCTGAGCGGCCTTTCAGGTTATGTCAATATAGGACTTGTTTTACTGTGGATATAGATACTTTTGTACCTGTTTCCTCCAGCATCTTCACAGGGTCTTTTGCTGTTATTCTGGGATTGATTTGCACTTTTCGCACCAAAGTACGTTCATCTCCAGGAGACAGAACGCGTCTCCTTCCTGATCGGTATGGCGGCTGCGTGGTCCCATTGTGTTTATACTTGCGACCTATTGTTTCTACAGATGAACGTGATACCTTCAGGCGTTTGGAAATTGCTCCCAAGGCTGAACCAGACTTGTGGAGGTCTACAATTTTTTTCTGAGGTCTTGGCTGATTTCTTTTGATTTTCCCATGATGTCAAACAAAGACGCACTGAGTTTGAAGGTAGGCCTTGAAATACATCCACAGGTACACCTCCAATTGACTCAAATCATGTCAATTAGCATATCAGAAGCTTCTAAAGCCATGACATCATTTTCTGGAATTTTCCAAGCTGTTTAAAGGCACAGTCAACTTAGTGTATGTAAACTTCTGACCCACTGGAATTGTGATACAGTGAATTATAAGTGAAATAATATGTCTGTAAACAATTGTTGGAAAAATTACTTGCACAAAGTAGATGTCCTAACCGACTTGCCAAAACTATAGTTTGTTAACAAGAAATCTGTGGGGTGGTTGAAAAACAAGTTTTAATGACTCCAACCTAAGTGTATGTAAACTTCCCACATCAACTGTATTTCTATAACTGTAAGTTAGACAGGATCATCATAAGATCATTAGTGTCACTAAGACGTTAAAAAAGGGTGTTGGCCTCCCGAGTGGCGCAGCCGTCTAAGGCACTGCTTTGAAGTGCTAGCTGCGTTACTGCAGATCCTGGTTTGATCCAGGCTGTGTCGCAGTGTACATCGTTTCCTCCGACACATTGGTGCGGCTGGCTTCAGGGTTAAGCGTGCATTGTGTCAAGCAGTGTGACTTGACGGGGTTGTGTTTCGGGGGACGCACGGCTCTCGACCTTTGCCTCTCCCGAGTCCGTACGGGAGTTGCAGCGATGGGACAAGACTGTAATTGGACTGTAATTGGTGCATTGTAATTGGGGCATTGGAGGGTGGGGAATGGAATTAATTGTATTTTTAATTTCTTTTTCTTCCTGGGGGGGGGGGGGGGGACTGTGGGAGGGGTCACAAATGGTTGAGGGACAGCTATTGGGGAACTGTGGGGGGATCTTGGAGGGTTCGGGTTCACGTTTTTTGGCCTGGTGGTAGATTGGTCAACATGCCCTTGAGCAGGGCATTGACCCTGGATGCTTCTGTGTATCGCTCTGAATGCGAATCTGTTGGATGACTGGTATGATGTAGTTATTGAGCGGATTCACTGCAAGTATATTGTATGTTTTGAATATTCAATTCAAAAAATATGTTTTTTAAATAAAGAAATTTTGTTTTAAAGACTAACTACCAATTGAATATGACAAAATTGTGTGGGGGGGGGGGGGTGTCATAGATGTTTATGACAAGTCTTACAACACATTATATCTGTAAGGTGTTATCATTATCTGGAACCTAACACTATCTGTAGCATTGGTTCCAATTCATGCAAATGTCCCTAAGAAGGTATTCATAAAAGTATTCCTTATCCCCAGGACAATAGGGAAAAATGATCTTTGATGTATGTTCATGTGCTTCTTGTTTTTTCCCCCTCGGTTCAGATGGTTTCAGCTGTGATCCAGGAGGACAACTATGAAGTCAGTTTGAGGATCAACTTTGTCTCCGCTGGACTTGAAAAAACTAAGGTCTTTCATTTTTGCTATGCTATGACACTTTGAAATGGACACATTTAAATGGACATTTCTGTTATACATTGTAACATGTCACCAGTCAATCACTTTTAATTTGCTAAACATTATGGGATTCCTTGTCCTGTGTAAAATCTTTCCTTTAGTAAATTCTTCTTTGTCTTGTCTGGAGCATATTTCAGGCCAAACATAAGGCCCACAACAAATATTTTCTTAGTCCTGTCAGGTAGACGGGACTGAGAAGCCCCTTATCCTATCAGAGAACCAGAACCTCAGCAGTGTGACGGAAGGCATGAGCGGCCTATCAGCCAGACAGACCAGCCTGGGTGAGAAAGGTAAACCTACCTACTTTGTATTTCAACTTGAGATATTAATACCATCTACTGTCTATCTTATACTTATATCTCGGGGACAGACTACGTTTCTGTTTAGGGGGGTGGAGACTTCGTTAGTACCTTTCTCTCAACTTCTCCTGCCAGACCCTAATTGAGCATCTGACGCAATATTTTATTTAATCAGAGACTTTAGATTTTTTTACGAGAGACTTACTAAATTTACGTGCCTGACCCCCGTCGCATTGGGGCATGTGTAGACCAATACACCAGAATACGACACTACATGCTTGACTTTTAAGCCAGAATACTACCCATAGTTATTCGTTGACGTTTCAGAAGTTTTGGTTTATTATTTGTTTTAGATCATTCTTTATATTCATGTGAATTTATTTTAGGTACAGTTTTATGTATATTCATGTTGTCTGGCTGTGATGTTGCTGTTAGGGAGTGAGAACGCTACCTCAAAGTCTGCAGCTTCCAGGAGAACAGTGAAAAACCTCAGTCAGAGCTGGACCTCTGACGTTGCACAGAAACCGCCTGTGAGTTGGACTTTTTCTTAGCTGAGGCTTTGGCTCGGACTTGGAACAACCCAGAAACAACCCCAAGCCCTTGTGGAGATCTGAGAGGATCACATATGGTCCACCCGGCTCTCCAATAGGCTTGGTAGGACTTTAGGCATATTGCTTTTCCCTGTCAAATCCTTTCAGATCGCCACAGGTACCGAGGGTTTAAGGGATTGGGGTTGTTTCTGGACCGAACCATAGCTTTATACTTTTGTTTACAGTCGTTTGTGCCCTTGGAAAAGTGCAAACTTTCCGCAGTGCAGTTCAGTTTAATCCAACTGCATTATTTCACGGGCATGATCTGTTTCAATGCACACATTCACAATAGTGCTAGGTCACTGCATATCTAACTGTAAGTGAATGGTGTTAATGTCCAATGACCTTAATTTGTTATGACAATAATTTATTTATATTTCCAAGCCATCCAAAGACAGTCTGCTTCTGAGGGAAGTTGGTCCAGACGGGAGGGGGGAGATCTCTGTGGTCCAGCAACTGCTTGATGAGGTAACTTAATCAAAGCTGGTAAAAGGAATGTTCATATTGAGATGCTAGTTAAGATTCTGTCTCGAAGGACCATGAAATAACTACACCAACTGATATAGCCGAACCGAACTGTACTAGGCTGACCTGGTTGCACAGATTCCAGAGTTTCTGGAATCTTGTTACATCCATGTGAAAGGAATATCAGAGCCAGCACTGTAGCTTTCGGGTCGGCATGGTAAAAAAATAAATTCTAATTTCCCCTGCTTGTAATGCCCCTAACATTGCGATATTGTGCCAGGGTGCAGATCCCTCATGCCAGGGGTGCGACGGACACCCTGCCCTGGTTGTTGCTGTGCTGCACGAGCACCACGAGGTCCTCCCTGTGCTGGTACAAAGGGGAGCTGACGTCAACCGGCAGTCTGGGCCGTAAGTACAGTGCTAACGGATTAAAGTAATTCAGATTTTTATTCAGATTCCCCTGGAGAATCTTGTCGGAAGTTGTCTCCCGAAGTGCTACACAAAAACTCTACGCAAACTAAGCCCCGTCTGCGTAGTGTGTAGCAGCCTTTACATGTGCATGAGCTGCATCCAACCATTAATCACACCGGTATAAATTTCATGCTGAAAATACTCTGAGGTGTTGGACCTGGGATTCTCGTTCCTGTGTCTTTCCAATTTAAAAAATGTTAAGTTTCTCTCTTCTTTCATAGGGTGAACAACACCGCTCTGCATGAGGCTGCTGCTCTTGGGAGTAAGGGCTTACAGTGTGCAGAGACACTATTAGGGTAAGAGACTACCAGCTATATACTTTATATCTGCATGCTCCGGTTTAGTGCACGTAGGACAGCCCCAAGCCATTGCATAGCCCATATCAGGAATTTACTATTTCCAAAATACTGTACATCAGGGTTTCCCATACTCGGTCCTTGGGCCACATTTTGTTTTTTGCCCTAACACTACAGCTGATTCAAATAATCAAAGCTTGATGATGAGTTGGTTATTTGAATCAGCTGTGTAGTGCTAGGGCAAAAAAACAAAATGTGCCCCCAGGTTGGGCCCCTGGACAGATTTTGGGAAACCCTGCTGTACATAACCAGGGTCAATTAATTTATCCCATCCCAATCCTTCCAGATGCAACGCCAGCATTCGGAAGAAGAACGACAGAGGTCTGACGGCCTATGACTTGGCTGTCACTTCAGATTGCAGCCCTTTGGTGTCTCTACTGGCTGCTAAGATGGGTCAGGGCATGCTAGAAAGACTGGTCAAACCTAGGACTCACCCAAGCCTAGATGCATTCTGATGAGAGAGAATTGTGTGCGGCCCCCAAATGGCACCCTAAACTTCACTGCTATGGGCCCTGCTCAACAGTGCACTAAATAGGCAACAGGGTCCCATTTGGGAAGCAACCTTTTCTCCATGGTGGCCTTATTTTCTGAATTGACCATTCATCAATTATCTTGAATCTCTGTTAATCAATTATAATTTCCAGAAATTGGATTGATAAGGAATTTATCCCAACCTTATGTACTGTAGTGCTACAAACATCTACAACCGTTTGAGGAAAAACACCAATTTCTTGTAAATTGCTAATACTAACAAAACAATCGAACCAATGCCTTCACCGACAGATTTGTTGTTTTGGCTCTGTACTCCAGCGCTTTGCAATAACTTATGTTTAAGTGAAGACAGTTTGCTTTAATTTTAGGGTATTTTCATCCATAGAAATTACATCACTTTTTGTAAATAGTCCCCTCAGTTTAAGGAACCAAAAGTATTTGGACAAATACACTTAATCAGAAAGTATTCATACCTGTTGACTTATTCCAATTTTTGTTGTTACACTCAGAATTTAAAATAGATTACATATTTCTCTTACCCATCTATAAACAATACCTCAATTACAAAGTGAAAACATGTTTTTAGAAATGGTTTATTGAAAAATATACACAGAAGTATCTCATTTACATAACTATTCACACCCATTCAGGAACATTCACTATCTTCTTGGTAAGCAACTCCAGTGTAGATTCGGACTTGTGTTTTAGGTTATTGTCCTGCTGAAAGATAAATTCATGTCCCAGTGTCTAGTGTAAAGCAGACTGAACCAAGTTTTCCTCTAGGATTTTACCTGTGCTTAGCTTCATTCCATTTTTTATTTAACTTGAAAATCCCCAGTCCGTAATGATAACAAGCATACCCATAACATGATGCAGCCACCACTATGCTTAAAAATATGGAGAGTGGTACTCAGTCACGTGTTGTATTTGCCCCAAACATAATACTTTGTATTCAGAACAAAAAATGTATTGCTTTGCCACATTTTTTGCTGTATACTTTTTTTATTCTGTACAGGCATCCTTTTCACTCTAGAAATTACAGTACTTTTACTCCGTAATACTAACATAATTGACAAACAGTTCACCCGATATGGATGACAATACCCTCAAATTAAAGCTGACAGTGTACACTTTAACCTCATAGTCATTGTATCATTTCAAATCCAAAGTGCTGGAATACAGAACCAAAACATTTGTCACTGTCCAAATACTTTTGGATCTCACTGTACAGTATATTCCAGCAAGCAAATAAAGACAGAATTCAGAATGTGAATGATTTTTTTCTTTATATAATTGCCACTTGGGCTGCAGAATTATTCAGAAATGCGAGTGTACAAAATTACAATAAAATATCGTCCTTCAGTCTCTTCTGTGGATCAACAAAAATACACCTCACCATAGGTTCATACAATGGCTACACTGAATAGCACAGGCAATTCCAGATAAATTTTTTACTCCTTCTGACTGATTGCCTGTATAGAAATACAAACCCTACAACAGACAACGACAATTTGACTAGTACACTCAATATGGCTACCAGTTCAACAATGGAACATTCATTTACTTGGGACTGTCCATTCTAGTAATTATATTTCTATGGCTTGAATACTGGCCTGTCCCGTTTCCTGTCTCACCGCCGTAGCCGCAGGAAGAAGGCGTGTCGGCACTCCTTGCTGTCCAGCGGGTAGTATTTGTCATAAAAGTCCAAGATGTACTCCTCAGTCTTAAAGCCGAACTTCTGGTATAGGAGCATGGCAGGGTTACTGGCCGAGACGTGTAGAGTGACGTCTTTTCCCATGCAGGTCTGTGGGGGAAAAGAGAACTTTGCCTGAAAAGACATCTTCCCTTTTTTCAACCACTTAACCTGTGCGGTTGTAGATCGATCCAAACAATTTAAGTTCATTTTACGGTTATTTATAGGTATTTCTAGCAGTCTTGAGCTAGTTAGTTAGTTCTGGTCTAAAAAGCACTAAGCGCCAGTAGTGTACAAAACACCTTCCTAATATTGAGCTGCAACCCCTTTTGGCCTCAGAACAGCCTCAATTCGTTGGGGCATGGTCTCTTTGAAGTGTCAAAAGTGTTCCACAGGGATGCTGGCCCATGTTGACTCCAATGCTTCAATGTTGTGTCAAGTTGGCTGAATGTCCTTAAGGTGGTGGACCATCCTTGATACACATGGGAAACTTGAGCATGAAAAATCCAGCAGCGTTGCAGTTCTTGACACACTCAAACTGGTGCGCCTGGCACCTACGACTATACCCCGTTCAAAGGCACTTAAATCTTGCCCATTCCCTCTCAATGGCACACATACACAATCCATGTCTCAAGGCTTAAAAATCCTCCTTTGACCTCCTTCCCTTCATCTACACTAATTGAAGTGGATTTAACAGGTGACATCCTTAAGGGATCATAGCATTCACCTGGTCAGTCTGTCATGGAAAGAGCAGGTGTTCCTAATGATTTGTTCACTTAGTGTATATTACAATGGCATGTATATGATGGCAGTATGGCTCTATACAATGTGGCTTAGAGTCTCTATAAAAGCTGTGCTTCACCACTTTTTATGTAGACAATAGTATAGTGACCCTTTAATTGCTGCTTGCAACTGTAGTATTGTTGTTTTTAGTTATTATGATACCATACCTGAATGAGATGGTAGATCATGAATGTAGCGATTCCAGCCCTCCTCCACTCGGGATGCACCAGCAGGAAGGAGATGTAGGCCTCGTTGTACTTCACGTCCGGCACCATGAACCCAAAGCCGATCACCACCTTCTTATAAAGGACCACGACGCTGAAGTCTGGGTACTGGAGACACTCGGAGAGATCCACGCCTGATAAGAGAGCCAGAGAGAAAATCAGCCATCAATCTAAAACTTTGAGGGGAATATTTTAAAGTAGAATAAATATGCACAATGTTGTATGCTTCCATGTGATTTATTTTACAAGGACAATATTTCCATCTGCATTCACACGAACATATTTAAAAGAATATTACACTTTCAACACTTTAAATCAATGTTTGTCAGACATTTTATAAGTAGTCTAATGTCAAGATGACTCCATGTCCCACAACATGGTTTGTGAAGATCCAGCAATATGTCTCAGCCCCAAATGAATGTCCCTTTTAAGTTCCCAGTCTGAAATAGGGCGGGGAGACATGGCCAAAATATCATTTCAAGGTATTTTTCAAATTTTGGACAGTATTTTATGTTTTCAATTAATAAAAGTTATACATTTGCTTCATGAGTAGTGCGTGGCAACACATTCTAAATTATTTCAATGGGTCTATCTCCATTCGGATTGTTTTATACTGTTCAATTCAACCAAAAATAATTTCCTGCATTTCCTACCCTCATTTGTGATCCTTTCCACTCTGCCACGATATGGGCAAAAATACTATGCCATATTTTTAACCAAATGTTGCAATTGCGATTTAGATCAAAACACTTGGGTGAACTTTTGGAATCATGTAAATATGTTTATTATAATTCTATAGTTAATGTAACTAATAGTGGGCACTTTGAATAGTTGTTTGACATGACAACGAGTGAAAATGCCATTTACGAGTTATTGTGACATGGTAGGAAAAAAACAAAGTGATGTTCAGTGTTTTTTAGGGGACCCTATAATCTTTGGCTACATTAAATCTTTATTCATATAGCCAACATATTCATGCGTTGCCTATTCCTCTTTGATTTAAAGATAATGTTGCACAAACATGCAGATTTAAGCCTCCACCAGTACTGGTATCAGGCTGTATTAGCTACGTTTGCTCTGACTCAATACTTTTATTAGCTAGTTAGCTAGCAATTAGCATTAGTTGCTAACACGATTTAGCTTAACTTGCTAAGAAAATAAAAATTGTAGAAACACAAACTAATATTGTAATTATAGAACACTTAAGGATTTATACTAAGATCAATGTGGAAACATCGTTGTCATCAACATGTTGCATGTGCTGCATTGACCATGCAGACTGAACGAAAGTGTCTCGTGGTCAAGCAACAACAAATGCGCTCCTTGAATGACGGGTTGGGACTAGGTCTTTGTGGAAAGCAGCATGGAAAGAGAGAGGGATGACTCAAGTAGCGGAGTAAACTATAAAAATGGACGTTACACACTGCGTATCACATTTAACAAACCAAACATTCAAATACCGTTATACAAGGTAAAGTAAAAACCCAAACCGGTATGCGCATAAATACCGGTATCTAGTAAAATATGGTATAATGCCCAGCCCTAGTCTGAAATGTAAAAATTATCAAGTAAAATAAAAATCCAAACATGATAGCATGGCCCTGTTCAGTCTCCTACCTGGCCAGAAGATGTCGTGGCACATTGAGTTAACGGAGGGGATGTGGTTGGGCCGGACGTAACAGTAGTCGATGGGGGCCTCTGGATCTGGGTCCCAGAGGGGGTCCTTCCTGTGGGGGTAGGCACGGATCTCCGCCAACATCTTCAGCTTCATAGGCTTGTTCTCGTAGTCCCTCCTGGTGATGGATTCATTAGTGCACACCGTAGCAAAACGTTTTGCAATGGAAAACATTCCGCAACAAAAACAAGTTTCTTATTGGAGAAGTTCAAATTGTCACTCTCCGTTTCAGTCCATTTTTTTTCTCGATTTGGTGTCTAGTGAATATGACCCAGGAGATTGGATAGGAAAAAAATGCCATGAATAGAGGCAACATGATCTTTTTATTTGTGTGTCAGAGAGGAATGACTATTCTTCACAATGCATTTCAATCTGAACGTAATAAAGATATTGGGCACATTCAGGGGTACGTTCAGGAGGGCTACATACTGCACGTAACAGAGAAAAACGGCATGAATAGAGCCACAATAATATTGGTTCCTTCCATGCGGTGATTGTTATACCTCACCTTGAGTATCAGGATTTAATTACAGGTTAATGTCATAGGTCAGGTGGTCACAAATGTCTCATCATATTAGGGGTATAAGGCTGCATGTGGTGTGCCTCATGAAGGAGGTAAGGGCGTGTGGCATACCTTATGAAGGGTTTGAGAGTGCGGGAGGTGTACGGGCTCTTGATGCCCTGGTCTATGCTGGCGTCCAAGCCCATGATCCGGTGCCAGAAGGACACTGTGGGCTGGTGGTACCCTCTTCTGCTGGACACCGTTGTCTAAAAGGGATCAAATGCATTCCATAGACGTGTGATCAAAGCAAAAGATGTATCACGCATGTGATGTAATGTGTTTGGAAATATTCCAACCATTCCTCTCATTCTCGTTATTCTAGTTCGTGACCGCTCATAACAAATCAGAATTTAAATCGCAATAAATGCCACAAAGCAGACTTTTTATCGAAAGCGACCAAGAGTACAGAGAGTGCATACATTTGTGTGTGTGTGATCTGTGAACGAATTTGCCATCTGTGCTTGTGGTAGTGAAGGTGTACCTGGAAGCGGTCAAGGATTCGGAGATCCTGGCTGGTGGTGCGGTACTTCCCCGTGCCGGAGCCCCCGTAGTGGCCCTGTCCCCCCTCCTGGGCCCCGTACACCCCTCCCACCAGACTGAGGGTGGCGCTGACCGCCTGATCGATGTCCAACAGGGGGAGCCCTCTCTGGCGTTTGGCCTGCCTCACCAGTAGCTTCCTGTGCAGCCGCTTGGCCTGCGCAGTCACTGCCAGCGCCTGCGGACAGGCCTCCAGGCGCCGCAGCAGCACGCGCTCTTCATAAAGGCTGAGGGGGGCAAACCGGGGCTCTGAGGGAGGCAAACCCTCCCCCTTCTCTGTTAGGACTCCCCTCCTCCTCTCCCCGCCACCCCATGCCACGTTGGATTGGCCTTTGCCATGCCCCCTTCTCTCGTCGTCTTCATCGTCCCGGTCACGGCCCTCTTCATCACTCTCTGCTTCCTGCTTGATGTGCGCTCCTGGTCGCAGCTTCTTGCGAACGACAAGGGCGCCAGTGCCCAGGGACATGCTGGGTGAGGGGATGTACTCAATGCCGGGATCGATGAAGCCTTCGCCGTCTAGCTCCTCGTCATCTGGAGTTTCAAATCAGAAATGGGAAATATTAACAATACAGTCTGTGAGATTTCCAGCCATTCACTGATCATTTCAACTAATTTAGTTTGAGGAATATGATTTCTGAAACGTTGTTCTCACAGAAAGTAATTTATTCCTATAGCACTACAGACAGATACTGTATATCCTAGAAATAAATTGATATTGGCATGAAATGCACCTTGGAATATTGCTCCATTGTTGACGTTTTTTTGTTGGTTGGCACACCCACGAATCTTACATTGTGGTATTAAATGCTATCTGACACCATTTCTCATCTTGCCCCTGTGGGACAAATTTGGACTGCTTACCACTAAAACAGTAACTGTATTTTGAATGGTTCCTTTCATTTTCTATCTAGACTAAAAATTCCAAGATCAAGGGGACCCCGACTTCTTACCGTGAAAGAGCGCCATTGGTGGCATGACGTCAGGGATGAGGTCAGCCTCCGACAGCAGGCTGGGCGTGGCTGAGTGGGAGGCGGGGGTGCCGGGTGCAGAGAAGTCTGGAGAGGGCGACGGCGAGGGGCTGGTGAGTGGCGTTCGGTCCGAGGAGCTCATTGAGGAGAAGTCCACCACCTCGCCTTTCTCCAGGACAAAGTCGGGTCGCCTCCCACCGCCACGGCCGCTGAACTTGACAGGCGTGGAGGAGGTGCTGCGATCCATGTACCCCGCCGCCTCCTTCTGCGCCCGCCGGATGTCCTTGGCCTCGTGGGTGCGTGAGCGCTTTTCTTTCAGCTGCATGGCACTCTCCACCGGATTACGGCCCACACGCTTCCGTAAGCCCTCCACCGTGATGATGGGCTCCAGGGTTGGCTTGGAGGCGGCTGAGAAAGTAACAAACGCCAGCTAAGCAAAAATGGTTAAACAAAAGGGGCTCTAAATGCTCAATCAAAAACACATGCATGTACAGTCGCCTCGAGGGGTGAATTTATTTGGACTCCACTTCAACAGTAGCTGGTTATCCCTCAAAAACATTTAATTGATTCGCACAACAGACTTTGCACAATTCTGCAAACTGCTTAGGGTAAACTACCTCTAACAATAATTTAACATTTGTAATATCCCTGTCATTTTTAAAGTAATGTCCCCCCTTGACTTTTCTTAAATAAGTCTATTTAACACACAAAATAATCCTTTGGTTGTGTCTGAAATGTGAAAACTTAATGTTATTTATGAGTGTTCCGCAGTTCACCTTTAGACTTTAGGTAGGCCACCGAGGACTTGTCCCCTTCTGGGCGCAGGGTGGGTGGACGGTTCTGCACCAGCTTCCACCAGCCTGGCTCGCCAAACTCCTGGGCCCCTGAGCGGAAGAACGTGGGGCTCCCCACCGACAAACAGCCCGCCACCGTGCTCCACCACGTGGAAGTCTTCTTCCTGCAGGTGAAGGTGATGCATCAAAAACTCTCTCCATTTTCAAAATACTAGACTTGTAAAGAATAACTCAAACATAGCTCTTCTTTCCACAAAAGTTGGGTAAAGTTCCAAATATGTCCACTCTTGATAACCTGAATTGTTCAGTCAATTATCAGTATTTGTTTACATTTTTAGGGTTGTATGCAAACTGTTATCAAAACCTTACCAACTGACAACCAAATTAAGGTTGTTTTCTTTCTAACCTGGTGCCCAGTAGGAAGGTCCAGTGTCTCCCAATAAAGGCACAGATGTCCTCCTTCCATCTAAAGTAGCCTTGACGCCCCGTGCCCTCCAACGAAAGGTTGTACATGGCCAACATAACAACCTGAAATAAAACAGAAAACACACTGAACTGCAGTGAAAACCAGGAAAATAATATATGACATTTGTTCAGTACTCATTTCAGAGGGCTGTTGCCCAGAACAAATATAGTCAATGATAAAGTCTACAGCAATATACAATACTCAGAAATTGTATACTTGGTCATACTTTAGATAAGGATCTTGACCCATATATTTAGCCCCATGTTTGTATTAAGGTGTTCCTCATTTGACCCTGTTATTATCTTACGTAAGCTGCACTGCAAATCAGTTCTTTATTGTAAACTGCCAAAGTGCTTCATTGTGGCACATGTACCTGTTGCCAGGTGAGTCTCATCCTCTCAAAGGTCTCCTTGACATCTTCTGTACAGTCATAGCAGGTGAACTTGAAGAAGTTGTCTCCTTTCAGGTAGCTGGGTTGCTCTCCGTGCAGCTGTGCTGAATGGTGCGGAGGAGAATAAAAAGACTGCTAAGAGACAAGGCATTCTGTTCATTTCATTCTCATTCTTTATTTGAAAAGCATGTAGGGTGCAACAGGACACGACATGACATCCAAATACGGAACAGCAGCCCTTTATAATATCTATGGATGAACAGATAAGGCCAACCCCACTGAAATTACAGAGGAAATAACAGCGTAAAATATATTCTGTCCAAATTGTAGTGACAAATTTGCAAGTGTTAAGTGATATTGAGAAAGAATGATGCCCCGTCGCAGGGAGAGGTCGCTCCCCCCCCCCAGGGGCTGCCTGGCCCTCCTCTCACCGATGGGGATCCACTTGTGGCACTTGTCACAGTAGAAGGCCATGTCCTCGTTCCAGCCACCCTCGGCATCCTCCCCCAGATCGCTGTTGAGCGAGTCACCGCTCTGGTCGTGCGAGAGGTCCACCGAGGCCTGGTCTTCCGACTCCACGATGAGCAGCGTCTCGCCCTCCACCTCACCCTCCTCCAGCCCCTCCGAGGCAGAGGTGCACATGGCCTCATCTTCCACTTGGCCCCTCTGCTCACCACCGCTTTCCATCATAACCAGGTGGAGTCAGACAGTCTACTCCTGGGTAGATAGTGAAGAGTGAAGAGTTTTACCAGCCACAATTGGGTAAGGACATTTTCAAATAAAATCAGTATGATTCAGGGATTCCTTATTCTATGAGAGAAATCATAACGTTGCCTACTACCTAACTAAACACTATGTATAGCCTACCTTTAGGGAACGAACTGCATGCCACGCATTGCCCTATATGTTTTTCAAAACCAGTGACAATCAATAGCTATCCAGAAGGGTGGCAATGGCTTCTGCAGTGTCAGCTAGTTTACATTTCCTCCAAACCCGTAATTGATAAATCATTGGCCAGAGAATCTACAAAGATGTATATTGTAAAAGGCAATTTGCATAAAGACAGACCAGCCCAGTTCGAAAACAATGGTGTACTACATTGCTTTATCAATATTTCAACACGTACATTAACCATACTACACTACACGTGGCTACATAACAATTGTGAAGGCTGTCAAATAAGTTGTTATGCCTGGGGTTGATCGGAGCCCTGCTGCCCAGATTCTCTCCTGTCGCGCTCTGCCTTGAGCTCCTTGGTCAGACTTCTTTGTTGCTCGAGCACTCGCAGGTTCTCTCTCTTCCTCTCCAAACGTTCAATGTCTCTAAGTACTCCCGCATGAAGTCTCTGATGAAGAACAAACAAAAAAAAAACTGTAAAAGCTCCTGCAACGGTGCTCACCGTAAGTAACACAGAAACGCCCAGTACAACTTTAGAGGTTGTAGACATAGCTAGCTATCTAGTATTGCATGTAGCCATCTACCGTTAGCTGTCTGCTAGCAGAAAAGTATGAAAATGCTAACTCTAGTTAGCTAACATTGGCTAAAGGTAATGTTTCTGCTTACAACTTTCTCAATGTAGCTAGCTAATTTGCAACGGACTTTTGAATGGGCCACATTGTACCCTACTATGACTTCTTGCTAGTTAACGTTATCTAGGAATTGGAGTGTACAGTAATTGAGCTGGTCCATAGGCTAGCTAGTAGTTAGCTAGCTAACGTTAATTGTTTACCTCTTGGTCCCAGTTTTGCTTGAGATGCACTCCTGCAACGGTGCTCACCGTAAGTATCACAGAAACGCCCAGTACAACTTTAGAGGTTGTAGACATAGCTAGCTATCTAGTATTGCATGTAGTTTGGAGACAAAGGGAATTGCTAAACTAGGAGTTGGATAATGTTAGCACAGGACATCTCAGTTATGTGTCGAGGTCGACGAGTTTAGGCTGTAGAGTGGAGTACCGAATCTGGAGAAAGTCGAACACATCGATTTAATAGACTTTCTAAACATTTATGCAATTAATAATTTGCAAATATTCTGGACATAAAACACGAATTAAGTCATGCAAAATTTCATACAATGTGTTGTCTTCAATATAAGTTGCATAAGTGGCTAAATGTGATCCACACTGGCTTTGAGTAAGGCCAGTGTGTCTATATTACGCGGATGACTCTATACACGTCAGCCACTACAGTGACTGAAATTACTGCAACACTTACCAAAAAGCTGCAGTTAGTTTCGGGAATGGGTCGCAAGGAATAAATGAGTCCTAAATATTTCCAAAACTAAAAACATTGTATTTGGGACAAGTCGTAATTAATAATGTGGAAGTTGAGGTGACTAAACTGCGTGGAGTAACCATGGATTGTATACTGTCTTAGTCAAAACATATTGATACAACAGTAGTTGAGATGGGGAGAAGTCTGTCCATAATAAAGCACTGCTCTGCCTTCTTAACAACACTCTCAACAAGGTAGGTCCTACAGGCCCTGGTTTTGTCGCACCTGGGCCCTGTTTCAGAAAGCAGGTTTAACAAACTCTGAGTTTAAACCTGAACTCTGAGCTGTCAAACTCTGAGTTTTCGGTTTCAGACAGCTGATATCAATTAGTTCAATCAACTCTGAGTTAAATTAACCCTGAGTAAAGCATGTGCATGAGGAGATAAAAAGCCCTCATCAATGGAACGCAGATAACATGATTCATCATCACAACAGGAGAGAAAATGTCTCGAACCTCCTACTTCTCCCTAGTGGAGTTATAAATATTAATGAATGCATATGCAGATTATGAATATATATTTAAGAAAAAAAGCCATACAGTAGCAGCAGCAAAAGAACGTGAGCTGGCGTGGCAGAAAATTGCTGACCGAGTCAATGCGTGAGTATTAATAAAAATAAATGTATCTCGAGTGTCCCACTTTTCAAAATGTTATATAGTGTGTGTGTGTTTAATATTTATGCAGGTGCAACCCAACAGGCAGAAAACGTACTTGGCATCAACTGAAGATGAAATCTAAAAATATACTTCAAACAGGTAAGGTATAATTTCATTACAAGCAATTGTGATGTTTAGCCTACCCTACCGAATTATACAGCATCCAGTGGCTACATTCAACATATGATATATTTAAGTAGTTAGTGAAATTTTCTAAGCAAAAAAAAGTTACATTTTGCAGCCATCCCAACACTGACACTATTTTAATATTGTCTATTTGAAAGTAACGCCTAAATTCCTTCATACATACAAGTCTCCAAATGTTGTGCTTACTGGACATTATAGCCAATAGAAAAAAGGCTGAGGGCTGAAAAAAGGTGGGGTCCACCACCACTCCGAAGCTAAAGAGATGGCCCTCAGTCAAAACGGTGGGTGACCTATTGCTAAAGGCATCTCTGGAGGAACCTCATCTGACCCAACCACCCCCCAGGACACAAGGGCCTACATAAGAGGTTAGTTATTCAAATTAATAATCTATGTACATTCATCCTTTTGCCACAGTGTTACCTCAGTGATTCCCACCCATCCATCTTAGACACTACTTGGCACACTGATTTTCTTGTAGCGGTATAATTCTTTGTAATTGACTGCTGTTACTTTTTCAGATTCTTAGTTGTCCTTTAGACATCAATCTATTTTAAGGTAACTCTGAGTTATATATTTGAAATTGGGATGTGGCCTGCACACTGTTGTAAAAACAAAATTCAAATTAGTTGGGGTGCTTTTCTGGGTAAAGTTATTTAACTGTCTAATTTTCATCTTCTACCAGCTACTCATGGTGTAATCTGTCTGGTGGAGCCTTCTGCCATAACAGATTTTTCATAATGGGTTAGAGTAGAACACCAACATTGTTCATTTTCATTACAGGAGGATGATGAAGATACCTTGCCAGCTGCCACAGTGGGAAGCTACAGAGATGCCTATTGAGGTCAAAAATAACAACTAACAGTTGATGATAGTGTTGTACCATAATAAAACTTGCACATTTTTCTCTAACAGAGCAATGCTAGAAATTACAATGAGGAGGAGGGTCCATCCACGTCCATAGTACAACTTACCTCAGTAAGATGTTGTTCTGCATTGGCCCATGACTTACAATGAAACTAGGTAGACCTGGCGCTGTGAAATTCAATGTCATTTTTTTGTGTTCCAATAGTTCCCTGTGAAACAGCTGTACTTAGAGAAACAATTTTTTAAATGTCATTTAGAAATTGACCACGTAAGGCTGCAGATACAAAAAAAATTGAAATACAACAGCTGGAACATCAGTTAAAGGTGGGTGAGGTGCCCACAGGTGGATGATTTTATTTGGTTGAACAACATAAATATTAACTACTGTACTGCATTTGCACTGGCAGGAAATAAAGACGCCTTCATAAAAAGAAAGGCATTGTCTTTATTTGACACTGGGGAGGTGATGGGTCAATCAGAAATTATGGTAGCATATTGTGTCTCTGACTGCTCTTCCATCTGGTGCTTCAGCGGGGTGGACAGGCTCATTATCAGGATCGTTCACTGGTTGAGTAGGACATTGTTCTCTAATTGTGGCAATGTTGTGGAGAATCACACATGCCACAATAATGTAACATGCCCTTTCTGGGGTGACCCTGAGATTACGAAGGCACTGAAACCGGGCCTTGAGCATCCCAATGGTCATCTCTACCCTGGCTTATGTCCTGCAGTGAGCCAAGTTATAATGTTGCTGCGGGCCGGGCTCAGGAACAGGGTAAGGGGTCAGCAAATAGGGCTGGCAGGGGTACCCTCGGTCACCGAGCAGGTAACCATCGAACTCTCCTATGATATTACGAGTATACAGTTTACATTTTCAGTTGCAATAGGTGGAAAGAAAATGTTGATTATAGTAGGATATAGCTATATATATATACACTGCTCAAAAAAATAAAGGGAACACTTAAACAACACAATGTAACTCCAAGTCAATCACACTTCTGTGAAATCAAACTGTCCACTTAGGAAGCAACACTGATTGACAATATTCCATTTGCACAACAGCATGTGAAATTTAGACAAAAGGTGGAAATTATAGGCAATTAGCAGGACACCCACAATAAAGGAGTGATTCTGCAGGTGGTGACCACAGACCACTTCTCAGTTCCTATGCTTCCTGGCTGATGTTTTGGTCACTTTTGAATGTTGGCGGTGCTCTCTAGTGGTAGCATGAGTCTACAACCCACACAAGTGGCTCAGGTAGTGCAGCTCATCCAGGATGGCACATCAATGCGAGCTGTGGCAAGAAGGTTTGCTGTGTCTGTCAGCGTAGTGTCCAGAGCATGGAGGCGCTACCAGGAAACAGGCCAGTACATCAGGAGACGTGGAGGAGGCCGTAGGAGGGCAACAACCCAGCAGCAGGACCGCTACCTCCGCCTTTGAGCAGGAGGAGTACTGCCAGAGCCCTGCAAAATGACCTCCAACAGGCCACAAATGTACATCATACAACACAATACAATTTACAATCACCTATTTGGACCATGGTGTCACAGACCAAGTAAACATCATTAATTAATGCCCTTCATAATGTAAAAACTTTTATAAAAGCTATTTCCATGTAAAAATGTTATGTGATTTGCTCCATTGGTTTTGTTGGTAGGCCTACATTATGCTCAAATAACCACAATAGCCTATTGGCTACTGTCTAAAACTGTTCACTGTAAACGTGTGCCGAAAGAAGCACAAAGTTCTCACAATGTTCAAGTTTACGCTCACAAGACCTCAAATTTGGCTCTTGCCTATCACTGCCCCCATCCCATGAGCTTCTAATGGTATATGTAACCACAGGAGCTCCCCTTTCTGCACATTATGTAACATTACTTAATAATGTACATAAAACGCAGCAGTGGCAACTCACTTTCGGGGAAAAGTTGAAGAAGCACCTCCCCTATCTAACAATGTTCATTCATGCACTCAGCCGTCCAGAATATCCAATACTGCTCTGACTGAATTTTGAAAGGATAGGTCTGAGATGCAATTTTTGTTTACCTCATTTTACCTATAATTCAGTTTTCTTCTTGAATGTGTCTGTAATGTATCCCACATACCCCTCCCTCCCCTCAATGTGTCTTGAGCTAAAACCCCAAGTGGATGTTTCAGCACAGTGCACAATGTTCCAAATCACACTACTACAGGAACTCAGCATTTTCCTGAAACAGTATACTTTTTGCTTGCAAAGACTGATGTTGCAGCATCTAATAATTATTTATCAGAAATGGATGTTTTATTATTATTATTTTTTGCTTCAGGATGACTTTGGTAAATATTGTTTTTGGTATTTTGGATGTAGCCCAATTGATAGATGGAATCCCTGAATCACACTTTGAGTGTACTACTTAAGTTCATAACAAATAAGAAAGCTTCCCATTGCTAAAGTGCTTTATACAGAAACTAAATGAACCGTTCTCTCTGCTATTGTTGCATTTGTTGGTAAAAGATTAAGTTTGATCTAATATTCAAAAGGATTGTGAAGCAGTCACTAAGTAGACAGTTTACTAAGATGACACCAGAACTTACACTTTCTCTTGTCTTGACAAGCCTTTGGCATGTTAGGGCAATTTATGTACCAGAGGTTTGCTCACCTTTGCTTTTGTGTGTTGGTGAGGGTAACTTTTCCCTTGCGTTACCCACGCCTGTGACATCTAAAGCAAATAGTCAGACTTCCCAAATATATTTGACCGCCCCCAACTATATTTCTCTTCTATTTAACTTCCTAAAAGTGCAATTACCAGATGTCACATTTCCCATGAGCCTCAGGGATTTGGGTCATGTTTATGAGGGCATGCAATGGAATGCTCTTTAAAACATTTTGCAACAGAAAATGAGCGTTTCCGTTTTCTTCCATTTGGTGCATAATGAACATGACCCAGGTCTGCATGCAGTGTACTGTATACAGAGCCAAAATCCTGCCTCATATTTGGGATTTCTGGCTGACGTTTCACCGGTTTATCAACAGTATTTGGTCATTGTGTTCTTGGCACATGTTTGCACTATGCAAACTTCTGCTCTTTTGGCAGGATATCACTTAGGAGTGGGCGAACTTGAATACAAATAAACCTACTCCAGATTTCCACTGTTGCAAATGTTTTTTAAATAATGACACTACAAAATAGGCCTACTTCTTTTCTCATGATTCCATTCAATACTAACCCGCAATATATACATTTCTATGTGATTTTTTTTGGTATGTGGTTCTTTTGGCATCCATCTGCACCCACCAAAAATTAGAGAAACTAGTAGGAGTCTCCAATATGTTTTTCAAGCAAACATTTAATGTCCCATGGTGTATGTAGCCTCTGGGCAAATAAAAAAAAAAGTCCTTTGTCCTCCTCAGAAATGTGAAATAGAAATGATCTTCCCAATGATCTGTTTTCCCATGTTCTATTAGAGAAATGTGTTAGGTCTATTCCTGAGTATGTGAGGTCTACGTGCCAAATCAGTTCATAATTATTGCATAAACATTTCAATTAACTGCAGACCACACTTGTTCAGGACACAACTGTTTTTCTTAAGTTTTTCCCTGGATGTTTACTGTAAAACAACGTTTGAAAACCTTTAGATGACCCACAGTCCCTCATACAGTGTATTTCTCACTCTGCCTCTCATTCAGGTTCATTTTAACAACAATGAAAATCTACCTCTTTACCAGTGTAAATACAGATTCTCTTCTAAAGTGGAATGACAGTCTGAGGTGCAAAGGTTTACCAGTTCTGCAGGGAGGAGAAGAGAGAGAGCGCAAAAGAGGGAGGAGGAAAAGGTCCCACAAACATGTTTGTTTTTTCACCCCCCTGACCATCACATATACCCCAGTAGGGCACTGGCACGTCATCCACACTATGGCCCCGGGGAGGCCCAGGGAGGGAGCTAGGCTGTGTCAATGTACTCAGCACAAGGGTAGGTCTGTATGCCAGGCCTGTTCCATGTATAGTAATGGCCTCTTTACACTACTATGACGACACAAACTAGGTCCAGGAGAGATACTTGTGTAGTGTAAAGAGACAGATCTAGATTGTGAACAGAAAAGTTGCAAATCTGATGTTGAAGAGAGATAGATCTCACTAGACATGTTTTACTAAAGTACATTTAACTATTTAAAAACTTTAACTTCTTACACACAACATGACCAAAAGTATGTCGACACCTGCTTGTCAAACATCTCGTTCCAAAATCATGGGCATTAATATTAAGTTGGTCCTCCCTTTGCTGCTATAATAGCCTCCACTCTTCTGGGAAGGCTTTCCACTAAATGTTGGAACATTGCTGCGGGGACTTGCTTCCATTCAGTTACAAGAGCCCTAGTGAGGTCGGGCACTGATGTTCGGCGATAAGGCCTGGCTCGCAGTTGGTGTTCCAATTCATCCCAAAGGTGTACGATGGGGTTGAGGTCGGGGCTCTGTGCAGGCCAATCAAGTTCTTCCACACCGATCTCGACAAACCATTTCTTTGTGGATCTCGCTTTGTGCATGGGGGCATTGTCATGCTGAAACAGGAAAGGGCCTTCCCCAAACTGTTGCCACAAAGTTGGAAGCACAGAATCGTCTAGAGTGTCATTGTATGCTGTAGCATCCCTTTGTTAGAACTAAGGGGCCTAGCCCGAGCCATGAAAAATAGCCCCAGACCATTATTCCTCCTCCACCAAACTTTACAGTTGGCACTATGCATTGGGGCAGGTAGCGTTCTCCTGGCATCCGTCAAACTCAGATTCGTACGTTGGACTGCCAGATGGTGAAGTGTGATTCATCCCTCCAGAGACGTGTTTCCACTGCTCCAGAGTCAAACGGCAGGTAGCCTAATGGTTAGAGCGTTGGGCCAGTAACCAAAAGGTTGTTGGATCGAATCCCTGAGCTGACAAGGTAAAAATCTGTCGTTCTGCCCCTGAGTAAGGCAGTTAACCCACTGTTCCTCGGGCGCCAAAGACGTGGATCAGTCTCAAAGTGGTTGGCCACACAAGCCCACAGAACGGGACCGCTAAACTGCCTCTGGAAGCAACGTCAGCAGAAGAACTGTTCATCGGGAGCTTTGTGAAATGGATTTCCATGGCCGAGCAGCCGGACACAAGCCTAGATCACCATAAGCAAGTGGTTTAAAGCTCGCTGCCATTGGGAAAGGGGGATACCTAGTCAGATGTACAACTGAATGCATTCAACTGAAATGTGTCTTCCTCATTTAACCCAACCCCTCTGAATCAGAGAGATGCGGGGGCTGCCATAATCGACATCCGTTGTTGCTCGTAGATTTTTCCACTTCACAATAACAGCACTTACAGTTGACTGAGGCATAGACATTTTACTAACTGTAAAGGTGGCATCCTATGACGGTGCTATATTGAAAGGCACTGAGCTCTTCAGTAAGGCATTTCTACTACCAATGTTGGTCTAAGGAGATTGCATGGCTATGTGCTCGATTTTATACATCGGTCAGCAACGGGTGGGGCTGAAACAGCCAAATCCACTAATTTGAAGGCATGTCCACATACTTTTGTATATGTAGTGTATATAGTAAATAGTTTAAGTATACAACAGCATTTTTTTTAAACCCAATTGAGTATAACACAAACATAGCTTGTTGCACAAATTTGTTCATTTATCTTCTGCGATCATGGTCAGATATGGGGAGTTATCTTAAACTGTGACGTGTGCAAAAACACACCATCAATGAGGTCACCCAATGACTGGGGAGTTTTGACAAAGGGGGTGTGGGGGGGCAAAGTCAATCATTGCCTTTTCTTCAATCAGGTCTAAAATACAATGGTTTAATCACTGGGCGGTAATATGCTCTCTTTGTATCTTTGCTGATTTAAAATACATTTTAATAGTCTTGACTGATAACTGCATCAGTGGTGTGGTTGAGAAAGGCAAATTACTTTTACAGTAAGAGATTTGCTTTTCACTGTTCCTGCCATTCTTGGGTGTAAACTTTAACCCTGTGTTATAAATGTGTAGACATAGCTATGTTTGTAGTACAGGGGGAACAGAAAAGCTAGTTCTTGAATTATTTATCCCTCTTCCATCCCAAATGTAGTTTAACGTGCCCAGAAAGCACCCCCTTTTGCCCTCAGAACAGCCTCCATTCGTCGGGGCACGAACTCTACAAGCTGTTGAAAGCGCTCCACAGGGATGCTGGCCCATGTTGACTCCAATGCTTCCCCTAGTTGTGTCAAGTTGGATGGATGTCCTTTTGGTGGTGGACCATTCTTGATAAACACGGGAAACTGTTGAGCATGAAAAGGTCAGCAGTGTTGTAGTTCTTGACATACTCAAACCGGTGTGCCTGGCATACCCCGTTCAAAGACACATCTTTTCTCTTGCCCATTCACCCCTCAATGGCACATATACACAATCCATGTTTTAATTGTCTCAAGGCTTAAAAATCTTTCTTTAACCCGTCTCTTCCACTTCAAGATGGTGCCGACAGATGGTTGCCTCGCTTCGAGTTCTTAGGAAACTATGCAGTATTTAGTTTTTTTATGTATTATTTCTTACATTGTTACCCCAGGAAATCTTAAGTCTACATGCAGCCGGGAAGAACTATTGGATATAAGAGCAACGGCAACTTACCAACATTACGACCAGGAATACGACTTTCCCGAAGCGGATCTCTTGTTCGGATCACCACCCAGGACAGTGGATCTAATCACAGTAGCCGACCCAAAACAACTGTGCCACAGAAGTGGCAGACGGAGCGGCCTCCAGTCTCTTGACAACAAGGTAGACAAAATTCGAGCAAGGGTTGCCTTCCAGAGAGACATCAGAGAAAGTAACATTCTCTGTTTCACGGAAACATGGCTCTCTCGGGATATGTTGTCAGAATCGGTTCAACCACCGGGCTTCTCCATGCATCACGCCGACAGAAATAAACACCTCTCTGAGAAGACGAAGGGCGGGGGTGTATGCTTCATGATTAACGACATAAAGGGACTCAAGTCCTTCTACTCACCCGACCTAGAATTCCAAACAATCAAATGCCGGCCATTTTACTTACCAAGAGAATTCTCGTTAGTTATAGTCACAGCTGTGTACATTCCCCCTCAAGCAGACACCAAGACGCCCCTCAAGGAACTTCACTGGACTCTATGTAAACCATATATCTGGATGCTGCATGTATTGTAGCAGGTGATTTTAACAAAGCAAATTTGAGAACAAGGCTACCTAAATTCTATCAGCATATTGATTGCTCTACATGCAGGGGTAATACACTCGACCACTGCTACTCTAACTTCCGCGATGCATACAAAGCCATCCCCCGCCCTCCCTTTGGCAAATCCCACCACATCTTGGTCCGACCGTCTTATAGGCAGAAAATCAAACAGGATGTACCAATAACGAGAACCATTCAACCCTGGTCTGACCAATTGGAAGCCATGCTTCAAGATTGTTTTGAGCATGCGGACTGGAATATGTTCCGGTCAGCCTCAGAGAACAACATTGACCTATACACTGACTCGTTGAATGAGTTTATAAAGAAGTGCATTGGAGATGTTGTACCCACTATGACTACTAAAACCTACCCTAACCAGAAACCGTGGGTAGATGGCGGCATTTGCACCAAACTGAAAGCACGAACCACCACATTTAACTATGGAAAGAGGTCTGGGAATATGGCTGAATATAAACAGTGTAGTCATTCCCTCCGTAAGGCAATCAAACAAGCGAAATGCCAGTACAGTACAGAGGATGGGTGCTGTTGTGAACCGATGCTTCAGGTCCACAAAGGCTTTGTTGACAGCTGGAGACCATTTGAACGGTACCTTGAGGGTACAACATCTATTGACCGACAGACAGTACAACCGACCCCGAAGTGGTGTAGTGCCTGGGAGAAGATCAAAGGCATAATCATAAGGACGGTGCGGGAGAAGGAAAGTAGCATGTGCCTTGCTAAACACTTCCAGGAGGTAATGGTATTCCGTGAGGATTACAGAGACATCCACAGTCTTGCTAACCTCCTGAGGAAGACTACTAGGGTAAGGCTGTGCTGCTTGAAGGCAGTGGGAATGGCAAAATGGGCTCCAACCCAGGATGGAGCTTGTGGTCCAGTCGATCACAGGATTGTGCTTTTGGAGACAACCAAAACATGGGAGTTGCAATGAGGAGGAACTGTATTGTCTCACTGTGGTTACCAGAAACCCGTAATTGAACAGGCACAGTACTATGGGTGACTTCCCATATAGAGCGGCCATCCAGTGCCCTAGCATCCATGGGAACAGAGAGAGGCTGAGTGGGAATACCAAGCTGTCGTGGCATCCATAAGACATTCATCAGCCCCAGAGTCAATGAGCACTCGGAGAGACTTAGATTGGTCTCCCCACAGCACAAGAGCAAAAAGGGGTGTGCGGTTGATGGGAATTAGGGAACTCCCAGTCTGACTCACCATAGTACTGGTACCCACTAGAGACAAGGGTTTCCTAATATAGCAGGTAGCAATAAAATGCCCTGCCCCTCCATAGTACAGACAGTTATTATTCATCCTCCGTGAGCGCTCCCAAACTGATAGCCTAGTTCTTCCCAACTGCATAGGCTCAGGAGTATCCAACTCACCTATTGTAGGTTCATGAGAGAGCTCGGCTGCCTTCGGAAACTTCCGGATTCCATAGGAGGTGAACGCGCATATCGTGTGCACGAGTGTGCCCGAGACCAGACCACCTCTCACTCTTGCGTTCCCTTAGGCGTCCATCAATTTTAAGGGTTAAGGCGATAAGAGAGTCGAGGTCCGGCGGCAGTTCCCGAGCAGCTAGCTCATCCTTTACCTCCTCAGATAATCTGTGCAGAAAAGTATCGAAAAGAGACTCCGGATTCCAGGCACTCTCGGCGGCCAACGTCCGAAAGTCCACCTCGTAGTCTGCCACACTACGGGAGTTGACGTAAGTCAAGCAGTTTGCTGGCCGCCTTTCTCCCGGATACCGGAGACTCAAAAACCTCTCACCTCTGCCATGAATTCCTCCAAATGACCGCAAATGGTAGATTGTTGTTCCCAAACTGCGTAGCCCTGGAGAGCGCCCTTACGGCATTAGCGTAATTATATACGCTATCTTCGATCGGTCTGAAGAAAACAAAGATGGCTGTAGCTCAAAAATAAGCAAGCATTGAGAAGGAAAACCCTGGCAGGTACCAGGATTCCCCGAATATTACTCTGGAGGTGGTTCATGGGGAGTCGGGATAGGCTGTGCAAACACCACAGATAACAGAATTACTGGGTGATTGGGGTTTTTCAGAGGTGGCAGACAGTCTGAGCTAACTCCCTGATTTGCTCCATAATACCCTTTAACCCATGGTCGTGGTGTTCCGTCAAGGAACTGAGCCTTTCCAAAAGGCCCTGTAGCAACTCCTGATGTCTCCCAATGGTGTCTCCCTGCAGGGAGACAGCTTGGCAGAGCTGGTTCAAGTCTGCTGGGTCTGTCATGGCCAGTTCGTACTATCATGACACAAGGCGAGACCCAGCTGCAGACACAGGAGGCAGATGGTTGGGGTCTTACAATATTTATTAATCCAATAGGGTAAGGCAAGAGAATGGTCGTGGACAGGCAAAAGGGTCATAACTAGTTCAGATCTCCAAAAAGGTACCGAATGGCAGGCAAAGTCAAGGTCAGGGCAGGCGGGAAAGTAGTCCAGAGACAGGCAAGAGTCAAAACCGGAAAGACTAACAAAAAGTGAAAAGGAGTACGGGGGAAACCACGCTGGTTGACTTGACTAACATACAAGATGAACTGGCACAGAGAGACAGGAAACACAGGGATAAATACACTGGGGAAAATAAGCGACACCTGGAGGTGGTGGAGACAATCATAGGAACAGGTGAAACAGATAAGATAAGTTTCCTCCAGCATCTTCACAAGGTCCTTTGCTGTTGTTCTGGGATTGGTTTGCACTTTTCGCACCAAGATATGTTCATCTCTAGGAGACAGAATGTGTCTCCTCGCTGAGCAGCATGACGGCTGCGTGGTCCCATGGTGATTATACTTACGTACTATTTTTTTTTTTAGATGAACGTGGTACCTTCAGGCATTTGGAAATTGCTCCTAAGGATGAACCAGACTTGTGGATGTCTACATTTCTTGGTCTTGGCTGATTTCTTTTGATTTTCCCATGATGTCAAGCAAAGAGGCACTGAGTTTGAAGGTAGGCCTGGAAATACATCCACAAGTACACCTCCAATTAACTCAAATGATGTCATGGCTTTAGAAGCTTCTGATAGGCTATTTGACATCATTTGAGTTAAATGGATTTTCCAAGCTGTATGTGAACTTCTGACCCACTGGAATTGTGATACAGTGAATTATAAGTGAAACAATCTGTGTAAACAATTGTTGTAAAAATTAGTTGTGTCATGCACAAAGTAGATGTCCTAACCGACTTGCCAAAACTATAGTTTGTTAACAAGAAATTTGTGGAGTGGTTGAAAAACGACTTTTAATGCCTCCAACCTAAGTGTATGTAAACTTCTGACTTCAACTGTATATATATATATATGACAAAACACACATCACGACAAGAGAGACACCATAACACTACATAAGAGAGACCTGAGATAACAACAAAGCATGGCAGCAACACATGACAACACAGCATGGTAGCAACATAACATTACAACAAAATGGTAGCAGCACAAAATGGGAGCAGCACAATTCATGGTACAAACATTATTGGGCACAGACAACAGCACAAAGGGCAAGAAGGTAGAGACAACAATACATCACGCTAACAGCCACAACTGCCAGTAAGAGTGTCCATGATTGAGTCTTTGAATGAAGAGATGGAGATAAAATGGTGCAGTTTTTAGTGTTTTTTTGCAGCTCGTTCCAGTCGCTAGCTGCAGCGAATTGAAAAAAGGAGCGACCTAGGGATGTGTGTGCTTTGGGGACCTTTAACAGAATGTGACTGGCAGAATGGGTGTTGTATGTGGAGGAGGAGGGCTGCAGTAGGTATCTTAGATAGGGGGAAGCGAGGCCTAAGAGGGTTTTATAAATAAGCACGAACCAGTGGGTCTTGCGACGTGTATACAGAGTTGACCAGTTTACAGAGGAGTATAGAGTGCAGTGCTGTGTCAAATAAGGAGCACTGGTGCCCAATCTAATGGCCGAATGGTAAAGAACATCTAGCCGCTCAAGAGCACCCTTACCTGCTGATCTATAAATGAATCTAGCATGGGTAGGATGGTAATCTGAATCAGGGTTAGTTTGGCAGCTGTGGTGAAAGAGGAGCGATTACGATAGAGGAAACCAAGTCTAGATTTAACTTTAGCCTGCAGCTTTGATATGTGCTGAGAGAAGGACAGTGTACTGTCCAGCCATACTCCCAAGTACTTTAGTTTGATATGTTACGTTTCTTATGGTATGTATTCATTTTTGTATGTTATGTTACGAATTACAATTCATATTATATATTACGAATTTGATAAATTTACAATATTAAAAATTCTAGCAAGGTGGCTAACATTAGTTAGCTGGCTAATGTTATCTAGGCTAAATGGTTAACGTTAGGGTTAGGGGAAGGGTTTGCTAAAAGTGTTAAGATTAGGGGAAGGGTGTAACGTTTGGTGGGTGGTTCTGTAACGGTATTCCTCCTCCTCTTCATCCGAAGAGGAGGAGCATGGATTGAACCAAAACGCAGCTTCTGAAGTTGACATATTTATTTACAGAAAAAGACGAAAACACGAACTTCACTATAACCTAACAAAACGGAGTAGACAAACCTGGACATGCGAACTCACATACAACGCAGAACTCACGAACAGGAAAATAGACTACACAAAAGAACGATATACAAAACAAACCGAACAGTCCCGTATGGTGCGACAAACACTGACACAGGAGACAACCACCCACAACGAACACTGTGAAACAACCTACCTAAATATGACTCTCAATTAGAGGAACGCCAAACACCTGCCTCTAATTGAGAGCCATACCAGGCAACCCTAAACCAACATAGAAACAGACAACATAGAATGCCCACCCAAACTCACGTCCTGACCAACTAACACATACAACAAACTAACAGAAATAGGTCAGGAACGTGACAAAGGGTTAGTTAACACGCTAAGCAGTTGCAAAGTATCTAAAAAGTAGTAATAAGTTGAAAAGTTGCTAAGTAGCTAAAATGCTAAAGTTCCGTGATGAGATTCGAACTCGCAACCTTTAGGTTGCTAGACATTAGCATTATACGCCTACCCATCTACCCCGACCAACCACCCTACTTTCATTTTTGCCTTAAGTAATTATCTGTCTTATGTAACCAAACAACATATCCTACTAAAGTGAGTATCCCGGATTTAGTTTCATTATGTTGCGTCTAGTCTATGAGACCAGGCTGTGTAAGCACAGGACAATGTCCTGTGGACAACATCGCCACCATGGCCTATTTATTGCCTTACCTCCCTTATGCTACCGCATTTGCACATGTTGTATATAGACTTTTTCTACTGTATTATTGATTGTATGTTTGTTTATTCCACGTGTAACTCTGTGTTGTTTTATGTGTCGAACTGCTTTGTTTTATCTTGGCCAGGTGGCAGATGCAAATGAGAACTTGTTCTCAACTATTCTACCTGGTTAAATAAAGGTGAAATAAAAATGTTGTTGAGTCCAGTGTACTCAATCCCAGACTTCAGGCTAGACTGGTATTAAAGAACTACAACATTTGAGCAACTGTAGCAACACAACCATATCCAGTTCTGGGATGTTGTTGTACTGGATTTCAAAGTTAATGTTGTCCCACTTCCTTTGGATAGTGCCCCACAAATGATTTCTGAATGCCCAAAACTGACTATCAACAGACAGCCTATCTTGCAGATTTACTGTATGTGGTGATAACCGATGGCTTATGCTCAGTGGCGGTTCTAGCTTGTACTAACGGTAATTTTTATTTAGACATTTGGAACAACACAAATAAATAATCCTAACATTTAAAACAATATACATATAAACAAAAATAAGACTAGTAAATATCAAAAAGAAGTAACAAAGACAAATAGAAACAAATTTGTGTTGATTTGGCACTTGAGCATCAATACATTACCCATCCCCCAACATTGTCAACCAAGAGTCAAGACTAAACCAATTCACCTTGGTGGTGTGCAGACTGGTTTTATATTGTTCTTAACGATTTCATACAAACCAGAAAAGTGAAGTGAAGACACTTGCCAGTTGGTCAGCGCATACAGGCAGTACACGTCCTGGTAATCCGTCTGGCCCTGCGGCCTTGTGAATGTTGACCTGTTTACGTGTCCCCAGATGATTGTGTTTTCTTATTTGCGTTGTTTGTTACTTATTTTGTACATAATGTTGCCACTACCGTCTCTTATGACCGAAAATAACTTCTAGACATCAGGACTGCGATTACTCAACACGGACTTGCAGAATCCTCTTTTTCCTTTCACGACTCTGACGAGCACGATGTGAATGATACGCTGCTCCATCGGGAACAGGCCCCGATCCACGTGATCTGCTTGAAGAGGAGGTGAAGAAAGAGGGGCTAAAGGTCCGGCTGCCTTCGGAGAATTTGTAGGCGATCGAATAAACCCCCACTTCCCTCCATTCTGCTAGCAAACGTGCAATCTTTGGACAATAAAAGCGAAAGATTAAACTACCAACGGGACATTAAAAACTGTAGCATCTTATGCTTCACAGAGTCGTGGCTGAATGACGACAACATCAACATACAGCTGGCTGGTTATACGATGTACCGGAGGATAGATCAGCGGCGTCCGGTAAGACAAGTGGTGGCTGCCTATGTATTTTTGTAAACAACAGCTGGTGCACGATATCTAAGGAAATCTCGAGCTATTGCTCGCCTGAGGTAGAGTTTCTCATGATAAGCTGTAGACCACACTACCTACCAAGAGTTTTCATCTATATTCCTTATAGCTGTTTACATACCACCACAGTCAGAGGCTGGCACTAAGACAGCAATGAATGAGCTGTATTCTGCCATAAGCAAACAGGAAAACGCTCACCCAGAGGCGGCACTCCTAGTAGCCGGGGACTTTAATGCATGGGAACTTAAATCCGTTTTACCAAATTTCTATCAGCATGTTAAATTTGCAACCAAAGGAAAAATAACTCTGGACCACCTTTACTCCACACACAGAGACGCATACAAAGCTCTCCCTCTCCTTCCATTTGGCAAATCTGACCATCATTCTAACCTCCTGATTCCTGCTTAAAAGCGAAAATTAAAGCAGGAAGCACCAGTGACTAGATATAAAAAAGTGTATAAAAAAGTGGTCAGATGAAGCAGATGCTGAGCTACAGGACTGTTTTGCTAGCACAGACTGGAATATGTTCCGGGATTCCTCCGATGGCATTGAGGAGTACACCACATCAGTCATTGGCTTCATCAATAAGTGCATCGATGACGTTGTCCCCAAAGTGACCGTACGTACATACCCCAACCAGAAGCCATGGATTACAGGCAGTATCCGCACTGAGCTAAAGGCTACAGCTGCCGCTTTCAAGGAGCGGGACTCTAACCCGGAATCTTATAAGAAATCCCGCTACGAACCATCAAACAGGCAAAGCATCAATACAGGACTAAGATCGAATCATACTACACTGGCTCTGATGCTCGTCAGATGTGGCAGGGCTTGCAAACCATTACAGACTACAAGGGGAAGTACAGCCGAGAGCTGCCCAGTGACACGAGCCTACTGGACGAACTAAACTATTTCTATGCTCGCTTCGAGGCAAATACCACTGAAACATGCATGAGAGCTCCAGCTGTTCCGGAGGACTGTGTGATCACGCTCTCCGCAGCCGATGTGAGTAAGACATGATATCATTGACATGACATACAAATGAGCGGTAGAAAACAGATCACGCAATTGTCACCATTCCAAAATGTTTTGTGCGGGCACCCCGTGCTGCCCCCGGCAAGATGCCGCCCTGGGCTACTGCCCATGTCACCTGTACCTAAATCCGCCACTGCTTATGGTGCAATGGGACAACATTGGTAAAGTAAATGCTAACTGCAAGTCTGTTGACATGCAGGAATTTATGTCACAGACATCTTAGAGATATCTTACCACTCCAAAAAGTAGTTGTGTTGTGTTTGATTAGTAGGCCAGACTTAGGTAGAATTAGACATTGAGTATGGCTTGCTTGATTAGCTGACTCTGAATCTGTGGATATAGTATTTTGTCTGTAGATAGTCTATTCAAGTAAAGTGTTGGCATGTTTTTTTTCTTAATACAACTCTACTTTCTAACCTGCAAGAAAGGTCCAATGCCAGTACTCCTTGTTGTGTTTGGAAACCGATGATAATGATTAACTGGTGCCAAGAGTTTCCCGGTTCTACCTGGCCTGCTTGCCTAACTGTGTTTGCCTTACAATTGGGAGCAAACACATGTCAAGGATGTGTGCTGTGCTTTGAAGGTGTGTGTCTGCAGTTGGGTGTAGGTGAGGTGTGTTGCAATGTGTATATTGGTACAGGTGTCTTTGCATGTGTGCTATGTGGATATACATAGTACTTGGGAATTCAGGTTCACTTAAATGTGAGGGAACAAAGTTAAGTGTGCGTGCATGTGTGCATGCGTACGTGTGTATGTGTATGGGTGTTGCAATGTGTGTATTTTTACAGGTGTTTTTGCATGTGGGCTATGTGGATATGCATAGTACTTGGGTATTCAGGTTCACTTAAATAGGAGGGAACAGAGTGAAGTGTGTGTGTGTGTGGGAGAGAGAGCGATAAATAGATACTGATGGAACAGTCCAACAGAAATAGATACGGAGACCTAGATTTGAGACTACAAATCCCAAAAGTCTGGCTTTATTGAACAGTCACGCCTCCTTTGTCTCGTGCAGCCTAAAACTGTCTTCGCTACTTACCACAGCCACAAAGTCATAAACCCCGCCTATTTCTACCATTTATCTTTTTAAAATCTGAGATTAAACCTAACCCTAACCTCAACCGTAAATGTATGCCTAACCCTAAACTTAAATTAAGACCAAAAAATAAATTTGTTTTCATGATTTTTTTTTGTGATATATTGACTTTGTGGCTGTGGTAACTAGTTGAAACCCTAAAAGTGACGTGGTTAGTTTAAATGCCTTTGACTGATCTCCCTCTACCCAATGAAATCGCTCTTTGAAATTAGTTTTTTGGGCAACGGGATGGCTTTTCGCCAGCTCAGAGAAAGTGCCACGACTCCACACTCAGCGGCTATTCAGAAAGAGTGAACATTGGTGGTCGGGGTAAGAGATTCTTTATATAAAAAAAATGTATGAATCATTTAAAAGAATAGGAAATGGTCTTAACTGAGCGTAGTGTAAGGAACAGTTGTATCGTAACCCAGCTTCGTACGAATAGACAAATGCATGTCGGAAAATGAATTCATAATTTTTCATGTTGAGAGAAAAAAAATGATGTTCTTGAAACTTTGACTTCGGAACTATCGTTACTTTTCGTGATACAATGTTGCTTGATCTTTTCGGTTTGAAAGAGTAGACAGTATTGATTAATGTTTGGGGAAGCCTAAGCCTACTTTTTACTCATTTTTGGTGCCCTATTCTAATGAACTGCATCTGTAGACCCAGACTAATGTATCTATATTTTTTTATATTACGTAGTCTAACCAAGTGACGTGTCAAATATCATAAGTTTGGCATTGAGATACCATCAATACAGCCATTAAAATGTATCGGGATAGCCTTATCTCCTCGCTCATATTCTTGAGTTAAAGGGCTCAACATCAAACACATTGAGATGCTGCGGTCAATGAGTGATCAATCAACGGGTTCTAATGATGGTTGTAGGCCGTCTCTGGAGGACACGTAGCTAAGGACACTGGACACTGGAGTTAAGTTTTCTTCGCTAGAGACAACGAAAACAAATTGGCCAGTTACATTTATTTCGTGTGGAGGGGATGCTAGACATTTATTTCTTGTGGAGGGGATGCTAGATGTTTTAAAATTTAAAACACTACATAAGGAGAATGGTCTATTGTAGGCCTGCCTGTGGTGAAACGTTTTAACACTGCATAAACCTATTCTCAATAATATTCTCTACAACGCTTTTAAATGATTACTTGTTTAACTGTAATGAGTAGCATATTTGAGGTACTGTAAGTTGTATGGTGCCAATAAACTTTGAAACTGGCAAGTGGTCAAGTAGACTATAGGTAGAAACGTTAAGGCAACTGTTCTCTTCTTGTTACATAACAAGAGGGGTACATCACAAGGGGTTAATTGTTTGTAGAGACACGTAGCCCCTTCTACACTCTCGATAATTCAGCATTATCTACAGTTAGGGTAAATGTCTGCAGTTTATTTTGATACATTGGGCATTTTTACATTAGAATGATTAGTTACAGATTGTTACACCAGATAATGTGATTTATCCAATGATTTTTGGTATCCATTACTGGGAGTTACAGGTTAGGTACTGTTTGGTGTAGTACAAATAATTTTCTACCATTGATTGAGACAGGTGGGTCCACCCCAAAGTGTCATGATGAGACTCACCTGTCTTGATCTAAGCGAAGATTTGAACTGGACAATATGGTGCGTACGTATTGTTGGATTACGTCATGGAGCAACATTTTTGTTTTAATAACGGAGCATTTTTTAAATTCAAACCCACCATCTGCAACTGAACACGGACATTTTAAAAGATACATGTTTGGCCAAATCGAGAATGAAAATAGTCTTGCCAAGTTAAGGTTGGTCAAATTCTCCGTGCAACTCCCAGTAATGGACACCAAAAATATTTTGTTAAATCACATTATCTGGTGTAACAATCTGTAGCTAGACACTGCACAGTGCACACCCACGTGGTTCGCTTTTGTTTTATAGCATTATTAGAATGACTAGTTGTTGCCTATTGCAAAACCCTATTTTATCTATAGGCTAATGTTGATGTAAATCAACTGTTTGCTCCTTTAGGAGTTTATTTCAGTTTGATCGAATGTCTCCGAATCACCTTGTCAAGTAATTTTCAATTCAACACTAAAGCATTTTATCCCAAAGTATCAGTTTCAGAATGGATACCCAAATGCTTGTATTCCATAAGATTGCTACTATTGCTTTCCGATTGATTATGAGCATTTGACTATTGAAGCGGGAGAAAGCATGGACGTCTTCACTCCTTTAGAGTCAGCATTTTTTTTCTTCACCCGAAGGCCTTGTTTATGTCCTAAATGGCACACTATTCCCTATGTAGTGCACTACTGTTGGACAGAGGGCCCTAGTCAACAGTAGGTCACTACATAAGGAATAGGGTACCATTTGGTACACAGACCTTATCTACTGTATAGAGTCAGCATTGCCTCTCAGGCCTATGGGTAGCTGAAAGCCCACTCTTGAAGGAGTCCTTCTCCGGAATGGTTCCTGGTCAAGTAACTCATAGGGAATTTGTGCAGTGCAACTGCGTACAGGTGTATCCTCTGCAAACTGGAGACAAAGTGCTTTTTTTTATACATGAATGTAGATGGGAAGGGGGGGGGGGGGGGTGTAAGTCTTTCGAGGGTGTTACGTAACATGAGTTCTCTTGTGGATGAAAATTTGCATGCTGAACTCTCTGTCCTCTGTGAGAAGAGCTTTTTGTCCAGGGGAGAAATTAAGGGCTGTGAAGCTTTTCTCAGACATCTGTTTTTCTTTAACCCTACTAGAAGTTCAGGAGCTGGTCGTATAGCAATGGAGAGATTGTTGTTTTTACCCAGCAAAATTTGGTCCACCTTTACGAATGTGTGAGACGCATAGACCCTATCCCTATTTTTGCCCATCCTCAACATTATTCCCTCAATGTTAACCTTTCCTCGACGACTCCTACCAAAACTGAGCCACTAAAACAAGAAAGCCTAACCCTAAACTATAAGAATCTGGTTACTGTTATAAAATCCCAATAAATTCATCAATGGATAGGTAGGTGACTGTTAGATTAGGATGATGATCAATTACTTAATTTTGAAAAGTATGCAAAGGGTTACAGATTCAGTAAAATGTATATTTACTGTGATTAGTGCCTTTCGTGTGTCAGTCATCTCCTGCACCACAGGGGATGAATAGCCTACTGGTATGAACTTCTCAACTTCTGCGAGACACTCATGCGTGCCATCTCTACTCCTGCTTGTGATTTTCTTCCTATTTGACTGATCATTGTAATATATTAGATCAGTGAGCCAGCCAACACATTTTTCTAAATAAATGAAGGCTTTTAAACATTACTACACATGAGCGAGCACATTTTTGGAAGTTTTGCTACCAGCATCAACTTATTTTTGCTTGTGTAACTCTTGTAAATATTCTGAAATCACATGTTTTCTTAATTTATATCGCCGTAGATCAGCCTTCTTGATAAACCAGAAAAATAGGAGTTTATTTTAGCGGTTAGCTGGCTAACTCATTGATCCTTCTCTGTGAAATGTCACCCTGGTGGTTGATAAATATATTGAGAGGGGAAAAACTAAATCGTGAACTTGCCGTTATTGAACCAATTTACTAAACATTATGTTGTGACTTTTGATGACTCTGTCTCGCATCCTTTGACACCTAACTAATCGCGACCTCTACTTTTTTTGTGCTAGGCTTTGCAGAGGGACAAGATTTAAAAAAAAGACATGGACGTTTACGACCCCCAAACCCTCGGCTTCATGGTCTTTGGTGGATTCATGGTAGTCTCCGCCATCGGCATTGCTCTGGTTTCCACGCTCTCCATGAAGGAGACATCGTACGAGGAGGCCCTGGCCAAGCACCGCCATGAACTGGGCAAGTCTGCCCAGACCCAGCTCTCTATGAAGAATAAGAAGAAGAAGGCGTTGGAGAACAAAAGCAAAGCCAAGAAGAAGGAAGAGCGGCCCAAGGGGGATCTCCCAGAACCGGTCGGAGAGTCTGCTAGCGAGCCCGAACCCGAACCTGAGCCTCTCGTTGCCCCCGAGCCTGAACCTGAACCAGAGCCCATTGCTACACCGGATCCTGTCATGGTCGCTTGTGCTGCCCCAGTGGCCGTGGAGGCTGCCGCCCCCTCCCCAAAGAAGAAGAAGAAGGTGGCTAAGGTGGCGCCGGCCCCTGCCAAGCCTACCGTTGTCCCGGAGACCATCGCCAAGGAAGTGCCTGTCATGGTCGTGCCACCTGTGGCGATTGAGGTTGCCCCGTTGACTGCCGCGCCCACTCTGGTGTCCAGTGACACTCCCGCCGCACCCGTTGTCAAGGCAGAGGAGTTCAAGGCTGAGGCACCTGCTAAGAAGAAAAAATCCAAAGCAAAGGCTGAGCCAGGTTGGTAGTAAATAATTTGCTATGATCACATTTTTACTTTATTTTATTTATATGATAACTCTTAATATAAAACTATTGCAATTAATGTACTCTATAAATGAGGATTCGGTCAATTCGAATGACATTGTACATTTTCTTTTGTATTTTAGTAAACGCTCTTAACCCTAATACAAAGCAATTTACAAGATCAATAAGTGCTTTACTTCAGGGCACATCGACAGATTTTTCACCTAGTTGGCTCGGTTTTGAACCAGCGACCTTTCGGTTACTGGCCCAACACTCTTTACCACTAGGATACTTGCCAAATTCAGTTAAGTCAATTCAGGAAGTTATTTAATATAACATTTAGGAATTAAAAAACTTAACATGAATAGATTCTCCTTTTTATGTTATTAATCAAGATGTCATTGAAAATAAATGCACTTTTTTTCAATTATTGAATTAGTAATTTACCCCATCCCTGCTAACAACCTCTGCATTCCTAGAGGAAGTTGTTAGCACAGTGTCTCTCTAGTGAAGCATTGATATTATGATGAAAGGTCAATTGAAAGCAATGAGTTCTGGTTGTGGATTAGACCCTATGTCATCTATGCTGAACAAAAAATATAAACGCAACATCTAAAGCGTTGGTCCCATGTTTCATGAGGAGAAATAAAAGATCACAGAAATGTTCCTTAAAGCACAAAGCTCATTTCTCTCAATTTGTGCACAAATTTGTTTACATCACTGACAGTGAAGATTGTATCCTTATTGTTACACAGGTGCACCTTGTGCTGTGGACAGTAAAAGGCCACTCTAAAATATGCAGTTTTGTCACACGACACAATGCCACAGATGTCTCAAGTTGAGGGAACATGCAATTGGCATGCTGACTGCAGGAATGTCCATCAGAGCTGTTGCCAGAGAATTGAATATTAATTTCTCTACCATAAGCTGCCTCAAACACCGTTTTAGAGAATTTGGCAGTACGTACATCAGCAGACCACCTTCGAACCATGCCAACCCAGGACATCCACACCGGCTTCTTCACCTGCGGAATCGTCAGAGGGGGGGGCACCCATGGGGTAGCTTGCCCAGTCATGTGAAATACATAGATAATAATAATAATTTTGTTCAGTATAGAATTGAAGATCACATGGCCCTTCATTCTCCCAAGACCTCCCCCTCTAACCATCCCCAACTTATTTTTTGTTTACTACTAGTCTACAGTAACTCATACAAGTAAGAAACAATCAAGTAATTCATCGAAGTTAAAAACTGGTCTTTCATCCAAGTAATAAAGTAAACCATCCAAGTTATAGAAAAGTATGTTTATTATTCAATTTATAAACTATTAAGTCATCCAAATGATAGGCAAGTAGTAATTCTGTAACCCCTGACATAGGGAACTCCCTGGCACACATATCATCCAACTCACTCTCTCTCCTTGTAGTGGTTGCTGCCGGCAACTCTGCTGATGCTCCCCTCCTCCTGCCATACAAGACTCTACTGTCTACTGTGAGCAGCATGACATTCAGCGAGGGAGAGGCCCAAAGGCTCATCGAAGTGCTCAGTGTCAAGGCTGGCCTCAACTCCTGGCAACTGGTACAGTATTCCTCTCCAGAATGACACTGACTGACACACGCAATCATTAAACAGTGGCTCGTGGCCAAGTCACCTCCGCATTCCCTTTAGTAGAAATGCAGGCATGCATTGCTTTCGGAAACTATTCAGACCCATTGACTTTTTCAATTTTTTACTTTACAGCCTCATTCTAAAATGTATTAAATTTAAAAAAAATCCTCATTAAACTACACACAATACCCCATAATGACAAAGTGAAAATAGCTTTTTAGAAATATTTTCAAAATAAAAAATACCTTTTTGTACTCAGACTATGAGAATTGAAATTGAGCTCAGGTGCACCCTGTTTCCATTGATCATCCTTGAGATGTTTATACAACTTGGAATCCAACTGTGGTAATTTCAATTGATTGGACATGATTTGGAAAGGCACACACCTGTCTATATAAGGCCGCACAGTTGACAGTAGATGTCAGAGCAAAAACCAAGCCAAAAAATGTCTGCTGGATTGTGTTGAGGCTGAGATCTGAGGAAGGGTACCAAAACATTTTTGCAGCATTGAAGGTCCCAAAGAACACAGTGGCCTCCATTCTAAAATGGAAGAAGTTTGGAACCACCAAGACTCTTCCTAGAGTTGGCCAAACTGAGCAATTGCGGGAGAAGGGCCTTGGGCAAGTAGGTGACCAGAACCCGATGATCACTCTGACAGAGCTCTAGAGTTCCTCTGTGGACATTGAAGTAACTTCCAGAAGGACAGTTATCTCTGCAGAACTCCACCAATCAGGCCTTTATGGTGAAGTGGCCAGACGGAAGCCACTCCTCAGTAAAAGGCACATGACCACCTGCTTGGAGTTTGCCAAAAGGCACCTAAAGGACTCAGACTCAGAAACCAAGATTCAACTCTTTGGCCTGAATGTCAAGTGTTATGTCTGGAGGAAACCTGGCACCATCCCTACTGTGAAACGTGGTGGCAGCATCATGCTGTGGGTATGTTTTTCAGCGGCTGGGACTGGGAGACTAGTCAGGATTTGAAGGAAAGATGAATGGAGCAAAGTACAGATCCTTGATGAAAACCTGCTCCAGAGCGCTCAGCACCTCTGACTTGTCGAAGGTTCACCTGCCAACAGGACAGAAACCCTAAGCACACAGCTAAGACAATGCAGGAGTGGCATCGGGGCAAGTCTCTTAATGTCCTTGAGTGGCCCAGATTTGAACCATCTCTGGAGAGACCTGAAAATTGCTGTGCAGCGACGCTCCCCATCCAACCTGACAGCTTGAGAGGAATGGGAGAAACTCCCCAAATACAGGTGTGCCAAGCTTGTAGCGTCATACCCAAGACTCAAGGGTGTAATCGCTGCCAAAGTTGCTTCAACAAAGTACTGAGTAAAGGGTTTGAATACTTATGTAAAAAAAATCTAAACCTGTTTTTCCTTTGTCATTATGGGGTATTGTGTATAGATTGAGGGGGGGGGGGGGGGGGGGGGACTATTTAATCATTTTTAGACTAAGCCTAACGTAACAATGTGGAAAAAGTCAACGAGTCTGAATACTTTCCCGAATGCACTGTATACATGCATAAATTAAAAGGAACAGGCGTTTTCTGAGACAAGATTGAGAAACCTTGGCTACAGTTAAAATGACTCAGACAAAAGATATTCCATGTACAATCATGTCTGAGTCAAACTGTCTTCACACACACACTTCTAAACTGCAGAAGCCTGAATTAATTAAGCTTAGCAACATTTCAAGTAAGAACACTGTAGCCCCCCCCCCCCCCCCCCTAGCCTTTCACACTTGTTAACAAATTTTAATATTCTAAAGTTGATTTTTTCCTAGTAGTTTTGAAGCACCTTTTTTCCGATATTTCCCAACAGAGATTATATTGGCTGTGTCCCAAATGGCCCTGTGGACACTGGTCAAAAGTAGTGCACTATATAGCAAATAGGTTGCTATTTGGGGTGAAGTCATTCTCTGGCTTGTCTTAACATCAACTGTAGCCGATCAATGGTGGTGAACTTGTGTCGTATCTGTTGGTTAGGCCTCTCAGAAGGGGGATCCCACGGCTGCCCTGAAGAAACAGCTAGAGGAGAAGGAGAAGCAGTTGTCTACTGAGCAGGAGGGTGTCACCGCCGCCAAGAATCGACTGAGGGAGCTCACCAAAGTAAAAGACCACGGGTCCAATAATATCTTAATTTTCCTGAAGTCTAAAAGCATTTGATTGGTGGAGGGATGGGCTACTGGGTACTTTCCACCTTTTTTCTTATACCAGTAATGTAATTTCATATCAATGAAGGGCACACTTTGGGAGGAAGGAGAGAATTGGTTAAACAAACATCCTACTGACTTCCAGGGACAGGGTACAATATAATACACCTTATTCGACTAATGAAACCGCATGATGATAAGTTGATGAATTTAATTAACTGTGCTAGTGTTGGGCTAGGTAGCATCTTAAACAGGTCTTGGCCTCAGTGCAGTAGGCCAGGATTTGGTAGCTGGTGCTTACAGTAACTATCTTCCTGTGGTATTTATGCCACTGGCTCACACTGTGCCTGTTGGAACACTCAGGAAGAGAAACAGATTAACAAACCCCCCAAAAAGGAGCAGAACAAAAATGTGCACCCCAGGACACCGACTTTAACCAAGTGTTTTTCGCTGATGTCACTAACGATCCCCAATGCCCACACAGGAGCTGAGCGCAGAGAAATCGAAGACGGCGAAGGTCGAGACCCGTCTGAGCTCAGAGCTGAGTGCTCACACTCAGGAGATAACTGCCCTCCAGGCTCGCATGCAGGCCTCCTCCCAGGACCACGTGGCTGAGACCCAGCTGCTCAACCTTAAGGTCAGTTCACGACCCCATAAACGTCAGGTTCGGGTGGAGTGATTAAACGTACTGAACAGTCCTGACAGAAATGCAATGAATAGAGCTGACTTGAGTCCTGACTCCACATCAGAGGCATGTCTGTTCTACAGTGTTTCCATCTGAACGTTCCACAATGTTCCTGTGCTTGACTGAATATGGAGCTGCTGCTACCACCATTTCCTTTTTGTGTGATATTGACAGCAGCCTCTGAATTTGACCGTAATGACATATTGTGACCCCTAGGTGTTGGACTTGTTTATAAAAGTACAAGGCAGACAAGATGAGGAACTATTAACTGTCTGCAAAAAAATGTATGTTTTTTGCCAACACCTCCATACAGATAGTGAGCCTGCAGGAGCAACTGGACAATGGCCCAGTTGCTCAGCTGGCCCGCTTGCAGCAGGAGAACTCCATCCTGAGAGACGCCCTCAATCAGGCCACCAGCCAGGCCGAGAGCAGGTAGATGGGGAAATTAACAATACAACTCCTATTCTCTATTTAATGGGGAAATCTTGAGTCTTGTTCAGTGGGCACCCAATGTAAACAAATTGAGTAAAATAGGGTGGAACTACCTGGACTTTTCCCAATAAGAAATGTTTTCTTTTTTGTTATAAAGTATAATGAGGTCCAAGTGGGTGTATTGGCTGGATGGATAAATAATTCATTCTAGCCTGTACAGACATGGTAAAGCGACTCCAAAAATGAGCATGATTTATCTAGCATTTTCAATATGTATCACAATTTGCTTAGCATGCCATTTCATTTTAAGTATTAACATAATGCAGAAATAAAACATGCCTAAAGAGCATCAATTATGTCCTTTCTTGGACACCAGCAACTGAGATATACAGTTACTGCATATGCAAAACTGTCCTAGCCACACTCCAATTCATCAAGTCTGACAAGTCTCCCTCTGTTCTCTTTCCCCCTCCAGGCAGAACGCGGAGCTGGCCAAGCTGAGGCAGGACTGTGTTCGTCTGAACCGGGACCTGGGCGAGAGGACAGAAGCTCTGCAGGCTGACGATGAGCACAGGAAGGCGCTGGAGGCCAAAGTGGCAGCTTCAGTGGAGCAACTTGCCCAGTTCAAGGTGAGCGGAGTAGGGTGAAGTTGCCCCCCCCCCAATCGCCACTGCACCAAGTGACCAATAACCTTTCATTTGGACCAATCACAATGGAGGACAACAGTTGAGAAAGAGGTGTGGCCTTGCATTCCTCATGTTTTATCTTTAGTTGGAAGGGGAAAAAGTGTGCATTGTACGATTTTAAAAGTTGGAGTGCAAAACAAGTTGAGAATGTAACAACTCAGCATCATGATTTGGGCTTTAGTCAATTCAGTTCACCTGCATCTGTGCACTGCTTGTCCAGTAGTAGACTACATGAGAACATGGGTGGCAATTTATTTAATATTTTATGACATATTATACAACGGGTGGGTCTAATGCTGATTGGTTAAAACCGCATTTCAGCCGGTGTCTATTCCACAAGTTGCCACCGGCTAAATCTGATGTTAAAATCCATATTTACTCTGTTCCATCTGACTGCACAATCCACTGTCATCAACCTAACCAGGCAATTTATGAACTTGATCTCCACTATAAGAAGCATCTAGGCATTATCTCACATTTCTTTTAGGCTAGAACTTTCACTAGGTGTGTCGTTGGAGCATGACAGGATGGAAAGGTTCAGCATTCTCCGTTGACATCTTACCTTAACATTACAAATTATTCCACAATGCCGACGATGGATTAGCTCCTATAGATGTATTATCACCTATGTCTGCAAATATTGAGGCGGCTTATTCTAATGCTACACAGCTCATTGCGCACGTTACACGTCATGAAATACGTTGAGGCACAAGACGGTAGCCTACAATTGGCAAAATAGAAGCCGATTTGAATGAACATGAAATTGATGTCAATACGATTGAACCGTTTTAGATGCACCCATCTAGTACAGAGTCGGACCCCCCTTTGCCTCCAGAAAGACCTGAGTTCTTTGGGGCATGGATTCTACATTCGGAAATGTTCCACAGGGATGTTGGTCCATGCTGACACGATGGCATCGTGTAGTTGCTGCAGTTTGGACGGCCATACACCACCACCACCAGCCTGTACCGTTGACACCAGGCAGGTTGGCGCCACTGTTGTACTGCACCGTTATTTGTCTGTTTATGGCCCGCCTGTTAGGTTGCAAGATTATTGCAATTCGACATCTCATCAACTAGAGCTATTTTCGCCCACAGGACGTTTTTTGTTTGTCGCACCATTCTCGGGAAGCCCTAGACACTGTCGTGTGTGTGAAAAGCCCAGGAGGGTGGACATTTCTGTGATCCTGGATTGGGCGTGCCCTGGCACCGACGATCATACCACGCTCAAAGTCGATTAGGCACTCGTTTTGCCCAGTCTAACGTTCAATCAAACCGTAACTGAATGCCTCGATGTCTGCCTGCTCTATATAGCAAGCCATGGCCACGTCACTCCCTGACTAGTGTGGTGTACCTGTCTGTATATATATATATATATTTTAGTGCATTCATCTCGGTTTGAATATGAAGCATCTCTTTATCCTTTGCAGCGTTGTATTTGTAGTCCACTTCGTTCTGAAGTTATCGGTGGTCACCGAGAAACCGATAAACGTCTTGATTCTATGTCTTGATTCTATGTTTAGCGGAAAGACTTTATTTTCTAAAGGCTCACTTAGCTGTTCTACACGTGGTCTAAGGCAGTCGGTTATTAACAAGCATTTAAGTGCTACTTTAACAATGGTTTTGGGACCAATGTTCTTACGATTAACTTAGCCTTAAGATGCTTTTGGGATACCGGGCCCAGGTCATACAGTGGGGTATTCCAGAAAGCAGGTATATTAGCCAGCTAACTTTGCTAAGCAACCACAAATAGCTTTTTATTTCCTGGTTGATTAAGAAATCTAAATATGTATTATGGTTGTTGCTGTCAAATATTTTAAGTCTATATTTCTCAATGATTTAAGGTTTTTCAAAGCATTTTTTTTAACTCTTTGATACAGCTTTCTGGAACAGACCCAGATATCTTATATAAGGAATATGCATGCATAATAGATGCATTGCACATGATAATAAGCTGTTGCCGTGCTCATCCACAGGCGTGCCAGGCAAAGAGCGAGCAGGCCTGGCAGCAGAGGCTGGAGGGGTTGAGCCAGAAGCTCCAGAGGTCCCAGGCCACCAGCAACACCATGCAGGCCCAACTAGACCAGGCTCAACAGAAGGCCAAAGCCTTCGCCGGTCAGTGGAACCCACCTCTCACTGGTTACATACCTTGACCACATGATAACATGCTAGTCTCGCTAACCCAGTCACTCTAACCTCTATTTTAACACTAACCATCACAGGAAAACCCTTGCACTAAGTGGGAGAGATGTCCGTCTCACACAGCTATGTTCCCGATACCTTATTATTTAGATACATGCAATTTTCTCCTTTTTTTTGTCCTTTTTGTGTGGATTTATAAAAAGGTGTCTGACTAGGCTCTGGCTTTGAATTGAATAAAACGTTGATCTCCACAGAGCTCCAGGAGCGCATGGCCACCACGGAGGCCGAGCTGAAGGACCTGAAGGCCCAACAGGCAGTAGTGTCAGCTGTGGAGGAGGCTGCCAAGGAGCAGGCTGCCCCACTGGAGTCTCCCATAGAACCTCCCCCCGAGGAGCAGGAGACTGTGACGGAAGATGTTACCGAGGCCACCAATGTAATCTCCAAGGGCCTGTTTTTTTTCTTTCCCTCAGCTGCAAATAGTTTAGGCAGTAGACCCAATTCCAAATCAACCCCTAAGCAGTCTTGTAGATCGGAAATGATTTGGATAGGTGTAAGCAAGATGGCCGACATTCCACTTGTCAGAGTACAGGTGGAGCTGTACCCATATTGCTTACAATTCCAATACTTTCAGATCTACCTGTTTTGTCAAAGCTCAGGGATCTCATTTATCAAATGTCCATGCACACAAAAATACTCAGCCTTGTGTGCGCCAGTTTTCCCGCGAAGGTTGGTATTTATCTACTCTTGAAATTTGGACGAAAGTGTGCGCATCTCCACTCAAATCTCAGATCATGAGTATTCACAACTTCTGGTGGTTGATCAATTGTATTGCAAGCAAATATTGTTGTTTTGGGGGAAATTGAGGTGTTTAATGCACAAAAATTATAATAATGGTAGGCTAATTAAACACATTTTAAATGTAGGCCTAATGATTAAACAGATTCATTTGCTGGAAAGATTTTTCAAATTTTCTATGTTGAACTATTGTCATTCTCAATGGATGTAAAAACAGACTTTGTTTACTTGCTGTTTGAGGTGAAAAAAATAATAATTGAGTTAAGCCAATCAGAAATACTATCAGATCCCCAAAAGAGCACATTTATAGGCTGACATTTGCGCACAGGTAGGTAGCCTGGGGCTACCCAGGTAGGTAGCCTGGGGCTACTTCTATTTGTAATCAGGTGCGTGTCCTTACTCAAGATTGACAGGAGCGCTCCAAACAAAGACAATAAATTGACAACTCATAAATGGAATAAAATAAACAAAATAATTGTGTAGTCTAGGTTGTGCGCTCTGCAAACAATGTGTCCACTCCTCCAATAATATATTGAATGCATTAACAGATGCCATACATAAAAATAATTTATTTGCCACTGCTTGACTAAAATAATCTTGGTTGACCAACAGCCTATCGACCGACCAGTCGACTAAATGGGGTCATCCCTATACTTAATATATTTATTTTACTTTTAGAATATAGGCATGATTCGTAATTATGAATTTACTAGTTTATACCCACTACATAACAAATATTAGGCTACCCTTTATCCATCGCCCGTTCAATAGCCAACCATGCTCGAAAATAAGTAGGCCGGTAGGCTACAGTATTGCTGTGCTGTAGGACCGCGACATAATGGCATATTTAATCTAAGAGCCTATAGCAAGACAGGAGATGGAAACACCATGTATTGATAAACAAAATATTAAACAATTCGTTTTTTGCATAGAAGTGTGAGCTGTAGGCAGAATTTACATTTAAAATTCTTCAATAGACAACCAAACTTGCAGAATGCGCCGCCAGTGTTTGGAACTCGCTATAGGCAGCATGTATTTTTTTTCTTTGAAAAAGTCACTTTAAAAGATTCTGCCCACACCTCAACAGATATTGTATCATATTTGCTTTTCCGCTCAGTGCCAACATTTAAAAATAATAGAGCAAATGAGTGTGTTTTTGTTACCCTAAAAGGTGAATGTTTTCCTGATGTGTTGTAGCTCTGATTTTTATCAATGAAAACATGCGTGTGACAGTTTGATAAATCCCAATACATTTTGGCGCACGCAAATCCTAGAATCTCGACATATGCCAGAATTTAGTAAGACATTTACTCACGGTTCATAAATGAGGCAGCTTTGACCCTAAACCGTATACTAAAAGCCTGTAGACACCCTATCAGTATCCATTGTTTTTAACACTTTTTTTATTACTCTGCCATTTTTAAAGTCATTGATTGTCCTAAATAAGTCTAACACTGTCGTTGTTATCTTAATATCACAAACAACTTGAGTTATAACCAGTTTAGGAGGGCATGCCATTTTGTTTTTCTCCCATTGCTCCCGGCAGTAGGGCTGCTCCCCCTCCCGGCAGTAGGGCTGCTCCCCCTCCCGGCAGTAGGGCTGCTCCCCCTCCCGGCAGTAGGGCTGCTCCCCCTCCCGGCAGTAGGGCTGCTCCCCCTCCCGGCAGTAGGGCTGCTCCCCCTCCCGGCAGTAGGGCTGCTCCCCCTCCCGGCAGTAGGGCTGCTCCCCCTCCCGGCAGTAGGGCTGCTCCCCCTCCCGGCAGTAGGGCTGCTCCCCCTCCCGGCAGTAGGGCTGCTCCCCCTCCCGGCAGTAGGGCTGCTCCCCCTCCCGGCAGTAGGGCTGCTCCCCCTCCCGGCAGTAGGGCTGCTCCCCCTCCCGGCAGTAGGGCTGCTCCCCCTCCCGGCAGTAGGGCTGCTCCCCCTCCTCCCGGCAGTTGGAGGTGCCGTGCCCAGTTGATAATTGCCTCTTTCTGAACTTAAACTCGGTGGAGGCTGCTGAGGAGGACAGCTCATAATAATGGCTGCAATGGAGTGGTGTCAACCATATGGAAACCACATCTTTTGTGTGTTTGATACCATTCCATTCATTATTATGAGCTGTCCTCCCCTCAGCAGCCTCCACTGCCTAAACTACACCAACGCTAATTTCGAACATATAACAGATTAAATAAATGAAGTAAAGTATGATGTGGGAGAATGGGTGAGTTGATGAGGGAGGGGAAGTGAACAATGCACCAATTGTGAATGAAGAACAGGAAGGGCTATTCTATTGCATTGATCTATTCTAATTATCTCAAAAGGCTATGTACCCTATATCAGTCCACCGAATCCAAGCAGTCTTATCAGTCTCCCCTGGTCTTCTTGGAGTACACAGTAAGTGCGTGCGTAATTTACAATGGCAAGAAGACCAAGAATGGCTGCACATGCTGCGTTAGCATTGCTACAAAATCTGAAAACGATTTATGGTGTGGAAGAAATGAATCATGACGTGTCTGGTTATTCTTCTGATTCTGAGCTTCAGCCTGAACCTACACCTCAGACGCCTAAGCGTAAAAAAAATCTAGAATGGTGCGCACTGAGCAGGTGTCCACGCCACCACCAAATAAAACGATGAGGCAGGAGAGAGTAAGGGACCACGCCCATTTGGACAGAACAAGCCGGCGACATTGCCACGGGCCGATTATCAGCACAAAATGTAAACACTGAGCGCATATCCCTTACATCGCAAGCAAAAAACATATTCATTATAATGCCATTATTGCGTGCTGATTTTGACTATCACGCACACATGGCACTAATGATTAGGCTATGATGTTTTCATAATTTGAAGCAAGTTTTGACGAACGTGCGTCTAGGTGTTTGGGTTATTTCATTTTTTTGTTATAAAAAGAAGCTGTTACTGCGTTCCAACACGTTTTCTGTTTCATAGTTGTAACAAAGGCACTCCACAAATAAAATTGACTTAATTTTTTTTACACACACAGCCTACCTATAGTAACATAAAATAATAAATGCTATTGTTCTAAAAATGTGTTGTAATGTTACATAAGGCCTTCAAGTTTTTTGTTGTTGCATATACTGTATATGAAATGTATTAATGACATTGTTAGAATGACCGCTCATTAGCTTGAAGGGGGGGTTCCTCGTTGCCCAGCGATTCTAGTGTTACACCACACGTCATGCTCAGAGGTTTAGTCTATCCATCTTGTTTCTAAACAGGGTGACAACTCCGGAGAGGTTGAAGAGCTAAGGAACAGGTACGTTGAGTCATATTTCTGTTAGACACCATGTATCGAATCTCCGTATCCAACTTTCTCTACCGAATGGGGATATTTATTTCTCTCCCTCTTTCAGTCTGAGAACCAAAGAAAGTCAGGTGGCCGTTCTAGAAGAGGAGCTCCAACAGCTGAAGGTTGAACTGGAGCTGGTGAAATCTTCCCAGACTGAGGATCCACAGGTCAACGGGTATGTTCACTTTTACCCGGGACACCATGTAGCCTGGGGTTGGTTTAGCCAAGTGGTTAGCGCCGCGGTCCTCAGCGCATGTGTACAACCGTGTCCTTGTGGGTTCCAATTCTGCTCCCCACTGCTATTGTTACACATCTAGCCTCATCTCACTTAGCTGTCTGTCTCTAACTATACTACAGTCTCTATTCTACAAAAGTTGGAATTCCCACTCTTCTGGAAATACAGCTTACTGGTGCTTTATCGACATACGTAGACCAATAAATGAACAAATGGGAAGGATCCCTGCCCAAAACCGAAACTATCAAATCTGGTCAAGAATCTGAAGTCATAATCATTCCATAAAATGTTTAAAAACATTTAAGTTTTGTTTTTCTGGCACGTCAGTGTGAAGGAAGAGGAGGAGCAATCACCTGTTAAAGAACAGCACGTGCAGATAGACAACACGGCAGAGATGGAATTCTTACAGAACAGGTATGGGAGGAATCTGCTATTTCTATCCGGTTATAATACTAGTATGAACTATTCACTTTACTTAGCCGGTACGCACAAATCTCCAATGACAAGCCTATTATTCAATTATTGGCCTTCTAGGAAAGAAGTACTGCCTGTTAATTGGTCAGTTTATCATTGACTAGACAGTGAGTTCACTCACCTGAATGAAACCAGGGCAGTGTTCAGTAGAACACAATGTTGTGTAATGTTCAGATAGTAACACTATGTACACGCAAAGGATAAGAAATCACATCAGCTCTATTCATGACAATTCTATCTGCAACATTTGCCTAGTTTTGGCCCCCTCGGACAATAATTGATTAGCCCTGTCTACTATGTAGTGCTTTAAATAAGTCTGTCTTACTGTATCACAACCTAATAACTCAGTTTTTCCATGTCAGCCTTAAGGAAAAGGAGTGCATCGTGACGTCCCTCGAAGAGCAACTGCAGACATTGAGAGCTAAGATGGAGGTGAAGATCACTGATGCTGTAAATTAGCAAACCTATTGGCAACTTTCAAGTTCAAATTCAACATTGCTCTCTTACAATCCTATATTTGTCTATGTACTATATGTTCCATGCCAGAAGGTCCCGCATGGGACAAATGTATTATAAAGTTATTTGAATTGTATTGAATCTGTTTTGCAGGTGGAGAGCCCAGCAGACACAGAGCAGCTTCAGAGCAGTCTGAAGGAGAGGGAGACCCAGGTGGCCTCGTTAGAGGAAGAGCTCAAACAGCTGAGAGAGGAGATGGAGCAAGGGAAGAGTGCAAATGCTGTAAGTCTTCTATTCTCTCTCCTGTGTATGCGCACGTGTGTGTGTGCTTGGTGTTAAGCCTTACTGTTTAAGGTTTAGTCTTACTCTAAGGCCTAGAATTAGACTTACTGTGTAAAATGTAAGTTTTACACCTGTGCTTTTGTCAGATGAAAAACATAATCATTGGCATCTTGAACAATGCATATTCTTTCAATTCCCTAACACAGGAGTCTGGAAGTGAGACTGAAGCAGAACAGCCATTTGAATGGTATGTGTCCATTCCTAAGTCTTTAAGCACTTGAGGTGTATTATTTGACCCCATAGTGCATGCATTATCTAATTAGGGTTGGGGGTCTATTCCTGTCTGTTGAATTTGACATGGTATTTCCCCATAGGAATGAATTTCAATTCTTGAACTGGTACTGGAATTGATATGGACTTTTCCCACTTCCCTCCTAATGAGTGTTATATTTTCAGCCTTGAGAGAGATTCCCAGATGCTATCTCTGGAAGAGGAGCTACAAAGGCTAAAGGAGGAAATGGAACAAGTTAGGAACAAAAGCAATGTAAGTTTAATGGTTTGAGGGTTTTGCGTTGCTCAAAGAGGTATGCTTGTTGCCCCTTGACTGTGTTAGCTTAGCTGAATTCTGCTCTACCCTACAGGATCTCCGCGAAAAGAACTGGGCGGCAATGGAAGCCTTGACCGCTGCTGAGAAGTTGAATGAGGAAAGACTGGCTGTGGCGAAGGGTGCGCAGGTCAGTGGCATGCAACACCCAGAGTCGTGTGTGTATATATGCGCTCTGCTTCGTGCTGCCTCCTGATCAATATTGGCCAATAGGAGGTCAGGGATCTTCCGAATTTCCAAAAAGGCTATCTGAATGGCTAAAATTGGAACTAAATTCAAGTTTTCATGAATGAAATGCTCAAAGACAGCAACATGTCTGGCACTAAGGTTGTTTGGACTCTAGCTAAATACTCTGGCTACACTCCCATTGACAAACACTGTTGTGAATACGGTTTGTGTTGGATGGCTTTCATGATGCTTTGACTTTGCGTCTATTTGTAGCACATAGCCGAGGAAGCACTGAGCTCGTTCCAGACAGAAGCTCAAAAGGCTCTTCAGATGATCTGCCCTGACGTCTCTTTAGAAGCTGAGCAGGTAAGTTAGTTGGGTTTGCAATCGCCGACACAGACTTGGAGTTGGAAGGTGTATTATTTTTCAAATTATTATTCTCCGCCACAAAGCTTGTTGTTCAGTGTGGATACTCTTTGCTAGTCTGAATTGGAGCTCATTCCTTATTTATATACCCAAACGTTACCAACAGGGTGGTCAGTAATATATTATGTTAGCAGGAATGGATTTGGAAAATAAAATCACTCTGGAAACTTGCCAATGTAAATGGAATTCCCCTTAAATGATTACACCAGCAGCCCCCCCCCCCCCCCCCCCAGCTCTGTAGTTAAAATGCCTCAATTACTAATTACAGAATAACTGGTTGGAGTTACTCATCCAGAAAGCACAGGCTACTGAAATTCCACAGAGCAAAGAAGTCCAGCAAGAGCATTTGCAACCCACAGACTCTGAGGTGAGGACCCTGTGTTTTACCCTGGTATAGTGTATGCATTGCATTTTGAAGTAACAAACATTATTGTAAGGTTGGACAGCTTCAAGATACCAGTAGAGGTTCCTCTACACCTGTTTGCAATATCAAGACATTTAGTTGCCTACTGCTGACCATTACTTACATGTTTGTCTCTGGAAACAGACAACAAAAGTGCTTCTTGGCTTTTCCTGCCCTGGTGTTTCAGATGATCCCCAGACAGTCATGACGGTGTGCTTGTTTTCTCTTTAGGAGCTTTTGTCAAAACTCGGAGAAGCCGAGGAGTCTCAGAAAACACTACAGGCGGAGTGTGAGCAGTACAGAACTGTCCTGGCTGAAACGGTAAGTCAATCCATGGTCCTGCGTGTGAACGCCTGACTTTCCATCCAACTTCAGTCCGTTTGAGGGGGACACAGCTTGACTTTGGTGTCTGTGATAAAACCCTCGTGTGTCCCCAAAATGGCACCCTATATCCTACTATGTGCACTTCATATGGAATAGAATGTGTAATACAGAAGGTGGAGTGATATGAATAATGTGTAAGCTTTATTAAATTAAGCAGGCAAGAATCGCTAGCCCCACTAACATACTTGTACTCCTGCTTTGCAACTAGAAGTAGGTATTATGATGTAAGATAACTGCATTCCCACATTATCACCCTTCCTTTAGGAAGGCATGCTGAAAGACCTTCAGAAGAGTGTGGAGGAAGAGGAGCACGTGTGGAAGCTCAAAATTGTAGAGGCTGAGGAGCAAGGGCAAGCAGTGAGTTATTTTTCTTAAATTCTCTCTCTGGTCTTACTGAATAGCAGCAGATGAGATGATTTCCTATAAGATGACTTGATACGAAGTTAAAAGCTATTTTGTCTTGCAGGCTTTGGATCAGGTGAAGGTGTTGCAGCAAGCTGCAGAGGATATGAAGATGAACAATGAAAGTACAGACCAGGTAGAGCTTTAGTACCGGTATTGTAATGGGGATGGGTGTATACAGAGCTCAATCTAAACTTTAATATGTCTGATTTACTTCCAGTCACAGACTCAAGTATACCAATGAGACCTTTTTTGATTTGTTTTTAGTTTGATATTAAAAAGGGATTTATTATCCTGTGTTTTGTGCAGCTGAAAGAGCAGGTGATGCTTCTGGAGGCCCAGTTGGAGAAACAGCTGGAGTCCATCAGCTTTAGCCAGACTTACGCCGAGGAGGTCGCCCAGGTAGGCAAAACACGCCATTACACCTGGGTCATGATGTTTTCAGGTTGAAAATATTTTCACTCTGTCATTGTCACGTTGTAGTCTGTGCCTGAAGGACACAACCTACGTTACGCTTTTATTTTCATAGATTTTATTTTGGATTAGGATCTCTTGTAGCACACCAGGGGCTAGTCTTCCAACTGTGGCAAAAGTTGTTTAAACCCAGATTTTTACATCCACCTGTATACATATTTTGCTACTTGGGTGTCCATTGATTGCTTGTAGCTACAGTCTACATCTTGTTTGCCTTTGCAGCTGAAGGCCTTGTTAACGAAGACCCAGAGTCGGCTGGAGACGGCCCAATTGGAAGCACAGAAGCAGGCCAAGGAACTTTCTGTGGTAAGTTTGACGCGCCAGTCGCCATTTTGGTGCCATAAAATTATGCCTTTTCCACTCCAGCAGTGATGGACTCCGCTGTTTGGGGGCTTAAATGAATAATCTACTATTGACCTTCTGCTTGAAGTAGAAGTTTCCCTCAACCACAGCTCTAGGATCAGATTACACTAACCTTTGCCATTATGCTTATGAAAAATATCTATTGTATTAGTGGTCACTTCTACCAACTGTATTGCACCCTTAGGGGGGCAATGATCAACAAGGCTCTTCGGCCTCTGTGAACAGAAGTGTGAGTTCAGAAGGGTGCAACGATATGGAATGTTCTGATAGAAGGACATTGTGTGGAACAGACATGGCTTTCTGATGTGTAGAGTTAATGGCAGCTCAATTTGTGGTACTTCTATCTGCAATGTTCAGTGAAAGCACCCTACTGAGGGAGACCCAGGGCTTTGGGTGCATCCCAATAATATTTCCTTCCTCCTGAAGGGTGCATTTGTTCACTACATCCTTCAAATCTAAAAGCATTGGCTCGTGGCAGTTTCCACCATATTTCTCATACCAGTCATTTCTTTTCAAATCATTGAAGGGAAGTGAACACGTGCGCACTTTGGGAGGAAGGAGAGGTAATTGGAGCATTGCGACGTTGCCTTTGTGTTGAGCGGCAGACTGTTTCCTGTTGCAGGTCAGACAGCAGCTGAGCGAGACGACGGAGCACGTGCAGAGCCAGGAGGCCTCCGAGTCAACACAGGTCAGGGTGCCTGACCGACGGGGGTGCACCCTGCACAAGCTAGCCGAGAACTATCAGACTCAGAGTGTATTGATCGAACTGACTACAAGCCGCAGTCCTGAATGGAAACGATAAGCACCGCGTAATTTTCAGATTTGTGGCGCTCATCTTAATTTTCGCCTGTAATATCCCTTTAAGGATTCAGCTAGGGCACCCTACCAATGTAGTGTTCACTTGCATATTAGAGGCCAATCCGTATTTAAATAATAATGTGCGGCATGATGGCATACTATTATGCCCGTATACAATAAATAATATTTCATATTTATATTATGACACATTTGACTAATTTCAAATCAGAGGCAGTAGAATCCCACCACATCTATTCAGTCTGACAGTTCTCAAAGGCAGCAGCCTTTGCTATACACTAACCACACTGTATGTGCTTTATAAAACAAATGTTTTACAGCAACGAAATCCCTATTTTAACTCGTTGTCTTGCATGAAATGCTTGCTTGTATGCCTGTGTGTGTTTGCACGTCCCATGCTTACTGAGTTGACGTTGGAGTTTTGCTATGCTCTGAGGTGCTGCACCAGTGGCTGTTGTAATACTTTTGGGGGGGGGAATGGCAAAACGCTAGCACCCTTCAAATGTATTTTTCAAAATGCCAGAGCTCAGGAGTGTGTGAGGTTGTCTTTGTTGATGCTTGTTTGGTACATTGCATAACGGACCACTTTGGAAGACAAGTGCAGCTTGCTTGTTTCACCTGAACCAGAAACTGCCCATCAGGAGTCTACTTGTTCTAACCTAACCGTTTGGGAGAACCTCTGCACACTGGAGTGGGGCTGGCCCATACGCCACCACATTGTATCCTACAGTACCCCCCCCCCCCCCCCCCCCCCAATGTGATCTATCTGGGAGGGGTGATTTGACTGACCTGTTTGTGTGTTATCTCAGGTCCAAACCCAGCTGCAGCAGGTTACAAACAAGTTGCAAACGGAGGAAGAGATGAGACAGCAGCTGGCCGTTGACTTTGACCAGGTAAGTCATAATAAAGACATTCTGCTGAAACTAAGTTCAAATCGCGATATAGCGAGCATACAACTGACATGGTAAGAATGAGGATAGATGTGCCGGAGACTGGTGTAGAAGTCTAAACTCCCAACCACATATACCCCTGTCAACGGGGGTTGGAGCCCTATCTCGGCCACCCTTTTGTCTACGCCCCTATTGTCTCCATCTCTACATTTCCAGCTGTGCTGTCCAAAAATAAACATGTACGGTTAGAATTCCTATGTCCTTAAAAAAAATGAACATTAGATAAGTGTAAATTGATTCAATGTTTCAATCTATTACTTAATGCATTCCCACAGTATTTCTGCTGCATCTTTCATCATTAGTTGGGCACCAGTGATCACATCTGGTTGAGCACAGTATGGAACAAAAATCGTACAGCTTTTTTAACTCAAACAGCTCTCTCGTGACCCATCGGTCATACAATACAGTACAACTTTATTGTCCAATGTGAATTGGACATTCTGATATTATTCCGAACCTCCTCTGATATCACGTCATTCTTTGGATACAATCAGTCGTTATATTTGGGATGTATTGCCAATGGCATTTTTATTTCTAAGACTGTTTATTTAATCTTTGTTCTCAAATCTTTTTGCGCTCCCCTTGCAGGCTCAGAAGTGCGTGACTGACCTACAGACACAGATGGACCAAATGAAAGCAGCAGGAGACTGCTCCACAGGAGAAGTCAAGGTGCTTACCCCTGTCTTCGTTTATTCCTTTACGCTCTACCTCTCTCACCGACATGGACTTCATAGGTCATCCTACTAGATAGCATATTTGAGTCGGCAGCAGCTTTCCTAAGCTATCAACAGACTCCGACATGGTTCTGTAATGGCACAGCAAACTGGACCTGCTAGTGTGGTGGTGGCAGTGGCGAACCGTGACTATAGGACCTAGGCCTTCAGAGGGACCAAAAATCTTCCAATATGTTATCAAACCCCAAAAATCTAGAAATTAACAGAAAACATAGCATCACTTAATGCGCCCAACATCATATCTTCTGTAATCGGGCCGTTCTAGTGAAGGAAGGGGCAATACCTTTTGATAACTTTAGGAATTAACCAAACAGGCCTGGCCGTGCTTTGGGCTGCCGCACACACAGCGACAACCGGCATGGACACATGACAAAAAGTATAAAATATTGCACTGTTTACACAACTTATAGTAGCCAATACAACTATCACCAATAGCGACGAGTGTCACATCAAAGGTGACAGGCTCATGATGCTGAAAGGACAGCGGCTCTAATGCCCGTGCACTGCGTTGCGCTGAAGGAGAGAATTTTGGTCAAACGTATAGACAGGCGACAAGTCTCACACAGCATCAAATAATGTTAACGATTAAGCAGCTCATTCACTCCAGTAGGACCCATAAAATCATACCAATACAGAAACACAACCATTTCAGGTCCCAAATTAAATGAATAAACCAGCTATTACTTGCCATTGCAGCTAACGTTACTAGCGTTAGCGTGGAAAAACTACTGCTTGCAACACTGGTTATTTTCTCTTGTTCTCTGTTTAAGTTTTTCTGGCAGACGATAACCTATTAGTGTATTGCCGTAACCATTATGAATTTATTACCTCTTGCACTCTCAGTAGTAACATGTCTAGGCCTTCTCTATATAAAAAAAGGCCCACACATTGCAAGTCAACTTGATTGGTTCATTCCACTGTCACTCCAAAATTCTGCTCTAATACATTTGAATGGCAGAGGCCTTCTGTCCAGCTTCTAAAGGCCTAGCCAATGGCTGGCTGAGCTAGATTTTTCTACCCAGAGGACGCCAAACAACGATATTCAGTATTAAGCCTTCTCTTTCTAACACAAACTGAAGAGATTAAGTCAGAATATTATTACAAATACTGTAAGGATGAAAAAGAATATACATTTTTATAAATCCCTAGGCCTAGGCTGTGATGGTTCCCCACTGCGTGGTGGGAAATTACTGGCTTTATGCCAAATCCCAAATTCATAGTTGCCATTGTGAGTCCGGCAGCTTTTAGTAAAAAAAAGAAATTGGGGTATTACCCCACTAATTACCTGGTAATCACTTAGAACGTAAATATTTCTCAATTAGTACTTCTCGGTCACAATTGTTACCAGTTTGGTTCAATGATTTGAAAGTACAAATAATTTCACAATAAATACCACATAATTACCAATAATGCAACCTTCTGGCTTCTGGTCTACCTATCTAATCTTTAGGCTACCTCCCCTCTCCGTTGATATTTAAATAAGTATTTTAAGAATTAGAATAACTTTATTTTGTTTGTTGTCTGAATGATCCAGGAGAGGCTGGAGAAAGAGAAGAAGCTAACCAAGGACCTTGGCCAGGCGGCCACTAAGCTCCAGCAGATGCTCAAGGCCACCCAGGAGCAGCTCGTCAAAGAGCGGGACACCGTCAAAACCTTGCAGGGCCAACTTGTTGGGAAGGTAGGCCAACCACACTGCACCACCTTATTTAGCAGGCCCACCACAGCTCCTAGACCTACACTGTGTGGGTGTAGACTCTTATGGAAAACCCCTTTCCCATGTTTGGGTTTCAACTGAATGCCAGTGTCGGTATGGGGCTCAACGCTTTTGGTGGTATGTGGCTATATTCAACAGAGTATAATGGGCATTTATTAATGCTCTGCAGATCCAAGAAGTATGCACTTTGCTGTAGAGGCCTGATTTCAACATAGGAAATTACGCATTTCCTACACACTTCTCAGTAGTTGGTATAAAGACTTCACTATATATACATACAAGTATGTGGACACCCCTTAAAATTAGTGGATTCAGCCACACCTGTTGCTGACAGGTGTATAAAATTGGGCACACAGCCATGCAATCTCCAGAGAGAAACATTGGCAGTAGAATGGTCTTACTGAAAAGCTCAGTGACTTTCAACGTGGCACCGTCATAGGATGCCACCTTTCCAACAAGTCAGTTTGTCAAATTTCTGCCCTGCTAGAACTGCCCCGGTAAACAGTAAGTGCTGTTATTGTGAAGTAGAAATGTCTCGGAGCAACAACGGCTCAGCCTCGAATTGGTAGGCTACACAAGCTAACAGAACGGGATCGTCTGTCCTAGGTTGTGACACTCACTACTGAGTTCCAAACTGCCTCTGGAAGCAACGTTAGCACAAGAACTGTTTGTCAGGGGAGTCTAAGATCGGCAGCCTAAACCTAAGATCACCATGCGCAATGCCAAGCGTCGGAAAGCTCGCCGCCAGGCAGTGGAAACGCGAGTGATGATCACGCTTCACCAACTGGCAGTCCGATGGACGAATCTGGGTTTGACGGATGCCAGGAGAACGCTACCGACTCCAATGTAAAGTGCTAATGGTCTGGGGCTGTTTTTCATGGTTTGAGCTAAGCCCCTTAGTTCCAGTGAATAGACATCTTAATGCTACAGTGCACATTCTAGATGATTCTGTGCTTCCAACTTTGTGGCAACAGTTTGGGGAAGGCTCTTTCCTGTTTCAGTATGACAATGCCCCTGTGCACAATGCGATGTCCATACAGAAATGGTTTGTCTTGATCGGTGTGGAAGAACTTGACTGACCTGCACAGAGCACTGACCCCCAACTCCATTGAACACCTTTGGAATTAATTGGAACGCCGACTGCAGGTGCCCGACCAAACTAATTCTCTTGTGGCTGAATGGAAGCAAGTCCACGCAGCAATTTTCCAACATCTAGTGGAAAGCCTTCACAGAAGAGTGGAGGCTGTTATAGCAGCAAGGGGGGGGACCAACTCCATATTAATGTCCATGAATTTGGAATGTGATGTACCTTTTTTTAAGGTGCATAACAGGCTTTAGAGGTGTGGTTAAAAGCTGAATAACATGTCAGAACACGATATTTTGGTATACTGTCATACACCCATCCCTAGTTGTCAGCGGTTTAGACTGTTACTATTTATCAGATTGTCTTTATGTTTCTTGACAGTGATTATTTAAAGTACTTTGTTTTTGGTACTTTCTCTCCACCAGGAGAAGCCCGAGCAATCAAAGGAAGGGACATCTGTCTAAGACCGAATGAACATCCCACAATATTCCAAAATGCCGTCATTATTTTACTTATTCCTTTTTTCCCCTCTTTTCTCTTTTACTTTAGTTTGTAGTCAAAAATGATCATTTTGTTAAGGGATGGGGGAGTTCAGAAGCGTTTTAATATTGTATGCCTTTTTTATTATTATTTTGGAACCAACAATCAATTGGAGTCTCTGGCTGTGTCAGAAACTTGTTTATTTGTCCTGACATTCCCAGAACATGCAGCGGTTCAGTGTTATTGCCTGTGCGTTAAACGTGCAGCAACTAGTGCAATCACTTTCTTGTTGTCCTTTTGCCTGTCCTTTTTGTATGACATTGGAAAGGGAGGTTATTTCATGGTACGCAGATGCAATACAATGTAATGCCTTATATTTTACGTAGTGGGCTGCTGACAAATGTGAGAATTTGTAACAAATAAACTGTAGATCTATTTGGGTGTGTTACTGTTTATTGCACAAATGCATTAAGGAAAAGAGGAATTATTTGTGACAAACACAATATGCAGTTTAACATATTTAAATATACAGTTTAAGGGAAAGGATTTTACTTCAGAGGTGTTGGATCGGGCCCGTGTGTGATTTTGAGAAATCGTACTTCCACAATGGAAGTACGATTTTGAGAAATCATACTTCCACAATGGAAGTACTGTAATGATTTCCCACAAAGTAATATGATTACTTTGTCAGCATTGCTGTCATTTAGTGACCCCCTCACATTATATTTTCCTGCTGATTGTCCACCAAGGGTGGATGTCTTTTGTATTCAAACTGGTTGAATGAATAGGTAAGGCTTCCAAATTGTGAACCATGCTTAGACCAATGGTATAAACGAGGATCTAAAATGGCTAGCTGTTCTCTTTTCTCATTGGTCAACCTGGCCCCCTTGCTTCACAATTTCTGAAGCTGATACAGTAAATCTGATTGTGCTTTCCTGTAGCACATGCTATTGACTGACTGGCCTAGCCCATTAAAATTGAGCTATCTTCATGGTTATAGACGTGATATACGCTAGCACAGCTAATAACACCGTTTTGGGACACGTTGGCCTAAACCAACGTTAGGCTATGGTGTTGATATAGGCAAGCCTACTAGAGGTTGAACGTTGCACAATTTCACACCAGATAGTATCCTCCTTGCTATAACCTTTATTGTAGCCTACACTTCAAATTATTTAGGCCTACACTAATTGTGGTTGAATTGTGAATCGAAGAGCAGGCAACATGTTGTAGAAAATCAATAATGAAAGGAGCTTCTTGGAGTCAGAACAAAACACAGATTATAGGACACATACATAATACAGAAATATTTGTCACTACGATGAATATAGGTGAAATGACTTGAGACGTGTACAAGGTTTTATAAGCATTTTGATCATCTGCTATTTCACTCATGGACCAGCAGTGGAGGCTTTCTCCCTCTGAATCCCCTTCGGGGAAAGATTATTTTAAACTCGCAGATGCCAACATCACTTCACCACTACAGGCTAGAAGTAATGGGTAAATTACTTGTAGTTGACAACAAAGTTATGACGTCAGTAATAATGTTTTATTGTCACATAGTCAAGGAACATCATGTAAAAATATATTGGCACATACCACTTAGACCATGGGTAACAAATTAAACCAAGCAGTTGGATGGTTTAACAGTCTGCCTTTGGTGGCCAAATTTACCTGTTGAACAAATGCGATTGAATGGTGGGTCTACCATTTTAAGGTCTCTGATAGGTTGATTCGTTACCGGATATAATTTTCTGCTCAGCTGGCCATCCTAAGCATCATGGCTAATTTTGGCCAGGTTTGGCCTATGAGAAAAGCTAGCAGCTAGCCATTTTAGATCAATGGTTTAAACCGTTGTCTTAGCAAGTATGGCCCCTACAAAGTTTCTGCTGTTTACAGTGCACTTTCACTCTCTCCTTTCTGTGCTCTGAGTAGCAGGTGAGAAAGATGCTTTCTGATTGTGCAATGCAATCACCATTTTGAAAGCAACCACTGTTACGGTTGAAGAGAAGAGTCCCAGCTTTCAGTAGGTCTACATTTTATTTATGAACCATTGAGTTATGTATAGGCCAATACATGAAATGTACTGGTAGACATCAATATTAGGCTATATTTAGAGTTAGTGATTTAGCCCCAAATTAATAAACCCAATTTTGACAGTAAAATATTGAACATCAAAGTATCTTGAATCATGCATTACTACTAAAACATGTTAGATTAAACTATTTATTAAAGCGTGACCTACTTGTGTGTGTAACTGACAGATGCACACATGTAAATGTTTTTAAATACAGTGCATACTGAAAATATTCAGGCCCCTTGTCTTTTTCCACATTTTGTAACTTTACAGCCATATTCTAAAATGGATTACATTATTTTTTATCTACACACACTACCCCATAATGACAAAGCGAAAAAAAGTTTAGAAAGTTTTGCTAGAAATGTTAGCAAATTTATGAAAAAATAAATACATTTTATTTGCCTAAGTACTTAGACCCTTTGCTATGAGAATCAAAATTGAGCTCAGGTGCGTCCTTTTTCCATTGATCATCTTTGATGTTTCTACAACTTGATTGGAGTCCAACTGTGGTAAATTCAATTGATTGGACATGATTTGGAAAGGCACACACCTGTCTATATACTGTCCACAGTTGACACTGCATGTCAGAGCAAAAACCAAGCCACCAGGTCAAAGGAATTGTCCGTAGAGCTCCGAGACAGGATTGTGTTGAGGTATAGATCTGGGGAAGGGTACCAAAATATTTCTGCAGCATTGAAGGTCCCCAAGAACATAGTGACCTCCATCATTCATAAATGGAAGAAGTTTGGAACCACCAAGACTCTTCCTAGAGTTGGTCGCCCGGCCAAACTGAGGAATCGGGGGAGAAGGGCTTTGGTCAGGTACAGCCAGAAGAGGATTGGCCACCACTCAGAGCCTGGTTCCTCTCTTTCTAGGGAGTTTTTCTTAGCCACCGTGCTTCTACATCTGCATTGGTTGCTGTTTGGGGTTCTTGGCTAGGTTTCTGTATATCACTTTGTGACACCTGCTGGTATAAAAAGGGCTTTATAAATGCATTTGATTGAGGTGACCAAGAACCCGAAGGGGTCCAGAGTTCCTAAGTGGAGATGGGAGAATCTTCCAGAAGGTCAACCATCTCTGCAGCACTCCACCAACCAGGACTTTATGGTAGAGTGGCCAAACGGAAGCCGCTCCTCAGTAAAAGGCACATGACAACCCACTTGGAATTTGCCAAAAGTCACCTAAATGACCCAGACCATGAGAAACAAGATTCTCTGGTCTGATGAAACCAAGATTCAACTCTTTGGCCTGAATGCCAAGCGTCACGTCTGGTGGAAACCTGGCACCATCCCTATGGTGAAGAATGGTGGTGGCAGCATCATGCTATGGGGATACTTTTCAGCGGCAGGGACTGAGAGACTAGTCAGTATTGAGGGAAAGATGAACGGAGCATTGTCATTATAGGGTATTGTGTGTAGTTTGAATAAAACTTTTTAATCGATTTTAGAATAAGGCTGTAACGTAACGAAATGTGGGAAAAGTCAAGGGGTCTGAATACTTTCCGAATGCACTTTAAGACTAGCTGTCGCCATTGGTGGCCTTAGGCTAATGGGGATCCTAATAAATAAAATAGTACTCTAGTACACTTAATATATACCATTTAGCAGACACTTTTATCCAACGCGACTTAGTCATGCATGCTTACATGGGTGATCCTGGGAATTGAACCCACTACCTTGGCGTCACAAGCACCAAGATGTAGCAGTTAAAGTACAAAGGACCACTTCTTAATGAAGGACTTTGAATCACTCTATAATACGATTAAGCATCTAATTTTTCTATCGCGTGAATTTTGGTGCGACCAAAATTAGTTAATGTGAAAAAGTTAGTATGGAACCAACCCTGTGTATGCTCTCACACAGACCATGAAGAGAACATGTGAACTATAGGATTTTCATGCTCTCACTAGTCCCCAAAATAACTCAATTAAATAATCATATTAGGTGCATGTTTAAAGCAAACAAACAAAAAATCCTGGGTGTTTGAAGTGAATGTAATCGGATCACGTTACTCATTTTGAGCAATCAAAAGTATTACCTTAGTGTTTTACCCTGATGAGTTCCAAAGTTTAACCCAGGGGCAGACTGGGACAAGAATTTGGCCCTGGCATTTTATCCACACCAGCCCACATCACTGTACACGTCGCTAACTCAATGAAGCAATTCCAGTGTATATTTGGCCTTATGTTTTAGGTTATTGTCCTGCTGAAAGGTGAATTTGTCTCCCAGTGTCTGTTGGAAAGCAGACTGAGCCAGGTTTTCCTCTAGGATTTTATTTATTTTATTTTACCGTTATTTTACCAGGTAAGTTGCTTTTTTTTTTGTTGCCTGTGCTTAACTCTATTCTGTTTCTTTTTATCCTAAAAAGAACTCTGCAATCCTTGCCGATGACAAGCATACCCATTGGCCACCTCCATGCTTGGAAATAGGACGATTGGTACGCAATGATGTGTTTGCACCAAACATAACGCTTTGTATTCAGGATATTTCTTTGCCACGTCTTGTAGTTTTCACTTTAGTGCCTTACTGCAAAAAATGCATGTTTTTGATTTATTTTTACGCTGTACAGGCTTCCTTCTTTTCAATCTGTCATTTAGGTTCGTATTGTGGAGTAACTACAATGTTGTTGATCCATCCTCAGTTTTCTCCTATCACAATCATTAAACTATGTAACTGTTTTAAAGTCACCATTGGCCTCATCATGAAATCCCTGAGTGGTTTTCTTCCTCTCCGGCAACTGAGCTTAAATCTGTTTCATATTCACTGCTCGACTGAGGGACCTTACAATGAACTGTATGTGTGGGGTACAGCGATGAGGTAGTCATTCAAAAATCATGTTAAACACTATTATTGCACACTGAGTGAGTCCATGCAACTTATGTGACTTGTTCAGCAAATGTTTACTCCTGAACTTATTTAGGCTTGCCATAACACAGGGGTTGAATACGTATTGACTCAAGACATTTCAGCTTTAATTTATTTGTAAAAATGTCTAAAAACATAGTTGTGTGTAGGCCAATGACACAAAATCTCAATTTAATCAATTTTAAATTCAGGCTGTGACACAAGAAACTGTGGAAATGTCTGAAGGCAGTGCCTCTGCTCTGGCCATTTTGTTTGCCTCCTTGCTGTGCTGTCTATCTGTCTCAGCATCTTCACTGCTGTCATTCTGTGCTTCTTTTGTTTTATGTCTGTCTGCCTGCTTAAGCCTTATATGTTTTAAAAGCCAAGGTAACAACGTAGGCTATATTGCAAATTAGTGCCTGTGCATGTCAGTCCATCCAGGATTTTGCAGGTTTTTTTGTGACATTTGCTGCAGAAATTCTGTCATTGTCTAGCTGATGACGCATGACCTCAGCTCAGAAAAAAGAGTCGGCCATTGCCCACTCATCAGCCAAAAACTCATTATAGATTAGTATGACAAAGAAATTGTGCAAATATATATACACTGCTCAAAAAAATAAAGGGAACACTTAAACAACACAATGTAACTCCAAGTCAATCACACTTCTGTGAAATCAAACTGTCCACTTAGGAAGCAACACCGATTGACAATACATTTCACATGCTGTTGTGCAAATGGAATAGACAACAGGTAGAAATTATAGGCAATTAGCAAGACACCCCCAATAAAGGAGTGGTTTTGCAGGTGGTGACCACAGACCACTTCTCAGTTCCTATGCTTCCTGGGTGATGTTTTGGTCACTTTTGAATGCTGGCGGTGCTTTCACTCTAGTGGTAGCATGAGACGGAGTCTACAACCCACACAAGTGGCTCAGGTAGTGCAGCTCATCCAGGATGGCACATCAATGCGAGCTGTGGCAAGAAGGTTTGCTGTGTCTGTCAGCGTAGTGTCCAGAGCATGGAGGCGCTACCAGGAGACAGGCCAGCACATCAGGAGACGTGGAGGAGGCCGTAGGAGGGCAACAACCCAGCAGCAGGACCGCTACCTCCGTCTTTGTGCAAGGAGGAGCACTGCCAGAGCCCTGCAAAACTCAGCACATATCAAAGCTGCAGGCTAAAGTTAAATCTCGACTTGGTGTCCTGTATCGTAATTGCTCCTCTTTCACCCCAGCTGCCAAACTAACCCTGATTCAGATGACCATCCTACCCGTTCTAGATTATGGATATAGATCGGCAGGTTAGGGTGCTCTCGAGTGGCTAGAGGTTCTTTACCATTCGGCCACCAATGCTCCTTATAGGACACATCACTGCACTCTATACTCTTATGTAAACTGGTCATCTCTGTATACCTGTCGCAAGACCAACTGGTTGTTGCTTATTTATAAAACCCTCTTAGGCCTCACTCCCCACTATCTGAGATATCTACTGCAGCCCTCATCCTCCACATACAACACCCGTTCTGCCAGTCACATTCTGTTAAAGGTCCCCAAAGCACACACATCCCTGGGTCGCTTGTTTTTGTCAGTTCGCTGCAGCTAGCGACTGGAACGAGCTGCAACAAACACTCAAACTGGACCGTTTTATCTCAATCTCTTCATTCAAAGACTCAATCATGGACACTTACTGACAGTTGTGGTTGCATTGCGTGATGTATTGTTGTCTCTACCTTCTTGCCCTTTGTGCTGTTGCCTGTGCCCAACAATGTTTGTACCCTGTTTTGTGCTACTACCATGTTGTGTTGCTACCATGCTGTGTTATGTGTTGCTGCCATGCTATGTTGTTGTCTTAGGTCTCTTTATGTAGTGTTGTGTTGTCTCTCTTGTCATGATGCGTGTTTTGTCCTATATTTTATTTAACTTGCCTAATTAAATAAAGGTTTAAAAAAATATATATATATAACCCGCCAAATGAGAGCATTTTTGGGAACGGCAGGTTACTGTCGTCAGTGGATTCCTGACTATTCCATCCTTGCCTCTGGTCTCAAAAGCTACCTTAAAAAGTAAGCTCCCTCAAAAGTTTCTCTCTCCTCTTCTGAATTGGCTGATGTATTTTTGAATTTGTGCGCATTACATACAGTATTAATCTCAAAATATTAGACTTTCAATGAGTGTGAAGAATAAAGTGAAATTGGTCATAAATATATACAGTAACATTGTTAGGGTAGACTAAAATACAGACAATGACTTCCAATAAGGAGAAAGTAAAGGGGGAAAAGGGGACAGCGGCATCCAGGTGAACAGAAATGATCATGTTTTGTTTGTTTGTTTGTAGCTCTTGGTACAATAGGGGTAAAAGCAGAACATTGTTTGAAAGTGATCTGTGTGTATTAGCAGTAGTGATTGAGAGGGCTTTCCTATTGAAAAGAGTAGAAGGATCTGAGTTGAAGGAAACAGATATGGAGACTAGTGAAAGTAACAAAGACAGGATCTATCAGTTGAGGTCACATTTAATGAGTGTTGACAGTATGGTGAATGGTAATTTGTTATTAGCAGCTTTCAGATAGCAATCTAATAATGCAATATCTTAGTAATTTGAAGAAGTTCAGCCTTCACTACAAGGTCACATGACGAATATGAGTGTGAACAATATTTGGTGCCGTGACCCAGATGAGAGCAACCTGACTTCTTGACACTTTTCACTCGGCTAAGACACAAACATGCCTCTGGCCACAACTAAGAAGGTAAGAGTCCTTATTCAAAAATCTCTGAGGGAGCGTCTGTTTTCCAGCCAGGCCTTAATGGTAAGATATCTCTTGTCCTCCTCAGCCATGACATTTTGAGGTTCAATTTGGCCCAACTATTATACTTTAAATGAGTCTCTGCCTAATCTTTGGATCATGCTTGTGTGACGCTTTTGAATGTGGGTCAAACGGACAATAAAAGTATTATCTGAATTGTTTCGTCCCCACCTACCAGTCATTCTTGCTAGCTAGCAGGAGCGATACCGGTAGACTGTGTCCTTCGCTCCCGCCTGCCCTCACCGTCGTTAACAGAACTGTGGAAAAACAGTGCCCAACAGACAGGGGGCCGAAGAACACTGTCTATGGGTTATCCCCTCCTTACGCTAGCACAGCAGGTGGGAGGGTGGGGCAACACTTTGTGCTACCAAACTAACTAGCTAGCGACATCATGTGCTAGCTTGCTAACTAGCTAGCACACAGTGTCGCTCCTGCCTGCTGTGTTCAGGAGAAAACCGTTCCTGACAGGCGGGAGCGACGGACACGGAGTCCTCCTTAGGACTAGCTGGCTAAGCTAACAGTGTCCTGCGCTCCCGCCGGGACCAATTTTTGGAGCTGCGTATTTATTTATGGCAATCCCCTCTTCCTACAATTTGAAGTTTGCGCTGCACGCGATCCTATAGCTGTACAGCAAATCAGCTAGCTCACCCGACCTGTGTTGATTGACAACTTGCTGGTCTAATCAGAGTGCCGAGTGTGCGTTTCTCTAGCCAATCTGCTGCAGTTTTTTTTTAATTTTTTTTTTTACAAGGGCTAAACAGGGCATGGACTCTACAAAGTGTCGAAAGCGTACCACAGGGATGCTGGCCCATTTTGACTCTACAGTTGTGTATTTTTTTAGGAGCTAAAAAAACTGTAAAGAAACACAGACAGCTGAGAGATGTGATTGGAGTGAGGCCCTGCTACATGTAGTGTGTGCATAACTTCATCATCATAACAGCATATTTATTACCTTGAAAATGATATGCACATTATTATTTTATTTTTTATTGTAATACAGAATTAGACTTGTCTCTTGGAAAATTATGTGCTGTATAGATATTGCTTGACTTGAGCAGGAGCTCACTGGAGTTGATTACCAGCACCTCATTTTCCACTGCTTGAGCTCCTGTTCCTCTTATTGAATATTAACTCAAAATCAGTGAGCCCAAAGCAAAGAAAATCTGTCCAATTGTATTACACAAATAAAGCCGCTGCTGGAACAGATATGAGTACTGCACTCTCATATCACTTGATTTTTTTTTTATCTTACTAGAAACAATTTTATTACATCAAGCAGAGTAGTCAGTACAACACCTCAAATTCAATTAGTCATGACATTCACAATTTTACATGTAAATGCAAAGTCTTGGAATGCTCAACCGTCTCTAGCATAAATAATACTCCTTCAATTCAGATCATGGATTGTTCACCTGATGAGGCCAATATCTATAGCACGTCCTAAAATCCTGGATCCCAGGAAATTGTTTGCCTAGTCTCAGTCTCTTCGTAGCACACTATTTCATCTCCCGGTCTAAACTCGATGTCCTGGTCCACAGAGAGGCCACACTCCATCCCTGTCTTCACCATCTGGACATCATCTTTGTGGTGCTTCAGTGCTGTCAAGGAGCCTGCAGGTAATACAAGACACCACACACAGTTTTCACTCAATCAAAAATAAGAAACCAACTTTCACCAAATGTATTTGTGACTGACTCAAGAATAAGGATGACCCGTCGTCAGAGTACATACAAAATAAGCCACAGGTTTATCACATGACATTTTCTGTATACACCAAGCAACCGGTTTGACTAATTACCAGTATGGAGCATTGATAGTAAATACAGCATTTCACATACTTGAAAGTATAGTTTAGATATGCAGACGCTCCTAAAAGGCTTCTATGGAATGAGGTGCTCATTTAGATAAAATCCTATTTCATAAAGGAAAAGGTTAGATAGATTTGATCATTTAAAACACAATACAACCACACATGTGGATAATGCTTTTAAAATCGAGGACAAAAAACGTATTACCATTGTGGTCCTCTTAAATAAATGTCTCAAAGAATTTACAAACATAAGCTACACAGTAGACCTAGCCTACTAGGCATACTTGGGTTACAGATCTAATAATAATTCATACACTGCTCAAAAAAATAAAGGGAACACTTAAACAACACAATGTAACGCCAAGTCAATCACACTTCTGTGAAATCAAACGGTCCACTTAGGAAGCAACACTGATTGACAATAAATTTCACATGCTGTTGTGCAAATGGAATAGACAACAGGTGGACATTATAGGCAATTAGCAAGACACCCCCAATAAAGGAGTGGTTCTGCAGGTGGTGACCACAGACCACTTCTCAGTTCCTATGCTTCCTGGGTGATGTTTTGGTCACTTTTGAATGCTGGCGCTGCTTTCACTCTAGTGGTAGCATGAGACGGAGTCTACAACCCACACAAGTGGCTCAGGTAGTGCAGCTCATCCAGGATGGCACATCAATGCGAGCTGTGGCAAGAAGGTTTGCTGTGTCTGTCAGCGTAGTGTCCAGAGCATGGAGGCGCTACCAGGAGACAGGCCAGTACATCAGGATTGTGGAGGAGGCCGTAGGAGGGCAACAACCCAGCAGCAGAACCGCTACCTCCACCTTTGTGCAAGGAGGAGCACTGCCAGAGCCCTGCAAAATGACCTCCAGCAGGCCACAAATGTGCATGTGTCAGCATATGGTCTCACAAGGGGTCTGAGGATCTCATCTCGGTACCTAATGGCAGTCAGGCTACCTCTGGCGAGCACATGGAGGGCTGTGCGGCCCCACAAAGAAATGCCACCCCACACCATGACTGACCCATCGCCAAACCGGTCATGCTGGAGGATGTTGCAGGCAGCAGAACGTTCTCCACGGCGTCTCCAGACTCTGTCACGTCTGTCACATGTGCTCAGTGTGAACCTGCTTTCATCTGTGAAGAGCACAGGGCGCCAGTGGCGAATTTGCCAATCTTGGTGTTCTCTGGCAAACGCCAAACGTCCTGCACGGTGTTGGGCTGTAAGCACAACCCCCAACTGTGGACGTCGGGCCCTCATACCACCCTCATGGAGTCTGTTTCTGACTGTTTGAGCAGACACATGCACATTTGTGGCCTGCTGGAGGTCATTTTGCAGGGCTCTGGCAGTGCTCCTTAGTGCCGCTGCTTGCACATAGGCGGAGATAGCGGTCCTGCTGCTGGGTTGTTGCCCTCCTACGGCCTCCTCCACGTCTCCTGATGTACTGGCCTGTCTCCTGGTAGCGCCTCCATGCTCTGGACACTACGCTGACAGACACAGCAAACCTTCTTGCCACAGCTCGCATTGATGTGCCATCCTGGATGAGCTGGCACTACCTGAGCCACTTGTGTGGGTTGTAGACTCTGTCTCATGCTACCACTAGAGTGAAAGCACCGCCAGCATACAAAAGTGACCAAAACATCAGCCAGGAAGCATAGGAACTGAGAAGTGGTCTGTGGTCACCACCTGCAGAACCACTCCTTTATTGGGGGTGTCTTGCTAATTGCCTATAATTTCCACCTTTTGTCTATTCCATTTGCACAACAGCATGTGAAATTTATTGTCAATCAGTGTTGCTTCCTAAGTGGACAGTTTGATTTCACAGAAGTGTGATTGACTTGGAGTTACATTGTGTTGTTTAAGTGTTCCCTTTATTTTTTTGAGCAGTGTATATTTTGGAACTTGTATAGTGCTTTACAAAAAATCTCAAAGCACAAAAAAAGTAAAACAGACAAAAAAATAGAAATGGAGACAAAGTATTAGGTCTGAAAAACGCATGAAAAGCCACCACGTCTTGGCAGTGGTTAGGCGCATTCCCTGAACTTCCTCAGCTACCTCTGGACACAGCATCCAATCCTTGGTGTAATACTTCCAAACAGATTAAACAAAAAGTCACATTTTAATCCAAACAGCAAGCTAGCTAGCTAACAAGCCCAAATATTGACTTTATCACAATCCTGCAAGTCTGAGAGTCCACAGGATATAGTGATCAAACCCTAGAGCAGCCAAAACATCCCAAAATACATTTAAAAAATGCACACAAAAAAAACTTCAATAACAAACATATGTACAATATTTACAGAGCTCTCTGCCTAGGCTAGTGCCATGGCAACCATGGAACCAGAGGTGTTGGTATCTCCTTTAAAAAAAAAAAATGTATTTAAAAGTATCAGCTAGATATTGAACCTCAATAAGGATCCCTGATGAGTGACATGCCCTTTAGCTATTCGGTATGGTAGTAGGTCTTCACACTATCTTGCTTACCCTCCCAGATGACGTCTCGGCCTCGGACCAGTCGGAACTTCATCTTTCTATCTAGCTGACCTTTCTGAACTCTACAGCCGGCGACGGACACTTTCTTCTTCCCAACGGTCACGTCAAACATGGCCAGGACAGATGCCTCTCCTGGAAAGAGAAGACGAAGAAAAAGACTTTTAATCCAGACGAGACAGAAATCGGTCTTCTGCTGTACCTAACCCCTCCGCTACACAAACACACATTAGGTTGAAGAGGCTGGAGCAGAGGGCAGCCACAATGCAGCGCCCAATGAGCAGTTTAGGGGGTTAAGTTAAGATCACTACCATCAGATTTCCCCCCCCCCCCCCACCCGTCAGAACTGGGATTCAATACAGTAACCCAAACGTTGTGAGATTCAAACAATACATTAGGTTTTCTAGCACAGTCTATTCCCAGTTCAGTGAAAAGACAGTTATCCAGTGTTTTTAAACAGCATGCAAACCACCAAACAAAGCAACTAACACTACCGATATACAGGAATACATTTTTGATTGCGGTCAAATAGACATCCTTGCATGATTCACTATTTCTTCTAAAATAAGTTGAAATGGGGAAAACTTTGTGTTCCCACGTGTATGTGTTTGATTTACAACTGCATAGGATTGCCAAAAAGTTACAGAAAATGTTTTTCAATTCAAAGAATATTTTTTTTTCCTGAACTGAATTACTCAGAATTCAAATTAATATGGTTGGAGACTTAAATGATTCTTGTTAACGGTATAATTTACCTCACCTGTGTGAGTTGCAGGTGCCTACACAGTAAAAATAGCCATATGACATGTTTTGAAAGAGAACTGAATATTCTGCTCCATTGCAAAAGTGCCAATTTATTTGACCACTACAGTATGTCATTTTTGACAATTACTATGTCATGTGTATGTTTATTGATTTCGATGTATCCCAGGACTCCCAAGAACACTCGGTAACAATTGCCTGTGTTGACTATCCTGATTTATTAAATTAAAATACCACACACACACCGATCACATTCTCCTTTACAGAAGGCGGGAGTTTACTGCTCAGCTCGTCCTTTAGGTCGTCGATGAGTTTGTAGATAACTTTGTGCATCTTTAGTATGATGCCTTTCTTAGTGGCCATCTGCTGAATGGACTTATTGACACCCACATTGAAGCCGTATATGGTGCCTGGTCATGGGAAGAAATAGCAAGTGTTACTATAACAATAAACAAAACATTTGTCAACATAAAGTAAAAAAGGTCTTAAAACATTTGTTTACTAATAATAAAGACTTATTTTTCATTTTCAAAAGTGTAAATATAGGGGATATAATAAAACACTTATATAACAGGTAAGCAGACAGATCGAGGGGATACAAGAGCACATGCTTGAAGTGACATTAAACAATGGAATGTGAGGGAAATAATATTTCGATTATATTTAACTGGTTAAAACATAGCCCTTTTTCAACCCGTCCAAGGGTACAAGTTTTTAAATGGCACATTTGGGCACTGAGAAGCGCCTAAATTGGAACGCAGTGGCTGTACAGTAAAATATTATAAATGACATCAGGTCTTAGGCTTCACAGCGCTGTATTGGTTTTGACTGACAGCCATTCTGAACATGAGCACTGCACGTGACAAGAAGTTGCCCCCATCCCTCCAATGGAGTCCAAATGTGCACTTCACATTTCCATATCATAAAACGAACCGCCCTTGCTGTCTCTGCCTGGCCGGTTCCCCTCTCTCCACTGGGATTCTCTGCCTCTAACCCTATTAAAGGGACTGAGTCACTGGCTTACTGGTGCTCTTTCATGCCGTCCCTAGGAGGGGTGCGTCACTTGAGTGGGTTGAGTTACTGACGTGATCTTCCTGTCTTGGTTGGCGCCCCCCCTTGGTTTGTGCTGTGGTGGAGATCTTTGTGGGCTATACTCGGCCTTGTCTCAGGATTGTAAGTTGGTGGTTGAAGATATCCCTCTAGTGGTGCGGGGGCTGTGCTTTGGCAAAGTGGGTGGGGTTATATCCTTCCGGTTTGGCCCTGTCCGGGGGTATCATCGGATGGGGCCACAGTGTCTCCTGACCCCTCCTGTCTCAGCCTCCAGTATTTATGCTGCAGTAGTTTGTGTCGGGGGGCTAGGGTCAGTTGGTTATATCTGGAGTACTTCTGTCTTATCCAGTGTCCTGTGTGAATTTAAATATGTTCTCTCTAATTCTCTCCTTCTCTCTCTCTCTCTCTCGGAGGACCTGAGCCCTAGGACCATACGTCAGGACTACCGAGCATGATGACTCCTTGCTGTCCCCAGTCCACCTGGCCTTGCTGCTGTTCCAGTTTCAACTGTTCTGCCTGCGGTTATGGAACCCCTACCTGTCCCAGACCTGCTGTTTTCAACTCTTAATGATCGGCTATGAAAAGCCAACTGACATTTATTCCTGATTATTATTTGACCATGCTTGTCATTTATGAACATTTTGAACATCTTGGCCATGTTCTGTTATAATCTCCACCCGGCACAGCCAGAAGAGGACTGGCCACCCCTCATAGCCTGGTTCCTCTCGAGGTTTCTTCCTAGGTTTTGGCCTTTCTAGGGAGTTTTTCCTAGCCACCGTGCTTCTACACCTGCATTGCTTGCTGTTTGGGGTTTTAGGCTGGGTTTCTGTACAGCACTTCGAGATATTAGCTGATGTACGAAGGGCTATATAAAATAAACTTGATTTGATGTCATATATATTTATGATCACCATGTTTGATGTAGTTAGAAGATTACATGGCGTCATACCCTGGGTTGTTCTGAATAGAATGAGCCTGTTTGTCTATTGTGAAGAAAATTTGCAGCGGAACACACACCTGACAGCACTCATGACTCCTTTCTACGCGCACCAAAATTAGGTTATGTTTCTCTGAACTGCCTTGTGAAAGTCTAACCACTAAGATTGTATTTCATACCTTATCTAGTCATGTTTGCTTTCGGCGATTTAAAAATGGTCAGTTTTTGGATTGTGTAAACAACAGTAATTGTGTGATGGCGGGGATGCAGGGTTGTGTTCCAAACAAAACAAGTATGCTTGCTCTAGATCTTCAACGGCACAGCTAGGAGAGCTCAATGTCATGGAAGTGCATTGAAATGACTTTGGAAATGTGTGTGGTCACGTCGGAGACACCAGTTAGTCCTCTCACTCTAACCTTTGTCATTTTATTGTCTTATGTTGCACCTACTCCACCACTTCAATTAATATTCTTATTATGTTACTGAATATATTCAGTTATTGCAGATATTCAGTTATTTCAGATTTCGTTATTGGCTAATACTGTGAAAAGTACAGTAAATGTAAAATACACATACAATCAACAGTGTAATGTTTGGATTCAGTCTTTTGTCAGGTGAATTATTATGTCCTAAATTATTGGTCAAATAATTTCCCAATAATCACCAAACTGTTCCCTTTCAATTGCCATCATGGTTATACCATTCAAATGTATTCTGTAAGAAACATCCATATAGGCCAATTCCCATGAGTGTAAAGGGTTAAAATCATTACAAAGAAAGTCTGTTGAAGTGAAAGTAAACCAGATGTGTTTTAAGTTGAGTATTGGATAATAATTCTTAGACAGAATGTACTCATGGGGCATTCTAACTACAGCAGTGATGTTGGCATTTTAGTCTTCTATTGAGACCAAACATCTCCCTTTTCAGTGACTAGGTGTGATGTGCTGAAGATGCACCTGAGAAGGTCTCGGCCAGGTTGAGATCGTTCTCGGAAACATCTCCGATGCCAAAGTGGACCACCTCCATCTGGCACTGGCTATGCGCATCGTAGCTCTCCAAGATGTTCAGGATAGCCTCGACAGAGCCATCCACATCACCTGCAGTGACAAAAGACAAGTCGGTATGAAATGGCATATGCTTTGTTATATAATTCATGGATTATTTTTATATTTTAGTTATTTCATGATGTATTTAATATAAATATTGAAATATGATTTTAATTAGGAGCGTTTCTGTTCTGTAATTGAATTGTCTAGCCATGTCATTGAGTTATTCAGATTAATTAATTGATCTAGTCACCTTTGACAATGAGTGGTAGGGAGAGCTCTTGGGACTCCAACTTCTCGCTGGGCCGCATGGCCATGAGCTTTTTGTTGGCCTTGTACAGAGCAGACTTCCTTTGCCTCCAGCTGAGGTGGGCCAGGGGCTCTCGCTCCTTCTTGTAGCTCTCTTGGTGCTCCCGTTGCTTTACCTCAATGGCTTGCATGTCCTCCTTCAGTTTGTCCTGTTCCTCCTGGTAGCACCGCCAGTCCACCACCTCCCTTGCTCTTTTCTATAGTTGAGTGGATAAAGATCGATAGAATGGGGTAATATGGTGTCACAACAGATATATTAAGAGATGAGACAAAAACTTAACTCAGAGCTCAAAAGTGACTATGGTCTGAGATATGCATGCAACGCTTGTAAGTCTGAATTGGGGCATTACCAGTAATAAGTAAGGAAAGACAATACGTTACTCTGGACTATGATCTCTCTTTTGACGAACATATCAAGACTGTTTCAAGGACAGCTTTTTTCCATCTACGTAACATTGCAAAAATCTGAAACCTTGTCCAAAAATGATTCAGAAAAACTAATCCATGCTTTTGTCACTTCTAGGTTAGACTACTGCAATCCTCTACTTTCCGGCTACCCGGATAAAGCACAAAATAAATTTGAGTTAGTGCTAAACACGGCTGCTAGAATCTTGACCAGAACCAAAACATTTGATCATATTACTCCAGTGCTAGCATCTCTACACTGGCCTCCTGTTAAGGCAAGGGCTGATTTTAAGGTTTTACTGCTAACCTACAAAACATTACATGGGTTTGCTCCTACATATCTTTCCGATTTGGTCCTGCCGTACATACCTACACGTACGCTACGGTCACAAGACGCTGGCCTCCTTACTGTCCCTAGAATTTCTAAGCAAACAGCTTGAGGCAGGGCTTTCTCCTGTAGAGCTCCATTTTTATGGAACGGTCTGCCTACCCATCTGAGAGATGCAGACTCTGTCTCAACCTTTAAGTCTTTATTGAAGACTCATCTCTTCAGTAGGTCCTATGATTGAGTGTAATCTGGCCCAGGAGTGTGAGGGTGAACGGAAAGGCACTGGAGCAACGAACCACCCTTGCTATCTTCGCCTGGCCCGGTTCCCCTCTCTCCACTGGGATTCTCTGACTCTAACCCTATTACAGGGGCTGAGTCACTGGCTTACTGGTGCTCTTCCATGCCGTCCCTGGGAGGGGTGCGTCACTTGAGTGGGTTGAGTCACTGACGTGATCTTCCCGTCCGGGTTGGCGTCCCCCCTTGGTTTGTGCCTTGGCGGAGATCTTTGTGGGCTATACTCGGCCTTGTCTCTGGATGGTAAGTTGGTGGTTGAAGATATCCCTCTAGTGGTGTGGGGCCTGTGTTTTGGCAAAGTGGGTGGGGTTATATCCTGCCTGTTTGGCCCTGTCCAGGGGTATCGTCAGATGGGGCCACAGTGTCTCCCGACCCCTCCTGTCTCAGCCTCCAGTATTTATGCTGCAGTAGTTTATGTCGGGGTCTAGTGTCAGTCTGTTATATCTGGAGTATTTCTCCTGTCTTATCCGGTGTGAATTTAAGCATGCTCTCTCTTAGAGGACCTGAGCCCTAGGACCATGCCTCAGGACTACCTGGCCTGATGACTCGTTGCTGTTTTCAACTCTCTAGAGACAGCAGGAGCGGTAGAGATACTCTGAATGATCAGCTATAAAAAGCCAACCGACAACCACTGTGATTATTATTTTTTGACCCTGCTGGTCATCTATGAACATCTTGGCCATGTCCTGTTATAATCTCCACCCGGCACAGCCAGAAGAGAACGGGCCACCCCTCATAGCCTGGTTCCTCTCTAGGTTTCTTCCTAGGTTTTGGCCTTTCTAGGGAGTTTTTCCTAGCCACCGTGCTTCTACACCTGCATTGCTTGCTGTTTGGGGTTTTAGGCTGGGTTTCTGTACAGCATTTTGAGATATCAGCTGATGTAAGAAGGGCTTTATAAATACATTTGATATTAATATTTTATCAGTGTATGATGACTAGCCTTATGTTTTATGCTGCTGTGTGCAGAGGGAAAATCAACATTACACGGTGATAAACTAAACTTAGTTGAATGCCTTGACTAATGCAAAAAGACTGGAAGTAGTTATTTGGCATATCTAAAACTAGCGAATTAGACTGAGATTAACTTCTCTCGCTAGCCAGCCGGCTAATCAGCGAAAAAGCTAGGGGTAAACAAACAGTGACGTAAGTATAACGTGACAGGATTACTGTCAGTGTTAGCAGGTCGGGTAACGCAAAGTGGCAGAATAAGTATCACTCAAATCACTTGTTGTGACAGCGAATTATGTAATGAAGCTACTGAAAACGTTTATTGAAACTACCAAAAAGTGTCAGTAGTTTGCTTAGGTTGACGGCAAAGCTAGGCTAATTACATGGGAGTACTCTGCTCTGGGGCGTGGTCACACTAAGCCACGCCTCACCGTGTGTATCTATAGTGCACCTGTGATGGCCAATACAGCGCGGCATGGAACGCTGCTTGTCCAATCAGCATCAAGCATCCAAACAAGCCGTTTTTAAACAATCTTCACTGCAAATTGAAGTGGGAGTAGTCAACACAGGGACTGACTTGGCCGGCTGCATATGTGACACTTCAACAATGCATGGTATTGGATCGTGGCTGAAGCAATTAATGAATCAGATAAGGTCTATTCCAACTGTAATACTCCTCATTCTCATAAATAAATAAAACATCTAGCTATTGCTTTGAGGCTGGCTTGTATAACTACCAAATTCGTAGTTGGCTGAATCACACAGGCTTTAGAATTCCTCTACTCTTCTAATAATGCAATATATGTCACCTCAGACTTAATCTCGGCAACACATAACCAAAATCTTGCCGAAACGCTGGCTACTGGATAAGGTTCTGGGGGAGAGGTACACCGTAAATAGGTGCACCGGAACAATTATTCCTCATCTCACTGTCCTAGGACAGACGTTACATTTATGTTATGTCTGTCCAGGAGAGATTACCTCAGACTCTACTTCCAGGATCTCCTCGCCGGCAGAGGGGAGCTCCTTCCACCCCACTATCTCCACAGCAGTGCCCGGCCCAGCTTCCTTCACTGTGCAGTTGTTCTCGTCAAACAAGAAGCGCACCTTGGCCCATGTCTTCCCTGCAACCAAAGTGCAGCCCTTTTTTAACATGCCTCGCTGGACAATTGCTGTCGTAACTGGCCTGCAAAACAGGAAATAATTTGTAAAAATGTATTTGTAAGCAGCATCTTATTGAACTGACATTCATTTAAAAATAGTTTAAACATCTTAAATGTTTACCAAAGCTATTTTTAATTTCCGTTATAATTTCACTCATATTGTAATGGACTATATGCATTTGACAATATATTGCTTTTAGGTTGTGATTTTGTGTGAATCTTGGCAGTTTTGTAACCTGATTAAATCAAGCTAGAAGGCTTGGTGCAACCATTCCAACAACCAAATGCTGAGCTCATGCTCTCATCCGTGGCTGTGCCATGGGGAGACCCACCCCTTGCCCTTATCCGAGCGGCTCTCGATAATGGTGCCCTCCACTAGGCCTGTCGGGTCACCCTTCAGCTCCATCACCTCCGCCAGGGTCACCGTGGCCTCTGCCAGCTCCATCAGATTGTCCCCCTATGGAATCATATTGTTGTTCTTTAAATTTCATGGCTTTGGCATTATGCCCCGACTTGCACAAATAGGCGAATTAGGCTGGGGCCAGACATTTTTTATCCACATTTAGACAACTATTGACGGACACAAACAGACGGGAATGACTTAAGTGGGCAGTAGTGCTTGTATTAAGGCTGAACCATGTTTGTGGGACTGTCCCAACCCCCAAGATGAGACCCCCAAGCAGAATCCAATTAACAAACAAACATATGCATACACACACACACACATTAGGCTTGCTAAATGTCTGGCATTTTGTTTCCCACCTGGTCTGCTGTAATAAATGAGTCCATTTTATATATTCAATGATATATTAAAAAAGTAAACCTCCTTCCTACGGATGAGGAACTCACCTTAAGGGCAGAAACGCGGATAGCCTGAACCTCTCCTCCATACTCCTCGCATACCACATCATGGGATAGTAGTTCCTGCTTCACACGCGCTGCGTCAGCTTGATGCTTGTCACACTTGTTCACTGCCACAATGATTGGTACTGCAGATACACAAAAAAAACCAACCAATTTTACTATTCAGGTACATAAAAGTCATACAATAATGAACTGTCATTAAATGAGCTCATTGGGAGCCTTGATCAGATCAACAATGTTATGTCTCGTTAGCCATGCAAAGGCAGTGATGATTTATACTGAACAAAAATATAAAAAACACAATATGTAACAATTTCAAAGATTTTACTGAGTTAGAGTTCATAGAAGGAAATCAGTCAATTGAAATTCATTAGGTCCTAATCTATGGATTTTACATGACTGCGAATACAGACATGCATCTGTTGGTCCCAGATACCTTAAAAAATAAAATAAAAAAAGATTAGGGGTGTGGATCAGAAAACCAGTCAGTATCTGGTGTGACCACCATTTGCCTCATGCAGCACGACACCTTCACAGAGTTGATCAGGCTGTTGATTGTGGCCAGTGGAATATTGTCCCACTCCTCTTCAATGGCTGTGCGAAGTCGCTGGATATTGGCGGGAAGTGGAACGCGCCGTCGTACACGTCGATCAAGAGCATCCCAAACATGCTCAACGAGTGATATGTCTGGTGAGTATGCAGGCCATGAAAGAACTGGGACATTTTCAGCTTCCAGGAATTGTGTACAGATCCTTGCGACATGGGACTGTGCATTATCATACTGAAAAATTAGGTAATGCTGGCGGATGAATGGGACGACAATGGGCCTCAGGACATCGCCACAGTATCTCTGTGCATTCAAATTGCCATCGATAAAATGCAATTGTGTTCATTGTCCGTAGCTTATGCCTGCCCATACCAAAAACCCCACCGCCACCATGGGGCACTCTATTCACAACGTTGACGTCGCCCACAGGAAGCCATACACGTGGTCAGTGGTTGTGAGGCCGGTCGGATTGGGGGCGGCTTATGGTAGAGAAATGCACATTCAATTACCTGGTAACAGCACAGGTGGACATTCCTGCAGTCAGCATGCCAATTGCATGCACCCTCAAAATTTGAGACATCGTGTTGTGTGACAAAACGGCACATTTCCGAGTGGTCTTTTGTTGTCCCCAGCACAAGGTGCACCTGTGTAATCAGCGTCTTGATATGCCACACCTGTCAGGTGGATGGAATATCTTGGCAAAGTAGCTCACTAACAGGGATGTAAACACATTTGTGTACAAAGAAATGTTTTTTGTGCGCATGGAACATTTTTGGGATCTTTTATTTCAGCTCATGAAACATGGGTCAAACTTTACATTTTGCGGTTATATTTTTGTTCAGTGTATTTAGATTTAAAGTGAACAGCAGGAATATGTGTTGTACATGATGCTATTGCCAGCTGCAGTTTGGATTGAATGCCTTCAAGTTACAGTTAGGGTTATTTAATCTATAAAAAATATTATGTCCCTCAAAGATGTTGCCCAAAATGTGTTATAGTCGCAGAGAAATACCAACATGAAATGACAGTACCTTGGGCTTTTTTGGCATGTAGGATGGATTCAATCGTCTGCTTCATGACCCCGTCATCTGCAGCAACAACCAGGATGACAATGTCTGTGGCCAAAGCTCCACGGGCCCTCATGGCAGAGAAGGCTGCGTGCCCTGGGGTGTCCAAGAACGTGATCTTTTCCCCCGAAGGAAGTTGAACTGCAGAGAGAAATCAGGATGGAACCTTCTGAAATCTGTGAAGATAAATCTAACCTCACTGAGAAGTTTGGTATATTCAAAATATGTATTGCTATGAGGCATTATAGCACCAGGTAGAGAAATAACATTTACAGTTTAGCCTTTCAATGATCTGCATCGACAGGTGGTCTCAAGCGTCAAGCAAAGAGTGGATATGGGGGACAGGTCTGAGGGGAGCTGCCGGTGTTAATCAACATTTTCATACAATATTAATATGATTCCCTTGATTCATTCAGCTAGATTCTGTAAGATTCACTACTACTAGCAGCTAGTTTTATGATCACTAAACATTACACTAAAAAAAACAACACTTCTTGTGGAGTCTAGGTGTTTCCCTACCCAGGAAGGCCCCAATGTGCTGGGTGATGCCCCCTGCTTCCCCCGCAGCCACCTGGCTCTTCCTAAGGCTGTCCAGCAGAGTGGTCTTTCCGTGATCTACGTGGCCCATTATGGTGACGACAGGAGGACGAGACACCAGGACGGCCGGATCTGGTGGAGCTCTAGAATAAACATTGATTTACATTCAGATTCAACTTCTGTTTCTATTTTGTATGTTCATTCATGTGAAAATAAAAAAAGTTCATATTCAGGTGGTATAACTTGGGTTTTATCCGGGTTTGAGCTTGAATGGGAATGTCAGTACATGGATGGTACTGAGCCCTTTCTACCCGAACGCCTACAGACGGCCAACAACCAATTCTCATGGGGTTGTCCTGTTGTTTTGAAATGTCCAACATCTTGCTGATGGTGTCTCTGTCAACCAAAATACTCTATTAACCACCCTTCTAACAATCCGCCGACAAGACAGGTCTTGTACCTTCTCTGAGTGTCTTTGTTCTCACGCTCTTTGGACTCCACCAGCTTGGCCCACTTGTACTTCATCCCAGACCTCTTCACAACCTCCTTGATCCACTGCTCCTCCAGAACAGAGTGGGGCTCTAGGGAATCCAGGTCCACTGAGGTGTTGAGCAGAGCCTCAAAGACATGATCTGTGGAATAAATGGTACGCTGTTCAAATCAGTACTACACATCAGACCTGCGTTGTATTCATTAGTGTACACCGTAGCGAAACATTTTGGAATGGAAAACGAAAACAAGCGTTTCTTATTGGACAAGTTTTAATCATCTTGGAACACACTCAATACTCCATACCATAATTCAGTAAAATAAATAACTTTAAAGACTATTGAATGATTATACATTAAATTAAAATCAGCCTTACCAAAGTCTTTGTTCATAGCTTCAGCCAGTGCAGACACCGTCATCTTCTGCTTTATTTCTACTTCCTGTTTGTCCTGCTTCGGTTTGACTTTCTGAACTTTACTATGGCCTTTACCCTAGAAAAAAAGACATGAAAGAAAATGTTAATGGATCTAAACGCATAAGGAAAGACCACAACCACATGATCTCTATTTTCAATAGATCAAATTATCATTTGCATTTACAGTGCAGTAGGAAAATATTCAGACCTTGACTTTTTCCACATTTTGTTACGTGACAGCCATATTCTAAAATTGATTGTTTTTTTTCCATCATCAATCCACACACTTAAATATGACATTAACATAAGTATTCAGACCCTTAACTCAGTACTTTGTTAAAGACCCTTCAGCAGCAATTACAGCCTCGAGTCTTCTTGGGAATGACATTCTTCTCTGCAGATCCTCTCAAACCCGGTCAAGTTGGATAGGGAGCGTTGCTGCTCAGCTACTTTCAGGTCTCTCCAGAGATGTTAGATTGGGTTGAAGTCCGGGTTCTGGCTGGGCCACTAAAGGACATTCAAGACTTGTCCCGAAGCCACTCCTGCATTGTCTTGGCTGTGTGCTTAGGGTTGTTGTCCTGTTGGAAGGTGAAGCTTTGCCCCAGTCTGAGGTCCTGAGCAGGTTTTTAATCAATGACCTCTCTGTACTTTAGTCAGGATCGATGAAAAGATGAACAGAGCAGTCTCCCAGTCCTTGTCGCTGAAAAACATCCCCACAGCACGATGCTGCCACCACAATGCTTCACTGTAGGGATGGTGCCAGGTTTCCTCCAGATGTAACGCTTGGCATTCAGGCCAGAGAGTTCAATCTTGCTTTCAACAGACCAGAGAATATTGTTTCTCATGGTCAGAGTCCTTTAGGTGCCTTTTGGCAAACCAAGTGGGCTGTCATATGCCTTTTACTGAGGAGTGGCTTCCGTCTGGCCACTCTACCAAAGACCTGGTTGGTGGAGTGCAGCAGAGATGGTTGTCCTTCTGTAAGGTTCTCCCATCTCCACAGAGGAACTGGAGCTCTGTCAGTGACCATTGGGTACTTGGTCACCTCCCTGACCAAGACCCTTCTCCCCCGATTGCTGTTTGGCCGGGCGACCAGCTCTAGGAAGAGTCTTGGTGGTTCCAAACTTCTTGCATTTTAGAAAGATGGAGACCACTGTGTTCTTGGGGACCTTCAATGCCCCAGATCTGTGCCTCGACACAATCATGTCTCGGAGCTTTACGGCAATTCCTTCAACCTCATGGCTTGGTTTTGCTCTGACATGCACTGTCAACTGTGGGACCTTATATAGACAGGTGTGTACCTTTCCAAATCATGTCCAATCAATCGAATCAAGTTGTATAAACATCTCAAGGATGATCTATGGAAACAGGATGTACCTGAGCTCAATTTCGAGTGTCATAGCAAAGGGTCTGAATAGTTATGTAAATAAGGTATTTCTGTTTTTATAAACATTCCTCAAATCCAATTGTGGATTGTGTGTAGATTGATGAGGAAACAATTACAATTTTAGAATAAGGCTGTAACGTAATAAAATGTGGAAAAAGTCAAGGGGTCTGAATATGTTTTTCTTCAACTTAAAACTTGCCCCTATGTCTCACCTGCTTAGTAGCAAGGAATCTGACATGGTGGCAGGTCAGTGGAGGTGCAGGGGTCCAAGCTGGAGCAAATATAGGAAAAGGGAGGTAGTTTGCAACCAGTGTAGGGTCGGTATGGGTTATCAGTCTCACCCTCCTTATCAGGGAGGTCGCCCGATTCATTTCAGTGCTAAAAAAACAGAATTGTTATTTTAATTTCACATTGGCATCTGCAGTCGTGCTGTACAGTAGGTTAACTACGGGGCTCTGCAACTACCATTTGCCATGCGGTTTGCTAGCAACGTCATGAAACAGGGCCTGTGGGTCCCTACATTTCCCACATCGAAAAACCTGAAGCCACCGTGCCTCTATTTCCCTACGTGGGAGCATTACGAACCATAGGTTTTCACCATGTTTTGTTATTTCTGTATAACATAAAAATCAACACGAAGTTGGTTCTTTTACAATGTGGGTCATTTGGAAATAATGTTTCTTTCTCACCAATTTGTGGCCGTGGTCAAAGGGAATTCCTTATTATTACATGAATATCAACTTTGCATACTGGCTAACACTGCCATTCCAAAATGGCAGCAGTGGCTACTATTAACTAACATGATGACTGAAGGGGCAGTTTTCCAGGAAAATTTGCAGCATTTCAAACTTCTCGGTGGAGCAGTGCGGATAAAGATCAAATTTGAAGTACAGTGACATATTCCAGCCTTGCGTTGAGGTATGTTTTCTGACATATCTCACGCTGACTCCACTGTGTCTTAATGTAACCACGATTGCGTTCTGACTCCAGTGCAGCTCAGTGTAAACAAGTGTAACGGTAGGGTCAGTTTCTTCTGGGAAGCTAATTTGCCCATTTAGTTTAATAAGGAACAAATAACATTTGAAAACAATATCGAGCTAGGATTATAAAATCGAGTTCCAGATTGTCTTTATTACAGTCAGGCTGCAAAGATTTATAGAATGCCTGAAGACACTAGAAAAAAAGAACCTGAAACGCAACAGACGTGGTTGACCTTAGCACAGCTTGTGTTGTTGCACCCACTTCAAAGATGGAGGAAATGGGAAACTTAAACCGGGTTATCTGGCAAATCAAACCTTGACGCACTTTATCCACGCCCGTACAAAATTGTTCTGTTACACTGCAGTTAATAACAGAGACTGTAAATATGGTTGTCAAACTCTGTGGCGACAGTGTCCAAAACACTACAGTTCACTGCACTGGACTTCATAGTAAGTTAGCTAACTCTAACTGGAGTCATTTTGGGGAGTTAGCTAGATGCCATGATTTTGTGTAGCTAGCTACACACTAGCAATAATAGAAATGCGAGGAGCTCACCTTGTGATTTAGGCTACCCCGTTTCACCACATTGTTAATGTGGTTTTCAATCCCATAAGCATTACACGTTCAGCGATATCAAACATCCATTTCAACCCTTCACAGGACGCAGCCATGACAGGTATCCCAGCAAGCATTTCGACAGTGTATTGGCCATAGAGATAGATGAAGGACTCATCGTTATAATTGTGCTATTATAGCGTCATTGACAACATGGGCAGCGCATATAGACAGAGGACTCATCGTTATATCTGTGCTATTAGAGCGTCTTTGACAAAAAGGGGCAGCGCCATCGAGCCTACAACCCATAGGAATTCCCACCCAGTTGACAACTTTTTTACTACTTTAAAATGACGGAAGCAAGGTGGACGCCCATGCTAAAACGACCTTTTGGACACTAGAGGCTTCTATCATTCTCTATGGTATCGACTGGCGGAAAGGGAGAAGCGAGAGGACAGACTCCGTCCCAAATCTTTACGCGAGAAGCAGACCAAGTGGGGATTTTTTGTATAATGTGTCGAATTTGGTCAATATTAAATGTAATTGCTAAGTGAGGCGTATTTGATCGCATATAAGTTTCGTAATGTTCAGGTTGTTAAGAATGTACTGATATAAGTTGAGCCAATGCTTATATGCCCTCTCATCGGCTAGAAGGTTCCCTTCTGCCTTTGCGGACATGTATGCCCATTGTTTGAGTAGACAGTCCAATATCTTGTCAATATATAAATAATCTTTGGTATCGATCTTCCTGGTAGTGTCAGGTCAATGGTTGTGATCGAAATGGAAGGGTCTGCAGTTCGTCTTTTTTTCAGTTGTGCTGCCAATCTCTGAAATAACTTTGACAAAAATACAACTTTTTACAACTACAGTCTGCAACATGTCAGAAAAGTACATTTTTATGAGTTGGATTGGAGTGTGTACATTTTTCTACCAGTCATAGACATATTTTCAGAATAAAAATTATTAAGCAATTACCATGTTGTCGGTCAAGTGACTCATAAGCAAAAATATTCTGCACAAAGACCTGCTGTAAGTGACATTGAAAGCAGCAATCTGGTGATGTTAGCCTACATCCATTACTTCGTCATCAGAGTAATCTGTCATGACTACAGTGACTTTTCCAAAATGTGGAAGATTTCCTGGAGAACATGAAAACAGCCTAACCAGCTCTGCTAGGGCGAGTAAAATGGCCAGAGTTTGGGTGGGGGCTAAAGATTAAGATGATTCTTGTGGCATTGCACATGAACAATGGACCAAGCAAGCTGTACATACAAAATGGAAACGACACAGGAGGTCTTATTTAATGAAAGGGGTTGCAGTCTGCCGTGAAGCTTTCATCCATGTATACGGGTAAGAGAGTCTACTTACAGTTTGTTATTATTCGTTTCTGATTTAGTCAGAAAGTTGTTTTCATTGCAATTTAAAGCTTGCTGTTAGCTAACTAGCTAGCTGAAGTTCGATGGCTGGCTTGCTAGCTGACATTGAACCTATTTGGTTAACTTTTGCTAGCTATGACAATCGGTTTGTATTGCTTGTACTCTATGATTTGGGATTATAGTTAATTGTTTAGCTAGTTTATGTTAAAGTTACATGTCTCAACAAAAGACCCCAAGTTAAAGCTTCCTGTTAGCTAGCTAGACGTTAGATGGCTGGCTAGCTAGCTAACATTGTGTATGAACTGTGTGTAATGTTAGCAATGTTTTCTCAGATTGCCATTTCGCATTGCTAGTTATAGCATAATGTTAGCTGTCAAACATTGAACCTAATTGGTTAACTTCAGGGTTGGTGGAGTGTGCTAAAGCAGTGAATAAAACAAACTTAGGGAGGAGGCTTTGATGTTAACATGCATGAAACCAAGGTTTTTACGGTTACATTAGTCAACAATTGATAGCGCCTGGGAATAGGAGTGGAACTGGGGGCTACAGGGCCTGGGTTAACCTCTACATCACCAGAGGAGGATAAGGGTACGGCTAAAGGCTATAAGAACTAGTCGTCTAGTGCGGTGGGGACAGAGAATAAAAGGAGCAGATTTCTGAGCGTGGTACAATAGATTCCGGGCATAATGTACAGACAATGGTGTGGTAGGATGTGAGTACAGTGGAGGTAAAGCTAGGTGTTGTGTGATGATGAGAGGTTGTCTGTGGAGGCACCAGTTAAGCCAGGTGAGGTGTCCGCATGTGTGTGGGGTGGGACAAAAGAGCTATCTAAGGCATGTTGAGCGGGACCGGGCGCTCCACAGTGAAATAAAACAATAAATAAGAACTAGCCAAGACAGCAGTAGACATAGCATATTGACATTAGAGAGAGGCATAAAGCAATCACAGGTGTTGATCGGGAGAGCTAAGACAACAACAGGTAAATGGCGATGAATGGGCAAGAGCGGGTTAGTTAGGTACATACAGGACCTATTCAGGTCCTAACTGACCCGCTCTCGAGGCTGGGGCCAACCGGTAAACAAAGTGAGGTACCGTGTTATTGAAACAATCCAGGGGGCATCAGCTGTGTAGCCGAGTGATCATAGGGTCAAAGAGCAGCAATAGGTGAGTCAGGGTGCCGTTCGGTAGTCACTACTACGCTAGGCGAGCAGGGGACACAGGGTTCAGAAAAGCTAGCGGGCCAGGGCTAGTAGATGGTTCTTCGGCGGCATCGTAACAGAATAGCCTGTTGAGACTACATCAGGCAATCACGTCGGCAGTCCAGTCGTGATGGATCGGCGGGGCTCCGTGTCGACAATAAAGGGTCCAGGCCAATTGGCAAAGGAGGTATTGTAGTCCTAGAGTTAGTTGATATATGGGCCTAGCTCAAGGCTAGCTGGTGCTTGCTTCGGGACAGAGGCGTTAGCTAACAGTAGCTACAGCTAGCTAGCTGCGATGATCCGGTGTAATGACCCAGAGCAGCAGGAATCCGGTGATGTGGTAGAGAGAAGCAGTCCGATATGCTCTGGGTTGATATCATGCTGGCTGGTGACAGAGAAAAAAGGTGAAGACCGCTAGCCGTGGCTAACAAAGACTATTAGCTTGTCAGCTGGCTAGCTCCTGATGGAAGTTCCAGTAATAAGGAATAAAAATAGCAGATCCATGCCACGTTGGGTGAGGCGGGTTGCAGGAAAGTATATTTAGTTCGTAGATAGAAAGTGAGATTAAGATATATGCGAAAAGACCGGCTATTTACATGGGATAAGACACGGGATGTGACAAAGACAAACACACATGTCCTACTGCTACGCAATCTTGGACTATATAAGTACACAGGGGAAGATGGGCAACACCTGGAGGGGGGTGGAGACAAGCACAAAGACAGGTAAAACAGATCAGGGCGTGACAGTTTCCCCCCTTCTAGGGGCGCCATCTGGCATCCTACCTGGGCGCATACCGGGGTGTCGGCGATGGGGCTGGGTCCAGGATGTCTCTAGCAGGGACTCAGCACCTCTCCTCCGGGCCATAACCCTCCCAGTCAACCAGGTACTGGAAACCTCTGCCCCATGGTCGAACCCTCAGGAGGCGTCTAACCTAACACGCCGGATGGCCATCGACAACACAGGGAGGAGGGGTGGGCCTGGAAGTGGAAGACAAGGGACTGTGCGACATACAAAGGTTGGGGTGTATACGAAAGGTACGGGCAACGGAAGACGAACTGCAGAGGGACTAATGACCTTGGAGATGGGGAAAGGGCCAATAAACCGGGGGGACAGTTTGCGAGACTCCACCCAGAAGGGAAGATCCCGGGTGGAGAGCCATACCTTCTGCCCGAGATGATACGGAGAGCCGGGCTCTCCTCCAGGATTCAACAACAGCGGTGGACAAACATCTGGGCAGAAGGTATGCTCTTCCTGCTCAGGGAAGAGCGGGGGCTGATAACCCAGGGAACACTCGAAGAGACATAGGCCCGTGGCAGAGTACTCCGCGGGAATGGCGGAGAGGTGAGGGGCACCTTCCGAGCCCTCAGCAAGATGTCCCAGGGCAGGTTGTGCTGACTGAGCGTGGCAGACTGGGCTCCAGCCCATGATGGCACCAGTAGACCAGTTAATGAGGGGATTGTGTCGTTGGAGCCAGGAGAATCCCAATACCACAGGAATCAGAGGGGACTTGATGAGCAGGAACTGGATAGACTCGCTGTGGTTCCCTGACACCCGTAGGTGGATGGGAGTGGTGTTGTGGGTGACTCGGCCTATAGAGGTGCCCGTCCAGCGCTCTAACGTCCATGTGAATGGAGAGGGGCTGAGTGGGGATGTTCAGCTCAGACACCAGGGTAGCATCCAAAAAAACTCTCGTCGGCCCCAGAGTCAATGCCCTCAGCTATGTTTAGACTGTTGTTGTTCATGTTTTGCTGTGTACTATGGAATATATTGCTTTCTTATTTTTGACACTTCTCCCAGTCATATTTAAGGTTAGAACTACCTTTCTAAATGTTCTGATACTTCTAGCTTGGAGTTGTATTTTTATGATAACATAGCTACAGTATTTCACTTTTTAATGTGTATAGTATTGCTTACTAGGTGTGTCCAATCAATTTTGTAACCACTCCCTCTTCAAATTAGGGCTAATTGGAAAATCTTTTCAAAAGAGGACATTGTATTATGTCTTTGTACTCCCTGACGAAGGCCATGCAGCCGAAACGCGTCGGATTTTAAAAACTTTGTTTCTATTGAACATGCCATACAAATAAAGACATTTTAAATAATTATATGAAAAGTGCCTTGAACCTCCTTTCTTTTTGATGACCAATTCACCCCTTTTACCAAAGAGCACCTTCTGTCTACCAAAATGTACTATTGTGTACCTTAGTAGCGCTTCCCTTCCTCCTCTTTCTACTAGAAAACCCGGACAGATTTGGACTGGTTTTTCCACAGCAGAATGGCATGAAAAGGTGTGCCACCAGGGGAAGCAGGAACATTCTCAATATGACCCACCAGAGTCCTTGCTCCTACTGGTGAGCCTGGCTTCTTTAGAGGACAAGAGTACACGAAATGACCAAGAGTCCCGCAATACAGACTCTTTGTGTTGATCCTATATTGCCGTTCCGCTGGCGACAGCTCAGCTCTGCCTAGTGGCATAGGCTCAGGAAACGGTGCCTCGGCCATCTTCAGCAGCCCTTGGGGCAGGTCGGGAAGCCTCGGGTCCTCTCGGCAACAAGACCGTTGGGAGATTCCGTTCTTGACTCGGAGGCAAGGTGGGATCCCTGGGCGTGCGAGCAAAATCGAATTTCGTCTCCCTCCGTCGTTCCCGTAGTCGCCCATCAATTCGGATGGTCAAAGCAATGAGGGAATCGAGATCCGTAGGTAACTCCCGGGCAGCAAGCTCGTCCTTGACCACCTCCGAGATGCCGTGCAGGAATACATCTATCAGTGCTTCCTGATTCCAAGCACTCTCTGCTGCCAACGTGCGGAAAACCACCGCATAGTCAGCCACACTGCAGGAGCCCTGCCGAAACTGGATTAGCCTCCGGGCAGCTTCTCCCCCGGAGAACGGGGCGTGAAAAACCTTCACCTCTGCCACGAATCCCTCCAGACTAACGCATATGGCCGGCTGCTGTTCCCATACAGCAGTAGCCCAGGTGAGAGCCCTCCCGGACATTAGCGTGATGAGATAGGCTAGTTTGGAGCATTCCGAGGGGAAGAAGGAGGGCTGAAGCTCGAAAATGAGGGCACACTGAGCTAGAAACGCCCGACAGGTGCTCGACTCTCCATTGAAGCATTCCGGGGGTGGGTAAACCAGGCTTCTGAGAAGGTGGCGTGGCCGAGACGGCACTGCTAGCAGCTGGGTTACCGAGGGGCTGTGGGGTTACCACCATGGTAGGTTTCATCCCAGACAACCCGTGGAATTGCTCCAGCCAACCGTCCAATGCCCGGTCATGGCGTTCAGCCAACATTTGGACCCCCTCCATAAGGCCACGAAGCAGTTCCTCGTGCCTCCTGATGGTGGCTCCTTGGGAGAAGATGGTGTCGCGCGGCTGGCCCGGGTCTGCTGGGTCAGTCAGGGCCAGTTCGTACTATCAGGATAAGTTATTAAGACCCAGATGCAGACCATGTCGAAGTAACAATGTTTAATACAGCAACAGAGGCAAAGGTACAGGACGGCGAGCAGGCAGAGTGGTTAGGCAGGCGGGTTCAGAGTTCGGACAGGCAAGGATCAAAAACCAGGAGGGCGAGAAAAGAGAGGCTGGGAAAAAACAGGAGCTGACAGGACAAAAGCTGATAAGCTTGACAAACAAGACAACTGGCAATGGAGTCTGTTTCTGGCATGGAGTCTGTTTCTGACCGTTTGAGCAAACACATGCATATTTGTGGCCTGATGGAGGTCATTTTGCAGGGCTCTGGCAGTGCTCCTCCTTGCACAAAGGCGGAGGTAGCGGTCCTGCTGCTGGGTTGTTGAACTCCTACAGCCTCCTCCACGTCTCCTGATGTACTGGCATGTCTCCTGGTAGCGCCTCCATGCTCTGGACACTATGCTGACAGACACAGCAAACCTTCTTGCCACAGCTCGCATTGATGTGCCATCCTGGATGAGCTGCACTACCTGAGCCACTTGTGTGGGTTGTAGACTCCGTCTCATGCTACCACTAGAGTGAGAGCACCGCCAGCATTCAAAAGTGACGAAAACATCAGCCAGGAAGCATAGGAACTGAGAAGTGGTCTGTGGTCACCACCTGCAGAACCACTCCTTTATTGGGGGTGTCTTGCTAATTGCCTATAATTTCCACCTTGTGTCTATTCCATTTGCACAACAGCATGTGAAATGTATTGTCAATCAGTGTTGCTTCCTAAGTGGACAGTTTGAGTTCACAGAAGTGTGATTGACTTGGAGTTACATTGTGTTGTTTAAGTGTTCCCTTTATTTTTTTGAGCAGTGTATATATATATATATATATATATGTTTTTTTCCCCCTTTCATAAATTTGCTAACATTTCTAAACCTGTTTTTGCTTTGTCATTATGGGAATTGTGTATAGATTGATGAAATTTAATCAGTAACGTAACAAAATTTGGAAAAAGTGAAGGGTTCTGAATACTTTCCGAATCTTGTGATAGTGGACTTTTGAAGTTGCGTTGAGCGGAGATTTGGGGGTATGTGGATGACTGAGAAGAGAGTAAAGAATTCAGCTTTTTTCTCAACTTTGAGAAGTTAATGAAAATGGATTAAAGTTTTTTTTATTTTTTTTTATTTTTTTTACTTCCTGCATTGCCTGACTTCAATTTGAATTGACCCCAACCCTGATGTCTAAAGGCTGTATAGATAATATCTGCTCCCTTCTTCCCTCCAGACTCCCTGCAACTCTCTCTCGCTGTCTCTGAAGAGGATGTTCCCTTTGAGCAGCAGCACTGTGAGCAGGAGTGGAGCACCAGACTGAGGCAGGAGGATCCAGAGCCCATACAGATTAAAGAGGAACAGGAGGAACTCTGGACCAGTCAGGAGAAAGAGAAGCTTCAAGGGATGGAGGTTGATATCATAGAGTTCAAATGCACTCCTCCTTGTGTGAAAAGTGAATGTGATCAGGAGGATCCACTTCAGTCCTTGACTCTTCTTGAAACCCAGACTGTGGAGAATGTAGAGAGTGACTCTAAACCAGTGGATCTCAAACCTATTGACAATGCGACCCACCTAAATAATCAATACAATGACTCCAGGAACACTACATCTAAAAAAATGGTGTGGTGCAACATTTGCTCTGAAAGCTGACCTGCAGAGGCATTTGACTCTCACCAAGATGAGACCCAGGGAATGCCGATTCTGCAAAAAACACTACAATTCCACCTGTAAACTGAAAGCCCATGTCCGACTCTGTCACGTGGAGAAGCCCTGCCCCATTTGTGGCAAGACCTTCAAATACAAAGGGGTTCTGTCCAGGCACATGATGACTCATACAGGAAAGACAAGAGAGAAACCATTTAGTTGTGGTGACTGTGGGAAGAGCTTCAAACGCAAGCAGCACCTAACCAACCATGTACGGACTCACACAGGAGAAAAAACATTTAGCTGTGGAGACTGCGGGAAAAGCTTCATTCAGAAGGGACATCTAACGGAACATATTCGAACCCACACAGGAGAGAAACCATTTAGCTGTAGTGACTGTGGGAAAAAAAGCTTTAATCAGAAGTGGTTCCTAACCGAACATATACGGACTCACACATGAGAGAAACCATTTAACTGTATTGACTGCGTGAAAAGCTTTAGTTACAAGGGGGACCTAAGGAGGCATATGCTGACTCACACCGGAGAGAAACCATTTAGCTGGGGTGACTGTGGAAAAAGCTTCAATCAGAAGGGAGACCTAAATACACACATACTGACTCACACAGGAGTGAAACCATTTAGCTGTGGTGATTGCGTGAAAAGCTTCTATCAGAAGGGACACCTAAATGAACATGTTCGGACTCACACAGGAGAAAAACAACATGTCTGCTCAGTATGTGGTAAAGGATTCACTCAGAAGGCTCATCTGGTGAGGCATGTAAATAACGTCCACAAAGAAAGATAACAGGACGAAAACGGGAAAAAAGATCTTCTGTCAGAAGATTGTAATTAAAAAAGGCAGGATGTGGACAGGAAAACACGAAGGAAAGCAAAATAAGTGTGGATCATAGGTTTCAGATATTCTATAGGCCTACATCTTTGGGGTAAGTGTAGCAACCTTGTTAGCCTAATGGGTTTTGGATAGTCGAAGGAGCTGCGATTTGAGTCCTGGTTGGATTTGTTTTTGTTCACCATTTAATTTTTAATCCAGCCCTGCCTAGGTCTTTGGTGGCTTAAATTGCTTATCTAGCTAAATATATTGTTCTAAAATGTTTGATTCTTCTTCCTAATAATGTTTCTTTAACCACAGTAAGGAAAGGTAATAGATAGCCTATTAATATTTTGCTCTATATTTGCCACCCAACGCAGTTTGTCAGGGGCCATATTTTAGTCCTGTTTTAGGCATCTCAAATATGTACAAATACATCATACAAGGGAGCATATGTATTCCATTATCTGTATAGTGGACAGAAGATTGCTGTTCAAGGTCATGAATATTAAAATGTAGAGGGAAAATGCTGGTGGAGTGCCGAATAAAGATACCCTGTTAATTCTATCCATCATTTTAGGGCACCTACAACACGATATACTCTAAAAACATTTGTCTAATTCAATTTGTGCAATCAAAATAGTTTCTCTAAAAACTATTATCCATGAGTGCTGTAGCTATGCAAATGTATTGCTGTGATGAAAACATTACAGCAGCAATTTGGTATAGACCTACATCATTTTGTCTGAACTCAAGGGTAGAAGCAAACCGATAAAGCAACTTAAAGGTAAATGGTGCAGATATTTATGTCAATAGGGTGAGAGTTGTCCGACTTTTAAAAACACAATGGCCGTTTATTACTTGCCACGTCAGGCTTGTTGTTTGGGGGGGTTACAGTAGGTTTCCAAATTCTGTCGAATTACTATTACAAAAAAAAAAATGTGCCTGCCCGTCATTGCATTGAATCGGGTTCAAAATAGTTAAATAATGACTCAAAATGTACTTATTAATTTATCTAAGGGAACATTGGATGGTCAGTTATTATGGTCAAGTCGTGGGGATGCGGAGAGGTACAGTATGTCTTATGAAAAAAGATGTTCTGTGTTTTGACACAAAGATCAACTGTACTAGTTATTCAGGCTTTGATCTTGTCCCATCTTGATTACTGTCAGGTGTTGAGAATATGAAATGTTACTTATTTGTGTCACTGATGGAGTGCTAAGGTTGAGGGTCTACAACAGAAGTTAAGGGTTATAGGAGGAAGGTATATAGTGGGTGCAACTAAGCTTGGAATGTGTTGAGTGCAGGGAAGTGATTACATGTGGCAGGCATTGATAAGGGGAGACGGGTGGAGATCTTAGAAACTAACAATGTTACTGAGGGAGAGAGGGTAATGTATAACGTTTACATTGTGTCAGGATATGTTGTTGTTAGCCATCAGGGATCCTCTGGGAGGAGAAGAGACACAGTCTGGTATCAATAACCATGAAAGCCTTGAGTTGGGGTGAGCACTTTTTCTCACTTTGGGATGAAGTGAGAAAAAACAGATATCACTAAGGTTCTGTCGAGCAACAGGGATGCATTGGCTGTTCAGTTGTGGAGGAGGAGACTCAGCCTAGGAGAAAGGGTTAAATATAAGTGCTTGTGTGAAATGTTTTTTTTTTGTCTGAATTACAGCTGTAACGACCCTTTGGGAAGAATTAAACTTGGTTAAGCTTCTCTAGTGTCCGTGAGTTATTTACTCTGAAAAATAAGAACAAAACATAGGTCATCTGGTCAGGTTTCAGCAAAGAAAAACTCAAAACAAGCAGCACACCTTGCACTTAACACACACACAACTTACATCAACAACATGCATGACAGTCTCATGGTTGAGGAGAAATTGACTACTTCTCTTCTAGTCCTAAACACTTGTATAATATATTTGCATACACTTCAAACAGACATGCCCCTATGGGTTTCTTCGCGGTACCCAAACCAAAAACAGATTTAATGCGTCGCTCAGTTATGTACAGAGCCATGTCATCGTGGAATGCTCTGCCATTAGAGGTTACACAGGCAAAAATCTAGTTCAGCTTTAAAAAACCTCTTGTATCAAAGCGTCTCTCCTCTTTCCAAATAACACATTTAACTGTACTGTATATAAAAATAGTGTCAAGTGTTTTTGTTTTCTCTCCTATATATAACTCTCATTTTAATTTTGTATTTTGAATTGAATGCAATATCTTATGTTATTGTCTTTCTGTACTTGGTCATGTATTTGTATGTTTTATGTGGACCACAGGAAGAGTGCTGCATGTGCAGTAGTTCATGATAATCCTAATAAACTAAACTTCTGCTTGTGTGTCTGTACAGTAAAAAGGTTGGTCCCATTGTCGCTCAGAGTTCTAAACGGCAAGGCATCATAATTCAGAAAATTCTGTTGCGTCATAGTTGGTTTGATGACTTCACAATGCTACTCATCTCATTGTGGCAGTTACATAAATTCATTGTCTCAGTCTGTTGGAGCAGAGCAACAGACATATACTCATCAGCAACCTTTCCTGCAGTTTTGTTTTCACATCACTTTTTTGTTAAATCAATAGATATTAGATTTATTTTATATTCTCACTCAAGTGGGGATTTTTTTTCTCCACAAGATTAACAATGCCTTTACTTTGAGTTTGCAATATTTTTCTTTCTATCGTGAAGCTGCAATCATTTGATACATTTTAAATCTGTTTTCGAATTCCGCTGAGTGATGGCTGTAACACCTCAAATGTACACCATGCTCTAGATGTAATGACTGACAGCCCATGTCATGCATGACATCCTATAACATTTGGAAGCTATACATGGTTTACATTATTGTTTGGAAGCATTTATAAGTAGGGTCCTGTGTTTTGGTTAAGCATGTCACATGACCTTTTCCTGAAATGAGAATTAGACCAAAAATCAAAACAATTGTCTGAGGATGGTGCTGGACCATCTGACATAAAAAGAAAAGGGGACAGTTTCATGGAAAAGCTTTAAATAAAGGTTAAAATCCAGGTCATGTAGGCCTCCCGAGTGGCGCAGTGTTCTAAGGCACTGTATTGCTGTGCCGCTAGAGATTCTGGGTTCAAGTCCAGGCTCTGACGCGACCGAGAGACCCATTGGGGCAGTGCACAATTGGCCCAGCATCGTCCGGGTTAGGGGTGGGTTTGGCCGGCAGGTATGACCTTGTCACGTTGCGCCCTTGCGACTCCTGTGGCGGGCCGGGCGCAGTGCACGCTGACATGGTCGCCAGGTGTACGGTGTTTCCTCCGACACATTGGTGCGTCAGGCTTCCGGGTTAAGTGGGCATTGTGTCAAGAAGCAGTGAGGCTTGGTTGGGTTGTGTTTCGGAGGATGTTTTCGCCTCTCACAGCGATGAGAGAAGACTAACTACCAATTGGTTACCATGAAATTGAGGAGAAAAGGGGGTAAATAAAAAATCAGGGTCATGTGACATGATTTAGCAAAACAGGGCCAGTTTATTAGGTACACCACCCTTGTCACGGATGGGCTATTGCAGCAGACAAAACATTGCCTGGAACATGACAGCGAGTTCAGTTTAGGGGACTGTGGCCAGCACAGTCCCCAGACCTCAAACCAATAGAGCAGGCTGTTCATAGGAGGGTTTATGTACCGCCGTCCAATCTGCAACAACTGCGTCAGCATGGACCAACATCCCTGTGGAACGTTTCGACACCTTGTAGAATACCACGGATAACTCAGGCTGTTCTGGCTGAGGATCATCTTGGGATTCGTCGGCGTGGTCCGGAACTTCTTGATTCTCAGCATGCTCATTAACTCTTTGATGAGTCTGCTCTCGAAGGCTCAGCCTTGGAGTGAACCCCGGACAGAATTCATAAGGATCCACAAACAACTCAGAGGACTTTGGCCACAGTGGCAGCCTTCTGGTCTCTTGTGGAAGATCTGGGCGTATCTTCTGAAGTCACCACTAATATGTTCCCAATGCCTCTTTGATCAGGATTTAGCAAAAGGAAATCAATACATATCAGGTCCCAGGGGCCATTACTTGTCATGGCATGGAGAGGAGCAGCATTCTTCAGCAAGGTTTTTCAACGAATGCACAGGTTGACAATTTCCGAATTTATTGGTTAATTTCTGTTCAGTAGAACCCATCTTTCACCAGAGTTGTTATTCTATAAATGTGCATATGCCACCCATTTCATCAGGCAGTGCGGGCAGGACCAGAGCAAGGTATTTTTCATGCAGCATCCAGTAATCCAGTACACTACTTCCCCTTTCAGTTCATATCGGTCCCATTCCTTTAAGTACAGGGGGAGATTAGGGTGGTTCCTCTGTACTGAGCTGTTGGGGGCTTGGTGGAGGAGTGCCGCCTGAAATCCAGGGTCACTGTGTTGTGCTTGAATGAGGTCTGCTTCCTTCTGGAGTTTGGAGGTACCCCAAGTAAGTTTGCCACATGTGCTGGCAGGTCTTCCTCATGCAACTTCTGACACACTGTGGTGACTTCCTTGGTCGGTACTGACAACTTGTCTTCAGGGCTGGGTAGTTGAATTGGTTCACTTTGAAAGGGCATCAGCATCAATGTTGATCTTGCCTGGGTGGTACTGGAGACTGAAGTTGTAGTTGGCAAGGCTGGCCAACCACCTGTGCCCAGTGGCATTGAGTTTGGCTATGGTCAAGATGTAGGTGAGGGAATTGTTGTCAGTACATGTAACAAAACTGGCCCCAGACAAGTAGTTCAGGGGCGGACTGGGAACAGAAATTGGTCATGGCATTTCTAACACACCTCCCTTGAGGCTCCCACACCGGTCCATTTTTTTTACTCAAGGCATCTATTTAGCCAGATAATTATAATTTTGAGTAAAAAACCCAAGTTGGACAGCCCATCTGGCATTTGCCAAAATGGTGGATGGCCAGTCCACCCCTGCCACTGGCCACTTCAGAGCCAAAAATTCCTACCAATGAACCGGATACCTCTTCTCAGACTCAGCATAGTCAATCCTTGGAACGGTGTATTGATCTCGATGGTCTGTCTGTTCAATGTTTGGTAGTTCACACACATCCTTATGGCTCCATGTCTTTCTGGCCACTACAATAGCAGAGACATAGAGACTTTGTGACTGAAATGATCAGTCACCAACAGCTCCTGCAGGTCCCTTCTCACATCCTCAATGTTCACTAGTTGAGTAGTAGCCTTTGAGATCTCTCTCTGAAAGGCCTGGAGTCTGAAAGCCAGAAAGCCACATCCTTGGCTAGTTATAGGGGAATCCCCAAATCTAAAATCATGGGGTTCACGGCAGGCTAAGACACTAAGGATGGAGGTGTGGAGGAGGTCAGAAGTTTAACAATGGATAATACCTTGGCAAAAACTGTCTTTTTGCCAGTACTATTTCCTTCTTGGTAGCATTACATACTCGGATAGACAGCACGACATCACTCCACTTCTGTGAACGAACAACCCCCCGGGCAACGTGTCTTCTTCTGTGGCCCCACACTGCAGGGAATGTATACATCGGAGTCAGTTGGAATAGTTGAAGCCTCTGGCCCCACCCACTTAACTTCACCAAGCTGGATCATCATACAGTCCCGGTTTCTGAGGGGACTGGTGTTTGATGTAGGCCATGGAAAACATAGGGTGGATGGTCAGTACGTTGCCGTACTCTCTTCACACAGCTGGCTCAGGCACTTAAGAGATGGGATGGGAACCCCGTCCTGGCATTTCGTCTCTGGACCCCAGCTACGTCCTCAGGGAATTCTAACTCAATGACCACTTAGTGACAGTAGTTACCCTTATTGTGGCTGAGTCCCCATATAGCTAAACCCTCTACTGGCTTCCAGGCCCCAAGTGTGCTTGGAACCAGTCCTAAAAAATTATAGTAACTTAGGAGCCACTATCTCACAAGACTATGACTACTATGGCTATGACAAATGACTAAAATGTAAAAAGAACTACCCATTGATTTTAACTGGAACGACAGTAGCTGGCCCGACAAGCCCCTGGGGCAGTGGAGCTTAAGAAGTCAAACTGGGAAAGGCCTTCAAGGTGGAGCTGTTTTCTACAGTGGGGGCCACAGTCTGCTCAGTTACTGTGCCTCATTGGCATTTCCTGATGATATCCACACACAATGGTGTGTATTCATGGATGTGAAGTGAAGCCAGGCTTCCCCCAAAAATTGACCAAGAAAAAAAGACATCAAATAATTGATCTTTCGTCCCTCTGTGTTTTCAGAATTTTCCTTCAATTCGTAAGAGGCTGATTGTATCTCACCGGAAAAAGCATCTGAGCGAGCGAAACAGCACCCCTCTGTCTCTGCATGTGTAGACCATCTATCTGATGCTATCTGGTCATAAAGAGTATGACATTGTTTTGCCACCCATAGCATTGAGCGCAAGGGAAGCCAGCAAGCATTTGGCTTCTCTTGATTTAAGAGATAAAAGCATGTACTGTCTGACAAAGTCATAGGCCGTTTCATCAACATGAAAGAAACGGAGGATGGCATTGGAGTTTCTCTACAAGTAGGGTGAGTCAACATGTTTTTTCTACTTGCACAAATGCACGCACGCACACACACACAAATCAGAACCATGGACAGACACATATTTAGCTTACATTGATTGGCCGAAATTGTTTTTGGCATCTTTTAGTTGTCACTGTATTAGACTAAGCATTAGGTGATTTGATGATGTTGAAAAGGTGCTGGAATAGGAGGCAGCTCCTGTTTTCTTTGCGACATGCGGTAACTCTGTGGTTTTAAATCAATAGTTGTTTAGTGGTCTGAAAATGTTGGAAACATTAACTTGCTTGACCATGCAGTAGGTTATGTAACTGTTTGTTACATGCATATACTTTGTGGACTTCACTGCTTTCCGGTTTCGTGATGAAGCTTATTCTGCTACTGTCTTCTTATTGTCTCGGCCTTAGGCCTATATATCACGGTCGCAGAGCAAACAACGCAATTACGTAATTTTTTTAGGTCTTGGGTTCCCCAGTGATTTTACCCACACACACCTACTGTCCACATCTGCCTACAACAGTTGAAGTTGTACACTGAGTGTGGCCTATTCCTTTCTCTTACCACTCTCTATTGTGGGATGTGGCCGGCTGTGCCCCGGTGACTCTTGCTCCTCTGCTGTTTGTTTTGACTGAGGAGTGAGAACATCCCCAATTGTAGATCTCGGAGATGATCCTGCATAGTAGAGGTTTTTATACTCACCCCTTCCTTCTGAGACTGATGGGGACCCAGAGTTTATTTACATTTTAGTCATTTAGCAGATGCTCTATTGATGCAAATGTGGGTTAATAGGGGGCTAAAAAAATACAAATTTTAATGGTCACATACACTCACATTAACATCTGCAACGAACCAAGCTGCTTACCTATTGCAGATTCAGTCTTCCCAACCTGGTGCAGGTCTACAATTTTGTTTCTGGTGTCCTTTGACAGCTCTTTGGTCTTGGCCATAGTGGAGTTTGGAGTGTGACTGTTTAAGGTTGTGGACAGGTGTCTTTTATACTGATAACAAGTTCAAACAGGTGCCATTAATACAGGTAACGAGTGGAGGACAGAGGAGCCTCTTAAAGAAGAAGTTACAGGTCTGTGAGAGCCAGAAATCGTGCTTGTTTGTAGGTGACCAAATACTTATTTTCCACCATAATTTGCAAATAAATAAATAAAAAATCCTACAATGTGATTTTCTGGATTTGTTTTTCTCCTTTTGTCTGTCATAGTTGAAGTGTACCTATGTTGTGAATTACAGGCCTCTCTCATCTTTTTAAGTGGGAGAACTTGCAGAATTGGTGGCTGACTAAATACTTTTTTGCCCCACTGTATATATGGTGCCCCCAGCTGTGCTCTGCGCACCATTTGTGAACTGATTGCACCCCATCTATCTTCAGAGCTAGTGCTGCTAGTTGACCAAAACTGGGACATGCTTCACACCCCGGCCATCCTACAATCTAATCTTGAAGCCCTCAATCTCACACAAATGATCAATGAACCTACCAGGTACAACCCCAAAGCCGTAAACACGGGCACCCTCATAGATATCATCCTAACCAACTTGCCCTCTAAACACACCTCTGCTGTTTTCAACCAAGATCTCAGCAATCACTGCCTCATTGCCTGCATCCGTAATGGGTCAGCGGTCAAACGACCTCCACTCATCACTGTCAAACGCTCCCTGAAACACTTCAGCGAGCAGGCCTTTCTAATTGACCTGGCCCGGGTATCCTGGAAGGACATTGACCTCATCCCGTCAGTAGAGGATGCCTGGTTATTTAATAAAAATGCCATCCTCACCATCTTAAATAAGCATGCCCCATTCAAGAAATTTCGAATCAGGAACAGATATAGCCCTTGGTTCTCTCCAGACCTGACTGCCCTTAACCAACACAAAAACATCCTGTGGCGCTCCGCATTAGCATCGAACAGCCCCTGTGATATGCAACTTTTCAGGGAAGTTAGAAACCAATATACACAGGCAGTTAGAAAGGCCAAAGCTAGCTTTTTCAAGCAGAAATGTATTCCTGCAACACAAACTCAAAAAAGTTCTGGGACGCTGTAGTCCATGGAGAATAAGAGCACCTCCTCCCAGCTGCCCACTGCACTGAGGATAGGAAACTCTGTCACCACTGATAAATACACTATGATTGAGAATTTCAATAAGCATTTTTCTTCGGCTACCCATGCTTTCCACCTGGCTAACCCTACCCCGGTCAACAGCACTGAACCCCCCACAGCAACTCGCCCAAGCCTTCCCCATTTCTCCTTCTCCCAAATCCAATCAGCTGATGTTCTGAAAGAGCTGCAAAATCTGGACCCCTACAAATCAGCCGGGCTAGACAATCTGGACCCTTTCTTTCTAAAATTATCTGAAGAAATTGTTGCAACCCCTATTACTAGCCTGTTCAACCTCTCGTGTCGTCTGAGATTCCCAAAGATTGGAAAGCAGCTGTGGTCATCCCCCTCTTCAAAGGGTGGGACACTCTTGACTCAAACTGCTACAGACCTAAATCTATCCTACCCTGCCTTTCTAAGGTCTTCGAAAGCCAAGTTAACAAACAGATTACTGACCATTTTGAATCCCACCGTACCTTCTCCGCTATGCAATCTGGTTTCAGAGCTGGTCATAGGTGCACCTCAGCCACGGTCAAGGTCCTAAACGATATCTTAACCGCCATCGATAAGAAACAATACTGTGCAGCCGTATTCATTGACCTGGCCAAAGCTTTCGACTCTGTCAATCACTGCAGACTCAACAGCCTTGGTTTCTCAAATGATTGCCTCGCCTGGTTCACCAACTGCTTCTCTGATAGAGTTCAGTGTGTCAAATCGGAGGGCCTGTTGTCCGGGCCTCTGGCAGTCTCTCTGGGGATGCCACAGGGTTCAATTCTTGGGCCGACTCTCTTCTCTGTATACATCAATGATGTCGCTCTTGCTGCTGGTGAGTCTCTGATCCACCTCTACGCAGACGCACCAATCTGTATACTTCTGGCCCTTCTTTGGACACTGTGTTAACAACCTTCCAGATGAGCTTCAATGTCATACAACTCTCCTTCCGTGGCCTCCAACTACTCTTAAAAACAAGTAAAACTAAATGCATGCTCTTCAACAAATCGCTGCCTGCACTTGCCCGCCCGTCCAGCATCACTACTCTGGACGGTTCTGACTTAGAATATGTGGACAACTACAAATACCTAGGTGTCTGGTTAGACTGTAAACTCTCCTTCCAGACTCACATCAAACATCTCCAATCCAAAGTTAAATCTAGAATTGGCTTCCTATATTGCAACAAAGCATCCTTCACTCATGCTGTCAAACATACCCTTGTAAAACTGACCATCCTACCAATCCTCGACTTCGGCGATGTCATTTACAAAATAGCCTCCAATATCCTACTCAATAAATTGGATGCAGTCTATCACAGTGCCATCCGTTTTGTCACCAAAGCACCATATACTACCCACCACTGCGACCTGTACGCTCTCGTTGGCTGGCCCTCGCTTTATACTCGTCGCCAAACCCACTGGCTCCAGGTCATCTACAAGACCCTAACAGGTAAAATGCCCCCTTATATCAGCTTACTGGTCACCGTAGCACGCGCTCCCGTTGGTATCTCTCACTGGTCACCCCCAAAGCCAATTCCCCCTTTGGCCGCCTCTCCTTCCAGTTCTCTGCTGCCAACGACTGGAACAAACTACAAAAATCTCTGAAACTGGAAGCACTTATCTCCCTCACTAGCTTTGAGCAGCTCACAGATCACTGCACCTGTACATAGCCCATCTATAAATAGCCCAAACAACTGCCTCTTCCCCTACTGTATTTATTTAGCTCCTTTGCACCCCAGTATTTCTACTTTGCACATTCATCTACTGCAAACCTACCACTCCAGTGTTTTACTTGCTATGTTGTATTTACTTCACCACCATGGCCTATTTATTGCCTTTACCTCCCTTATCTCACCTCATTTGCTCACATTGTATATAGACTTATTTTTCTATTGTATGTTTGTTTTACTCCATGTGTAACTCTGTGTTGTTGTATGTGTCGAACTGCTTTGCTTTATCTTGGCCAGGTCGCAGTTGTAAATGAGAACTTGTTCTCGACTTGCCTACCTGGTTAAATAAAGGTGAAATAAAAATAAAACATTTAAAAAATGAGCAATGTAAGATATGCAAACATTATTAAAGTGGCATTATTTAAAGTAACTAGTGATCCATTTATTAAAGTGTCCAGTGATTGGGTCTCAATGTAGGCAGCAGCCTCTGAGTTAGTGATTGCTGTTTAGCAGTCTGATGGCCTTGAGATAGAAGCTGTTTTTTAGTCTCTCGGTCCCAGCTTTGATGCACCTGCACTGACCTCGTCTTCTGGGTGATAGCGGTGTGAACAAGCAGTGGCTCAGGTGGTTGTTGTCCTTGATGATCTTTTTGGCCTTCCTGTGATATCGGGTGCTGTAGGTGTCAAGGAGGGCAGGTAGTTTGCCCCTGGTGATGTGTTGTGCAGACCGCACCACCCTCTGGAGAGCCTTGCGGTTGAGGGCGGTGCAGTAGCAGTACCAGGCTGTGATACAGCCCGACAGGATGCTCTCGATTGTGCATCTGTAAAGGATTGTCAGGGTTTTGGGTGACAAGACAAATTTCTTCAACCTCCTGAAGTTGAAGAGGCGCTCTTGTGCCTTCTTCACCACAATGTCTGTAATGTGTACGCCCAGGAACTTTCCACCTTCTCCACTGCTGTCCCTTCGATGTGGATAGGGGGGAGCTCCCTCTGCTGTTTCCTGAAGTCCACGGTCATCTCCTTTTTGTTTTGTTGACGTTGAGTGAGAGGTTGTTTTCCTGACACCACACTCCGAGTGCCCTCACCTCCTCCCTGTAGGCTGTCTCGTCGTTGATCAGGCCCACTACTGTTGTGTCATTTGCAAACTTGATGATTGAGTTGGAGCCGTGCATGGCCATGCAGTCGTGGGTGAACAGGGAGTACAGGAGAGGGCTGAGCACACACCCTTGTGGGGCCCCAGTGTTGAGGGGCAGCGAGGTGGATATGTTGTTTCCTACCTTCACCACCTGGGGGGCGGCCCGTCAAAGTCCAGGACCCAGTTGCACAGGGCGGGGTTGAGACCCAGGTCCTCCAGCTTGATGATGCGCTTGGAGGGTACTATGGTGTTGAATGCTGAGCTGTTGTCAATGAACAGCATTCTTACATAGGTATTCTTTTTGTCCAGATGGAATAGGGCAGTGTGCAGTGTGATTGCGTCATCTGTGGATCTGTTGGGGTGGTATGCAAACTGAAGTGGGTCTAGGGTGACCGGTAAGGTGGTTGTGATATGATCCTTGACTTGCCTCTCAAAGCACTTCATGTATCTTGTTACAAAATACAGTACATTGGATTGTACTTCAGGTCAGTGAAATACAAATGACAAAACTCAAAAGTAATCAAAATAGGTATTTCAAATACATGTAAACAGAAATACTTCCCATCTCTGCACACACACGCAGTTATGTTGTCCGGTTGTTGACTCAACACAAACCCATCTTGTACAGCTGGTTTAGAAGGGGCTGTTGCTGGGGTTAGTCGGTTGATATTACTGTAAGTGTTCCTAGAATGATCTTTCACTCCTTTCTTCCTCTGTTTGAGCAGGATGATGTTTATCTTACCAGACACTGATCTCAGAACAGTTCTGTCTCTCCTTCCCTCAATGGTTAAGGGCTCTGTCCCAAATGGCACCCATTCCCTGTATAGTGCACTGCTTTTGACCAAAGTCCTATGGGCCCTTTTTGGATCCATGTTTACAGGCAGCTGCAGCCCATTTGGGATACAGACTCTTTCTATCTGTGTCTAAACCCATCTCTCACTCAGACCACCCTAAACCAATAAAAAGTCACTCTAATCATTTTAAATCAATCAAAAGTATTGCTGGCCCACACAACCAAATCAGTGTGCCCTGGTCAAGTGTCTCAAAGCCCCTCCCCTCTCTCTCTCCCTGTGATGTCGTTGCAGGTGATAATGGATGACTGTCATTTCTGGCACCTCTCTGCACACACACAGCACGGACACTCAGACCCGCCTGCACATTGGACTCGTCACACACACACACTCTCTGATGGTCCTGCTGTTTCACACACACACACACTCTCTGTATCACTGTTCCACACTCACGGCTGGTGTCATGCTCCGGGTTACTCTACTCCATCTACTCTTTCTTTCAGGTGAGTGGTTGTTATACTTTTTGAAGCCTCGGGAGAACTCTCACATACACAGTAGTAAAAAGAAATACGTGACCAGCTACAATAGAATTGTGAGTTTGCTCAACATTTGGGCATATAGCTGAACCAACACACATTCTCAAGTTGAATTGTATGTCCACTGAACTTTGAATTTTAGGTTGAGTGAACATACAATTCTACTTGAGAATTTATTCTACATTATTTCCCAGTGTGCCTTGCCTTTAGAGAAAATTGTAGTTACCACCCATGACTGTATTTGTTAGCTACAGAGACATGGTTATTGTATTCACTGACTTTCAGTTATGTAGCCTTTTCCAAAATAAGTGTCCAAGTGAATATGTTATCATTAAATTAAACTCTTTATAATAATACATTATATATGTGATGCGCTGTATCGTAAATCAGTCAGAGTTGATATGGCTAATTCGCGTTACAAACTAGCTAGCTATATACTTTGAATCAAACTGCAATAGGCTATTTAACTGCATGATTTTCCTGTTTGCCCAATCAAAGCTACTGTAGCGCATCATCCACGGGAAAATAAAAAAGTTTACCTCAGGCTACACTCTGTCTCTCTCTCTCCGCTCCTCAGATCTGTCAAAAACCCTTCACTCTGTCACTACTGTCTACACCGTGGCTAGTTTAGCTTTTCACTGCATCGATGGATTCCCGGGAGAGAGAAATCGCTAGATTTTTAAATAGTAAAGTTGTGCTGGGAGCTGGTTCAGACAATCAGTAGCGTCAAGTGATTGGCACCTGAGCCAGAGAGTGTTTCCATCGCGACTCCACAGACTAAACAGACACCGACGAGCCCCTCGAGGAGGCAACCGAGGAACACCAGCCGTTAATGGTATACTGTATATATATATATATCTGCGCTTCATTTAGTTAGTCTGCTTTTTAATTAGTTTGTAGAATCGTCCATTCTACCAAGAGAGTTAAGATACCAGCAAAAATTGGTCAGAGTCACATTGAAACAGAGGTGAACCCTGCAAAACTTCCCTCAAGAAGGAAGGAGCTGTACTAGACATAAAACATGACAAGGCAGTGATGTTTAAGCAACCAGTGACCCTTGAACTTACTACCTCAGGCCACTATTGTGTAAACATTTTAGACAAAGAAATCATAGAGTCCATGTAAAAATGAGACAAAGGAAAACACCGGAACTGGTACAACTTCCAGTACTCTAAACCAGCTACACTTTCTGGTACAACAGGGTCAGCTGGCCTGTCACTTGTAAATAATCCCTGAATTGAACCAATGGAAAATCAAGAAAAACAGAATGACATTCAAATTGATGTTGTACTTGAAACAAAGAATGTGTCATTTGACTAAGCTAAGCTAGATGAGCTCAGTAATTGGAGGAAAAGTTGAGTGTGAGGAAGTCAAAGAAATTGGCCAAAAATGTGTCTCAACAAGGTGGATGTGTACCCTTGAAGAATACTTAACTGGAATAATGCCAAAAGCATTTCTAGTGGCTAGAGGTTTTGAGGAGCTGGCTGCTAAAGAACTTCCAAAAGACTCACCTACATGTGCCTCAGAGTCTCTCAGATTGCTGATGACAATGATCTGCCAGAAAAAATTGAACCTTCATGCCATAGACATCAAATCTGCATTTTTGCAGGGAACAGAGCTGTCAAGGGACATTCACATCTGACCTCGGCCTAAAGCTAAGAGCGAAAGAACACTGGAAACTAAAAAAGTGTGTGTATGGCCTGGCAGATGCATCACTCTACTGGTACAACAAAGTCAAGGAAACAATGCTGAGTACAGGTGGAAACATGTCACAAGTGGATCCTGCAGTCTTTTATTGGCTTGATCAAGACTGCAATGTGACTGGAGTACTTGCCTGTCATGTTGATGACTTCATCTGGGGTGGGTCACAGACCTTTGCTACAACTGTGATTCCACACCTCAAAGCTGTTTTCCAGGTCGGCCGTGAAGAGCATGATCATTTTTGTTATGTTGGTATATAGTTTATGGAAAAATACTGATGCAACAGGAGAGCTACAGTGGGGCAAAAAAGTATTTAGTCAGCCACCAATTGTGCAAGTTCTCCCACTTAAAAAGATGAGAGGCCTGTAATTTTCATCATAGGTACACTTCAACTATGACAGACAAAATTAGAAAGAAAAAATCCAGAAAATCACATTGTAGGATTTTTTATGAATTTATTTGCAAATTAAGGTGGAAAATAAGTATTTGGTCAATAACAAAAGTTTCTCAATACTTTGTTATATACCCTTTGTTGGCAATGACAGAGGTCAAACGTTTTCTGTAAGTCTTCACAAGGTTTTCGCACACTGTTGCTGGTATTTTGGCCCATTCCTCCATGCAGATCTCCTCTAGAGCAGTGATGTTTTGGGGCTGTTGCTGGGCAACACGGACTTTCAACTCCCTCCAAAGATTTATGGGGTTGAGATCTGGAGACTGGCTAGGCCACTCCAGGACCTTGAAATGCTTCTTACGAAGCCACTCCTTCGTTGACCGGGCGGTGTGTTAGGGATCATTGTCATGCTGAAAGACCCAGCCACGTTTCATCTTCAATGCCCTTGCTGATGGAAGGAGGTTTTCACTCAAAATCTCACGATACATGGCCCCATTCATTCTTTCCTTTACACGGATCAGTCGTCCTGGTCCATTTGCAGAAAAACAGCCCCAAAGCATGATGTTTCCACCCCCATGCTTCACAGTAGGTACGGTGTTCTTTGGATGCAACTCAGCATTCTTTGTCCTTCCAAACACGACGAGTTGAGTTTTTACCAGAAAGTTCTATTTTGGTTTCATCTGACCATAAGACATTCTCCCAATCTTCTTCTGGATCATCCAAATGCTCTCTAGCAAACTTCAGACGGGCCTGGACATGTACTGGCTTAAGCAGGGGGACACGTCTGGCACTGCAGGATTTGAGTCCCTGGCGGCGTAATGTGTTACTGATGGTAGGCTTTGTTACTTTGGTCCCAGCTCTCTGCAGGTCATTCACTAGGTCCCCCCGTGTGTTTCTGGGATTTTTGCTCACCGTTCTTGTGATCATTTTGACCCCATGGGCTGAGATCTTGCGTGGAGCCCCAGATCGAGGGAGATTATCAGTGGTCTTGTATGTCTTCCATTTCCTAATAATTGCTCCCACAGTTGATTTCTTCAAACCAAGCTGCTTACCTATTGCAGATTCAGTCTTCCCAGCCTGGTGCAGGTCTACAATTTTGTTTCTGGTGTCCTTTGACAGCTCTTTGGTCTTGGCCATAGTGGAGTTTGGAGTGTGACTGTTTGAGGTTGTGGACAGGTGTCTTTTATACTGATAACAAGTTCAAACAGGTGCCATTAATACAGGTAACAAGTAGAGGACAGAGGAGCCTACAAGTTACAGGTCTGTGAGAGCCAGAAATCTTTCTTGTTTGTAGGTGACCAAATACTTATTTTCCACCATAATTTGCAAATAAATTAATTAAAAATCCTACAATGTGATTTTCTGGATTTCTTTTCTCATTTTGTCTGTCATAGTTGAAGTGTACGTATGATGAAAATTACAGGCCTCTCTCATCTTTTTAAGTGGGAGAACTTGCACAATTGGTGGCTGACTAAATACTTTTTTGCCCCACTGTATATTAAGAATCTTCAAGCGCTGTACAAAGGAATTCTCCCCTCTGTGGAATTGAAGCTTGTCAATTGAGGTCAAAGATAGAATTTGACCTATGGGTTGCTAGACAGAGTAGACCTGATGTAATGTTTGATGGCTGCAACTTGGCATCCAACACAAAATACGCCACTGTACAAACCATTCATGAGGCAAACAAAGTTGTTCGTAAACTGAAATCACAACAAGTGACTCTAAAGTTTCAGCATGTTGGAAAAGATGACTCTCCGAAACTAGTTGTCTTCAGTGATGCTTCCCTAGGGAACCTTACAGATGGAGGCACACAAGGTGGACATCTAATCGTGTTAATGGGTGAATGAGGAAGATTCTCACCTATCTGTTGGCAGTCAAAAAGGATCAGAAGAGTTGTCCAAAGCACACTTACTGGAGAAACACTTGCAATGCTATCTTTCTTGATGTTTAGAGAGCTTACCACTGGTGAGACAAAACGGCACATTCTACCTGTAGTTTGTGTCACTGACAACTACTCCTTAGTTGATGCTGTGAAGTCAACCAAGTCTGTCACAGAGAAAAGACTTTGTCTTGAGATTAGCAGCATCAAGGAACTTATTCAAACACAGAGAATCCAGCAGATTCTGTGGTCGACCACAAAGGAACAGCTTGCTGACTGTCTGACTCAAAAGGGAGCATCCAGTCTTGTGCTCCTTCAGGCACTCAGTAAATGGAAAGTGGCAGCTTGAGTAATACAAATTAAAACTTTGTCACACAACCCATTTGTATAGGGGGACTTAATACTTGGACATTTAATTATGTTGTTGATGTTTTATTTTGTCTTTAATTATCCCTATATTTCTGTTATTATGGGGCTATCACTCTGTTATTAGTGCGCCTGCGCAGCAGTCTCGTTGCTGATGAACCTGGCCTGCATGCAATGTGCTAATACAGTTTAGTAAACGTTGCTAAACTGGAACCTTGTCGTTGTGTCATTTTGCGTTAACAGCCCAGACGCTGTATCATGCTTTCCTACACTTAAATTGCCCTTGCATAATGATTGCGTTTGAATCCAAGCTTGTAACTCGGCTATCCTCCCCATAAGGCGATAGTTCTCCTTTCTATTTTGAATACAGCGACTGCAATGACAAGGCATAATGTAATTGAGCTTTTTTGTTCAGAGGTTCTGCAAATCCATGTCCAGATAAAGCGTCCGGGGTGACAAAGTTTAATTTAGAAAGTTCTGTGAGGACAAAACTAAGGTGTTGGTAATCTTGTTAAATACAGAGTTTGATTAAATGGTTAAGAGTAAAAAGCGAAAGTTTGACAGGTAGCCAAGAAGCAACAAACATCAAAGGACAGAGACAACACGGAAGTGAATTGTGTCACCATGTTGTGTTTTCCTAAATCTTGATACTTAAATTTGTATCAAACGTTCAACAGCTCAAGCCAGTGGACGAGCGGCAAAGACTCTAACCCAGCGGGCCACAACCGCACGGAAAAGATAAATAATAAATTTTTTGAATCAGTAAAATACAATAATAATTATACAAAATGATAGGCTATTTGTGCAGTAATTACATTTTCTCACCACTCTAATATCTCTGTCACACCTACAACAGTTTATATATTTTTAACTTGAGTAATGCGGTCTGCGTGAGCTGTGTTGCCCACCAACTTTGTACTAGCCAATCTGTCACTTCAGGGGAGAATAACAACTGTCTTTAAATTGGCAGGTAAAGTGGCTGCATTCAAAGCCAAACTGGAACTGTGGGGTCGGCGAGTGGACAGGGGCATATTTGACATGTTCCAAACATTAGCGGGGATTTTGGGAGAGACTAGGCTGTCTTTCTCCCAGCTGGTGCGCGATCAACCTAGCTTCGCTGTCAATGGAGTTCGAGCGTTACTTCCCAACTGACAAAGACCCACGAAGTGCGAAGGAATGGATCCGCGACCCATTTGTGAATGTCCCAGGTGAATCGTCCATGTCCGTGCAGGAAGAAGATCAACTCCTTGAGGTTTGCAAATCAAATGACGGTGGCCTTAAAAGTATGTTTGAGAACTTCATCTCTGCCGACCTTCTGGATTAAAATCTAGGCTGAATATCCTGAGAGAGCCACAAAAGCACTGAAAACGTCCAGTAGACTGGACACTTTCTTCCGTCACCCCTAGATGGGACCGTGTTGTGCCGAAAAGCTACTCCTTGCCAGAATTCTCCCCCGTCCCCCATCGTGTGAACGCGCATGCACTCAATCATTCATTGATGCGACTTGCTTGCTAGTTGAGATTTCTGATCACGTTTGGCTGCGTTTCATTTTATATGTCGGTTTGATCGCGGGGGAGGCACTAGTAATGTCTGCAGTTTGGCTATTTGTTTCAAGTGTATTAGTCTATAAATAAATCTCTTTGCCACAATTCGTCATCTCTCCCATGTCTTATTCTACTAGTAGTTGTTTGCCTACATTTCACTCCCTCCTGTATGTTTAATATAACACACATACATAAATTATTCATTTCGGTTGCCTATCCTGACGTGAAGTTTGTTCTATAGAAAGTATTTGACTCAAGCCACAAAATTATGGAAATTAGAAGGGTGGGAGGATTTTCGACAAGTCCATTTTCTTGCCTGCTGAAATCCCCCTCCCCCTTCTATCTTGGGACTGCAAGGCCGGCACACTTCAGAATCATTTTGGTAGCTGATGTTGACCAATAGTGTGTGCCACAGACAGCAAAATTAGAGTAAAAAGAAACATACATTTATTTTAGAAAAATGTTGTAATGTTTAAGAAAATAAAGATAATACACAAATATCACACAATAACAAAAACATCACAGATAGTTACATTTGTTAAACAATAAATACAAATTTCGATCTTTGCATAATAAGTTATAAAAAGACAAATAACAAACAAATATTGAAAAGCTGCAACAGCTCGACTGAACATTTAGTCCACTTTTTATGGAAAGTTTTCCAGGTTATTGTCACGTTTGTTATAAGGATCGGACCAAGGCGCAGCGTGGTATGCGTACATTCTTATTTATTTAAAGAATGAACACTGAACAAACTAACAAAATAACAAAACGAAACGTGAAGCTATACAATCGAGCGCTGACAGACAACTACACATAGACAAGATCCCACAAACACCAAAGGGAAATGGCTACCTAAATATGATCCCCAACCAGAGACAACGATAAACAGCTGCCTCTGATTGGGAACCATATCAGGCCAACATAGACATACAAAAACCGAGACCTACAAAAACCCTAGACATACAAAAACTAGCGTAGCCACAGTAGTCACGCCCTGACCTAACCAAAATATAAAGAAAACAGAGATATCTAAGGTCAGGACGTGACAGTGATACTGTCGCCTGGAACTCAAGCCTAACCTAGTCCTGACAGGCAGCGCAGACATAATCCTCCAATGATGGTATGGTTTTCATACCGGACTGGTGGAACCATCGTGGGCAGCGGTCACAACCAATCTGAAATGTATGATGAAAAATGTTAATATATTTAAAACATTAAATACATTTTCTTCAATTACAATTATTTCATTATCAGACAAAGCAGATGATACTACCTCTAGAAATATTACTGCTTATACATTCGTACTGCAAAAAAAAAAAAAATGCAATAAAATGCAAATTTAATTACTTAAAAATCATATAATGTGATTTTCTGGATTTTTGTTTTAGATTCCGTCTCACAGTTGAAGTGTACCTATGATAAAAATTACAGACCTCTACATGCTTTGTAAGTAGGAAAACCTGCAAAAACTGAAGTGTATCAAATACTTGTTCTCCCCACTGTACTTAAACTAAAATGTTAAGAAAAAGCAGCTATTCTAAACTTATCGGCCTAACATATTCCGGTCGTGACCCACCCCCCCCCCTGATGGCCAGTCCGGGGAAAACATTGTTTATTTGAGACCGGTCCTTGGTGCAAAAAAGTTTGGGGACCGCTGCTCTAACCAAAGTCCACATGAATCGGATCCAAAGAGACTATCAGTCCTTACTCTCTGGTGATGTGTGAGGTCATATTTCTCATTTTAGTTGCTGCTTAGAGAGACCAGATCTTACGCTGCAGTGTGAGACTGTTTCTCTGTCATACATATATACATGTGTGCGCGCATGATTAAACAAGTGAATTTAGCCATTCCATTCTGTTGTTTGTATGTGTACAAATGTGTGTGCGTGTACGACAACGATGCAGACAGACACTGGGTGTGTGTGAGTGAACAATCTGGGCACTCCCGTCAATGGATTTCATGTATTGTGTTTTGTATTAAGCAAAATGTCTTAACAGTAACTGCAAACCTTGACTGCGTTTTTCGCAAAGACACAGTCGGTGACACTCAGCATGTAATGGAACGTAACTCACTTGATATTTGGAGTAGAGAGATCATGTTGGTCTCATTAGAAAGCTAACATTCTCTTTCCAGCACTGTATAAACATGTATTTTGGGGTCAATGTGACTGATTATGATAGAGCAAGTCACATACAGTACCAGTCAAGAGTTTGGACACACCTACTCAAAGGTTTTTCTTTATTGTAGAATAATAGTGAAGATATCAAAACTATGAAATAACACATATGGAATCATGTAGTAACCAACAAATCTGACAGAGGTGGCAATTAGGAAATGATTAAAGAAAGTAAAGGAAATTATCATCATCAATTAATTGTTAGCTTTCAATCAAACCTTGATCATGGAGGTTGTACTTATGTTCAATCTTAATACCGGAACATGTAAGTGTGTCTCTTTTCCTATAGGTACAGTCTCACCTGAGAGTGTGTATGAAGTGTGTGTCTGTCCCTCTAGGTACGGTGTCACCTGAGAGGGTGTGTAGTTATCAGGATGTTCTGGACCACCTGAACCTGACCAGAGGAAACGATGTGTTCACCTCCACGCGGCCCGTGCTTGACCACACACACCCAACCATGGTGCACTTGGATGTCTACCTATACGCTATCCTCGCCGTGGTCAGTGTGTGTGTTTGTGTGTGTGGAGGGGGGGGGGGGGGGGGGTAAGTATGTGCGTGTTTAAGAGAGATGGTGGTGTGGTCTGGTGATATTCACATGGTGTGTGTGTGTTTCTAGATTGAGAAGTCCCAGACCTTTGTTCCCTTCATCTGGATACAACTGGTGAGTTATTTTTTTCCACTGTTATGTTCCACTCGTTTTCCACTGATCCATGTACCTGCTTCTCATGACCTCTCCTCCCTCCAGACCTGGAATAATGAGCGGATCTGGTGGGATCCTAGTCAGTTCTGTGGAATATCCAGGGTCTCCATTCCCAAAGAGATGTTGTGGATACCAGACCTCTCAATCTACGAGATGTGAGTAACAAAAGCACTTACGTGCATACTCTCCATTAAAGTGGTCAATACAGTAGGCTATCAACGCATGACCCACCACCCATTTCAGCTGGAGGTAGTTTGCTTCTTTTTTAGGTGAACCATAGTTTTTTATTGGGTCATAAGGGCACTACAATCATAAAAATTGAATCACACTTTTGCCCCCTTTTTCTTCTATTACACACCCTCCCACCCATTTCAAACATAGAGTTGAAGTCGGAAGTTTATGTACACTTAGGTTGGAGTCATTAAAACTCGTTTTTCAACCACCCACAAATTTCTTGTGAACAATCTAAAGTTTTTGCAAGTCAGTTATGACATCTACTTTGTGCATGACAAGTCATTTTTCCAACAATTGTTTACAGACAGATTATTTAACTTGTAATCCACTGTATCACAATTCCAGTGGGTCAGAAGTTTACATACACCAAGTTGACAGTGCCTTTAAACAGCTTGGAAAATTCCAGAAAATGATGTCATCAATTTAGAAGCTTCTGATAGGCTAATTGACATAATTTGAGTCAATTGGAGGTGTACCTGTGGATGTATTTCTAGGCCTACCTTGGAAGATCAACTGCAACTGCACATGGGGGCAAAGAACGTACTTTTGGTGAAACAAAAATAGAACAGTTTGGTCATAATTACCATCATTATGTTTGGAGGAAAAAGGGGGAGGCTTGCAAGCCGAAGAACACCATCCCAACCGTGAAGCACCGGGGTGGCAGCATCATGTTGTGGGGGGTGCTTTGCTGCAGGAGGGACTGGTGCACTTCACAAAATAGATGGCTTCATGAGGATGGAAAATGATGTGGATATATTGAAGCAACATCTCAAGACATCAGCCAGGAAGTTAATGCTTGGTCGCAAATGGGTCTTTCAAATGGACAATGACCCCAAGCATAATTCCAAAGTTGTGGCAAAATGGCAGCAAAATGGCAACAAAGTCAAGCTATTGGAGTGGCCATCACAAAGCACTGACCTCAATCCTATAGAAAATTTGTGGGCAGAACTGAAAAAGCGTGTGCGAGCAAGGAGGCCTACGAACCTGACTCAGTTACACCATATCTGTCGGGAGGAATGGGACAAAATTCACCCAACTTATTGTGGGAAGCTTGTGGAAGGCTACCCGAAACATTTGACCTAAGTTAAACAATTTAAAGGCAATGCTGCCAAATACTTATTGAGTGAATGTAAACTTCTGACCCACTGAGAATGTGAACAAAAAAAAAGAAAAGCTGAAATAAATCACTCTCTACTATTATTCTGACATTTCACATTCTTAAAATAAAGTGGTGAGCCTAACTGCCCTAAAACAGGGAATTTATACTTGGATTAAATGTCAGGAATTGTGAAAAACTGAGTTTAAGGTGTATGTGTCACGCCCTGGCCTTAGTTATCTTTGTTTTCTTTATTATTTTAGTTAGGTCGGGGTGTGACATGGGGGATGTATGTGTTTTGTATTGTCTAGGGTTTTTTGTATGTTTATGGGGCAATGTTTAGTCTAGGTGTATGTATGTCTATAGTTGCCTAGATTGGTTCTCAATTAGAGACAGCTGTCTATCGTTGTCTCTGATTGGGAGCCATATTTAGGCAACCATAGTCATTAGGTAGTTTGTGGGTGATTGTCTATGTGTAAGTTGCCTGTGTCTGCACTTGTCATTATATAGCTTCACGTTTGTTGAGTTTGTAAGTGTTCTTCGTCTTCGTTGATTAAATATGTGTTCATTTCACGCTGCGCCTTGATCCTCCTCTCTTTCACGTAACGACGATCTTGATAGTATGTAAACTTCCGACTTCAACTGTACCCCTGCCCCCCCCCCACAAAACAGTGTTTCATATTCAAAATAAACACACAAAGCAAAGTAATTTGCCAAATACAACACCACCAAGGAAGCATTTTACATCACATCCAACAGTTTAGAGATTTCTAAGGCGGCTACTTTCCATGTTTCCAGAGTGTTAGGAATGGCTTTATTCATACGGGCAGTGCATAACTCCAACATAATTACATCCTGAAATTATGCTAGCCATTTCCTTATGAAGTTCATGTGGTTGCAACCAGCGCTGAACAACAAGTTCTTTGGCAGCAGTCAACCCAGCCAAAATCTTTGCTGTTTCCTATTCAGCATCAAACCTGTATCATCGTTAAGCAACAATGTAATTGGTTCAAGGGGTACAGTTTTATCACTCATGTCAGAGAGAATATACAACACTTTCCTTCAGAACTCATAAATCTGTGGACAATCCCATATCATATGTTTGTATAGGTCACAGTACAGGCTGTGAGCCTCTTTTGCATGGAATCATACAAGTTGTGTCCAGTACGATCTATGACTAAGTGTAAAATGAATTAATTGATGGTTTTGGTTCTTTGATGAGTAAAATATATTCTCTGGCAGTTTGCTTGTTTAAAACATACTTAACTTTGGGAAAACTGGACGTTTTATCTTAAAGTGGGACACATGTTTTACCTTGCTTCAAAGTAGCCTAGCCAAAATCCTACCAGATACATTGAGGGAATTATTTAGTAAATACTTTTTGACCTCCTTTGCCATTGAAACCAGCTTTTCTCACTGTTCTATTGGTTTTAATATCAACATTCCTTCGTTGTCCACAAGCTAAAAGCACAATCCTATAATCAACCCATTCTGTTTGTTGCGTCTTTAGATTTACCCTCTAAGTTTCTAACAGATTTTCATCTGTCACATGAACCGCTCACATCAGGTGCGCTCTTAGAGCAGTGTTCTCACAATTTCCTTTAAGGCAAATGTCTGAAAATGATGTTTTAGCCTACATTGGTATCTTTATTACAATAGTTTGAATGTCCAATAATATAGCCTCTTGGCTGAGACGATAGGCTTGCTGCTGTCGCATGTTTCAATTAAGCTCCGTTCCTTGTAGGCCCACGCATGCATAGTATTACGAATTTAACCAATGGTTTAGTCGGCAGCAAAATGTACCAAAACGTGCTTCCTTAAATGCATCTTGATAGGAAAATTGTGTTTTTACACAATGTAGAAAGCTAACATTCAATAATTTACATTGCAATTTCAATGACAGGTATTTGTAGAAACATTTAAACTTTTTATAATGAACAAATGTATTTACAGGGTTACATATTAATTTCTAGGGCACAACGTGTGCTTCAGAAGTAGCTATAATACTTTGATTTAAAAATATATTTCCGGTGCTTGTAATTTGGTGTGTTCCTAACTTTTATAAGTTGGGAACACCAGTGCTGTTAATTTTAAATAAGGGGGGAAAAACAGAACTGACAACATGGATGGTAAATTACTGAGGTTGGTAGTGGAATACATTGCAACATCTTCAATTAAAGCCTAGACGTTTCAGTGTGCCCTCAGGTCTGTATGAATGGCAAAGGCCATTCTGCTGCCCAAAAATAGCAAAGCACCCTTTAATGGTTCAAACAGGCTTTGATATCATTGATAACATATTTCTGAAAAAAACAAAGGTGTTATGGATTAGCATCCTCTGCCTTATGAATGGACAGTTACCTATCCAATAGAACACAGAAGGTTCTCTTTAATAGAAGCCTGTCTAATGCAAATTCGGTTGAGTGTGGTGTACCGCAGGGCAGCCGGCTTGGACCATTGTTGGTTTCTGTGTTTACTAATGACCTCCCACTGACCTTGAATAAAGCCTGTGTGTGTCCATTTATGCTGATGACTTAACAGTATATACTTTGGCTGCAACAGTAAAATAAAAAACTTACACCCTCAACATAGAATAACTAGGCGTGGGCAAATGCTTTAAGCTCACCTTCGATGGCCACTGGCATGCTGGAGAAGTGTCCTCTTCATGGATGAATCCCACATTCAACTGTACTGGGCAGATGGCAGACAAAGTTTATGGTGTCATGTGGGCGACCGGTTTGCTGATGTCAATGTTGTGAACAGAGTGCCCCATGGTGGTGGTGGGGTTATGGTATGGGCAGGCATAAGCTATGGACAACGAACACAATTTAATTTTATTGATGCCAATTTGAATGCACAGAGATACCGTGACGAGATCCTGAGGCCCATTGTCATGCCTTTCATCCACCGCCACCACCTCATATATACAGTACCAGTCCAAAAAATTTTTTTTACACCATTTTCTATATTGTAGGATAATAGTGAAGACATCAAAACTATGAAATAACACATATGGAAACATGTAGTAACCAAAAACGTGTTAAACAAATAAAAAAATATTTTATATTCTTCAAAGTAGCCACCCCTTTCCTTGATGACAGCTTGGCATTCTCTCAGTCAGCTTCACCTGGAATGCTGTTCCCACATATGTGGAGCACTTGTTGGCTGCTTTTCCCTCACTCTGCGGTCCAACTCATCCCAAACCATCTTAATTGGGTTGAGGTTGGGCGACTGATGTCATCTGATGCAGCACTCCATCACTCTCTTTGGTCAAATAGCCTTTACACAACCTGAAGGTGTGTTTTAGGTCGTTGTCCTGATGAAAAACAAATGATAGTCCCACTAAGCGCAAACCAGATGGGATGGTGAATCGCAGCAGAATGCTGTGGTAGCCATGCTGTTTAACTTCTTATGGCTGCAGGGGCAGTATTGAGTAACTTGGATAAAGGTGCCCATTTCAAACGGCCTCATACTCAATTCTTGCTCGTACAATATGCATATTATTATTACTATTGAATAGAAAACACTCTCTAGTTTCTAAAACCGTTTGAATTATATCTGTGAGTAAAACAGAACTCATTTTGCAGCAAACTTCCTGACAGGAAGTGGAAAATCTGAAATCGATGCTCTGTTCTAGGGCCTGCCTATAAATGGGCTTCATATATACATGCACTTCATACACCTTCCACTAGATGTCAACAGGCAGTGAGAGAAGAAATGGAGTGTATAACATGATCTGAGGTCGAATAAAAGCTCTTGGCATGACGTGACCCCAATTTCCTGTTTCCTGGAACGCGCGAGAAGGGACCTGGTATTGCCTTCTGTAAAGCTGTCGTTATAGACGACTAATACCGCCGGCTTTGATTTTATTTGACAAATGTGACAATATCATCGTAAAGTATGTTTTTTCAATATAGTTTTATTAGATTATTGAAATTTTTTCGGGACGTTAGGCATGTTGCTTTGTCTGCCTTTGTTCAGGAAGGAGAGCTTCGTGCTACTTTGCTAGCTTTCCATGCTAATTGACTGGAGAAGAGGACATTCTAAATCCAAACAACGATTGTTCTGGACAAAGGACCCCTTGTACAACATTCTGATGGAAGATCATCAAACGTAGGACCCATTTTATGATGCTATTTCATATATCTGTTGAACATGTGAACTAGTAGTTTGCGCCCAGATTTTGGGCACTCTCTCGCTATAACTAAGCTGGATGTCGTAATTAAGTTATTTTTAGAATTCTAACACGGCGATTGCATTAATAACCTGTCTGGCTCTGGCGTTCCGCCAGCGGAACTCCTCCCACATTCCACTGAAAAGGCAGAGCGCGAAATTCAAAAGATATTTTTTAGAAATATTTAACTTTCACACATTAACAAGTCCAATACAGCAAATGAAAGATACACATCTTGTGAATCCAGTCAACATGTCCGATTTTTAAAATGTTTTACAGCGAAAACACCACATATATTTATGTTAGGTCACCACCAAATACAAAAAAGGACAGACATTTTTCACAGCACAGGTAGCATGCACAAAGCCAACCTAACTAACCAAGATCCAACCTAACTAACCAACAAACAACTTCATCAGATGACAGTCTTATAACATGTTATTCAATAAATCTATGTTTTGTTCGAAAAATGTGCATATTTCAGGTATAAATCGTAGTTTACATTGCAGCTACAATCAGAAATTGCACCGAAAGCAGACAGAATAATTACAGACACAAACGTCAAATACCTAAATACTCATCATAAAACATCTGAAAAATTGATGGTGTACAGCAAATTAAAGACAAACATCTTGTGAATCCAGCCAATATTTCCGATTTTTTAAGCGTTTTACAGCGAAAACACAATATAGCATTATATTAGCTTACTACAATAGCCTACCACACTACCGCATTCATTCATCAAGGCATGTTAGCGATAGCAATAGGCACGTTAGCGATAGCGAATAAACCAGCAAGATATATAATTTTGACTAACCTTGATAAGCTTCATCAGATGACAGTCCTGTAACATCAGGTTATACATACACTTATGTTTTGTTCAAAAATGTGCATATATAGAGCTGAAATCAGTGGTTATACATTGTGCTAACGTTGTGCTAACGTAGCATCTTTTTCCCACAACGTCCGGATATTTTTCTGACACATATTCTGACTAAATAGCTATTCATAAACATAACTAAAAAATACATGTTGTATAGGAAATTATAGATACACTAGTTCTTAATGCAATCGCCGTGTTAGAATTCTAAAAATAACTTCATTACGACATACAGCTTAGGTATAGCGAGAGAGTACCCAAAAGATGGGCGCAAACGACTAGTTCACATGTACGACAGCTATAGGAAATAACATCATAGAATGGGTCCTACTTTTGCTGATCTTCTATCAGAATGTTGTACAAGGGGTCCTTCGTCGGGAACAACCGTTGTTTGGTTTTAGAACGGCCTTTTTCCCTCTCGATTTAGCAAGCACACTTGCCAAGTGGCACGAATCTCTCCATCGTCAACAAACGGAAGAGAACGGAACACGGCAAAAATCCCGAAAAAATGTCAATAATCTGATTAAACTACATTGAAAAAACATACTTTACGATGATATTGTCACATGTATCAAATAAAATCAAAGCCGGAGATATTAGTCGTCCATAACGTCCGCTTATCAGAAGGCAAATCCAGGTCCCTCCTCGCGCTCTCCAGAAAACAGGAAACTGGTGACATGTCATGCCAAGAGCTATGATTCGAGTCCAGATCAAGTTACACTCAATTTCTTCTCTCACTGCTTGTCGACATCTAGTGGAAGACGTATGAAGTGCATCTAAACTAATAAATATCAAGGACTTTAATAGGCAGCCCCTAGAACAGTGCATCGATTTCAGATCTTCCACTTCCTGTCAGGAAGTTTGCTGCAAAAGGAGTTCTGTTTTACTCACAGATATAATTCAAACAGTTTTAGAAACTAGAGAGTGTTTTCTATCCAATAGTAATAATAATATGCATATTGTACAAGCAAGAATTGAGTACGAGGCCGTTTAAATAGGGCACGATTTCCCCCCAAAGTGAAAACAGTGCCCTCTGTCCTCAACAGGTTAAGAACTAGTGTATCTATCATTTCCTATACAACATGTATTTTTTAGTAACGTTTATGAATAGTTATTTGGTCAGAATAGTTGTGTCATAAAAATATCAGCACATTCTGGGAAAAAGATGCTACGTTAGCGCAATGTATAACCACTGATTTCAGCTCTAAATATGCACATTCTCGAACAAAACATAAGTGTATGTATAACCTGATGTTATAGGACTGTCATCTGATGAAGCTTATCAAGGTTAGTCAAAAATGTATATATCTTTTGCTGGTTTGTTACGATCGCTAACTTTTGCTGCTGGTAAATGGCTTGTGTTTCTGGCTATTGTGGTAAGCTAATATAATGCTATATTGTGTTTTCGCTGTAAAACACTTAAGAAATCGGAAATATTGGCTGGAATCACAAGATGCCTGTCTTTCATTTGCTGTACACCATGTATTTTTCAGAAATGTTTTATGATGAGTATTTAGGTATTTCACGTTGGTGTCTGTAATTACTCTGGCTGCTTCGGTGCTATTTCTGACGGTAGCTGTGATGGTAGCTGTAATGTAAAACTGATTTATAGCTCAAATATGCACGTTTTTCGAACAAAACATAGATTTATTGAATAACATGTTATAAGACTGTCATCTGATGAAGTTGTTTCTTGGTTAGTTTGGTTGGTTCTTGGTTAGTTAGGTTGGTTTTGTGCATGCTACCTGTGCTGTGAAAAATGTCTGTCCTTTTTTGTATTTGGTGGTGAGCTAACATAAATATACGTGGTGTTTTCGCTGTAAAACATTTAAAAAAAAATCGGACATGTTGGCTGGATTCACAAGATGTGTACCTTTCATATGCCGTATTGGACTTGTTAATGTGTGAAAGTTAAATATTTCTAAAAAATACACTGCTCAAAAAAATGAAGGGAACACTTAAACAACACAATGTAACTCCAAGTCAATCACACTTCTGTGAAATCAAACGGTCCACTTAGGAAGCAACACTGATTGACAATAAATTTCACATGCTGTTGTGCAAATGGAATAGACAAAAGGTGGAAATTATAGGCAATTAGTAAGACACCCCCAAAAAAGGAATGGTTCTGCAGGTGGTGACCACACTCCACTTCTCAGTTCCTATGCTTCCTGGCTAATGTTTTGGTCACTTTTGAATGCTGGCGGGGCTTTCACTCTAGTGGTAGCATGAGACGGAGTCTACAACCCACACAAGTGGCTCAGGTAGTGCAGTTCATCCAGGATGGCACATCAATGCGAGCTGTGGCAAAAAGGTTTGTTGCGTCTGTCAGCGTTGTGTCCAGAGCATGGAGGCGCTACCAGGAGACAGGCCAGTACATCAGGAGACGTGGAGGAGGCCGTAGGAGGGCAACAACCCAGCAGCAGGACCGCTACCTCCGCCTTTGTGCAAGGAGGTGCACTGCCAGAGCCCTGCAAAATGACCTCCAGCAGGCCAGCCTGTAGAAGTGTCAAACGTAATTTAAACGCTTAACTTCTTGTTAAACCAACTGCGTTGTCAGATTTAGAAAAGGCTTTACGGCGAAAGCATACCATGCGATTATCTGAGGACAGCGCCCCACACCAATACTTTTTCAACCAGCACAGGCGTCACAAAATCACAAATAGCGATTAAATAAATCACTTACCTTTAAATATCTTCCTCTATTTGCAATCCCAAGGGTCCCAGCTACACAATGACTGGTCGTTTTATTCAATAAAGTCCTTCTTTGGCGCCAACTAAACATACTTTTTTGGATATAATGATCTCAGTAATCTACTCGTTCAACATGCATACAAACGAATCCAAAAAGTTACCAGTAAAGTTCATTCAAAACAATGTTTCTAATTAATCCTCAGGTACTCTAATATCTAAATAAACAATAATATTTAAGACGGAGAATAGTATGTTCAATAGGGAAGATAAATAACATAGAGCGCACACCTCATTTACGCGCCAACAAGGCTACTTTTCTAATGAGACACCTTGTAGTTCTTCCAATTACTTGCTCATTTTTCAAAAAACAAGCCTGAAGCCTTTTCTAAAGACTGTTGACATCTAGTGGAAGCCATAGGAACTGCAATTTGGGTCCTATCTATTTGTATTTCCCGTAGGCTAGCACTGAAATGGCCTGTGACCTAAAAAAAAAAAAAAGATTCCGGATGGATTTTCCTCGGGTTCCTCGGATTTTCCTCGGGCCATATCAGTTCATTACTTTAACTTCTCTGGTATGGCGGGACGCTTGCGTCCCAACAGCCTGGGACAATGTAGAGCGCCAGATTCAAAAAAATTATATAAAATCAAACTTTATTAAATCACACATATAAGATACCAAATTAAAGCTACACTCGTTGTGAATCCAGCCAACATGTCAGATTTCAAAAAGGGTTTTCGGCGAAAGCATAAGATGCTATTATCTGATGATAGCAAAATGTCAACAAGAGAGTGTAGCCTATTTCAACCATGCCGGCGCTACTCAAAACGCAGATATAAAATATAAAACATGCATTACCTTTGACGAAATTCTTTTGTTGGCACTCCAATATGTCCCATAAACATCACAAATGGTCCTTTTGTTCGATTAATTCCGTCCATATATATCCAGATTGTCCATTTATTTGGCGCCGTTGTACCAGTAAAAAACAGCGTCCAATTTGCGCAAAGTCACGACAAAATATCTAAAAAATTACCTCTAAACTTTGCCAAAACATTTCAAAGTATTTTTGTAATAAAACCTAAGGTATTTGTAAACGTTAATAATCGATCAAATTGAAGACGGGTCAATCTGTTTTCAATACAGGAGATCAACAAACTCACGCTACTTTTCAAGTCTTGCGCAACTATCAAACAAAAACACAAGACGTTACTCTACCTCCTGGTGTTTTTCTTTCTCATTGTTCAAATGAATAACCTTAACCTTTTTCCATACACTGGCGACATCCAGTGGAAGCAGTAGGAACTGCGACAATAGTGATTAGAATTCTGGCCTGCCCATAATAACTCATTGAACAGACAGTGACTTAAAAAAAAAGGTTAGTCCTCAGGGTTTTGATAGTTCTGTTATACTTACAGATATGATTCAAACAGTTTTAGAAACTTCAGAGTGTTTTCTATCCAGATCTACTAATAATAATAATAATATGCATATCTTATATTCTGGGGATGAGTAGAACGAAGTTGAAATTGGGCACGCTATTTTACCCTAAGTGAAAACTCTGCACCCTATCCTAAAGAAGAACTGTTAACAGTTTTAGAAACTTCCGAGTGTTGTCTATCCAATGCTACCAAGTATATGCATATCCTAGCTTCTGGGCCTGAGTAACAGGCAGTTTACTTTGGGCACGTCAGTCATCCGAAATTCCGAACAAAAACCAGTCTCCAAAACAGGTTAACAATTTTGTGGTTACTACATGATTCCATGTGTGTTATTTCATAGTTGGGATGTCTTCACTATTATTCTACAATGTAGAAAATTGTAAAAATAAAGAAAAACGCTTTAATGAGTAGGTCTGTCCAAACTTTTGACTGGTACTGTATGTGTGTGTGTGTTTGTTGTCTCAGGACAGAGAAGGATGATGGCCCTCACAGCCCATACCTGTATGTGTCCCATGATGGGATCGTCTTAATAGAGGAAGACATGAAGGTGGTCAGCACCTGTAAGATGGACGTCCACAAGTTTCCATTTGACACACAGAGGTGTAACATCACATTCAGCTCCGCCATACACATCGGTGAGTGTTAGGTTTGAATTTTTTACTGGTATTTTAAATGTTCCATCCCGAGAATAAATCCCTTTTCTCCCGGGTAACCAAGTATTTCCCGCCAAAACCGGAAGTGACATTCAAAAGCATTATAAAGCATATAAATAGGCCTGTCTGGATTTGATTCGAGCTTTGATCAGGCATTCAAACCTGATGCTACCTGTGCCATACATTAAATACATTTTATGAGCCCTTGCTCTTCTATCAAACTACCCGTGAGTTCTATTGTCTGCTGTACTTAACTTTCAGTAAACAAGAGCTTGCGTCCCTCTTCGAATAGTCTATTGGTATAAGAAATGTTAAAAGAATCATGTCCAGCAAACTAAGCTAGATTTGCTATTCCTGCGACTTCAAGAGCTAAGGAGCATTTTTTAAGAAAAGAGGCTAGCGGAGTACAGGTGCGTGCATATTGCGCAAGAAACAGAGGCTATTTAGTTAAAAGATTATTATACATAACCCATTATTAATTAGCTAAATAAGGATAATACTGCATTGAATGTATTACCTGAAAGGTAGGCTAGGACACCTATATATAAATATAGGGCTATACTGTATATCATTCTAGAACAGGATTATCTATTTTGGATGCAATTTGAATGGAGTTGATGGAGAGAGAGTGTGTGCTCGTGCGTGGACTGATTTAAGCAATGATATTCCAGTGACAGTGTCACACCATAGAGAGCCTTGTTATTCTCTATTTTGGTTAGGGTGGGGGTGTTCCTATCTAGGTTATTATTTCTATGTTGGCCTGGTATGGTTCCCAATCAGAAGCAGCTGTTTATCATTGTCTCTGATTGGGGATCATATTTAGGCAGCCATTTCCCCACTGGTTTTTGTGGGATCTTGTTTTCGTGTTGATGCCTGTGAACGTCACGTTTCGGTGCTCTTTATTGTGAGTTTCATTTTATAAACATGTGGAACCCAGATCACGCTGCACGTTGGTTGGAGTATGCTTCCAACGAGCGTGACAGACAGGCTGTTTTAAAACTCTGCAGCTGCAATTAAAATATATATACAATATATATTTGCAAAAATAAAAATAAGGTAACCCCCGAAAGCCAGATTAAGATGGGTAAATTAGACACACATTGTCTTCATATTACTGTAGCGTAGGCTATGCTATAGCAAATGCAGGCCTACCTGTCAATGAAAAAAAGTTATGAGATAATAGGTCTATATAAAATCAAATCACATTTTATTTGTCACATGTGCTGAATACAACAGGTGTAGACCTTACAGTGAAGTGCTTACTTACAAGCCCTTAACAATGCAGTTCAAGAAATAGAGTGAAGAAAATATTTACTTAATAAACTTAAGTAAAAAATAACAATAACAAGGTTGTATACAGGGAGTACCGGTACCAAGTCAACGTGCGGGGGTTGAGGTAATTTGTGCGGGGGTTGAGGTAATTTGTACATGTAGGTAGGGGTAAAGTGACTATGCATAGATAATAAACAGCGAGTAGCAGCATTGTAACAACAAAGGGGGGGGGGGGGGGGGGGGGGTCAATGCATTGTGAACTGCGCTCCATACTGAGATTGGATGCCTGTCCTCAACCCTAGTGTGTGTGTGTAAGGTGTAGGGGGGCTTTAGGGGAAAGGGAGACGGGGGGTGTATATCCTAAACAAACTGAGGTTTAGTGCAATTGGCGTGCAACTACTGCATCTGCTCTCTGTGCATGCACAACACACATTTGAGTGGCTCGTCTATTCCCATCTTCCTCTCACTCCTCTCCTTCCCTCAGTGACAGATATACAGCTCATTCCTTTCTCTAACTCGTCCCGGGTCACCCAGGCTTCTCGTGAAGTCATGCAGACGCAGGGAGAGTGGGAGTTCCTGGACATGACTGTCTCCAGGGGCAAACTAATCTTAGATCGCGAGTGGGACCAGATCTCATACACTGTACGTCTCACGCACACACACACACTCCATATATATAGCTGGATCTATGACCAAGCCCGACATTACTATGCCACATTTGATATCATCCTTCTTCCTGGCTCATCTCTTTTTCTTAGATCACCATGGCGAGGAGGCCCCTCCTCCACGTCATCAATTTCCTGCTTCCCATCCTGTTCTTCCTGTGTCTGGACCTGGCCTCCTTCCTGATCTCAGACCAGCGGGGGGAGAAACTGGGCTTTAAGGTCACTGTGCTGCTGGCCATCTCTGTTTTGCTGCTCATCCTCAATGACATACTGCCCTCCATGTCAAACAGGACCCCTCTCATAGGTTGCACAAACGCACAAAAATCTATATATATATATGTATATACAGTATGCATAGTCGCGCACACACACACAAAGAGTATTGGTGTCTAACGGATGTGTCACCTCCAACAATGTGGCTTGTGTAGTGATCTTCTATTGTCTGTGTGTGTTCTCCCTCACAGCGACCTACTGTATAGTGATCTTTGCCTTCATGTTGCTAAGCCTGTTGGAGACCATCTTAGTGACTCACCTGATGGAGAGAGACTCTGTACACCAAGAGACAGGTATAGACCACGCCCCCGCATATGACTGTGACCCAGGTACGCCACTGACACAAGTGCCTCACTTTGTACTGTCGTTTGTGTGCAGGGTAGTTTCCTATAGAGGGGGAAATAGAACTGGTCATGAGTAAAATCATCATGACTGCATCACCAAATGACACCCTATTCCCCATATATTGCACTACTTTTGACAAAAGCCTAGTAGTGCACCACGAATAGGGTGCCATTTGGGACACAGACAAGACATGATCAGCTGATAAGGTCAGTGACAGAGCTGCTGATTGGTTTCAGGGGAGGAGAGGAGGCGTGGTTGCTGTGCCTGTATCTGTGATGTGTCTGGAAGAAAAGCTCCACGTGAACCATTGCCTGTTGCAGAAGAGGTTAGATTGCCTACTTTATTTTGGTTGCTTCTCAAATGGCAGCCGATGTGGTGCATTGCTTTTGAGCAGGACCTATAGGGAAGAGGGTGCCATTTGGGATGCAAACATCTATAGCAATGTTCTTTAATATTGGTCCTGGGTATCAACAGCGTGCAAAATCTTTTGCTGTAGCCAAGCAGTTACAGATTACCAACTACACTGAACAAAAATGCAAATGCAATATGCAACAATTTCTAAGATTTTACTGAGTTAGTTCATATAAAGAAATCAGTCAATTTAAATAAATTCATTAGGTCCTAATCTATGGATTTCACATGACTGGGAATAGACATGCATCTGTTGGTCCCAGATACCTTTAAAAAAAAAGGTAGGGGCGTGGATCAGAAAACCAGTCAGTATCTGGTGTGACCACCATTTGCCTCATACAGTGCAACACATCTCCTTCGCATACAGTTGATCAGGCTGTTGATTGTGGCCTGTAGAATGTTGTCCCACTCCTCTTCAATGGCTGTGCGAAGTCGCTGGATATTGGCGGGAACTCGAACAAGTTGTTGTACACGTTGATCCAGAGCATCCCAAACATACTCAATGGGTGACATATTTGGTGAGTATGCAGGCCATGGAAGAACTGGGACATTTTCAGCTTCCAGGAAATGTGTATAGATAGATCCTTGTGACATGGGGCCGTGTATTATCGTGATGTCGGTCAATGAATGACATGACTATGGGCCTCAGGATCTCGTCACGGTATCTCTATGCATTCAAATTGCCATCGATAAAATGCATTTGTGTTCGTTGCCCGCACCATGGCCCACTCTATTTACAACGTTGACATCAGCAAACCACTCGCCCACACAACATACACTCAGCTATATCTGCCCGGTACAGTTGATACCGGGATTAATCTGCGAAGAGCACACTTCTCCAGCGTGACAGTGGCCATTGCAGGTGAGCATGTGCCCACTGATGTCAGTTACGACGCTGAACTGCAATCCGGTCAAGACCCTGGTGAGGACGACGAGCTTCCCTGAGACGGTTTCTGACAGTTTGTGCAGAAATTATTCGGTTGTGCAAACACACAGTTTCATCAGCTGTCCTGCTGGCTGGTCTCAGATGATCCTGCAGGTGAAGAAGTCGGATGTGAAGGTCCTGGGCTGGCGTGGTTGCATGTGGTCTGCGGTTGTGAGGACGGTTGGACGTATTGCCAAATTCTCAAATTATGTTGGAGGCGGTTTATGGTAGAGAAATTAACATTAAATTCTCTGGCAACAAGTTTAGTGGACATTCCTGCAGTCAGCATGCCAATTGCACTTTCCCTCAAAACTTTATACATCTGTGGCATTGTGTTGTGTGACAAAATTGCACATCTTAGAGTGGCCTTTTATTGTCCCCAGCACAAGGTGCAGTGGTGTAATAAACATGCTGTTTAATCAGCTTCTTGATATGCCACACCTGGCAGGTGTACACCTGTCACCTTCTCCGCTATGCAATCTGGTTTCAGAGCTGGTCATGGGTGCACCTCAGCCACGCTCAAGGTCATAAACGATATCTTAACCGCCATCGATAGGAAACAATACTGTGCAGCCGTATTCATTGACCTGGCCAAGGCTTTTGACTCTGTCAATCACCACATCCTCATCGGCAGACTCGACAGCCTTGGTTTCTCTAATGATTGCCTCGCCTGGTTCACCAACTACTTCTCTGATCGAGTTCAGTGTGTCAAATCGGAGGGTCTCTTGTCCGGGCCTCTGGCAGTCTCTATGGGGGTGCCACAGGGTTCAATTCTTGGACCGACTCTCTTCTCTGTATACATCAATGATGTCGCTCTTGCTGCTGGTGATTCTCTGATCCATCTCTACGCAGACGACACTATTCTGTATACTTCTGGCCCTTCTATTGACACTGTGTTAACAACCCTCCAGGCGAGCTTCAATGCCATACAACTCTCCTTCCGTGGCCTCCATTTGCTCTTAAATACAAGTAAAACTAAATGCATGCTCTTCAACCGATCGCTGCCTGCACCTGCCCGCCTGTCCAACATCACTACTCTGGACGGCTCTGACTTAGAATATGTGGACAACTACAAATACCTAGGTGTCTGGTTAGACTGTAAACACTCCTTCCAGACTCACATCAAACATCTCCAATCCAAAGTTAAATCTAGAATTGGCTTCCTATTCCGCAACAAAGCATCCTTCACTCATGCTGCCAAACATACCCTTGTAAAACTGACCATCCTACCAATCCTCGACTTCGGTGATGTCATTTACAAAATAGCCTCCAAAACCCTACTCAATAAATTGAATGCAGTCTATCACAGTGCCATCCGTTTTGTCACCAAAGCCCCATATACTACCCACCACTGCGACCTGTACACTCTCGTTGGCTGGCCCTCGCTTCATACTCGTCGCCAAACCCACTGGCTCCAGGTCATCTACAAGACCCTGCTAGGTAAAGTCCCCCCTTATCTCAGCTCGCTGGTCACCATAGCAGCACCTACCTGTAGCACGCGCTCCAGCAGGTATATCTCTCTGGTCACCCCCAAAACCAATTCTTCCTTTGGCCGCCTCTCCTTCCAGTTCTCTGCTGCCAATGACTGGAACGAACTACAAAAATCTCTGAAACTGGAAACTGGAAACACTTATCTCCCTCACTAGCTTTAAGCACCAGCTGTCAGAGCAGCTCATAGATTACTGCACCTGTACCCAGCCCATCTATAATTTAGCCCAAACAACTACCTCTTTACCTACTGTATTTATTTATTTATTTATTTTGCTCCTTTGCACCCCATTATTTCTATCTCTACTTTTTTCTATCTACTGTTTCTACTTTTTTTCTTTTTTTAACTTGCTATATTGTATTTACTTCGCCACCATGGCCTTTTTATATTTTTATTTATTTATATATATATTTTGTTTGCCTTCACCTCCCTTATCTCACCTCACTTGCTCATATTGTATATAGACTTATTTTTCACTGTATTATTGACTGTATGTTTGTTTTACTCCATGTGTAACTATGTGTTGTTGTATGTGTCGAACTGCTTTGCTTTATCTTGGCCAGGTCGCAATTGTAAATGAGAACGTGTTCTCAATTTGCCTACCTAGTTAAATAAAGGTGAAATAAATAAAATAAAAAGGTGGATGGATTATTTTGGCAAAGGAGAAATGTTCACTAACAGGGATGTAAAATAATTTGTGCACAACATTTTAGAGAAATATAATCTTTGTGCATAATGGAACATTTCTGGGATCTTTTATTTCAGATTATGAAACATGAGGCCAACACTTTACATGTTGCGTATATATTTTTGTTCAGTATACTTCAGCAAAACATTTTTTTACACGTGTAGAGTTCATTTTTCTCAAATGTTATTGATCTCACAGTACTAATAATAATCTCATGTTGATCATCTCCAGGTCATCTGTAGCGAGCAAGGAGAGTCTCACCTGCTGCTGTTGATTCTGGGGGACCTACGGGCGGTTGAGCGGACATTAGCGCTGTTCGCCAGTGGCAGAAGGGAGGGGAAACCTGGCTATTGGACCAGAGTGGCACGGCGCCTCAACGCCGCCTTCTTCACCATCTACCTCATCTCTGTCATGCTCTTCATAAGCCTTATGTGTAAGGAGTGGTTAAATTAGACATAGAATTAAATTGCCAATTGCATATCCAAATCTAGACATCAGAGCATGTTTGTGAACTTTGTTTACGTCCCATTTTCTCTGTTCTATTTCATTACGTGCAGTGCCAGTGTCGATGGGTGTTTTGAAAGGCATGTGCATTTTTTTAACTCATGTGCATAAAATATATACATTTATTAATATTTTGCATATTCAAACACTATGGAGAGTACTTATGTTATCCAACCGTGTGCTTTTCATTTCATACACTGCTCAAAAAAATAAAGGGAACACTTAAACAACACAATGTAACTCCAAGTCAATCACACTTCTGTGAAATCAAACTGTCCATTAGGAAGCAACACTGATTGACAATACATTTCACATGCTGTTGTGCAAATGGAATAGACAAAAGGTGGAAATTTTAGGCAATTAGCAAGACACCCCCAATAAAGGAGTGGTTCTGCAGGTGGTGACCACAGACCACTTCTCAGTTCCTATGCTTCCTGGCTGATGTTTTGGTCACTTTTGAATGCTGGCGGTGCTCTCACTCTAGTGGTAGCATGAGACGGAGTCTACAACCCACACAAGTGGCTCAGGTAGTGCAGCTCATCCAGGATGGCACATCAATGCGAGCTGTGGCAAGAAGGTTTGCTGTGTCTGCCAGCGTAGTGTCCAGAGCATGGAGGCGCTACCAGGAGACAGGCCAGTACATCAAGAGACGTGGAGGAGGCCGTAGGAGGGCAACAACCCAGCAGCAGGACCGCTACCTCCGCCTTTGTGCAAGGAGGAGCAGGAGGAGCACTGCCAGAGCCCTGCAAAATGACCTCCAGCAGGCCACAAATGTGCATGTGTCTGCTCAAACGGTCAGAAACAGACTCCACGAGGGCCCGACGTCCACAGGTGGGGGTTGTGCTTACAGCCCAACACCGTGCAGGACGTTTGGCATTTGCCAGAGAACACCAAGATTGGCAAATTCGCCACTGGCGCCCTGTGCTCTTCACAGATGAAAGCAGGTGCACACTGAGCACATGTGACAGACGTGCCAGAGTCTGGAGACGCCGTGGAGAACGTTCTGCTGCCTGCAACATCCTCCAGCATGACCAGTTTGGCGGTGGGTCAGTCATGGTGTAGGGTGGCATTTCTTTGGGGGGCCGCACAGCCCTCCATGTGCTCGCCAGAGGTAGCCTGACTGCCATTAGGTACCGAGATGAGATCCTCAGACCCCTTAAGAGACCATATGCTGGTGCGGTTGGCCCTGGGTTCCTCCTAATGCAAGACAATGCTAGACCTCATGTGGCTGGAGTGTGTCAGCAGTTCCTGCAAGAGGAAGGCATTGATGCTATGGACTGGCCCACCCGTTCCCCAGACCTGAATCCAATTGAGCACATCTGGGACATCATGTCTCGCTCCATCCACCAACGCCATGTTGCACCACAGACTGTCCAGGAGTTGGCGGATGCTTTAGTCCAGGTCTGGGAGGAGATCCCTCAGGAGACCATCCGCCACCTCATCAGGAGCATGCCCAGGTGTTGTAGGGAGGTCATACAGGCACGTGGAGGCCACACACACTACTAAGCCTCATTTTGACTTGTTTTAAGGACATTACATCAAAGTTGGATCAGCCTGTAGTGTGGTTTTCCACTTTAATTTTGAGTGTGACTCCAAATCCAGACCTCCATGGGTTGATAAATTTGATTTCCATTTATCATTTTTGTGTGATTTTGTTGTCAGCACATTCAACTATGTAAAGAAAAAAGTATTTAAATAAGAATATTTCATTCATTCAGATCTAGGATGTGTTATTTTAGTGTTCCCTTTATTTTTTTTGAGCAGTGTATATCATGTTAATGAAACTAAATCATTTTATTGTAGACTACGCTTTACACCAAATAAAGAAAGAACTGAAAGACCTTCCAGTGTGTGTGTGTGTGCGCGCACGCAGTGAGATAGATGGAGAAGCAACTGGCAAGACTAAGCTGTAGGTGGCAATATGCTCTGAAATGTTGCATCATTGTCCCAACACCACCTGGACAGCTCGAGTTCAATCAATGACGTAGGTTTTCTTTGTAACCACTGCAGCCTCACAAATTAGAGATTTGTCAGTGATTTAATTGAAATATAGGACTATTTTGCCAACTCTTTAAAGTAGAGAATATTGTAGTATTTATTCGTAGGAAAAAAGGGTTGGAGACGCCTGCGATTTCTCAGTGAAACAGATGGGTAGTTTGATGCCCATGGAAGCATTACTTTGTTACGCTGTATCAACTGTAATACATTAGAAGAAAAGTGTAACTTTTTAGCCCGGTTAGTTATAGCTACATAGTGGTGTCACAATCATTGACAGTAATAGAATAACACTGACTAAACTGGCCACGTTGCATTTGTCAAAGAGCGTCTGCGTTGCCCAATGCTAATAAATAACTTATATTTGAGATGCACGACAGGCTGCAAGTCCCACCCGCTTATTGTTTTTCACGAAGATACAAACCCATGGGGTGGCTTGAAAGACAAACGAGGAGGCTGATTACAGACAGTCAGTGGACAGGCTGAGTTATGGTGGAAGCAGATGTGGATCTTGAGTCTAATGCCGGTGGAAGCCGTATCGATGAAGTTGTTGTAGGAGCCATTTTGGCCTGTTTATGAGTTGCGTATATGTGACCTGATTCAGGAAACTAGGCATATGTCGCAAGTCACGACTTCACAGAAGAGCTGTTTGAATTATCAAAATGAGCTTTTTGGCAGAAATGCCTTCTCGGAACATGTGAACTTTCACGTGCCACAATAAAATCTTGTATGCCATCTGTAAATAAGAATAAAATTATTAAATAACGAGCATAGTTTGTTTCCCCATAAGAAAAAGTGAGCAACAATCTTGCTAGCCTGAGATAATGAGTGGGCTGGACATGCCGAGAGATGAGTTTGGATTGGTCTACCATATAGCGCGCGTCTGTCTATTGGAGCTGGTCAGTATGTTTAGGTAATCGTGTCGAACGTGGCTTTAAAAAATAAAAATTGCGTAGTAAAACTGCATAAACCTAATGTCAAGTTAAAGTGTACTGCTAGCTAGCTAACGTTATGTGTATGCTCTCCACTTTCTGGAGGACCAAGTTTTGAATTCAGTGAAATTCCAGTATGATAGCTAAGGAGATGGAGAAAACACCAGTCTGGATTACATTGTCAAACTAATGTATACTGGTAAGATTTTCAGATATTACACATTTCTAAATTTGACAAAAAGTGGTTTCATTTCAAGTGTACTGTTAGCTAGCTAACATTATGTGTATGATCTTATTCTTCGTATCTCAGACACATTTGCTTGACTAGTTATAGCCATATAACCTGGTTGGTTAGCTACCTACAGATTCATGCAGGGTAGTAACATCATGAGTTGTTATTATGGTCCATTGTTTAGCTAGCTAGCTAAATGTCTTAACAAAAGACTCCACTCTAATTTTGAAAAAAGTATTTATTTCAAGTTAGTGTACTGTTAGCTAGCTAATGATAGCTGGCTGGCTGGCTAACTAACGTTACATCATGCGTTGGGATTCATTGTTTACCTAACTAGCTACATTTCTTATCAAAAGACTCATCTTAGTGTGCCAGAGCAGAAAAACTGATACATTTTTGAACGCATTTTTTTCAACACCAGTTGAATATGTCCGTTGTCAGTAAACGTCGGCAACAAAGAATAATTAAATTGTTGCCAGCAGCACAGTTAGTCACCAACACTAGATAACATGAAAAAAGCCTAACCAGCTCTGCTAAGGCGAGTAAAATGGTCAGAGTGGGGTTGTTCTCTCATTATGTGTCTGGAAGTATCTAGCCAATGTTAGCAAGTTAGCTTGGGTGCTTAACTGTAGTTGGGAGGTCAGAGCTTTTGGAACAACCCTACTTATTGGCCAGAGCTTCCGGTGTGCGCTCTGAATGTGAAACTACAGATAGAGAGAGAACAGCTCACTGAACATTACTCGCCCTCTCAGATGTCTGGAAGTAGCTGGCAAGTTAGTACAGAATGGTTGGATCAACCCTTAAAGAGATGGGTGGGGCTAAGGTTTAAGACGGTGTGAACAATACTGAATGGGTGTAGACAAAGGGCTCTCCAATAGTAGTACCAAAACACTGAAAGACTGTTTTCTCAAAAGTGAGTTTTACAAGTTGATCAACTTTCAAAGCAGAATTACTTTCCCATTGTTTCCTCAATGCAGTGGATGATATACCATTTTGTAGCTCTGAGTCTCTACTTTTATCCAATGTAAAAAACAGAAACTAAAATGTTGCTACATAAGACCGAATCCAGGTGGTGTGTCACATACGTTGTCTGTCAAGGGTTATTTTTACTTGTTTTGTACACTAGAGGGCACTATATATGTTTGGGTCATTTGTCACTGGTTGCGTAACCAGTAACCCAAACATATAGTGTCCTCTAGTGTACAAAACAAGTGACCAGAAAGGGTTAGCACAAGTGAGAGGAGAAAACATACAGTTCTTACTGTATCACAGATACAGCTTACAGAATGCATCCCTCTACACCTTTTGTATAGGAATGTGTTTTGGAGCTATTTATATACGCAATAAATGGGAACTTCACACAAAAAGAGTAACGTTTGGAAAGCTGATTATTGTGGACGTGTTATAGACAGCTCTCTCCTTTGCCAGTGGCAGTTCATAGGGAATCACCACTACAGTTGTGTTGGAGAACAAAATGTTGAGCTCTGACGGAGTCCCCACTTATCTTGTAGGAGCACAGTTTTTTGAAGACGAGCACCTGGATAAAATATCAAACTTGCGAAAGCTGTTTCAGATATCCAAACTGGTGGAAGAGGCAGTGGATAAAGTAAAGGCTGTGAGGATCACGAGAAGTGGGTTTGTATAGATTTTTGTATGGAGCGTGTGGTGAGTCTCACCGCACATGACATCGTCACTTCCTGTTGTACTCAGAACGAGGAAGAGTTCGGTTTTGTTTGTTGTTTAAAAGTATATTGGAAAGTTCTTGGTAGCTACCTAGCTTCTTATGTTGGATCCCACAACGCAGTTTGCATCAGTTGCTGGGATTGCTTGTATCTTTCCAGTGATCCTACCGACCAAGTACGGGTCTGAGGAGCTATTTAGCTAGCGAGGAGTTCTTGAATGCAGCCCGCGACGCAGTTAGCCATTGTGGCTGGGACCGCGGATTGGCCCGGGTTTGTGGCTGTCTAGATCCCTGTTGTTTGATGTTTTCAATTTCCCCTGTGACCTTCCCTGTCTGAAACTGCAAGGAGTAACAGTCTAACATACTTTGCTAGCTACCATGACAAAGACCAAAGCTGGTGGGAGTACCGTTGAGGACAGTGCCAGTGGTGTCTATCACACGTGAAGGATCTTTTAAACAAACAAAAAAAGAGACCTATAGCAGTTGTTACAAAAACAAGTGTTTTTTCCAAATACTTGTTGATTCTACTAAGAATGGACGACCTGACCAGAGAGGTCCAGGACCTGAAGAGCAGTTTGCAGTTCTCTCAGGGTCAGCTCAACGGGTTGAAACATGAGAACGGCAAGATGACAGCAATCTGTAAGTCATTGAGAGAGGACATCAGTTCTGTGTGTGAATCCATGAGGGACATCTCGAGAGACAATCAAGGCGAAACAACATGGTTGTGGACGGAATTGCAGAAAACCCACATGAGACCTGGATGGAGTCTGAGGACAAAGTAAGGGAAATGATCTGAGAAATTGAAGATGGACCCCAGGAAGATTGAGGTGGAGCGCGCCCACAGGATTGGAATACACACCACCGGCCCAGGTGATAGGTTGATAGTGGTGAAGAACCTGAGGTTCAAAGACAAGGTAGCTGTTATGGAAAGGGCCAAGAACTTGAGAGGAACGTATATCTTCCTCAACAAGGACTAACCTGAAGCTGTGCACCGGAAGAGGAAAGAACTTATCCCAGCCATGAAAGCTGCCAGAGCACGTTGGGACATTGCGTACATTCGCTACAACAGAATTATTGTCCACCCTCCCTCCCAGAAGCCTGGAAGGGATGAGAGAGCCAAGCCTATGGGTTCGTAGCCTCAACCCCGCAGCACACACACACATGCTTTTTGACACCACACTCAAAAAAGCAAGGTCTGCAGGCTCTAGTTTTGTCTAATCTTGATTATTGTCGTGTGGTCCAGTGCGGCAAGGAAAGACCTAGTTAAGCTGTAGGTGGCCCAGAATAGAGTGGCACGTTTTGCACTTAATTGTAATCAGAAGGCTGATACAAATACTATGCATGCCAGTCTCTCTTGGCTAAGAGTTGAGGAGAGACTGACTGCATCAACTTCTTGTTTTTATAAGAAACATTGTGTTGAAAATTCCAAATTGTTTGCATAGTCAACTTACACACAGCTCTGACACACACTTATCCCACCAGAAATGCCACCAGGGGTCTTTTCATAGTCCCCAAATCCAGAACAAATTCAAGAAAACGTACAGTATTATATAGAGCCCTTATTGCATGGACCTTCCTTCCATCTCACATAAACAGCAAACCTGGTTTCAAAAAACAGATAAGGCAACACCTCGCGGCACAACGCCTCTCCCCTATTTGACCTAGATCGTTTGTGTGTATGCATTGATATGTAGGCTACGTGTGCCTTTTAAAAATGTATGTAATTCTGTCCTTGTCTAATGATGTTCTGTATTATGTTTTGTGTGGACCCCAGGAAGAGTACCTGCTGCTTTTGCAACAGCTAATGGGGATCCTAATAAAATACCAAATTTAGAGAAATATGCTGTGTCGTGGGTTGCTCTTTGTAGCAGGGCACCTGTAAAGGGGGTAGTATCTGGCGTCTCGTGGTTCGTCAATGTTAAACAAATGAAGAATATCCCTGGGGTGGTTGATGCATGTTAGATTAATCATGTGGCGAATGGAGTTGAAGAGTTAAGAAAATATTGACCAAATAAACTAAAGTAAAAAATATATATAATATATATAATATATACAGGGGGTACCGGTACGGAGTCAGTGTGCAGGGGTACGTGCAGGGGTACAGGTTAGTTGAGGAACATGTAGGTAGGGGTGAAGTGAAAATGCATAGATAATAAACAGCGAGTAGCAGCAGTGTACTAAACAAATGGGGGGAGTCAATGTAATAGTCCGGTGGCCATTTGATTACTTGTTCGGCAGTCTTATGGCTTGGGAGTAGAAGCTGTTAAGGAGCCTTTTGGTCCTAGACTTGGCGCTCCGGTACTGCTTGCCGTGCGGTAGCAGAGAAAACAGTCTATGACTTGGGTGACTGGAGTCTGACAATTTTTTGGGCTTTCCTCTGACACCGCCTAATACTTAGGTCCTGGATGGCAGGAGGTTTGGCTCCTGTGATGTACTGGGCCGTACACACTACCCTCTGTAGTGCCTTACAGTCAGATGCCGAGCAGTTGCCATACCAGGCGTTGATGCAACCGGTCAGAATGCTCTCGATGGTGCAGCTGTAGAACTTTTTCAGGATCCGGGGACCCATGCCAAATCTTTTCAGTCTCCAAAGGGGTAAAAGGTTTTGTCGTGCCCTCTTCACGACTGTCTTAGCGTGTTTGGACCATGATGTTGTATGTGGACACCAAGGAACTTAAACTCTCGACCCGCTCCACTACAGCTCCATTGATGTTAAATGGGGGCCTGTTCGGCCCGCCTTTTCCTGTAGTCCACGATCAGCTCCTTTGTCTTGCTCACATTGAGGGAGAGGTTGTTGTTCTGGCACCACACTACCAGTTCTCTGACCTCCTCCTTATAGGCTGTCTCATCGTTGTCTGTGATCAGGCCTACCACTGTTGTGTCGTCAGCAAACTTAATGGATGGTGTTGGAGTCATGTTTGGTCACACAGTCGTGGGTGAACAGAGAGTGCAGGAGGGGACTAAGTACACACCCCTGAGGGGCCCCAGTGTTGAAGATCAACATGGAAGATGTGTTGTTGCCTACCCTTACCAACTGGGGGCGGCCCGTCAGTAAGTCTAGGATCCCGTTGCAGGGAGGTGTTTAGTCCCAGGGTCCTTAGCTTCGTGGGCACTATGGTGTTGAACGCTGAGCTGTAGTCAATGAACAGCATTCTAACATAGGTGTTCCTTTTGTTCAGTTAGGAAATGGCAGTGAGATTGCATCATCTGTGGATCTGTTTGAGCGGTATGCGAATTGGAGTAGGTTTAGGGTATCCGGGAGGATGCTGTTGATGTGAGCCATGGCCAGCCTTTCAAAGCACTTCATGGCTACCAACGTGAGTGCTACGGGGCGGTAATCATTTAGGCAGGTTACGTTTGCTTCCTTGGGCACAGGGATTATGGTGGTCTGCTTGAAACATGTAGGGATTACAGACTCGGTCAGGGAGAGGTTGAAAATGTCAGGGAAGACACATGCCAGTTGGTCCGCGCATGCTTTGAGTACACGTCTTGGTAATCCATTTGGCCCCGTGGCTTTGTGAATGTTGACCTGTTTAAAGGTCTTGCTCAAATCGGCTACCGAGAGCGTTCTCACACAGTCACCCAGAACAGCTGATGCTCTCGTGCATGCTTCAGTGTTGCTTTCCTCGAAGCGAGCGTAAAAGGCATTTAGACTTGCGTCACTGGGCAGCTGGCATCTGGGTTTCCCTTTGTAGTCCGTAATAGTTTTCAAGCCCTGCCACATCTGATGAGTGTCAGAGCCGGTGTAGTAGGTTTCAATCTTAATCCTGTATTGATGCTTTGCTTGATTGATGGTCTGAGGGCATACCAGGATTTCTTATAAGCATCTCGGATTTGTGTCCCGCTCCTTGAAAGCGGCCACTCTAGCCTTTAGCTTGATGCGGATGTTGCCTGTAATCCATGGCTTCTGGTTGGGATATGTACGTAGGGTCACTGTGTGGACGACATCGTCAATGCACTTATTGATGAAGCCGATGACTGAGGTGGTATACTCCTCAATGCCATTGGATGAATTCAGGAACATATTCCAGTCTGTGCCAGCAAAACAGTCTTGTAGCGTAGCATCCGCTTCATCTGACCACTTCCATATTGAGCGAGTCACTGGTACTTCCTGCTTTAGTTTTTGCTTGTAAGCAGGAATCCGGAGGATAGAATTATGGTCAGATTTGCCAAATGGAGGGTGGGGGAATGCTTTGTATGCATCTCTGTGTGTGGAGTAAAGGTGGTCTAGAGTTTTTTTTCCATCTGGTTGCATAATTGACATGCTGGTAAAAATTAGGTAAAACTGATTTAACCTTTCCTGCATTAAAGTCCCCGGCCACTAGGAGCGCCGCTTCTGCATGAGAATTTTCTGGTTTGCTTATGGCCTTACAGAGTTGGTTGAATGTGGTCTTAGTGCCAGCATCGGTTTGTGGTGGTAAATAGACGGCTACGAATAATATGGATGTGTCAAGCCCTGGCCATAGAGAGGCTTTTATTCTCTATTTTGGTTAGGCCAGGGTGTGACTAGGGTGGGCATTCTAGTTTCTTTATTTCTATGTTTGTGTGGTTCCCAATCAGAGGCAGCTTTCTATCATTGTCTCTGATTGGGGATCATACACTGCTCAAAAAAATAAAGGGAACACTTAAACAACACAATGTAACTCCAAGTCAATCACACTTCTGTGAAATCAAACTGTCCACTTAGGAAGCAACACTGATTGACAATACATTTCACATGCTGTTGTGCAAATGGAATAGACAAAAGGTAGAAATTATAGGCAATTAGCAAGACACCCCCCAAAACAGGAGTGATTCTGCAGGTGGTGACCACAGACCACTTCTCGGTTCCTATGCTTCCTGGCCTATGTTTTGGTCACTTTTGAATGCTGGCGGTGCTCTCACTCTAGTGGTAGCATGAGACGGAGTCTACAACCCACACAAGTGGCTCAGGTAGTGCAGTTCATCCAGGATGGCACATCAATGCGAACTGTGGCAAAAAGGTTTGCTGTGTCTGTCAGCGTAGTGTCCAGAGCATGCAGGCGCTACCAGGAGACAGGCCAGTACATCAGGAGACGTGGAGGAGGCCGTAGGAGGGCAACAACCCAGCAGCAGGACCGCTACCTCCGCCTTAGTGCAAGGAGGTGCACTGCCAGCGCCCTGCAAAATGGCCTCCAGCAGGCCACAAATGTGCAGTGTTTTAAAAAAATAAAATATCATTAACACTTACCACGCTGCGCTTTGGTCCGTGCCTTCCGACGAGAGACGTTACAGGATGAGAACTCTTGGTAGATATTGTGGACTACAGCTTATCATAAGGTACTCTACCTCAGGCGAGCAATACCTCGATACTTCTTTAATATTAGACATTACGCACCAGCTGTTATTGACAAAAAGATACACCCCCCCAGACATAGCATCTCTATTCTGCCGGTGCATAGAAAATCCCGCCAGCTCTATATTATCCGTGTCGTCGTTCAGCCACGACTCGGTGAAACATAAGATGTTAATATCCCGTTGGTAGGATAATCGTAGGTCATCAATTTTATTTTCCAATGATTGCATGTTAGCAAGTAAAACGGGAGGAAGTGGGAGTTTACTCGCTCGCCTACGGATTCTCAGAAGGCAGCCCAATCTGCATCCTCTTTTGGTCCGTCTTTTCTTCACGCAGATGACGGGGATTTGGGCCTGTTCTTGGGAGAGCAGTATATTCTTCTTGTCGGACTCGTAGGGAGTAATCGCTGTTCTGATGTCCAGAAATAATTTTCGGTCTTAATAGATGGTAGCAGCAACACGATGTACAAAATAAGTTAAAAACAACGCAAAATAGCACAATTGGTCAGGAGCACGTAAAACATCATTATTTACTTGTTCTAATGGCTGTGTCTGAATAGCCATATTGCGTTCTGTCTACTTAAAGTACATACTGCGTACTGTTTAATAGGTGGGATTGCAGTATGTGGAAAAATGTTGCCTACTCTCTACTTACTCACATAGCAGACGTTACAGTAAAACCTCAAATTCCTTGAGCTAACCTTTCGATGTAAGCTTTATGATTCCAAGGGGTTCCAAGATGGCTTAGCAGTTCAGACTTAATTTTTGTCCTCGTACTGTCTTGTCCTGTATATATATATTTACATATATATTTACACCTTCTTCGCATATCTTTTATATTTTTTATTATCCAAGAACTCAACTACAAAAGCTTTCCTGCAACCCGCCTCACCAATTACAACAAAAAAAAAGTAATATTTACCTCAAATCTGAAAATCCACAGTGGAAGCTAACCAGGGGCTAATCAGAAGTTAGCCAGAAAGCTAACCAGAAGCTAACCGAAAGCTAGCCGAAAGCTAATCTGAAGCTGCCCAGAAGTTAGCCGGCTTGCTGGCTAGCGTTGGTGTTTCAGCTGCCCACGTTTTGTGGTCATCAGCTATTCCTTTAGCTCGATAATCTACCGGCACTTTTGTGCAACGCGACTCGGACCGGAGCATACCGGGCCTTTTTTTTTTTCTCTCAGTTTCCGCGGATTTCAGCCGCAGGCTCTGGACATTTGCACCTTGATTTCGCAGCTAGCTAGCTGCAAACCGTGTGACTATTGGCTTACGTCGATCCCGGAGCAAACTTAAATTATTCCGGGGCTAGCCAGCTGAGGAGTTCCATCAGCCATTCCTGGGCTGCAGTCACCTATCCGGACCCGTTTTTTTTTTTGCTGCAGATACGGAGCCCCACCGGGCCTTCACGATTCACTGCCGACGTTATCCGCCCGAGGGAGTTATCCAACTGGTACCTCCGTCGCGACGTTACCTGAACGCTCATCTGGGGCCCGCTAATCGTTAGCTGTCTTATCGGCTGCTATCTGAATAAGTATATCGGACAATTTTTTTTCTTGGGTCACTATATCTATTTTGCCAATTGGATTGATCCCCTCTACAAGACACGGAACCCCACTAATCTACCAACGGAAACGCACGAGGTGTCCAAAAATAGACCTCCATCCTATGCTATCTTGCTACCGATAGCCATCTACCCGGCCAGCTGTCTGGATCGCCGTGACCCCAACCAACCTCTACTCACTGGACCCTTATGATCACTCGATTAAGCATGCCTCTCCTTAATGTAAATATGCCTTGTCCATTGCTGTTCTGGTTAGTGTTTATTGGCTTATTTCACTGTAGGGCCTCTAGCCCTGCTCACTATACCATATCCAACCTTTCAGTTCCACCACCCACATATGCGATGACATCACCTGGTTTCAATGATGTTTCTAGAGACAATATCTCTCTCATCATCACTCAATACCTAGGTTTACCTCCACTGTATTCACATCCTACCATACCTTTGTCTGTACATTATTCCTTGAAGCTATTTTATCGCCCCCAGAAACTTCCTTTTACTCTCTGTTCTAGACGTTCTAGACCACCAATTCTCATAGCTTTTAGCCGTACCCTTATCCTACTCCTCCTCTGTTCCTCTGGTGATGTAGAGGTGAATCCAGGCCCTGCAGTACCTAGCTCCACTCCTATTCCTCAGGCGCTCTCTTTTGATGACTTCTGTAACCGTAATAGCCTTGGTTTCATGCATGTTAACATTAGAAGCCTCCTCCCTAAGTTTGTTTTGTTCACTGCTTCAGCTCACTCTGCCAACCCGGATGTTCTAGCCGTGTCTGAATCCTGGCTTAGAAAGACCACCAAAAATTCTGACATTTTCATCCCCAACTACAAGATTTTCAGACAAGATAGAACGGCCAAAGGGGGCGGTGTTGCAATCTACTGCAAAGATTGCCTGCAGAGTTCTGTTTTACTATCCAGGTCTGTTCCCAAACAATTTGAACTTCTACTTTTAAAAATCCACCTCTCTAAAAACAAGTCTCTCACCGTTGCCGCCTGCTATAGACCACCCTCTGCCCCCAGCTGTGCCCTGGACACCATATGTGAACTGATTGCCCACCATCTATCTTCAGAGCTCGTGCTGCTAGGCGACCTAAATTGGAACATGCTTAACACCCCAGCCATCCTACAATCTAAGCTTGATGCCCTCAATCTCACACAAATTATCAATGAACCTACCAGGTACCACCTCAATTCCGTAAACACGGGCACCCTCATAGATATCATCCTAACCAACTTGCCCTCCAAATACACCTCTGCTGTTTTCAACCAAGATCTCAGCGATCACTGCCTCATTGCCTGTATCCGTAATGGGTCAGCGGTCAAACGACCTCCACTCATCATTGTCAAACGCTCCCTGAAACACTTCAGCGAGCAGGCCTTTTTAATCGACCTGGCCGAGGTATCCTGGAAGGATATTGATCTCATCCCGTCAGTAGAGGATGCCTGGATATTTTTTTTAAATGCCTTCCTCACTATCTTGAATAAGCATGCCCCATTCAAGAAATTTAGAACCAGGAACAGATATAGCCCTTGGTTCTCTCCTGACCTGACTGCCCTTAACCAACAGAAAAACATCCTATGGCGTTCTGCATTAGCATCGAACAGCCCCCGTGATATGCAACTTTTCAGGGAAGCTAGAAACCAATATACACAGGTAGTTAGAAAAGCCAAGGCTAGCTTTTTCAAGCAGAAATTTGCTTCCTGCAACACAAATTCAAAAAAGTTCTGGGACACTGTAAAGTCCATGGAGAATAAGAACACCTCCCAGCTTCCAACTGCACTGAAGATAGGAAACACTGTCACCACCGACAAATCCACTATAATTGAGAATTTCAATAAGCATTTTTCTACGGCTGGCCATGCTTTCCACCTGGCTACCCCTACCCCGGTCAACAGCACTGCCCTCCCCTCTGCTACTCGCCCAAGCCTTCCCCATTTCTCTTTCTCCCAAATACAGTCAGCTGATGTTCTGAAAGAGCTGCAAAATCTGGACCCTTACAAATCAGCCGGGCTAGATAATCTGGACCCTTTCTTTCTAAAACTATCTGCTGAAATTGTTGCCACCCCTATTACTAGCCTTTTCAACCTCTCTTTCGTGTCGTCTGAGATTCCCAAAGATTGGAAAGCAGCTGAGGTTATCCCCCTCTTCAAAGGGGGGGACACTCTTGACCCAAACAGCTACAGACCTATATCTATCCTACCCTGCCTTTCTAAGGTCTTCGAAAGCCAAGTCAACAAACAGATTACCGACCATTTCGAATCCCACCATACCTTCTCCGCTATTAAATCTGGTTTCAGAGCTGGTCATGGGTGCACCTCAGCCACGCTCAAGGTCATAAACGATATCTTAACCGCCATCGATAGGAAACAATACTGTGCAGCCGTATTCATTGACCTGGCCAAGGCTTTTGACTCTGTCAATCACCACATCCTCATCGGCAGACTCGACAGCCTTTGTTTCTCTAATGATTGCCTCGCCTGGTTCACCAACTACTTCTCTGATCGAGTTCAGTGTGTCAAATCGGAGGGTCTCTTGTCCGGGCCTCTGGCAGTCTCTATGGGGGTGCCACAGGGTTCAATTCTTGGACCGACTCTCTTCTCTGTATACATCAATGATGTCGCTCTTGCTGCTGGTGATTCTCTGATCCATCTCTACGCAGACGACACTATTCTGTATACTTCTGGCCCTTCTTTTGACACTGTGTTAACAACCCTCCAGGCGAGCTTCAATGCCATACAACTCTCCTTCCGTGGCCTCCATTTGCTCTTAAATACAAGTAAAACTAAATGCATGCTCTTCAACCGATCGCTGCCTGCACCTGCCCAACATCACTACTCTGGACGGCTCTGACTTAGAATATGTGGACAACTACAAATACCTAGGTGTCTGGTTAGACTGTAAACACTCCTTCCAGACTCACATCAAACATCTCCAATCCAAAGTTAAATCTAGAATTGGCTTCCTATTCCGCAACAAAGCATCCTTCACTCATGCTGCCAAACATACCCTTGTAAAACTGACCATCCTACCAATCCTCGACTTCGGTGATGTCATTTACAAAATAGCCTCCAATATCCTACTCAATAAATTGGATGCAGTCTATCACAGTGCCATCCGTTTTGTCACCAAAGCCCCATATACTACCCACCACTGCGACCTGTACACTCTCGTTGGCTGGCCCTCGCTTCATACTCGTCGCCAAACCCACTGGCTCCAGGTCATCTACAAGACCCTGCTAGGTAAAGTCCCCCCTTATCTCAGCTCGCTGGTCACCATAGCAGCACCTACCTGTAGCACGCGCTCCAGCAGGTATATCTCTCTGGTCACCCCCAAAACCAATTCTTCCTTTGGCCGCCTCTCCTTCCAGTTCTCTGCTGCCAATGACTGGAACGAACTACAAAAATCTCTGAAACTGGAAACTGGAAACACTTATCTCCCTCACTAGCTTTAAGCACCAGCTGTCAGAGCAGCTCATAGATTACTGCACCTGTACATAGCCCATCTATAATTTAGCCCAAACAACTACCTCTTTACCTACTGTATTTATTTATTTATTTATTTTGCTCCTTTGCACCCCATTATTACTATCTCTACTTTTTTCTATCTACTATCTCTACTTTTTTTCTTTTTTTTTTACTTGCTATATTGTATTTACTTCACCACCATGGCCTTTTTATATTTTTATTTATTTATATATATATTTTGTTTGCCTTCACCTCCCTTATCTCACCTCACTTGCTCATATTGCATATAGACTTATTTTTCACTGTATTATTGACTGTATGTTTGTTTTACTCCATGTGTAACTATGTGTTGTATGTGTCGAACTGCTTTGCTTTATCTTGGCCAGGTCGCAATTGTAAATGAGAACGTGTTCTCAATTTGCCTACCTGGTTAAATAAATAAAATTAAAATAAATGATGCCCTACTGTGCTTATACCTTACTCTGTCTTGCTATTTATGGCCACCATACAATTATGTCTAGGTTCACCCCCTCCATCAGGTCCAAACAGTGCATCGTGAAAGCAAATGGTAAACTGGCCATGCTAACAATCACATAACTTTTAGGCACAACTAAACTTGTTAGCTAATTGTGGGGGACAGAATATATTTAGAAATAGTTTCTACCAAGAAGCAAGGTGTATTTATTTCAGTCCTGAGACAGGAATGACCACTCACCGGAATGTAGTAACGTGATAGTCACAAGTTATCAAACTTTTTAAGCACACTCAAACTACTAACAGATCGGCTAGCTAGTTTCAGGAGACAAAATACATGATACACTGTTTGTTGTCAGAAAAAGACACGCCACCTGATCAACCAAGATGTCTAGCAAGCTAGCAAATGTTAGCTTCAAGAGGAGCAATCAATTACAGATATAAATGGAACTTCTTCTAGAAAAGCAAACTAGCATTGACTCTATCAACAAAACCTTTCTAAGTACTAATACAAAATTCCGCATTCCTGGCTTTAATATTCTAAGAAAGGATCCACCAGATGCAGAGGGGGTGTGGCACTGCTCTTAAAAGGAAGGAATCAAGTACTCTGAAGCTGTTTTTACCTTCACCAAAGAAGAACTTAGCTTGTTATGGCTAGGGGTTCCGCTAGCGGAACGTTGACAAAATTGCAGAAATTAAATTATAATTATTTAACTTTAATTAAATCATAAGTGCACCAAATGAAAGCTAAACCTCTTGTTAATCTAGCCACCGTGTCAGATTTCAAAAAGGCTTTACTGCGAAAGCAAACCGTGCGATTATCGATCAGCAGACAAAACATTACGTACAGTTACCAGCCAAGTAGATTAGTCAGAAATAGCAATAAAATTAATCAATTACCTTTGAAGATCTTCTTCTTTTGGCAATACTAAAGGTCACGACAAAACAATAAATGGTTGTTGTGTTCGATAAAATCCATTTTTATAGCCTAACAAAACATTCTGTAAACGGCTTGTGTCGTGAATTCAGTGTCCTTCAACTTTGGACGTAACATTCGATGTCATTACTCACTCTAAATGGACGTTTGAGTCCATGTTTGGTTTCATTGCAATCCTCTGTTTGTTAGTAGCATAGCCATACTTAATGGTTCTTTTCCTGGGACATATTGACCGAAAGGAACTGATTTGAACACAAACTATGACCTCATTGCGCACCAATGATATGACCAGTTCTTCGTTGATTGACTGTATTTCGGACCAATGACCACTGATCGTCTTGAAATCTAGCTTGGTAGATAGCCAATGAGCGGAGGTAAACGGCAATATGTAATGGTTCTATCCGGGAAGACTAGCCTTTGTAGGAAACTCGAGTGTAAACACAGCCATTCGCCATTGAAAATTCTACCAGAAGCAGCCACGCTGGTTATGCGCAGCAGTATTGTTTTGAGAGCATTTTCAGCTGTTTTACCTTTAGAATTATGGCGAGTAAATCTGTAAAATCAAAGACAAAGTTAAAATATACAGATCTACACGATATTGTTGAAGAAATTGATAGGGAAAGTTACACCGAGATGTTTCGGATAGTGAGAATACTTTTGACTCGCAAACCGAGGAGATGTTCTTGTACGGAGAAGATGCAGTGTTGGACTGGTGAGTACCTTTGTTTGAAATTAATAATATCAAATATTATTCATTTGAGTTGTTTGAGATATTTTTATTTTATTTGCCATATATAAAAATATAATCAGTAATGAAATGTGTGTTGTGTCTTTGGCTATGCCGGATTAAGTGATATGACATGCTATTCTATAAAATCCTTTCTACGTAATAACTATTACCTGATTGAGCTAATCATGTAAATGTAATTAACTAGAAAGTCGGGGCACCACGAAATAATAGAGCTGTTATCTTCCGAATAAACTCTTAAAGACATAGTAATATTTTACATCAATAGCAGTCAATATTAATCGTCCCCTTAATTCAGTCTCATCTGAAAGTTGTAAATTCTTGGTCATCTTCACGAACCCTGGCTAACAAGTTGAATCAGCAATACAAAATTGGGTTTAATTATTTATTTACTAAATACCTAACTAATCACACCTTGATTACAAATTGTCATAAAGGAAAACGCTCCTAGCGGGCGGAACAGATATAACAGCTGGAAACACAAAAGAAAAGGGGGCTGGGTTTGAGTGAAAGAGCGGGAAGACTTGAGGAACCAAGAAAGAAGCCATGCTATCGTAAATACAGTATCCTATGCATTCTAAATTACCGCCCATTTGGAAAAGGAAAATGCAATAAATATTTACTCTGAGCTGCGCATCGGTAAGTTGGTGGTAGATGGAAGGCCGTGTTGCCCAACCGAGCCCTTTGTCCTTTGAAGAATGCCTCTGCTGGTAAATTGGATACGTTGTCGTAACGTCGTTGTGTAGTAGATGGGATACTCGGTCTGTTCTTTCCTAATTTATGTTTGCAGCTGCTGTTGCTAACTCAACGTCTAGGAGGCATCACTTCTGTAGTGAATAAGAGTTCAAAGGTCATACCATTCGCAACCAAAGCTCACGCTGATGTTGACATGTTAGTCCTTTTTAACGTATGGACCGTCGTCCTCACATCCTCGGAACAGGAGGTTACATTTTCGTGGAGGGAGAAAAGGGGTGTGTTTCATAATTTACAACCTATGTCTCTTCACGTGGGAGGGCCACTGAGTCGGGCCTAATTCACTCATGAAACCCAATTCTCACATTTTAGAAGCTAAAATCACATTTCATCCCATCACGAATAATTTCATATTCAAACATTTAAATTGAACAACAATTCCATGTGAATCCGATAACTCTCATGGGCAGACTTTCCACTGTAGAGTTTATGTCCTCCTATTATTGATGAGAATGTCCCAGATGACAACCGAACTGACATAATATACATTTTAAGTACCATCGCATATGTTCAATTGGTCGGATTACCAGAATATAGTTCATTTCCCCCCACCTTCTGATGTTACCAGAATCTTTATGTTAACTTCTTGACGCTAGGGGTCAGATTTATTTTTTAAATAACGTTCCCAGGGTAAACGGACTATTTCTCAGGTCCAGATCGTAGAATATGCATATAATTTACAGATTAGGATAGAAAACACTCCAAAGTTTCCAAAACTGTCAAAATATTGTCTGTGAGTATAACAAAACTGATTCTGCAGGCGAAAACCTGAGAAAATATAACCCGGACGTTATATTTATTTTAATTTTTAATCTGTGTTTCCTGGCCAGTCGTTCTTCCATTTAAAGGGGTATCAACCAGATTCCTTTTCCAATGGCTTCCTCAGGCTGTGACCAGGCTTTAGACATAGTTTCAGGCTTTTATTTTGAAAAATGAACGAGATTTTTCAAAGTAGTCAGGTGTCCTCTGAATACTTCCTTCGCGCGAGAGGGGAGCTCTCCATTTTCCTTTTCTCTCTTATTGAATAGGTTACGGTCCGGTTGAAATATTATCGATTATGTTTGTTAACCTGTTAGTGTGTAGGGGGCGCTATTTTCACTTTGGGAAAAAATCGTGCCCAAATGAAACGGCCTTCTACTCTATTCTAGATCGTACAATATGCATATTATTATTACTATTGGATAGAAAACACAAGTTTCTAAAACTGTTTGAATTATATCTGTGAGTAAAACAGAACTCATTTGGCAGCAAACTTCCAGACAGGAAGTGAAAATCTGAAATCGAGGCTCTGTTCCAGGGCCTGCCTATTCAACTGGCTTATATCTATTGATATACATGCACTTCATACGCCTTCCACTAGATGTCAACAGGCAGTGGGAGGTGAAATGGGGTGTCTAGCTTGATCTGAGGTCGAACAAGAGCTTTTGGAGTGACAGGTCTGGAAATTTCATTGTCTTCGAAGGCGCGAGAAGGAACCCCAGATTGCCTTCTGAAAAGCGTTCGGTATACACGGCTAATATCTCCGGCTCTGATTTTATTTGATACATGTGATAATATATGTAAAGTATGTTTTTTCAACCGAGTTTTATCAGATTATTTAACGTTTATCGGGACTTTGAGTTTTCCGTTGTTTGCGTCGAGAGAAGATGGACATGTTCGCGCCACTTGGCTAGCTAAGGTTGCTAATTCGACAGGAGAAAAGGACATTCTAAAACCAAACAACGATTTATTCTAGACCAAGGACTCCTTGTACAAGATTCTGATGGAAGCTCAGCAAAAGTAAGACAACATTTATGATGTTATTTCGTATTTTTGTGTGAAATGTTTAGTCCTATTCTCCGCCCTTTTAGCGGGCGCTGTCTCGCAATAACGCAATCTGTATGTCGTACTAAAGTTATTTTTAAAAATCTAACACAGCGGTTGCATTAAGAACCAGTGTATTTTTCATTTGCCATACAACAAGTATTTTTATGTAAAGTTTATGATGAGTTATTTGGTCAGATTAGGTGAGTGTCAGAAATATATCCGGACATTCTGGGAAAAAGTTGCTACATTTTCACAATGTATAACCACGGTTTTCAGCTCTAAATATGCACATTTTCGAACAAAACATAAATGTTTTGTGTAAGACTGTCATCTGATGAAGTTGTCCAAAGGTTAGTGATTAATTTTATATTTATTGCTGGTTTTTGCTAAAGCTATCTTTGCGGTGAATAAATGCGGTTGTGTGTTTGGCTATTGTGGTAAGCTAATATATTTCTATATTGTGTTTTCGCTGTAAAACACTTTTAAAAAATCGGAAATATTGTCTGGATTCACAAGATGTTTATCTTTCATTTGCTGTACACCATGTATTTTTTCATAAATGTTTTATGATGAGTATTTATGTATTTTACGTTGCTCTCTGTAATTATTATGGCTGCTTCGGTGCTATTTGTGATTGTAGCTGCAATGTAAAACTATGATTTATACCTCAAATATGCACATTTTTCGAACAAAACATAAATGTATTGTGTAACATGTTATAAGACTGTCATCTGATGAAGTTGTTTCTTGGTTAGTGACTAATTATATCTATATTTTGTCGGTTTTTTGAAAGCTACCTATGCGGTGGATAAATAGCGTTGTGTGTTTGGCTATTGTGGTGAGCTAACAAATATATTGTGTTTTCGTAAAACATTTTAAAAATCGTCTGGATTCACAAGATGTTTATCTTTCATTTGCTGAATTGGACTTGTTAATGTGTGGAAGTTAAATATTTCAAAAAAATATTTTTTGAACTTCACGCTCTGCGAAGGCAGCGGAATGTTGTGGGTGTTCCGCTAGCGGAACCCCAGGGCGAGAAAGTTTAAAAACAACCTGAGGATTGATTATAAAAAAACATTTGACATGTTTCTACGACCATTAGATACTTTTTGGAATTTGTCGAACGGAACGAGGCTGTAGTTTTCTCAACATAACGCGCAACCCAAATGGCGTTGTTTTGTTATAAAAGTAATATTTATTGAACAAAAAGAACATTTGTTGTGTAACTGGGAGTCTCGTGAGTGCAAACATCCGAAGATTATCAAAGGTAAGCGATTCATTTGATTGCTTTTCTGACTTTCGTGACCATGCTAATTTGGGGCTAGCTGTTGTAGTATTGATTGATACACTCACAAAAGCTTGGATTTCTTTCTCTGTGAAGCATATTTTCAAAATCTGACACGATAGGTGGATTAACAACAAGCTAAGCTGTGTTTTGGTATATTTCACTAGTGATTGCATGATTATAAATATTTTTTGTAATATTTTGAATTTGGCGCCTTGCAATTCAGCGGTTGTTTAGGGAAATGATCCCGTAATCGGGATCTGTGCACATAAAGGTTAAACAAGGGGTTTTCAAATTTCACATCAGTAGGGTAGAGAGGAAAAATGGGGGAAGAGGTATTTATGACTGTCATAAACCTGCCCCCAGGCCAACGTCATCACATGTGTAAAGTACACATTGCTCTACATTGTGGGTGTGTGTATGTCTGTGTCTGTATATATTAGATATTTTTTACATTTTATTTTATCTAAACATGGAATGGAACAGCTCCATTCTCACCTGCTCAAAGGCGGAGGTAGCGGTCCTGCTGCTGGGTTGTTGCTCTCCTACGGCCTCCTCCACGTCTCCTGATGTACTGGCCTGTCTCCTGGTAGCGTCTGCATGCTCTGAACACTACGCTGACAGACACAGCAAACCTTTTTGCCACAGTTCGCATTGATGTGCCATCGTGGATGAACTGCACTACCTGAGCCACTTGTGTGGGTTGTAGACTCCGTCTCATGCTACCACTAGAGTGAGAGCACCGCCAGCATTCAAGTGACCAAAACATCAGCCAGGAAGCATAGGACCTGAGAAGTGTTCTGTGGTCACCACCTGCAGAATCAGTCCTTTATTGGGGGTGTCTTGCTAATTGCCTATAATTTCCACCTTTTGTCTATTCCATTTGCACAACAGCATGTGAAATGTATTGTCAATCAGTGTTGCTTCCTAAGTGGACAGTTTGATTTCACAGAAGTGTGATTGACTTGGAGTTACATTGTGTTGTTTAAGTGTTCCCTTTATTTTTTTGAGCAGTGTAGTTATTTGCATCAATGTACCAATTCGGCCACTTGGGTACATTTGGGACACCTGGGTGACTTCATGCTCAATGGCATGTATCTCACTTATTCCTGAAGGTATCTGTCTGAAACTTTGGTCAAATACGGTTGCCCACTTATGTTCTTATTTGAAATTATCCCCAGCATCATATCTGAATGTTTGACTGTTCTTGTTCATTTGAAAGATGCAACAGTAAATTAACAGAAAACGTCTGTTTATTTCCTTCTACCAGATCTATTTTGTTATATTCTCCTACATTCAATTCACATTTCCACAAACTTCAGAGTGTTTCGTTTCAAATGATACCAAGAATATGCATATCCTTTCTTCTGGGCCTGAGCTACAGGCAGTTAGATTAACCTGTCTAGGATCAGCGTGGCGCTAGCGGCCCCCCCCCCCCCCCCCCCCCACTGAAAAACCAGTGCCGCGAAATTCAAAAAAAATATTTTTTTAAAATATTTAACTTTCACACATTAAAGTCCAATACAGCTAATGAAAGACACAGATCTTATGAATCCAGTCAACATTTCCGATTTTTAAAATGTTTTACAGGGAAGACACAATATGTAAAGATGTACATCTATTACCTAAAAACACATTAGCATAATCCACCATCTTTTATTTGTCCACCAACACCAGTAGCCATCACCAATTCGGCTAAACTAAGATATTTATAGCCCCTAACCAACAAAAAAACTCATTAGATGACAGTCTGATAACATATTTATGGTATGGGATAGGTTTTGTTAGAAAAAAGTGCATATTTCAGGTATATGGCATAGTTTACAATTGCACCCACCATCACAAATGGACTAGAATAATTACAATGAGCAACGTGTTTACCTAACTACTAATCATCAAACATTTCGTAAAAATACACAGCATACACGAATCGAAAGACACAGATCCTGTGAATACAGACAATATTTCAGATTTTCTAAGTGTCTTACAGCGAAAACACAATAAATCGTTATATTAGCTTAGCACATAGCAATTAGCAGCCCAGCATTGATTCTAGCCAAAGTGAGCGATAAAAGTCAACATCGCCAAAAGATATTAATTTTTTCACTAACCTTCTCAGAATTCTTCCGATGACACTCCTGTAACATCACATTACAACATGCATATACAGTTTGATCGAAAATGTTTATATTTAGCCACCAAAATCATGGTTAGACAATGTGAAATGTAGACAAGCTGGTAAAGAAAAAGTCCTTGCGCCACTTAGACAGTGATCTACTCTTATACATAAATACTCATAAACGTGACTAAAAAATATAGGGTGGACAGGGATTGATAGACAATTTAATTCTTAATACAATTGCGTTATTACATTTTTTAATTTATCCTTACTTTTCAATACAGTTTGCGCCAAGCGAAGCTACGTCAAAAAACATGGCGTCCTAAGCCACTAAAATGTTTCGACAGAAACACGATTTATCATAATAAAAATGTCCTACCTTGAGCTGTTCTTCCATCAGTATCTTGGGCAAAGGATCCTTTCTTGGGAGAAATCGTCTTTTGGTGGAAAGCTGTCCTCTTGCCATGTGGAAATGTCAACTACGTTCGGGATGAACTGAAAAGCGTGCCCAACTTTTCACATCGTTGCAAAAATAAATGTCCCAAAATCGCACTAAACGGATATAAATTGCTATAAAACGCTTTAAATTAACTACTTTGTGATGTTTGTAACTCCTATAACGAGTGAAAAGATGACCGGAGAAATATAACAGGCTAAACTAACGCTTGGAACAGGAGAGGGTCGGTGTCTTCCACGCGCGTTACGCAGCAAGAAAAGACTTGCTAGCTAAAGGTTTTTTTCATTTGTAGGGCCTGTGAACGAGCAATCGAGCCCGTTGGAATCGTCATCACGTAAAGGCATCCAGGGGAAGACGTAAGAAGTGTCCGTATAGTCATAGCAACGACAGAGCCCTTTTAAATGACTTCAGAAAAGTGGCCAACGTTTCTCAAATCTGACTCCATGTCAGGGAAATTGCTGTAGAATGGGCTCTGTTCCACTTAGAGACAAAATTTCAACTCCTATAGAAACTATAGACTGTTTTCTATCCAATAATAATAATAATATGCATATTGTACGATCAAGGATTTTGTGGGAAGCCGTTTAAAAAATTAGCCACATTAGCATAAATAGTCTAAACAGCGCCCCCATCCCCAACAGGTTAAGGTACTTTTTCAGGCGGAAATTGAGAAAAGGGGGCTATCCTAAACAGGTTTTAACAATAATGAATAAACTGAAGTAAAAATACTTTTAAACGCACATACAGCTCTTCTGATAGCCACTATTTACTGTCCACCCACAACAACACCCTCTGAAAAATGGATCACTCTCCTTGCAGACAACAATGGCCATACCATCATAATGGGAGATTTTAATGCCAAACACATTGATTTTAACTGTAAAACTACAAAATACTCGGGAAGAGTAAGGGATATCCGACAACACAAACCTGGCCATCCTCAACACCGATGAGCCCACACACATCCACAGCAGACATCCTTGATCTTGTAATTTGCTCCCCGGACTTGCCTGCCAAACTCCTTAGCTTCTCCGTCAGTCATGATGTGGGAAGTGACCACCTTCCTGTCCGTGCCTCCTTTTCTCTCCAATTTCAACAAGCACCTGAAAAACAAAGATACAACTACAAGAAAGCAAACTGGGAAAAATACAGAAAAAATGCATTACAGACAAGAGAAATATTGCATTAACAACACAGAACCCCAAGGATTTGGACCAGCTCGCCGAGAGGATCGGGAGCATCCTCATCCAGGCCCGGGAAGAGACTATTTCACTTACCACCACCACACATCCTCAGTCTCATCAAGCAGAAGAGAAAGGTTCGGAGAGATTTTATTAAAACAAGAGCAACAAACTTGAAAACAGAAGTTAATTGGATACAGAATCATATCAGATATCAACTCATCCTCCACAAACAAACAGACAGGTGATAAAAGGTGGACTGCCTTTTATCACCAGCTTGATACAGACACTAACCCCCAGACCTTCTGGCAAAAAATCTTAACAATTAACGGAGACAAAACCAATAATATTATACCTGTGCTAAAGTCTCAAGACCAATTCATCGAAGACAACAAAACAAAAGCTACATTATTTAGAAACCACCTACAAAATGTTAATTCTTGTCCCAATGATCCCCTCTTTGACAAATGGAACACAGTGTCGACAGAGATACAGAAAACAGTATATACAGTAATCCCTCGTTTATCGCGGGGGTTACGTTCCGAAAATGACCCGCGATAAGTGAAATCCGCGAAATAGAAAACTTTTTTTTTTTTTTTACAATTAGCAACTATTACATGTATACAAATACAGTGACTCACGTGTAGGCCGTTTCACTGCTCTTCAGACTGGGCCGCTGCATCCTGACTGCGCTCTGCAGTGTTCTCTTCTTCTGAAGCCCGCGGTGCAGGTGTGTTTGTTTCGGTGAGAAGAACATAGTGATAGGCAGCTGTTGTCGCTCTTTTTTCTTCTTTGCAAAAAGATCCTTGTACACCGACATGCCACCATGTTTTTTTGAGTTTTTAGCGAATCAGAATGCAGAGCACAATGCACCAAAAAAAAAAAAAAATGCATTATGAAAATCCGCGAAATAGCGAATCCGCGATAAGTGAACCGCGAAGTGGCGAGGGATCACTGTACTCCAAATCTGACACCAGTAGACCATCCCCTCACCAGCTCTGTTGCTATTGAAGAAATTAAGACTCATCTGAACAAAACCAAAAACAAAGCACCTGGGGGAGACAACATTAACAGCACACTCATCAAACAAGCACCTGATGAATACCTGCACCTCCTTTCCAGCCTCTTCACCACGTCTCATGGACAGCTATTTTCCCCTACCGTCGCAATCTACAGTTGTCACAAGGATTCACAAACCTGGTAAAAGACCCATACAACACAAGTTATAGACCAATCAGCCTCTTCAGTCATGTCGGGAAGCTGTTTGAGAGAGTAGTCACCCAAAGACTGAGCAGCCACACTGAGGAAATGGGCCTCCTTGGAATCCACCAAGATCTATTACCGATAACATTCTAAGACTGTCAGAGGACATCCTTCGGAATTTAAAGAAAACGAACTTACCCTGGTGGTTTTCTTTGATATAGAAAAAGCATTTGATAAGATGTGGCACAGTAGGTTGTGCTACCGGCTTGCAGACTCCAGTCTCAATCTACCACTCCATCAGAAATATTACCACTAGCTTTCTCCACAACCCTACAATTAAAGTGAAGGTCTCCACTGCAAATTCCCCACCATTTACCCTTGAAGCAGGTGTCCCACAGGGGGCAGTCCTAAGCCCACTACTTTTTCTACTATTTTTATCAGACATTTATTATCCCCCACCCACCATAGGCCAAGGCTCACAGTTTGCCGATGACCTTGAATACTGGTCCAGCTCCAAATGTCCTCAACTTGCTTCAAAAAACTCCAGAAGTCTGTTGAAATGATCAAGACATTGTCTAACATGTGGCGTGTAAAACTGAACCCACAAAAGACTCAATGTGTCCTCTTTACAAGAAGCACCAGCAAAAAAAAACAAGAAACCCATAGATCTCAAACTTTATGGTGAAACAATAAAAGTAGAAAAAAAATAACAATTACTTGGAGTCACCTTCCAGAAGAATCTGCACTGGACAACCCATATAGCAAACAGAGCGATAGGGACAAAAAAAAGACTAAACCACTTAAAAACGCTGTGTGGAAGAAAATGCCGAGCCTCAGACAGTATTGAAAGTCTACATTCGATCTCTCTTTGAGTACGCCCTACCAACCTGGATAACAGCTTCACCACAGCAGATTCATCAGCTACAGATAATCCAAAACATGGCAATACAAATGGTTTACAGACTACCAAATAGATCAGCAATCACTACATTCATAGCATATCGGACTCACATCAGTATATAGACAGTCAATCATTGGCCAGAAGTTCATCAACAAAGCCACTCATAATCCATCATTGAAGGAAGCTGTGGGACAGGCCAAATGGACCACAGACACAGCCATGTCCATAATGTTGAAACTGACCTAAAAAATAAACACAATCATGCAAAACTGACTTTAATTACACAGTTTATGTTCCATAAGTTTCAAAAAAAAGAAAATAAAGAATTACGAAATACAAAAGAATGTGTGTGTATATATGTGGATGCATTCCTTAACTTCTCTGGGATAGTTGGGACGCTAGCGTCCCACTTGACAAGCACCCCCAACCCCCCCCACTGATTAGCATCGCTAGCATAGCGTCACAATTAAATAGTAGCATCTAAATATCATTAAATCACAAGTCCAAGACACCAAATGAAAGATACAGATCTTGTGAATAAAGCCATCGTTTCTGATTTTTAAAATGTTTTACAGGGAAGACAAAATATGAAATCTATTAGCTAATCACGTTAGCAAAAGACACCACTTTTCTATCTCCATCAGATTCTTACTCCATCAGGTGCTATCACATATTCGACCAAATAAAGATATTGATAGCCACTAACCAAGAAAAAACCTCATCGGATGACAGTCTGATAACATATTTATTGTATAGGATAGGTTTTGTTAGAAAAATGTGCATATTTCAGGTATAAATCATAGTTTACAATTGCACCCACCATCACAACTCGACTAGAATAAATACAGAGAGCAACGTGTATTACCTAATTACTAATCATAAAACATTTCTTAAAAATACACAGCTCACAGCAATGGAAAGACAGATCTTGTGAATTCAGACAATATTTCAGATATTCTAAGTGTTTTACAGCGAAAACACAATAAATCGTTATATTAGCATACCACATGTGCAAACGTTACCCGAGCATTGATTCAAGCCAAAGAGAGCGATAACGTAATCATCGCCAAAATATATTAATTTTTTCACTAACCTTCTCAGAATTCTTCCGATGACACTCCTGTAACATCATATTACAACATACATATAGAGTTTGTTCGAAAATGTGCATATTTAGCCACAAAAAAACGTGGTTATACAATGACAATACTAGCAAAACTAGCCTGAAAATGTCGGGCGCCATATTTGACAGTGATCTTGTCTCATGAATAACTATTCATAAACTTGACTAAAAAAATATAAGTTGGACAGCTATCGAAAGACAAATTAGTTCTTAATGCAATCGCTGAATTACATTTCTAAAATTTTCCTTACTGTGCAATACAGGGTTCGCCAAGCGAAGCTATACCAAAGAAAATGGCGGAATATGCGTTTAACATTTTTCGACAGAACGATTTATCATCTTAAATATTTCTTACTATGAGGTGATCTTCCATCAGAATCTTGGGCAATGTATCCTTTCTTGGGTCTAATCTTCTTTTGGTCGAAAGATGTCCTCTTGTCTGTCGAAATGCCCACTAAGGTTCGACCGGGACCCCGAAACGTGCCCGGCGCTTCAAAGTGCACCACAAAGCAATGCCTCAAAATCGCACTAAACGGATATAAATTGCTATAAAACGGTTTAAATTAACTACCTTATGATGTTTTTAACACCTATAACGAGTAGAAACATGACCGACGATATATTACTGGCTAAACAACAGCTTGGAAAGAGAGCAGGTCCGACGTCCATCGTGCGTCAGGCGCAGGGAGCAAAAGAACGGTACATCCGGTCTTTGGCCTTTTATACAGGCTCTGATTGCGCAATCGACTCCATTCAAATTGTCACCACTTACTGACATCTAGAGGAAGGTGTGGGCAGTGTTTGTATCCCCATAGCATTTACAGGGACATTAAAACTGACCTGGGACCAGAGGCCAAGATTTCTGAAATCTCACTCCATATCAGGAAAAGTGCTGTATTTTTTTATTTTTTTATTTTACCGTTATTTTACCAGGTAAGTTGACTGAGAACACGTTCTCATTTGCAGCAACGACCTGGGGAATAGTTACAGGGGAGAGGAGGGGGATGAATGAGCCAATTGTAAACTGGGGATTATTAGGTGACCATGATGGTTTGAGGGCCAGATTGGGAATTTAGCCAGGACACCGGGGTTAACACCCCTACTCTTACGATAAGTGCCCTGGGATCTTTAATGACCTCAGAGAGTCAGGACACCCGTTTAACGTCCCATCCGAAAGACGGCACCCTACACAGGGCATTGTCCCCAATCACTGCCCTGGGGCATTGGGATATTTGTAATTTTAGACCAGAGGAAAGAGTGCCTCCTACTGGCCCTCCAACACCACTTCCAGCAGCATCTGGTCTCCCATCCAGGGACTGACCAGGACCAACCCTGCTTAGCTACAGAAGCTGTAGAATGAGTTCTGTTCCACTCAGAGACATAATTCAAACGGCTATAGAAACTAGAGAGTTTTCTATCCAATAATAATAATAATATGCATATTGTACGAGCAAGAATTGAGTACTAGGCAGTTTAATTTGGAGATCAATTTTCGCTAAGTCGAAACAGCACCCCCTATATCCCAAAGAAGTTAACCCTCTCCCCCATACAGCTATGAGCTGTAACTTTAATAAAGTTGGTTTTAAACACAATACATTCATGTCGGGAAAGGAAAATAGAGTAACTAATCTATGCCTGTTATGATAAAACCTTAATCCATTTAGACTCGGGGGATGCCTTGCTTGACCACACCCTCCTTCCTTGCTCCTGGCCTGCCCTGCCTCTTCCACCAATCCATTTGTTTTTATGGACAGAAAAGAGCAGAAGCTCCGATCAGGCCAATTGTCGCTCCCCCATCTTTCCCATTATCCCCAGTGTATTTATACCTGTGTTCTCTGTTGGCAGTTTGTCTTGTCAAGCATACCAGCGTTGTGACACTGCCCTGGATAACTGACCTCTGCCTGCCCTGACCCTGACTGCCTGCCGTTCTGTAACTTTCGGACTCTGCTCTGGATTACTGACCTCTACCTGCCCTTGACCTGTCTATTGCCTGCCCCGTTTTTGTAATAAACTTTTGTTACTTCGAACTGTCTGCATCTGGGTCTTCTCCTGAGCAATGATACTTTCTCAATCTGCACATAGCGCTAATCTGTGTCAGTCAGTCCTCTTGAGATGTATCTCACAGGTTTAGTTTGATGCATTGCACTATGTAGTGTTTGTAGCTCACAGTAATTTAACACCCGTCCCTAGATGGACTTTACGGAAACAAAAGGAAAGAAATACATAATCAATGTTTAAAATAACATCTGTACAGTATAATTTGACCAAGGAGAGGGATGGAGTGCTGCATCAGATGACCTGGCCTCCACAATCACCCGACCTCAACCCAATTGAGATGGTTTGGGATGAGTTGGACCGCAGAGTGAGGGAAAAGCAGCCAACAAATGCTCAGCATATGTGGGAACTCCTTCAAGACTGTTGGAAAAGCATTCCAGGTGAAGTTGGTTGAGAGAATGCCAAGAGTGTGCAAAGCTGTCATCAAGGCAAAGGGTGGCTACTTTGAAGAACATATAACAGGATGAAGGAAAAAGGAAACCGCACACTGCTCTTGATAAGCTTACGTATTGGCCTTCATCAGAGCTTTTGGGAATTTTTTTAAAATTTGCACCCTTATGTAGACCTAGCCCCAACCACATCCATTCCACACATCGAAGGGAGTTGGAGTCAAAGGAAAAACAAATAAGTGCTAACAAATATAACAATATGCATTTCATAAATATTACAAAAGTGTATAAATAAGATGTATAAACACGTCTGTAAAACCACAATGAGGACATAGCAAGTTTATTAGTCATTGGGTACATCGTACGAAAAACAGTAATATTGAAGACATTTTTTGCATATGGGAAGGAACTGAAAAAAAGCTGTCAGATTTTATGGCACTACTCCATGACATTGACCCCAATCTCAAATTCACTATTGAACGTGACACTCAACGTGTTCATTACCTCGATATGTGGATTGAGAAATCAAAAATGGAACCATGTTTACAACTCTGTATAGAAAAGAAACGGACAGAAATACTCTAGAGGGGGACAGCTTCCATCCTGAGCCATTAAAAAGGGGACTTCCAAGAAACCAATTTTTCAGACTGCGCCGTATATGCCACTCCACAGAGGATTATCTAGAAAAAGCAGCGGAGATGCGCATTAGGTTTCTAAGAAGAGGCTATTCGCCACGACGTGTGGGTGAAGCTCTTAATTTGGCATTGAGAAAAACACGATGGACTGTAACAAAAAAAAAAACGCTAAAGCTAAAGAACACTCCGTAATGTTCACAACCACATATACTTTGAATTCGCGAAAAGTGGGAGGTGTGGTCAAGAAACACTGGCATATTTTATCATCGGACCCAGCTTTGCCGGCTGAATTTAAAAATCCACCACTTATTGTGTATAGGAGAGGTCGCAATTTACACGATAAATTGGTTCATGCCAACTGCCAGCCACAAAAGAAAATCAGCCAGGCTCTTTTACACCCTCTACCAAATGTAGCTATAAATGCAGAGGATGCGCACAGTGCAACAATATGATGAAGTGTGAATATTTCTGCCATCCACACACAGGAAAACGGTTCCAAATAAATGACATTACGTGTTCCACCACCCATGTTATTTACATTATTAAATGTCCATGTGTGTCACGTTCCTGACCTTATTTCCCTTGTTTTGTCTTTATTTAGTATGGTCAGGGCGTGAGTTGGGGTGGGCAGTCTATGTTATTTGTTTCTATGTTTAGGTTTGTTCATTTGGCCTAATATGGTTCTCAATCAGAGGCAGGTGTTTGTCATTTTCTATAATTGGGAACCATATTAAGGTAGGCTGTTTCCACTGTTTGTTTGTGGGTGATTGTTGCCGTGTCTGTGTTTGTTCGCCACACGGTACTGTTTTTGTTCGTTTGTTCACGTCGTCTTGTATTTTGTCAAGTGTTTTTCATCTTCGTTGCTATAATTAAAATATGTATTCAAACCACGCTGCGCTTTGGTACGATCCTTGCTCCTCCTCAGACGAGGAGGAAGACGAGCGTTACAATGTGGGCTCTGCTATGTCGGTAAAACCTCCTGCTCTCTCAGAGAATTAGTGAACAAAAAAGTTAAAATCAGGAGAAACGACAGGGATTATCCAGTCGCAGTACATTTTAATCCCTAAAGCCAAAACCTAATTTGGACGCCTTTCCTTCCAGTTCTCTCCTTGCCTGCGACTGGAACGAATTGCAAAAATCTCTGAAGTTGGAGACTTTTATCTCCCTCAACAACTTTAAACATCTGCTATCCAAGCAGCTAACCGATCGCTGCAGCTGTACATAGTCCATCGGTATATAGCCAACCCAATTTACCTACCTCACCCCCATACTGCTTTTATTTATTTACTTTTCTGCTCTTTTGCACACCAGTATCTCTGCTTGCACATGATCATCTGATGATTTATCACTCCAGTGTTAATCTGTGTGAAGACCCTCCCACTGTCTGCCATATTCTCTCTTTGTTCTTGTTTCCTTATTAGGATGTCGGTGGGCGGAGTTGGGAGGGTCGTCAGCTACATGGGAGACACCTGGGCCCGGTGTCTCCCAGGATAAATACACCACTTCCCCATTCATGGAGAGACTCTCTCCAGGCAGACACCTTGATAGATTTGTTTGTGTTTCTTGGTGGTTTTTTGGTTGTTTGTTTTAGCATCTTTCAACACCCTGCATTATCACATTCATGCATGCAAAACACTCACACTACTGATTACACACACAATTATATATTATACTTAGTTAATAAATATATATTTTGTTACTCCTTTTCTCCACGTTGTCTCCCTTTTGTTATGGGCTTTGAGCCGGTTCGTGGGGGCTCGTCCGGAATAATTGAACGTATTGGTTTGGGAGAACGTGGAGGTACGTGTTTGGTTTGCATATTTTGTTTGAGTTTGATAGGCCCAGTATTGGTTGCCTTTGTTGTTTGGTTTGTGTGCTGCTTTGGAGAGAGTACATTGGTTAGTTTCCAGGGCCCTGCCCAGCCTGGAAACTCTTGTTCTACTTTGTTGGGACATCGGTCTGAGGTGAGTAATCGGCTGGGTACCTCAGTGGGAGATTTGGGTAGGGTAGTGGAACTTGTTACCTGGCGCTATAGCCTTTTACCCCTGATAGGCTTAGCGACGTGTTTCCTTTTTGGAATATGTTGGGCATGGTTAATGTTTGTTATTTTTGTGTGGTGTCTGGACTGAGCAGTTGTCTCGGGGGCACATCCGTGGCTTGGTGGAATCTGCCAGCGTGCTGGGGGGTTTATTTCCTTGCCAGCGGGCTACAGTGCGTAAATACCCAGCGCAAATCCGAACAAAGACTAGGGTTGAGTTAATGTAGGTTTTGGGGGCGCTCCATATCTCATCTCTCTTCTGTGGTACTCAGGGTGATTGTCATTTCTTGGGTTGTGGTCTGGTGTGCTCAGCAGAGGGGAAGAGTGAGAAAAAAACAAAATATTTTTGGGTAACAATGGCGTCTTATGTAGATGAGTTCATTCGCTTTCCATCAGAGGAATTGTTAGAATTAGGTACTAAAGAACAGCTGTTAAATCGCTGAACACTACAAGGTTCAAATTAGTGATAAACGTCTAAAGAATTCTATTAGGTTGATATTGAAGGCCAATCTGATGGAGAGTGGTATTCTTGAAGTTACTACTGGGCCAGCCTCTGCTGAGGAGTCATCTCCCCGTAATGTTACAATGGCCATTCCATCGGTTAGTCCTAGTAGTCTTCTTTTTGAACAGCAGAAAGAACTGCTTCTGTTACAGCAGCAGCATGATCGTGAGAAGCTAGAGTATGATCGTGTAAAGTATGAAAAGGAATTAGATATGGAGCATGCTAAAATCAAGTTGCAACAAGAACGGATAGAGTTGATTAGGGAAGTTAAGATCTCAGGGGAGAGTTTGTTCTGGGAAGGTGACTGTCACACCCTGGCCTTAGTTATCTTTGTTTTCATTATTATTTTAGTTAGGTCAGGGTGTGACATGGTGAAGTATGTGTTTTGGTTTGTCTAGGGGTTTGTAAGTTTAATGGGGCAAGGTCTTGTCTAGGTGTTTGTATGTCGATGGCTGCCTGGATTGGTTCTCAATTAGAGACAGCTGTGGTTTGTCTCTAATTGGGAGCCATATTTAAGGCAGCCATGGGCATCATGTGTTTGTGGGTAATTGTCTATGTTGAACGTTTGTTGCTTGTCTGTGCACTTACGTTATTTAGCTTCACGGTCGTTTTTTTTTTTTTTTTTTGTTAGTTTGTGTATAGTGTTAATTTGTGTTCTCTTTTCCACAATAAAGAGATGTATTTTGCACACGCTGCGCCTTGGTCCAATCTCTCTCAAGAAGACGATCGTGACAGTGACCCAGATTTACCTAGGGGTCGTTCCTCTTTTGGTCGTGCCCAGGACACATTTGATATTGTTGGGAACTTACGGTTGTTGCCTCAGTTTAATGAAAAGGACCCTGAGACATTCTTTTCGTTGTTTGAGCCTGTTGCTGACGCTAGGAGTTGGCCTGATTCTGACCGCACCTTAATGTTGCAGTGTGTGCTGACTGGTAAAGCGCAGGAAGCATATTCAGCTCTTAGTGTACACGACAGTGCCAGTTATGATAAAGTTAAAACGGCTGTGTTACAAATTTATGAATTGGTCCCTGAGGCTTACCGCCAACGATTTAGAACTTTAAAAAAGGGTGATAAACAGGCTCATGTTGAGTTTGCGGGACAATTATCTTTACAGTTTAATCGCTGGTGTTCCGCCTCTGAAGTTGTGACTCTCCAAGGGCTGTATGATCTGATTATGTTAGAGAAATAAGGACACAATCCCTGATCGTATTGCCACATATATAAAGAACGAAAAGTAAAGAATGTCGCTGAAGCTGCGGTTTTGGCGGATGAGTATGTGTTGACTCACAAGTGTCTTTGCAGAGCCCCGTATTCGGAATGAGTGGGGGCGTTCGGATAGATTTGGGCTTCGCTCACCGAGATACTATGGTTCATGGGCAGAGTCCTATTCAACTAGGGTTGAGCCTGACTCCCGTGGTAAAGCTAACTTTGGGCAAGAGTGTCACTACTGTCACGATTCAGGTCATTGGAAAAACGAATGTCCACATCTCAGGTCAAAGGGTGCTTACGCTAAATCTAAGCCTACCGCGTTAGCTGCGCCTGTTCGACATCAGTTCACTCATGACTCATTGCCTCTGACCCAGGAGAATGTGAAAGTCCATATTGATCCAAACTATTTACCTTTCACTACGGAAGGTTTTGTGTCTAGGTTAGGAAGAAAGGACCTAGTGCCAGTGAAGATCCTGAGAGACACAGGTGCCTCAATCCTTTGTGTTGGAGTCTGTTACCCTTTTCTGCTGAGACTGATTCAGGAAATAGTGTTCTAATTAGGGGAATAGGTTTGAACACTGTCAGTTCCATTGCATAAACTGATGTTGGATTGTGGGCTGGTGAAGGGTGAAGTTGTTGTGGGGGTGCGTCCTTCGTTGCCTAGGCAGGGGGAATCGACGTTATCCTTGGGAATAACTTGGCTGGTGATCGTGTATGGCCTGTCGAGGTTCCATCTCTAGTTGTTTCCATAAAGCCGTCAGTTGTTGAGATTCCTGATGTGTACAAAGCTCCCCAGAGATGTTCAGTGCGTGTGCAGTGACGCGTTCTATGAGCCGCGGCGAACTGGTCACTGTGCCGAATAATGAGAATACCACTAAGAAGTATGCCACTGCTAGCCCTGTTATTCCTTTATCTGTTACCCACTCAGATTTAATCAATGCGCAACAGACTGACCCCACATTAGAAGAGTTGCGTGACCAAATTGTGCCTGTGGAACAGTTGGGAGATGTCGCCCATGGCTATTTTCTCCAAGAGGATGTCCTGATGAGAAAGTGGGTGTCTCATGGTAGTTGTTTTCTGGGGGAGGCGAATAGTCAGGTTGTGGTACCAGTAAAGCTTTGTGAGTTGGTGTTAACTTCTCACAATGATGTTGCTGGACATATGGGTGTGAGGAAAACATACCATCGCATATTAAGACATTTCTTTTGGCCTAGATTAAAGAGGGATGTCTCTGATTTCATCAACTTGTCATACATTTACATTTTACATTTAAGTCATTTAGCAGACGCTCTTATCCAGAGCGACTTACAAATTGGAAAGTTCATACATTTATCCTGGTCCCCCCGTGGGGAATGAACCCACAACCCTGGCGTTGCAAGCGCCATGCTCTACCAACTGAGCCACACGGGACCATACCTGTCAATTAACTGGTAAACCTAATCAAGCTATTAAGCCAGTACCACTGTTTCCTATTCCTGTACTCAGCCAACCTTTTGAGTATCTGATCATTGACTGTGTGGGTCCTTAGCCATTTCTCCCTTTTTAGAACGAGGCAAAAGACAAGTTATCATCTTCACAGGAGAGGTTGAAGGGCATATTTGATCGCCGAACTGAGCCTCGTCAGTTTACTCCGGGTGATCAGGTTCTTGCTCTGCTGCCAATTGTTGGTTCTCCTTTTCAAGCCAAGTTTCAAGGTCCTTATACAGTGGAGCGTCAGTACACTGAGCAAAATTACCTAGTTGCCACTCCAGAACGGAGGAAAGCATACCAGCTGTGCCATGTAAATTTGTTAACCCTATTATGCACGTTCCTTTGAGATTGAACAGTGGGAGTCTACAGAGGACGGTAAACCTGTTATTTTGGCTGATACCGTTGTTTCCTTGGGTTCTTATCATGCTAGATCTGTGCATGAGGAAGATGTGCCTGGTCCTGACGATTGTATATTGCAGGGTAGATTGAAATGAGTAGTCTGTTACGTTGGGAAGTGGCTATGAATCTTTGGGAGTTGTTAAATTAAGGACCTTGTTCTTTTCGTTGGAGTTTGTAGCTGATGTGGTCTCGTGCACCCTGTTCTTGAATGGTGGTATTGTCTGGTTCTGTCTTTCCTGTCTGTTCCCTCCTGGTCTTGTATTCTTCTTTCCTCTTAAAAGTTGCTTCCTATGCATTAAGGTTGCTGAGGTCTGGGGAGTCTTTCCTCTTAAATGTTGCTTCCTATGCACTAAGGTTGCCGAGGTCTGGGGCGGAGGTTGTTGGCTGGGGCAAATTGGAAGTGTGCACGTAACCCCTCATCAATTTGGGATGCAGAGGCTGGTATGTTGTCCCGGGGTCCTTGTTGGTCCCTGGTTTAATGGGGGGAATGTGACGACCCTCCCACTCTCTGCCGTATTCTCTCTTCTTGTTTCCTTATTAGGATGTCGGTGGGCGGAGTTGGGAGGGTCGTCAGCTACATGGGAGACACCTGGGCCCGGTGTCGCCCAGGATAAATACACCACTTCCCCATTCATGGAGAGACTCTCTCCAGGCAGACGCCTTGATAGATTTGTTTGTGTTTCTTGGTGGTTTTTTGGTTGTTTGTTTTAGCATCTTTCAACACCCTGCATTATCACATTCATGCATGCAAAACACTCACACTACTGATTACACACACAATTATATATTATACTTAGTTAATAAATATATATTTTGTTACTCCTTTTCTCCATGTTGTCTCCCTTTTGTTACGGGCTTTGAGCCGGTTCGTGACATCTGCTAAATTGTAATTATTCGATTTATTGCCTACCTCATGCCTTTTGCACACATTGTATATAGATTCTCATTTTTTCTACCATGTTATTGACTTGTTTATTGTTTACTCCATGAGTAACTGTGTTGTCTGTTCACACTGCTATGCTTTATCTTGGCCAGGTCGCAGTTGCAAATTAGAACTTGTTTTCAACTAGCCTACCTGGTTAAATAAAGGTGAAATAAAAAAATGACCTAAAGCATGACATTTCTATCTTTAGATTTTGTGGCAAAGAGAAAGTTAAGATATCAGACAGGGGAGGTGATATTAATAATACTCTGAGTAAAAGAGAATGTTTTGGGATTTTCACCCTCCAGACATTATTTCCTAAAGGACTTAATGATGAAATGCCTATGTATGTTATGAATTTGAACATGAATTATGTGCCTATTTAAGATTACTCTGAAGTTTTTCGTACGATGTACCCAATAGCTAATGAAAACTTGCTATGTCCTCATTGTGGTTTTACGACGTGTTTATATAATGCATATTGTTATTTTGTAGCTGTCACGCCCTGACCTTAGATATCCTTTTTATGTCTCTATTTTGTTTGTCAGGGCGTGAGTTGGGGTGGGCATTCTATGTTTTGTGTTCTATGTTTTTATTTCTGTTTGGCTGGGTGTGGTTCTCAGAGGCAGCTGTCTATCGTTGTCTCTGATTGAGAACCATACTTAGGTAGCCTTTACCCACTTGTGTTTTGTGGGTAGTTGTTTTCTGTCTTTGTCTGTACCAGACAGAACTGTTTCGTGTTGTTCGATTTTCGTTTATCACTTTGTTATTTGTCAGTGTTCACTTCATTAAAAGGCATGAACACTTACGACGCTGCGTTTTGGTCTCCTCCCTTAGACCATCGTTACAGTAGTACTTATTTGTTTTTCCTTTGCCTCCAACCCCCTTCGATGTGTGGAATGGATGTGGGTGGGGCTAAGCTCTGACGAAGGCCGTGAAACCGATATGTAAGCTTATTAAATATCAGTGATACTATCAAGAGCAGTGTACGATTTCCTTTTTCCTTCATCTTGTTCAACTGTTGCCATGCACCTGCAAAATGCAAAAAAAGATTGCTCAGATGTGCGAGTGCCTTTTGAATTAAGAATATATATTTTGATTTGTTTAACACTTTTTTGGTTACTACATGATTCCATGTGTTTTTTCATAGTTTGTCTTCACTATTATTCTACAATGTAGAAAATAGTAAAAATAAAGAACCCTTGAATGAGTAGGTGTGTCCAAACTCTTGACTGGTACTGTATATCACTGACCTGTTGTTGACTGTCAGGCAGTGAGGCAGGCTGTTTCTGTACCCCATAAAGAACCAATCATCAGAAGTCATGTGATATGAATCAGAGTGGGGCGCCGCCTAACCCACTAGTTGGTCAGAAGGTTCGAATCATTGTTTCAGATTGTAATTCCGAGTAGGCAAAAAACATCACCCACAGCTGTTGTTATACCCCGTATACGTTGGTGGCGGTAATGGTAATTTTTGTGCTGTAACTGAAACTAGAATAAGATCTTCTGACATCCTCTCTCTTCGTCAAAGGTACGTAATCACATGATTTTTTAAACTGTGATTTACAAAAGCTAAGGTAATGGATTGTTTTTACCTCGGGATAGCCCGCTAATATGAACATTTGAGTGCAATTTGATTTGAATATATAATCAATTAAATTATTTGCAATTCTGCATTAGCCGTCCTTTTGGATTACATTTCCCGGGAACCATGGCATCATGTCCTGTTTTCAGTGCTAGGTTGCGTCTAATTTCTTTGGCTGCATCTCCTGTCTCGGTCTTAAATCTCCATATTTTTCCCGATGTGTGCACTAGTACTTTTTTGTATTGATTTAAACTCTCTCTAGCCAATGCTTACACCATTCATATAACCAGGAACCAATGTCCAAAGTGGGTATTTAGAAAGACTAATTTCATATATGGCAGCATTGAAATGCATATTAGGGGTTACTTTGGATGCACTATGGGCAGAGCAAGATTATTGGGTTTACAATGACCAAAAAAGCTTGAGAACCACTGGACTAGGCAAGTATTGTGGTACTGTCACGCCCTGACCATAGAGGTTCTCTATGGTGTAGTAGGTCAGGGGTGAACTAGGGGGTGTTCTAGTTCAATATTTCTATGTTGGTGTTTGTATGGTTCCCAATTAGAGGCAGCTGGTAATTGTTGCCTCTAATTGGGGATCATATTTAGGTAGCCATTTTTCCCACCTGTGTTTGTGGGATATTGTTTTGTGTTTGTGCATGTGCACCACTACTTTCACGTTTCATTTAAAGTTTCACCGTAATAAAGATGTGGAACTTCAATCACGCTGCACCTTGGTCCGCTAATTACGACGTTCGTGACAGGTACATTATAACAAATCCAACAATCATCCATTAGCCAAGATGCCCCAAATATTCCTGTCCCATGCTTGTTAAAGCCCAAAGATGCATCATCACCGGTCTCTGGAGGCATTTGATACTACGTAATGTCCATACGAAGCACAACTTCCTACCCGTAACTGTCTTTAGATTCCCTATAAGAAAACAATTGTGTAAGCAAAGCAACTCCACTAGTCATGCATTATGATACATCATTTAAATGTAATTGATTTATTCTAAATTAAGGTATAAAATTAAACTTAGTTGTCATTGTCTTGTTTTTCTTTACTAGCCTGTTCAACCTCTTTCGTATCATCTGAGATCCCCAAAGATTGGAAAGCTGCCGCAGTCATCCCCCCCTCTTCAAAGGGGGAGACACTCTAGACCCAAACTGTTACAGACCTATATCTATCCTACCCTGCCTTTCTAAGGTCTTCGAAAGCCAAGCTAACAGATCACCGACCATTTCGAATCCCACCGTACCTTCTCCGCTATGCAGTCTGGTTTTCGAGCTGGACATGGGTGCACCTCAGCCACGCTCAAGGTGGCTGAGGTGTTTATGATAAACGATATCATAACCGCTATCGATAAAAGACAATACTGTGCAGCCGTATTCAACCTGCAAGGCTTTCGACTCTGTCAATCACTGCATTCTTATCGGCAGACAACAGCCTTGGTTTCTCAAATGATTGCCTCACCTGGTTCACCAACTAATTCTCAGACAGAGTTCAATGTGTCAAATCGGAGGGCCTGTTGTCCGGGCCTCTGGCAGTCTCTATGGGGGTGCCACAGGGTTCAATTCTCGGGCTGACTCTTCTCTGTATACATCAATGATGTCGCTCTTGCTGCTGGTGATTCTCTGATCCACCTCTACGCAGACAACACCATTCTGTATACTTCTGGCCCTTCTTTGGACACTGTTAAGGGCTTATCAGTAAGCATTTCACAGTACCTGTTGTATTCGGCGCATGTAACAAATACATTTGATTTGTCTCTACAACGTGCCGAAAGTGTTCAACAGGGATGCTGGCCCATGTTGACTCCAATGCTTCCCACAGTGGTGTCAAGTTGGCTGGATGTCCTTTGGGCGGTGGACCATTCTTGATGCAACTGTTGACTGAAAACCCCAGAAGCGTTGTCATTCTTGACACAAAACGGTGCGCCTGGCACCTACTACCAAACCCTGTTCAAAAGGCATTTAAATAATTTGTCTTGCCCATTCACCGTCTGAAAGGCACACATACACAATCGTTATCTCAAGGCTTAGAAATCCTTCTTTAACCTGTCTCCTCCCCTTCATCTACACTGATTTAATTGGATTTATCAAGTCACATCAATAAGGGATCATAGCTTTCTTCCTGATTCGCCCTATCAGTCTTACTGTATCTCATGGAAAGAGCAGGGCCGAGATTCACAAAACCTTAAAGAATTTAATCTTAACTGCCTTTTTTCCCCATAACTATAGACTTATGAAAAATGTTAAGCAAAGTTGCTATTCCTTAAAGGTTGTTTTATTTCCTAATTCCAAGATTAGAGGTCGACCGATTATGATTTTTCAACGCCGATACCGATTTTTGGAGGGCCAAAAAAAAAGCCCATGCCGATTTTAATAATGGCAATTACAACCCTTATTTTAACTTAATATGATAAATCAATTTAGCCTCAAATAATGAAACGTTCAATTTGGTTTAAATAATGCAAAAACAAAGTGTTGGAGAAGAAAGTAAAAGTGCAATATGTGCCATGTAAGAAAGCTAATGTTTAACCTCTAATTCCTCCCAATCCCGGATCCGGGAGCACCCCCATCAGTAAAAAAGCTGACTAGCATAGCCTAGCATAGCGTCACAAGTAAATACTAGCATCTAAATATCATTAAATCACAAGTCCAAGACACCAGATGAAAGATACACATCTTGTGAATCCAGCCATCATTTCTGATTTTTAAAATGTTTTACAGGGAAGACACTATGTAAATCTATTAGCTAACCACGTTAGCAAAAGACACCACTTTTTTTACTCCACCATTTTTTTCCTGCATAGGTAGCTATCACAAATTCGACCAAATAAAGATATAAATAGCCACTAACCAAGAAACAACTTCATCAGATGACAGTCTGATAAAATATTTATTGTATAGCATATGTTGTGTTAGAAAAATGTGCATATTTCAGGTATAAATCATAGTTTACCATTGCAGCCACCATCACAACTCTCAACAAAGCGACTAGAATAACTACAGAGAGCAACGTGAATTACCTAAATACTCATCATAAAACATTTCTGAAAAATACACAGCGTACAGCAAATGAAAGACAAACATCTTGTGAATCCAGCCAATATTTCAGATTTTTTAAGTGTTTTACAGCGAAAACATAATATAGCATTATATTAGCTTACCACAATAGCAAACCACACAACAGCATTGATTCAAGACAAAAATAGCGATAACGTATAACCCAGCAAAATATATAAATTTTTTCACTGACCTGCTCAGAATTCTTCAGATGACAGTCCTATAACATCATATTACACAATACATAGTTTTTCGAAAATGTGCATATTTAGCAGCACAAATCGTGGTTATACAATGAGAAAAGTAGCCAAGCTGCAAAGAAAATGTCAGGAAATCTTGGGAGAGGCACCTATTCTAATCGATAACTAATCATAAACTTGACTAAAAAATACAGGTTGGACAGCAAATGAAAGATACATTAGTTCTTAATGCAATCACTGTCACATTTTTAAAATTAACGTTACGACATACAACGTGCGTTAAAGCGAGACCGCACGGAAATTAATGGCGGAATATGCATTTTACATTTTTCAACAGAACAACAAATTAACAGCATAAATAGTTCTTACTTTTTGATGTGCTTGCATCAGAATCTTGGGAAAGTTGTCCTTTGTCCAAAAGAATCGTTGCTCGGTTGTAGAATGTAGTCTTCAACGTTGCAATTAGCAGTAAACATTAGCCATGTGAGCCAGAGATACCCAACTCCCTAGAACGCCACACAAATAAATACCCGAAAATCGCAATATACAGACAAACTGATAACTCGGTTTAAAATAACAACATTATGTCTAACGCCTATATCGAATAAAAACACAGCCGAATATATCTAAGAGCTATAACCGGAGCTTCTAGTACGATATGCCAAGGTCCTTGCTGCGTCAGAGCGAAGAGGGCAAAGACCGGACCTTTCCTTCCCAAGCCATTTATAACCTTTCAGATCTGCCTAGAGACTCCATTTCAAGTCTCACTATTCGCTGACATCCAGGGGAAGGCGTATGCAGTGAATCTCAACCAATAGAAGACAGGCAAAATAATAAACTGATCTGGGAACAGCTTGCAGAATTCTGCATTCTCACATCCACATAGGAAAATTGCTCCAACTCGAGTTCTGTTTTACTCACAGATATAATTCAAATGATTTTAGAAACTAGAGTGTTTTCTATCCAATAGTAATATGCATATTGTACGAGCAAGAATTGAGTACGAGGCAGTTTAATTTGGGAACGAAATTACTAAAGTGCAAACAGCACCCCCTATTGAGAAGAAGTCCTTGCTCAGAACATGAGAAAGCTGGTGGTTCCTTTTAACACGAGTCTTCAATATTCCCAGGTAAGAAGTTTTAGGTTGTAGTTATTATAGGACTATTTCTCTCTATACCATTTGTATTTCATATACCTTTGACTATTGGATGTTCTTATAGGCACTTTAGTATTGCCAGTGTAACAGTATAGCTTCCATCCCTCTCCTCACCGCTACCAGAGCTCGAACCATGGACACATCGACAACAGCCACCCTCGAAGCAGCGTTACCCATGCAGAGCAAGGGGAACAACTACTTCAAGTCTCAGAGTGAGTGATGTTTGAAACGCTATTAACGCGCACCCTGCTAACTAGCTGGCCATTTCACATCGGTTACACCAGCCTAATCTCGGGAGTTGAAAGGCTTGAATTAATAACAGTAGAGCTGCTGGCAAAATGCACGAAAGTGCTGTTTGAATGAATGCTTACGAGCCTGCTGGTGCCCACCATCGCTCAGTCAGACTGCTCTATCAAATCATAGACTTAATTATAACATAATAACACACAGAAATACGAGCCTTAGGTCATTAATATGGTAGAATCCGAAAACATTTATTTTTTCAGTGAAATATGGAACCGTTCCGTATCTAAAGGGTGGCATCCATCAGTCTAAATATTCCTGTTACATTGCTCAATGTTATGTCATAATTAAGTAAAATTATGGCAAATTAGTTTGCCAGGCGGCCCAAACTGACTCTGAGTGCAATGAACGCAAGAGAAGTGACACAATTTCACCTGGTTAATATTGCCTGCTAACCTGGATTTTTTAGATAAATATGCAGGTTTAAAAATATATACTTCTGTGTATTGATTTTAAGAAAGGCATTGATGTTTATGTACACGTTGGAGCAACGACAGTTCTTTTTCGCGAATGCGCACTGCATCGATTATATGCAACATAGGACACGCTAGATAAACTAGTAATATCATAAACCATGTGTGATTATGATTGATTGATTGTTTTTTACAAGTTTAATGCTAGCTAGCAACTTACCTTGGCTTCTTACTGCATTCGCGTAACAGGCGGGCTCCTAGTGAGGCAGGTGGTTAGAGCGTTGGACTATACTGAATCTTTCAGATAACGTTTGAGAGTGAATTAAACATGTCCAATTGCTTTCACTAGCTTATTCAAGGTTGGTTGCAAGATTGAATCCCTGAGTTGACAAGGTAAAAATCTGTCGTTCTGCCCCTGAACAAGGCAGTTAACCCACCGTTCCTAGGCCGTCATTGAAAATAAGAATGTGTTCTTAACTGACTTACCTAGTTAAATAAAGGTGTAAAAAAAATAATAATAATCTGCGTCCAAGATTACCGATTTCCGATTGTTATGAAAACTTGAAATCGGCCTTGATAATCAGTCGACCTCTATCCAAGATAGCTAAACCCTTGTCTTAAAACCTGGACAGTGAGTGAATAAGCTAGTGAAAGCAATTGGACATGTTTAATTCACTCTCAAACGTTATCTGATAGTTTCAGTATTGATTATTTTAAACCATTCAATCTTAAGATATTGTTTGCAGAATTGCACTTATTTTTTTTTGTCGTAAGAAGTGTTTTGTGAATCTGGGCCCAGGTGTTCATAATGTTTTGTAAACACTACATTTGTTTTACAGTTTTGAGCAAGTCATTAGTATGTATTTTAACAAATGACAAGAAAATCATATCAAAAGCTGTGATTAATGCATTGTGAAAAGCAGATACTTAGATGTAATATGTATGCCAGTTGTAGGATTGATTTGGTACAGTAAACAAGTGGCTTTGTGAATGTTTGTTTTACTCAGTCAATTGGAAATGTACTTTTTTTGAAACATGGCCCATTTTGATGATCTGTTGATTTATGTGCTAATAGTTGTAAAAAACTAATAAAAACACCCCAGGAGCATGCTTTTGTATGTTACACAAAGCCTGGATACCAATCCCATTGAGCACGTCTGGGACCTGTTGGATCAGAGGGTGAGTGCTAGGGCCATTCCCCCCAGAAATGTCCGGGAACTTGCAGGTGCCTTCGTGGAAGATTGAGGTAACATCTCACAGTAAGAATTGGCAAATCTGGTGCAGTCCATGAGGAGGAGATGCACTGCAGTACTTCATGCAGCTGATGGCCACACCAGATACTGACTGTTACTTTTGATTTTGACCCCCCCCCCTTGGTTCAGGAACACATGATTCCATTTCTGTTAGTCACATGTCTGTGGAACTTGTTCAGTTTGTCTCAGTTGTTGAATCTTATGTTCAGGCTCATTTACTCATGTTAAGTTTGCTGAAAATAAACTCAGTTCACAGTGAGAGGACGTTTCTTTTTTTGCTGAGTTTGTGGAGGGTGCATGGGCAATGCCTTTAACGGCTAGAGTGCCGGCGAAATGTGTACATCCCATTCACCAAAGTGGACTGAAAACGATCTCAAGTGATCCCTAGGCTCGAGGATACACTCGCTGCGTACCTCGTCCTAGGTTCAAGCTCTTGGCCGTCGTCCAAGAAACCCACATTACCGACGACCAAGGACCACCTCACAGCACAGCTGGCTGAGAAGTCCTTTGCTCTAGGTGTACAAGCTGTAGCAATAGCTAATAATATTGCCCTCCTGGCAGGCTCTCTATCCCATCTCACCGCGGGTATTAGTGAGCTGTCGGGAGAGGAGGTGTTGAAAATTTCCGGCACCATCCTCCATCTTACACAGGCATTGGCTGTATGTGCGGGGAGGTCCATGGCCTCTTCGGTGGTACTAGAACGACACCTCTGGCTGTCATCGACGGCTATGAAGGAGACCAACAAAGCCGGCCTATTGAACGCCGTCAAAGATGCGACTGCACGTTTTGGGAAGCTCGAGGAAGAGAGAAAGCAGCTGTCTAGACACCTGCCATTGGCAGGAGGGTCTAGAACAGCTGCAAAGGAACCCCCTCGCTCCACCGTCTCCAGTAGACCCGGATCTACGGCCAGACGGCGAGCCTGTTGAGCAGCTGCACCTGGTGTACCGAGAGCTGGGTGCAACCTATGACAGAGACGTTCATTTCGTCACCCTGGCAGCCAAGAGGCAGTCAGAAAAGACGACGGCCATTACGGGACAAGAGAGCGCAGCACTTTATGTGACGGCACACATTGTTCATCCCCCACCCCTGCAAAGGGATGGAGGAGTCATTGTGGTTGGGAGACGGCACACTAACTCAGGCAGACGCCTCAGTGTAGCTCAGACCCGTTCTGCGTTAACGGAGGGCTGGAACCACCAGGTTACGCTTAAAACCGAAGTGTCTGCACCCCCGATTCTAAAAGAACACGTTAGTTTTCTTCCCCCTTTCAAAGGGGGCCCACCCTGGGCTGTCACACCCTTTCAGTGTTGGGGGACAGCGGCGGCTTTGGCCATAGAGGAATACAGGTCCTTCCTACTGTCTGTACCACAGCTTCGCGCTCTCCCGCACTACTGGGAGTGGCAGCGAAGCTGCACCCTCTCCTCCTGGCTAAGTCGGACACTGGAGAAGGGTTATGCCATCGAACCCCTTCGGTTTTCGGGTGTGGTGGAGACGCCAGAGAAAGTAGTCGCTCTTGTGAAAGATCACAGAACTTTTGGCGAAGGAGGCAGTCACAGTAGTTCCAAGAGCAAAGGAACAGCGGGCTATATTCACCCTATTTCCTCATGCCAAAAAAAGACAGGGGGAATGAGGCCAATATTGGATTTACGCATTCTCAACACGTCCCTTTAAAATGCTTACGACAAAACGTCTACTGGAATGTATTCACAACAGGGACTTGTGTAAGCATAGACCTAAAGGACACATACTTTCATGTGCCGGTACGAGTATGCGAGAATGTCATTCGGGTACGCCCTGGCACCTCCACACATTTTCCAAATGTGTGGAGGCGGCATTGGAACCGTTGCACCGTCAGGCTATTAGCCTACCTAGACGACCTACTGGTTTTGGCTCCGTCAGCAGAGCTGGCAATCACACACACAGACAGTGATTCGACTCACGCGTCTGGGGTTCGCTGGAAAAAGAGTGCGCCTTGGCCCAGTCAGCAGATTGTCTGACTATGAGGGCTCGAATTTCAGATCCTCAACGGGCTGCTTTGTTGCTAGCCCTAAGAAGGTTTTATCCGAATCACATGGTGACACGTTTGGGTCTCATGTCGTCTGCCCAGTCCGTGGTTCCGCTGGGACTTTCCACATCGAGAGGACGTGATGTCTCAGGCGATAGGCATGATAGAGCAAATGCCTTTAAAATCGGCCAGCCGCTGAGGTTCTGGCCCATCCCTCGGGACGACACATCAACCTTCTGGAACTGGAGACACTTCATGTCTACTCTACGGGTCCACGACGTGCTGGTCAGGTTTGACAACCGAACTACAGTAGCCAACATAAATCGCCAAGGGGGAGTCAGGTCTCCTGCACTCCACCGGTTGGCGGAGGAATTGTGGCTGTTGGCTCATCAACACCTTTGTTCGACAGCAGCACACATTCCAGACTATCAGAACGTCGGAGCAGACCTCATGTCTTGAGGGGGTCCCTGAGTGGCAGCTGCACCCCGACGTTGTTGTTCTCCAAATATGGGAACGGTTTGGGAGGGCGAGGTTGACCTGTTCCTGTCACGTGTGAACGCGCATTGTCCCCTATGGTTCTCTACGAGCCCAGGACGAACCGCCACTAGGGAGACGCTTTTGCGCACCGGTGGCAAGATGTTCTCCTGTATGCATTTCCACCGCTGTCTTGCAGTCACCCACTGCTAGCCCGCGTGAGAACAGGAGGGCTGTCAAACATATTAATAGCCCCCGATCGCCCAGGGGCTCCGTGGTGTGCGGAGATGACTCAAATGAGGATTGTGCCATCATGGCCAATTCAACAGAGGATGTGATGTCTCAGCATGATAGAGCAATTGCCTCTAATCGGCCAGCCACTGAGGGTCTGGCTCTTGAGAGGGACAGGTTAGAGCGCCGTGGGTTATCTGATTCGGTAATCAGAACCATACAGGGCTCCTATGCCAGTTCCACATACTTTAGGATCAGAAGGAGCGAGCTGTTTGACAAGCAGCGCTCACACGCCACCATCAAGGTGTTCGTGGCAGTGATTTCAGCCTGTCATGAGGGGTTTGGCAGACACACTGTTTTCAGTCACCCTCTAGTGAAACGGTCTCTATTGGGGACGCGGCGGCTTAGGCCAGTGGCTAGAGCCACGCTACCACAGTGGGATTTAACTTTGGTACTCGAGGTGCTCTGTGAGACGCCGTTCGAGCCATTGAATCAAATCCCCCTCAAGATGTTGTCTCTGAAGACGGCACTGTGGCTTGCCTTGACTACAGCCAAGCACGTCAGTGATTTGTGTGCTCTTTCGACGAGACCCGACTGCCTTGCCATCAATGGCGACTTGAGCAGAGCGGTGTTACGTCCTAACCCGGCATTTATGCCGACGGTTATTAAGAGCTCATACAGGTCACAGATCGTTGAGCTATGGGCTTTCTTCCCCCCCTCCCCATCCGGAGCAGAGAGAGGAGAGACTTCATCGCGTGTGCCTGGTGCGCGCCTTGGCGTGTTATGTGCAGCTCACGGCGATGATTAGGTCATTGCCTCAGTTGTTTGTGTGTCACGGTGCTAGTACACTGGGTAGACCACTTTTGAAACAGCGCCTGTCTCATTGGCTTTGCAAAGGCATTGAGACGGCAGGGCGACCAATACCTAAAGGCCTAAGAGTCCACTCGTGGAGTAGCGGCGTCTACAGCTCTTTCAGAGGAATTGGGGTAGAGGATATTTGTGCAGCAGCGTCCTGGTCGTCACTGTCTCCTTTTATCCGATTCTACTTGTTGGACATGTCAGCTAACTCTTTAGCTCATTCTGTACTCAGCGTGGCTGAAGGGAGAACTTGAGTTAAAAGATGCGGGACTATTGGGCTGGGTTCCCATTAGGTCTGCTCTTTTTGGCAAAGAGAGACACATGCGACATGACCTTTGTTTGACACTGTCTGTACACCATCTGCTGGTAGGGCAGATTAGACCTATGACACAGTCTGTTTTCACAGTACTGCAGGATTTGGTCGCAGCCATTGTTGGGTCCAACCTTTTCATTAAGTGGGAAGTGTTAGGCTCGGCAGGGAGTACATTTTGGAGCCTTGCGCGCCGCCTTAAACCACTAGGAGCAGAACTCCACGATATAGAACGATAGTTACCGGAGTTGTAACTCCAGTTCTGAGTGTAGCGGAGCCCCATAGGACTTAAGGCCCTGCCGACCCCTAGTCTCGCTGAAGATCATTTTTCGTGAGGCTGATTGTGGGGAAGCGTCCCCTTGTATAGGGACACCTGTACTCCTATTGGCTGCAGGTGTGTGCATGATTTTCTCAGGCTATTCGCTGCCTAGGCAGCGGGGTAAACCACTAGGAGCAGAGCTCCCCGAAGGGGCTCCGCTCCACTTATAGAACTGGAGTTACAACTTCGGTAACTATCAATTCCCTTTCTATGTTTGATTTGAATGAATACTTTAGGATCATAAGGAGCGAGCTGCAAGCGACAGTCACCTGCTCCTGCCACTAGCCTTGCCCATGTCCAATGGAGAGAGAGGGACAGCAGAGGCAACATTATTCACAGAAGACCTGGACAAAAAAGGTCTAAGACCTCGAGACATGGTAAGTGTTAAGTACCTATTTAGTTGTTTGTTTACGCATGTAAAGTGTAATAATTTTTTCTAAATAGATAACATATGCCAGTCCTGACTGCCTCATGTTAATGGTATATTATTGTCAGCGGAGGACATGGACATTACCGGAACAGGTGACCATACAGCAGTTCATGGCGGGGGTGAGTACTGCCTGAAATAGAGCTTGACCCTGGGGCATCTGACCCTACAACTGGGTTTCCCAAACCTCTCCACTGACCCCCCCAGAAGATTCACATTTTGTTTTAACCCTAAAATTGCCACACCTGATTTACTTAGTCAAAGGCTTGATTATTAGTTGACTAATTGTGCCAGTTAAGGGTTAAAATAAAAATGTGAAGCGTCTGGAGGGGCCGAGGAGAGGTTTGGGAAACTCTGCCCTAAAGGGAGATGCCACAAGTGAGATCTCCTTTGGGGGAATTTTGTATTTATTTTTTACCGCTTTTTCTCCCCAATTTCGTTTTATTCAATTGGTTGTTAGTCTTGTCCCATCACGGCAACTCCCCTATGGACTGGGGAGAGGCGAAGGTTGAGAGCCTTGCGTCCTCCGACACACAACCCAACCAAGCCACACTGCTTCTTGACACAATGCCCAATTAACCCGGAAGCCAACCACACCGTATACCTGGCGACCGTGTCAGCGTGCACGACATCCCTGCCGGCCAAACCCTCCACTAACCCGGACGACGCTGGGCCAATTGTGTGCCTCCCCATGGGTCTCCCGGTTCGCCGCCGGCTTCACCTTACATTTTCAATTAAAGATTTTTGGCAACACTGCTTTTGTGTATTTTTGTTTTATCCCCGATGAACTAAGAGGGGCATTTCATGTGAATTTTAAATGAAATGTTGTAGTTAGGCAATGTCAAGAAGCAGGCAAATCTTTGATGATCCTGAAATGTGCCAAATTCAATTGTTAGATCCAATTATGTGACTTTGATCAATGTAAATAGGCCGAAAATGAGTGAGAGGGTGTTCATCACATCATCTAGCAACAAATTAAGCAGTCAAAAGCTACTTTCCCTGAAAAATAGTTCTGATTGTTGTGGGGAAAAAACACAAATCCAAACTAAGAGGGACATTTCATGTTTTAAATGTACATTTTAAATTAGACAATATCAAGAGGCTAGAAAATATTTTACAATGATCCTGAAAAGTGACAAATTCAACTTCTAGCGACAAATTAAGCAATCAAAAGCTACTTTCCCTGAAAAATTGTTCTTGCATTTTTCTTCAAATTACTAAGACGGTGTTTTAAATTTGCCTATAGAATTAAACATCGTTAGCCGAATTATCGTTGGTTATGGGAACCCTGCAGCTAATGTTAGCTAGTTTGGTTTGCCAGAAGCTACCCAGTTTACTGGCTAACGTTAGTATTTCAGCTAACCACAGTTTGTGGTCATCAGCTATTCCTTTAGCTCGAAAATCTATCGCCAGTTTTGTACAACGCGACTCAGACCAGAACATACCGGTCCTATTTTTCTCTCCATATCCCCGGATTTCAACCGCAAGCTCTGGACATCTACACCTGGATTTCGCAGCTACCTAGCTGCTACCTGTGTGACTATTGGCTTACGTCGATCCCGGAGCAAACATCAATTATTCCGGAGCTGGCCAGCTGAAGAGTTCCATCAGCCACTCCTGGGCTACAATCACCTATCCTGACCCGTTTTACTGCCAATGCGGAGCCCCACCGGGCCTTCACGACTGGACTACCGACGTTATCTGCCCGAGGGAGTTATTCAACTGGCACCTCCGTCGCAACGTTACCTGAACGCCCATCTGCGGCCCGCTAATCGTTAGCTGTCTTATCGGCTGCTATCTGAATAAGTATATCGGACAATTTTTCTTGGGTCACTATATCTATTTTGCCAATTGGATTGATCCCCTCTACCACACGGAACCCCACTAATCTACCGACAGAAACGCACGAGGTGGCTAAAAACAGACCTCCATCCTATGCTAGCTTGCTACCGATGGCCCAGCTAGCTGTCAGAATCGCCATGACCCCAACCAACCTCTACTCACTGGACCCTTATGATCACTCGACTAAGCATGCCTCTCCTTAATGTCAATATGCCTTGTCCATTGCTGTTCTGGTTAGTGTTTATTGGCTTATTTCACTGTAGAGCCTCTAGCCCTGCTCGCTATACTTTATCCAACCTTTCAGTTCCACCACCCACACATGCAATGACATCACCTGGTTTCAATTATGTTTCTAGAGACAATATCTCTCATCACTCAATACCTAGGTTTACCTCCACAGTATTCACATCCTACCATACCTTTGTCTGTACATTATACCTTGAAGCTATTTTATCGCCCCCAAAAACGTCCTTTTACTCTCTGTTCTAGACGACCAATTCTCATAGCTTTTAGCCGTACACTTATCCTACTCCTCCGTTCCTCTGGTGATGTAGAAGTGAATCCAAGCCCTGCAGTGCCTAGCTCCACTCCTATTCCCCAGGCGCTCTCTTTTGATGATTTCTGTAACCGTAATGGCCTTGGTTTCATCATTTTAACATAAGAAGCCTCCTCCCTAAGTTTGTTTTATTCACTGCTTTAGCACACTGCCAACCCAGATGTTCTAGCCGTGTCTGAATCCTGGCTTAGGAAGACCACCAAAAATTCTGACATTTTCATTCCTAACTACAACATTTTCAGACAAGATAGAATGGCCAAAGGGGGCGGTGTTGCAATCTACTGCAAAGACAGCCTGCAGAGTTCTGTCCTACTATCCAGGTCTGTACCCAAACAATTTGAACTTCTACTTTTAAAAATCCACCTCTCTAAAAACAAGTCTCTCACCGTTGCCGCCTGCTATAGACCACCCTCTGCCCCCAGCTGTGCTCTGGACACCATATGTGAACTGATTGCCCCCCATCTATCTTCAGAGCTCGTGCTGCTAGGTGACCTAAACTGGAACATGGAACAGCCATCCTAAAATCTAAACTTGATGCCCTCAATCTCACACAAATTATCAATGAACCCACCAGGTACCACCCCAAAACTGTAAACCTGGGCACCCTCATAGATATCATCCTAACCTACTTGCCCTCTAAATACACCTCTGCTGTTTTCAACCAAGATCTCAGCGATCACTGCCTCATTGCCTGCATCTGTAATGGGTCAGCGGTCAAATGCTCCCTGAAACACTTCAGCGAGCAGACCTTTCTAATCGACCTGGCCGGGGTATCCTGGAAGGATATTGATCTTATTCCGTCGTAGAGGAGAGGATGCTTGGTTATATTTTTTAAATGCCTTCCTCACCATCTTAAATAAGCATGCCCCATTCAAGAAATTTAGAACCAGGAACAGATATAGCCCTTGGTTAAGGGCAGTCAGGTCTGGAGAGAACCAACACAAAAACATCCTATGGCGTTCTGCATCGAACAGCCCCCGTGATATGCAACTTTTCAGGGAAGCTAGAAACCAATATACACAGGCAGTTAGAAAAGCCAAGGCTAGTTTTTAAGCAGAAACTTGCTTCCTGCAACACAAACTCAAAAAAGTTCTGGGACACTGTAAAGTCCATGGAGAATAAGAACATCTCCTCCCAGCTGCCCACCACTGAAGATAGGAAACACTGTCACCACCGATAAATCCACTATAATTGAGAATTTCAATAAGCATTTTTCTACGGCTGGCCATGCTTTCCACCTGGCTACCCCTACCCCGGTCAACAGCTACTCACCCAAGCCTTCCCCATTTCTCCTTCACCCAAATACAGTCAGCTGATGTTCTGAAAGAGCTGCGAAATCTGGACCCCTACAAATCAGCCGGGCTAGATAATCTGGACCCTTTCTTTCTAAAATTGTTGCCACCCCTATTACTAGCCTGTTCAACCTCTTTCGTGTCGTCTGAGATTGCCAAAGATTGGAAAGCAGCTGCGGTCATCGCCCTCTTCAAAGGGGGGACACTCTTGACCCAAACTGCTACAGACCTATATCTATCCTACCCTGCCATTCTAAGGTCTTCGAAAGCCAAGTCAACAAACAGATTACCGACCATTTCGAATCCCACCATACCTTCTCCGCTATGCAATCTGGTTTCAGAGCTGGTCATGGGTGCACCTCAGACACGCTCAAGGTCCTAAACGATATCTTAACCTCTTTCGACTCTGTCAATCACCGCAGACTCGACAGCCTTGGTTTCTCAAATGATTGCCTCGCCTGGTTAACCAACTACTTCTCTGATAGAGTTCAGTGTGTCAAATCGGAGGGTCTGTTGTCTGGGCCTCTGGCAGTCTCTATGGGGGTGCCACAGGGTTCAATTCTTGGACCGACTCTTTTCTCTGTATACATCAATGATGTTGCTCTTGCTGCTGGTGAGTCTCTGATCCACCTCTACGCAGACGACACCATTCTGTATACTTCTGGCCCTTCCTTGGACACTGTGCTATCTAACCTCCAAACGAGCTTCAATGCCATACAACACTCCTTCCGTGGCCTCCAACTGCTCTTAAACGCTAGTAAAACCAAATGCATGCTTTTCAACCGTTCGCTGCCTGCACCCGCCCGCCCGACTAGCATCACCACCCTGGACGGTTCCGACCTAGAATATGTGGACATTTATAAATTCCTAGGTGTCTGGCTAGACTGTAAACTCTCCTTCCAGACTCATATTAAACATCTCCAATCCAAAATCAAATCTAGAATCGGCTGTCTATTTCGCAACAAAGCCTCCTTCACTCACGCCGCCAAACTTACCCTCGTAAAACTGACTATCCTACCGATCCTCGACTTCGGCGATGTCATCTACAAAATAGCTTCCAATACTCTACTCAGCAAACTAGATGCAGTTTATCATAGTGCCATCCGTTTTGTTACTAAAACACCTTATACAACCCAGCACTGCGACCTGTATGCTCTTGTCGGCTGGCCCCCGCTACATATTCGTCGCCAGACCCACTGGCTCCAGGTCATCTATAAGTCCACGCTAGGTAAAGCTCCGCCTTATCTCAGTTCACTGGTCACGATAACACCCACCCGTAGCACGCGCTCCAGCAGGTATATCTCACTGATCATCCCCAAAGCCAACACCTCATTTGGCCGCCTTTCCTTCCAGTTCTCTGCTGCCTGTGACTGGAACGAATTGCAAAAATCGCTGAAGTTGGAGAGTTTTATTTCCCTCACCAACTTTAAACATCTGGTATCTGAGCAGCTAACCGATCGCTGCAGCTGTACATAGTCCATCTGTAAATAGCCCACCCAATTTACCTACCTCATCCCCATACTGTTTTTATTTATTTACTTTTCTGCTCTTTTGCACACCAGTATCCCTACTTGCACATGATCATCTGATGATTTCACTACAGTGTTAATCTGCTAAATTGTAATTATTTGCTCCTATGGCCTATTTATTGCCTACCTCATGCCTTTTGCACACAATGTATATACTCTTTTTTTTCCTACTGTGTTGACTTGTTTATTGTTTACTCCATGTGTAACTCTGTGTTGTCTGTTCACACTGCTATGCTTTATCTTGGCCAGGTCGCAGTTGTAAATGAGAACTTGTTCTCAACTAGCCTACCTGGTTTTAAATAAAGGTGAAATAAAAAATTGAAAAATACAGGTTTTTCCTACTGAATGCACCACAGCTACGCACTCTCCCCGCTTTGTCAGCATTATTGGGAGTGGCGGGGAAGCTGTACCCTCAACCTAGCTTGACTGGACGCAGGAGAAGGGTTATGCCATCCAATTTCACCGGACCTCTCCCCCATTCAACGTTAAGGTGTGGCCACTCGTTGCAGAGATTACGGAACATTTGGCGAAGGAGGCGGTGACAGCAGATCCGAGTGCAAAGGAACAGGCTATATTCACTCTACTTTCTAGTGGCAAAAAAGACAGGGGGAAGGAGGCCAATATTGGATCTACACGTTCTCAACAAGAGCATAGCCAAACAGCCCTTCCGAATGCTCACGACAAAACATCTGGTGGAATGTGTCTGGAAGAGAGACTTGTGTAAGAAGAGACTTGAAGGACTGATACTTTCACGTGCCAGTACATGCACGTCACCGGAAGTTCCTGCGATTCGCCTTTCAAGGGGTGGCATACGAATAGACAAGGATGCCGTTCGGGTAGGCTTTTCCAAATGTTTGGAAGCAGCAATAGAACCGTTGTGCCGTCAAGGGATAAGGCTGTTAACCTACCTAGACGACATACTGGTTAGCAGAGCTGGCAATCACACACACACAACACAGACGGTGATTCATCTTACACGTCTGGAGTTGGCTGTGAATTGGGAAAAGAGCACTCCCTGGCCCAGTCACCAGATTGTCTACCGGGGATACAGCTAAACACTGACTACAGTGCCTTGCAAGAGTATTCACCCCCCTTAACGTTTTTCCTATTTTGTTGCATTGCAACCTGTAATTTAAATGGATTTTCATTTGGATTTCATGTAATGGACAAACAAAATAGTCCAAATTGGTGAAGTTGAAATGAAAAAAATTACTTGTTTCAAAAAATTATTTAAAAAACTCTGGAAAAAAGTGTGTGCATATGTATTCACCCCCTTTCCTATGAAGCCCCTAAGATAAGATCTGGTGCAACCAATTACCTTCAGAAGTCATATAATTAGTTATATAAAGTCCATCTCTATGCAGTCTAAGTGTCACATGATCTGAGTATAGATACACACCTGTTCTAAAAGGCCCCAGAGTCTGCAACACCACTAAGCAAGGGGCAATACTAAGCAAGGGACACCATCAAGCAAGCGGCACTATGAAGACCAAGGAGCTCTCCAAACAGGTCAAGGACAAAATTGTGGAGAAATACAGATCAGGGTTGGGTCATAAAAAAATCAGAAACTATGAACATCCCACAAAGCACCATTAAATCCAATATTAAAAAATGATAAGAATATGGCACCACAGCAAACCTGCCAAGAGAGGGTCGCCGACCAAACCTCACAGACCAGGCATGGAGGGCATTAAAAGTACCACAACAGCCCACGACAGAAGACCTCCTGGGTGGCGCTAGTTTCTTAAAGCCCTGGCAATCCTCAACATTCCACTCTCGGGTGTACCAAACCATAAGCTTCGTCAACAGATTCAAACTTTAAAACAAAACCCTTCAAAGAGCTTCAGCACCCCTAAAGATGTTCTTGCAACCCCTTCCCCCTTTGAAAGGGCTGATGATATCCATAAATGAGTGGAGTCCTTACCCCTGAACGCCTCCGGACCTTTTCCCAATCCTGATCTCACGGTGGTTAGACTTGAATGACTTGATTAAATTCAATACATTTTATTTGAAAAATGATACCATCTGACGTGAGCATACGCCTTGATTACAGGGTCTTAAAGGACACATACTTGAACACTTGATATTTTCTAACAAAACAATCTACGGTGCTATCATTACTTCTTAAATCCTCATTATAAAGAGACATAACATCTTCAAAAGAAACTCCACAGGCAGAATACAGTGTTGACCACATGTAGTGGAACGGTTATCTTGTTCTTGTTTGATACTGTAGTAGAGCTTTGATCCATTTTTGGTCAAAAACTGTTTTAATAGATGTGGGAAAATCCGTATGAATCAAAAAAGTTGAGATTTTTCTTCCTCCGTCTCCTAATGTCACAGCTAGCTAATGTTCACCCGGCATGTGTTTAGGATGGGTATTGACAATAAACATGGCCGGTCACTCCTTCCATTTCTCAATAGGCAGTTCATCACAAGCCCATACTCCACAAAATTGTTTTCCAACCAAGAGGCTCATGAGACCTTCTACCTCTTGGGTATTCAAGTTTTTGCTCAGCGATCCTTAATATCTTGATAATAATCCACTAAGACTTGTCTTCGGGCATTCACTTCCAAGATTGAATCAGAGCATGCATAAACAATCATACTAACTGTACAAGCTAAAGGTGTACGGAAATGCATTTCCAGCCTGAGGTTACCTTGGGACACCACAGACAGATTTCCTGAGGTGTCATTATCCGGTGATAAATTGAACGCATACAATGTGTAACCCTATGCAAAATAATTTCTGTCAATAGGTAAAGAGAGATATTTTAGATGCCTCCCGGCAGCCAGGAATAGATTGTAAAATTCTCTCACAGATATGTTATTAAATTCTGGTCGGAAAGCCTTAGCAGAGACCTGACATCCGTCCTGCCAGAGAGCTACATACTCTGCATTGAAGTGCTGAAAATTAAAGGGGTTTTATTGTAAGCTGCCCGTATTCAAGGCGTGATCAACCAAGCCTATAACTGTGTAGCGAGGTAAAGCGCCTAGAAACAGGTTGACTACAGATTCTACTTCCCACCGGTATGCTAAATGTTTTCATGGTAATTCTTAGGAGGGTAAAGGACATTTCCTTTCATCAATGCCTGTGAATGACCCAGACGAACGGCCGGATATAGACACTTTTTTAATAAAAAGCGTAGCCCCCAACACTTTTAAACTAAATTTACCGTCTTGGGCAGACAGACAACTCATCCTTGGCCCTGGTTAATTTTAGACTTAAATCAACCGAATTTGAAAGAAAATGTCAGCATATAGGCCCTAGCAGATGAAACTCTCGAGATTCAGCATAGTAGCGAGCACGTGCCTCCAGTCCTTTGTTTTCCCCGGTGGTGGGGTCTGTCTTCCATAGATGCTCCTGCAGTATCCTTGCTAAACAGCCCGGCGTTGAATTGTGTCTTCGGAGTAGTTTAGTAAACATTCCAGGATAGCCCTATAAGGATAGGTGGCACTGCTTTGACTGATAAGTTGTTCACCCAATGTCACATCCACTTGAGAGAAGATGGTCACCAAGGGGTAATCGAGACTCACTTTGGCATCATTTGCAATATTAGTACCATCTCTTTTGTTCACTTTGAGACGTAAATGTAATAAGGTGTTGTTGAGGTCTAGGTAGTTGTCACCATGGCCTGGGATGAAAAATTATATAGGACTGTTGTCTGTAATGGCAGAGAGTGGGGCTCTCTCGACCTATCTATTGAAAATTGGGTTAAGGGGGCCGTGAAAAGATCGTGTGGTGAAATCCTGCACTTAAGTGCGCTGCCACTTTAAGAGCGCATGAGCAGTAGGAAGGAGGAGATAAAAGAGCTCGTTAAGTTCTATTGGGGGAGCTCTTGTTGGCTCGACAGTTTGGTTTGTGTGTGCTATGCTGCAGAGGTTTTTTTTGTTTGTCTTCACCGTATGTGGTTGTACAGTTTTTTGATCAATCCTCGGTGTGATCGCTCGACGACGTGGTTGTTCTCATTTGGGACCGCGATGGTTATGGATCAAATGGATTAGTAGCAACATTTGTTGCGAAGCGTTCAACTACAACCCAACATACCATCGGACAGTCAGACCGGATACCTGCACCCTCAAGACCACAGCTAAGCCCTCTCTTGTTCTCTTTCTCTCTACGCTATGTTCTAGTGCTTTACACTGAAACCGACTCTATTTCCTAAGTACATTGAAGTTTCATTGGAGCTGGACTAGTGTGTATATGAACACCACACATTCATACCCTCTGCACTCCTTCCCAGGAAGAAAATACAAACTATTGCAAATCCTCTGTGTGATGACTGGGTTCATTCATTATTGTATGAAGTTGCTGTTTATTTGCTCTGCCATTATTGTTATATGAGGTATGTTTGGTGGGGTTACCAAGAATTGTGGAAGGACTGATGTGATGTGGGATCTATAGGGTGTGTATTCTTTTTTCTCTCCGCTGGCTATCTGGTCAACAGTCTACACTCTAGGCAGTCTCTTCTGTTGATGTGTGTGGGTCTGGTAGTGGTACTCTCGCTGTTCTACTATTTTCCTTTAGGCAGGGTTAATACCTGCCTGGCGCCCGAACAAAATCTTCTTTACCTTTCTCTAATTAATACCGCTACAAATCGAGCTGTCTATGTCGCTTTAGAGAACATGCGGTGTAAAAGCCACATGTTGCTTGTTCTTTTAGAAAATACTTCTGAGTATTGTTTTTGCCGTTTTTGGTCCAGACCAAAAACGGGGGGGGGGGATCAGCTTAATATTGCGGAAAGAATGTTGCTTCCAATGTAATTGTCTGCATCATTTCCAATCCCCCATATTTTTTGGGGTAAATATATAAATCCATTCACGTATGCATACATATACACATATAGACATACTTTTTTTTAAAGAGTATACCTTTATTATTATTCCCCGCAAACCCTACCACCGATCCCCCAATTGGAGTAAACTGATAAACATTTCTGTTTTTACCTTCAATTTATACATCTTATACACATTTTACAGACACAGTCTACTTTATAATAGTTCTCTCTTGTTTGTCCTTAGTCCTTCCTCTATTTCTGATTTCCACTTGTAACTGTGCTATTTCACAATAGCTCCGCACCTATACACATTTCACAGATCCCGTATGCCCTACATTGTTTCTTGTTATTAGTCCCACCCTTCAGCTCCACTCAAGCTTTCCCATCTATCTTCCAACATCATCCATTTCGGATTTCTATTTGCCATATATTTCTCAACTGTGCTGTGATGCTTCACAAAAGATTTGAATCTTCCCATTCTCATAGCTTCCACGGATTGTAAATTAAAAATATATTTTTTTGCCAAAATAATTATTATATTTTTGATTGATTGACTATGGCTTTTCAAATCCCCCAGTATTGCTATCTGTAGCGTTAGTTCTATGCAAATGTTGCAATTCTTCAACCATTCCTGGACCTGTGACCAAAAACGAGCTACATGCGGACAATGCCAAAATAAATGGTCTAATGACTCTGCCTCCTCACAGCAGAATCTACAGAGCTGGGAAGATTGTATCCACCATATATATAACATTCTATTAGTTGCAAGAATTTTGTACAATAATTTAAATTGAAAAATTCGAAGCTTTGAATCCCGCGTTGTTTTGCGTATCAATTCATAAACCATGTGCCATGGAATGGGTACATCGCAAATCTCTTCCCAACTATTTTGCAATTTATATGGCACAGCTGTAAGTTTTTTGGTCCTTAAATGAAATTGGTATATGTTTTTATTTATCACACTTTTCTTTAATATAAGGCCGACATACAAGTTCCTTACTTTTATCCCCTTCCACCTGCCTCTTCCATTTTTGTGGTAATGCTGCAATTAATTGGTTGTAATTTTGGGTAGAGCAGACATTTCCATATGTCTGTGTTAGCTGCATGTGTGACATTACTCCACCAGTCCTATTTATATCATTCACAAAAATTATACCTTTTTTAAACATTTCTTCGATAAAGTTTTTTTTAATCAATTACTATATTTGAATTTAACCACAAGATTTGTTGTACTATTTGTTCCGTCGTTTCATGTGGATTAAACTGAAATTGCAACCAACTTTCTAAGGCTTGTTTAAAAAATAAAGATATTTTGGAGATTATTTCCTTTTCAAGCAAACGAAAGTGAGCAGGTGTAATCTGAACAAAGGGAAAAAGGCCCTTCTTGAACATAGGATGAGACATTCGTACAAATCTACTAGAGAACCAGTTTGGATTTAAGTATAACTTTTGTATGACTGATGCCTTTAGTGAGGTCTAATGCTTTAATATTTAATAATTTATGCCCTCCGAATTCATATTCGTTATATAAATAGGTCCTTTTAATTTTCTGGCTTGCCGTTCCAAATAAAATTGAATATTTTTTGTTCATATAATTTAAAAAGCAGGTCACTAGGTGTAGGCAAAACCATAAGTAAATAGGTAAAGTGTGATATGATTAAAGAGTTAATCAGGGTGATTTTCCCACAAATAGACAGGTATTTTCCTTTCCATGGTAGCAAGATCTTATCTATTTTTGCTAACTTTCTATAAAAATGTATTGGAGATCATTTCTTTCTTTTGGGATTTGTATACCGAGTATGTCCACATCTCCGTCAGACCATTTAATTGGTAAACTACATGGCAATGTAAAATGTGTATTTTTTTGTGATCCAATACGTAATATGGTACTGAAAGATTAGTGGAATCTATGTGGGTAGCTGGACAGGTAGGATGACTGACAGTGAAGGTGAACAGGTGGTCACGAGTCAGGTGACAGAAGAATGGATGAGACTGAGGCAGGAGTTCCTTTAACCATAAAGTGGTATATTTACTGAGTAGTCTGTGCTGCATAACAAAGGAAACAAAATCGCACGTATCCAATCAAATTCATAATCACAAAGATCAAATCATAACAATCATTCATTATTAACATAATTAGGGAATTCATGAATCCAGTTAATTAAGAAGTCAATAGTAATCACCTGTGAGTCATTTAGGCTCTTAACTATTTAGCATAAATCATGAAATAAATACAAACAGTGAATGGTCATTCAATCTATAATCTCCTTTAGTTTGATATCAAAGTCGATCAGTTAGCAAACAATGACATTTCTCATTTCACCCTTTCAATTGGTCTTCATGTGTACATGGAATTAATTTAATTGCATATTAACCATATCGATTGCATAATTGGCCTATGAGGATCCGTATGGCCGCGATCATTTACAATTCACATTACACAATATGTTTGAAGCGTGCGCTCCAAGCCACGCTCCGCGATAACTATAAACAATAACTGATAGCCCACTCTCCCGCTCGCAACAGATAGTTCAGATGAAAGGTAACAGAGTCGGTGGACTTACGTGGATTCATGGACGCACAGAACTTCTGGAGCAGACGGAGTTAAGGAAGAGAAAGCAGCGAGATCAGGCGATGCCGTTTTCCTCCTTTTATGTGGATGAGATCTGTCGGTCATTGCCACCTGACCTAATTAAAGCGCTCTGGCCCAGCTGAGTAAGTGGCCATGAATTAAAGGATTATTCCACCAACTCCATGGGCCTTTTCTACAGGTACATTTATCATAATTTGGTTTTAATCCAGAGAGGATAGCAAATGTATCTAGATCCTCTAAGAGGCCGTGGAGATATTCTAGTTGTGGTTTTAAAAGAAAACATGAATCATCAGCGTACAATGACACCTTAGTTTTTAGGCCCTGGATTTCTAATCCCTTAATATTAATGTTTGATCTAATTTTAACAGCTAACATTTCGATGGCAATAATAAATAGATATGCCGATAGTGGACAACCTTGTTTTACTCCTCTAGATAGTTTTAAACTTTCTGAGATGTAGCCATTATTTACTATTTTACACCTAGGGTTACTATACATAATTTTTACCCATTTTATAAGAGATTCCCCAAAATTGAAATATTCTAGGCATTTATATATAAACTCCAGTAGTACTTTATCAAAAGCCTTTTCAAAATCAGCTATGAAAACCAGGCCTGGTGTCCCCGATATTTCATAGTGTTCTATTGTTTCCAGTACTTGCCTTATATTATCTCCAATGTATCGTCCATGTAAAAAACCTGTCTGATTAGGATGAATAATATCTGACAACTTTTTTTTATTCTATGCGCCAAGCATTTTGCTAGGATTTTTGCATCACAACACTGAAGTGTAAGAGGTCTCCAATTTTTTAAATGGACTGTATCTTTATATATACCACTTGGGTCCTGTTTCAGTAATAATGATATCACACCTTCTTGTTGCGTGTCTGATAATCTATCATTTATATAGGAGTGGTTAAAACAAGCTAATAATGGTCCTTGAGTATATCAACAAATTTTCTTGTATACTTTCACTGGTATGCCATCCAGTCCTGGAGTTTTCCCATCCTTAAAGGCCCCAATTGCATCAAGTAGTTCCTCCTCTGTAATTAGGCCTTCGCATGAGTCTTTCTGTACAGATGTTAATTTTACATTATTATTAGGGAAAAAATCCATACAATTAGTTTCAGTTAGTGGAGATGGAGCCTGAAACGTACTTTACTTCCTCTTTCAAAATATCATTTGGTGAATCATGCGTGACTCCATTTGTAACAAGTTTTAATACGTTTTTTTTGGTAGCATTTCTATATTGAAGATTGAAAAAGAATTGTGCATTTTTCCCTATATTCCATCCAGTTCGCTTTATTTTTATAATATATTACACTGGATCTTTCTTGAATAAGTTCCTCCATCTTTTTGTTTTTCCTCTAACTTATTCTGTGCCTCTATGGTACCGTTTTTATTGTTATCTAACTGTACTGTTAGTCCTTCAATTTCCTTTGTTAATATGGACTCTTGATCGAAATTGCTTTTGTTTTATAGATGAGTACTGAATTGCATGGCCTCTAAAGGCACACTTAAGTGTCCCATACAATATGGGGATCTGCTGTACCTATGTTATGTCTAAAAAAGTCAGTTATAAATTCTTCTGTCCTAGTTCTAAACAATTTATCATCTAGTAGGCTTTGATTAAATTTCCAATATCCTCGCCCACGTGGAAATTCTGTAAGAGTAATATATATGCCAATTATGTGATGGTCCGACCGCATTCTGTCCCCTATCAAACACTTTTTAACTTTTGTTGCCAGAGAGAATGATATAAGAAAGTAGTCAAGGCGACTAGCTTGATTAAGCCTCCGCCATGCATATCTCACTAGGTCAGGGTATTTAAGTCTCCATATATCCACTAATTCCAATATATCCATGACATTCCTGATTTCCTTAAGTGCCTGAGGGTGATAGTTTGTAGTGTGATTTCCTTTCCGGTCCATAGAGGTATTTAAGACCGTATTAAAATCCCCCACTATAATAATAGAGTCTAGTGTTGCTTGTAGAGTTGATACATTCTTATATATATTGTCAAAGAAGCTTGGATCATCATTATTTGGACCGTATAGGTTAATAAGCCATATGTTTATTGTCCAATAACATATTTAAAATAATCCATCTACCTTGAGGATCTGTTTGGACAAGTTGCACATTTGGATCAAAGTTATTATTAATTAAAACCATCACCCCTTTTGAATTTCTTTGCCCATGGGAGAAATATACACTGCTCAAAAAAATAAAGGGAACACTTAAACAACACAATGTATCTCCAAGTCAATCACACTTATGTGAAATCAAACTGTCCACTTAGGAAGCAACACTGATTGACAATAAATTTCACATGCTGTTGTGCAAATGGAATAGACAAAAGGTGGAAATTATAGGACATTAGCAAGACACCCCCCAAAACAGGAGTGATTCTGCAGGTGGTGATCACAGACCACTTCTCAGTTCCTATGCTTCCTGGCTGATATTTTGGTCACTTTTGAATGCTGGCGGTGCTCTCACTCTAGTGGTAGCATGAGACGGAGTCTACAACCCACACAAGTGGCTCAGGTAGTGCAGTTCATCCAGGATGGCACATCAATGCGAGCTGTGGCAAAAAGGTTTGCTGTGTCTGTCAGCGTAGTGTCCAGAGCATGGAGGCACTACCAGGAGACAGGCCAGTACATCAGGAGACATGGAGGAGGCCGTAGGAGGGCAACAACCCAGCAGCAGGACTGCTACCTCCGCCTTTGTGCAAGGAGGTGCACTGCCAGCGCCCTGCAAAATGACCTCCAGCAGGCCACAAATGTGCATGTGTCTGCTCAAACGGTCAGAAACAGACTCCATGAGGGTGGTGTGAGGGCTTACAGCCCAACACCGTGCAGGACGTTTGGCATTTGCCAGAGAACACCAAGATTGGCAAATTCGCCACTGGCGCCCTGTGCTCTTCACAGATGAAAGCAGGTTCACACTGAGCACATGAGCATGTGACAGACGTGACAGAGTCTGGAGACGCTGTGGAGAACGTTCTGCTGCCTGCAACATCCTCCAGCATGACCGGTTTGGCGATGGGTCAGTCATGGTGTGGGGTGGCATTTCTTTGTGGGGCCGCAAAGCCCTCCATGTGCTCGACAGAGGTAGCCTGACTGCCAATAGGTACCGAGATGAGATCCTCAGACCCCTTGTCAGACCATATGCTGACACATGCACATTTGTGGCCTGCTGGAGGTCATTTTGCAGGGCTCTGGCAGTGCACCTCCTTGCACAAAGGCGGAAGTAGCGGTCCTGCTGCTGGGTTGTTGCCCTCCTACGGCCTCCTCCACGTCTCCTGATGTACTGGCCTGTCTCCTGGTAGCGCCTCCATGCTCTGGACACTACGCTGACAGACACAGCAAACCTTTTTTGCCACAGCTCGCATTGATGTGCCATCCTGGATGAACTGCACTACCTGAGCCACTTGTGTGGGTTGTAGACTCCGTCTCATGCTACCACTAGAGTGAGAGCACCGCCGGCATTCAAAAGTGACCAAAACATCAGCCAGGAAGCATAGGAACTGAGAAGTGGTCTGTGGTCACCACCTGCAGAATCACTCCTTTTTTGGGGGTGTCTTGCTTATTGCCTATAATTTCCACCTTTTGTCTATTCCATTTGCACAACAGCATGTGAAATTTATTGTCAATCAGTGTTGCTTCCTAAGTGGACAGTTTGATTTCACAGAAGTGTGATTGACTTGGAGATACATTGTGTTGTTTAAGTGTTCCCTTTACTTTTTTGAGCAGTGTATTTCGCCCCTCCCAGTTCTTTTTCCACAAAACTTCATCTAAAACTGTCAAATGGGTTTCCTGTAAACAGTAGATATTATAATCCTTCTCTTTTAGCCAGGTAAATACTGATCGTCTTTTCTTATTATCTATCTCATTACAATTGTAACTGGCTATACTTATTTCACCACTTACCATAATGAGACACACCTTTCAATTATTTTTATCAAAATATATGTTTGTAAACGTCCTATTAAACTAACATAATGATTGAGTGTCTATATAGTTGTACCATGACATTTGCATCTCCACTAAGCAAACCTCCAATTGGTCCCCACTATTCCACCCGCCAAAAGCCCCCATCTCGAGTTGGGTTGTCATCCCAATGCCCGGCAGACCACCCCCGACCCCCCGCATCGCACAGCCCCGGACCGACTGGGATCCATCCTTCGAAAAGTGCACACAGCGCCATCCACCGAACCGAAGCTGATCCATTGCCAAATGCATTTCCATCGCCCTCACCTCGATTTTTATTACATATTGCTGTGAATCATCCTCTATAGTCCCTAACATCTTTTACTTCTTCCTTCGCAACAGTTGTGGGATACACACATACACCCACACACATTCAGCCCTTACCCCCACACAACCATAAGCTCACCCTCTCAACAATTGCACCATCCCAGAGCCCAATTCAAGATGGGTCATGATTTACAAATTTACATTACATTTAAGAAAAATTTACAATAAATAAATAAATAAATACAAATGTACAAATGTACTTGCAGTTGCAGCTGCATGAGAAGGCCTGCAAGACCGCGCAAAAAATGAGCATAAATGTAGAGATTTATTTACCATTGTCACATCCTAGATGATGGAGGTCAAATGTACACCTTCTTCCTGAAACACCCACAATACGGTCATCCATTTTGACCATGTTCCCAAGCATCTCCATGCAGTCCGACTTGATTTCGTGCCACCAGGGCCACAATAATATACCCCCTCTCTGAATGTTCGGGTGTGACCCCCTCCCCATGGGTTACTGCAGCTAGTGTTGCCAGCACTGCCACTGCCTGGGTGGGGGCACCCCACCGGAATCCCCACCGGCTAGGTACAAGGTCGTCAAGGTTCTCATTAGCAGCTTTGAGAATTTCCTTGTTTATTATGCTCTCCCTTTAGGGGGCTTTGGCTTTGCAGGACCAACCCTGCCAAGCAGGCTCAAAATCTTGAGGGGGCAGTGCTGCTCTTGGTCCCTGACCTCATTTTGGCTGCATACAGACCGCTTACAGCATTCACATAAAACAGTTAGGGACTTCTCCTTAGTATTTGGGCCATTCATGTGGGTGTCTAGGGTATAGGGCCATGGACCGTACCATTAAAATAGGATAATAAATAATTAGATAATTTATTTTAAAAAATGTAGTTCCCCATGATAGGACAATAAATAAATAAGACGTATAATTTATTATAAAAGTATATCCATCATCTGAACAACATTGAAAGCCCTCTCATACCCGGCCCACAGCAATACACTGGCTCTGGGATATGCAACTATTTCATTACTCACTCACTCAACTTTCCAAACATAACAAATAAAAATAAAACACACACCACACCATCCACACATACTGTGCCTTCTGTTTACTTAGTGAAGATAAAAACTATGTAGAAATAGTGCTTGTGTTCAATTAGTTATATGTGAAGATTAATAGAAAAGCTATATTTTGTGTTGTATTGTTACAATCAATAACCGGGCTTGAATTGTGTTTATTTTCCTCATCTATGAGAACTTTGTAATTTTTAAAATAACCATTGAGTAGTTTTTGTGTCTCTGAACAACTGGTTATCAATATATAGTTTATCAACGACGAGAGCTACTCGTTTCGCTTTTAATCTATTTTCTTTGAAAATTGGATACAGAACTTTGCGCCGTTCTGCAATTTCTTTCGGAAACTGATCATTCATGCCAATTTTGGTCCCAGCAAGTCTTTTACCCAGGCTTTTAACCATTATTTTATCTTTAAATGAAGCAAATTTGGCAACGATTGGGCGTTTGTACCTCTGCCCTCTCTGTCCGAGGCGGTGTACACGTTCAAGTTGGATCTTATCGGATCTTATCGATAACTTCGTGTGGAATCTGAAGCGCTGCAAAAAGGAACTCTCTAACTACAGATTCAGGAACCTCTCCTTCTTTCTCTTGGATACCTGTAAGTACCAAATTCTCTCTCATGGATCTAGTTTGTATGTCCAGTAAGCATTCCTTCAGAACAGTGTTCTCCTTTTTAATTTCATTCATTTCGGTTTCAATCTTATTGACTGTCCCTTTTAGCGCGTGTGTTTCCTTCTCCAATGCCGGAGCTTTTTCATCACTAATCTCTAGGCTTGCCTTCAACTCTTTTATATCTTTACTAACTAATTCAACTATACCCAGTTTGTCATTTATTGATTTTAACAGATCGGTTTCGACCTTTACCATTGCCGGTGGTGAGAATATTAGATCATCAGTGTCGGTTGAGTCACCTTTTCGTTTTTGAATCGGTTCCCCTGTCTTACTCTCCGTCATGTTTGGGTGTTGCTTGTTTTCGTAATATTTGTCGATAAATGTCTCTAGTTTTAGGATTTGTTTTGTGTTATCCAGATTGAAGGTTATCACCCACCAGATTATTTAGTGCTAATATTTTAGTCTAATTTAGCAGATATTTCGAATATTATGTTTTATCTTGAGGTGCTCTACATAACTTAGTTCAGTCCGCCATTACCTTTACGTCCGCCGTCTACGTCTACGCCCTTCCCCTACTTTACGTTGTCTTTGACTTACTGAGATTCTTTTAACGGTTAACCTCCGTTTTTTTAACAATAAGTAAATTCGATATTTTCATTCTGATCCGTTTTAAGCTCAACCAGAATGTTTTCAATATTTCTTGCTTACAGGTACATAGTGTGGCTTGTCATAGTTAAGTGACTACATCACCATCCTTGTCACGTCCCTGACCTGTTTTCCTTTGTCATGTATTTGTTTTAGTTGGTCAGGGCGTGAGTTGGTCTAGGTTTGATTTTCTATGTTGGGATTTTGTGTTCGGCCTGGTATGATTCTCAGAGACAGCTGTCAATCGTTGTCCCTGATTGAGAATCATACTAAGGCAGCCAGGGTTTCACTTGTTTTGTGGGTGTTTGTTCCTGTGTCAGTGTTTGGGCCACACAGGACTGTTTCGAGTTAGTCACGTTTGTTGGTTTTTGTATTTTGTAGTGTTTGTTGTTTTTCCATTAAATACTGAATACTTACCAATCCGCATCTTGGCCCGATCCATGCTCCTCCTCGTCTGAATAAAGGGAACACTTAAACAACACAATGTAACTCCAAGTCAATCACACTTCTGTGAAATCAAACTCCACTTAGGAAGCAACACTGATTGACAATAAATTTCACATGTTGTTGTGCAAATGGAATAGACAAAAGGTGGAAATTATAGGCAATTAACAAGACACCCCCAATAAAGGAAAGATTCTGCAGGTGGTGACCACAGACCACTTCTCAGTTCCTATGCATCCTGGCTGATGTTTTGGTCACTTTTGAATGCTGGCGGTGCTCTCACTCTAGTGGTAGCATGAGACGGAGTCTATAAGCCACACAGGTGGCTCAGGTAGTGCAGCTCATCCAGGATGGCACATCAATGCGAGCTGTGGAAAGAAGGTTTGATGTGTCTGTCAGCGTAGTGTCCAGAGCATGGAGGCGCTACCAGGAGACAGGCCAGTACATCAGGAGACGTGGAGGAGGCCATTGGACGGCAACAACCCAGCAGCAGGACCGCTACCTCCGCCTTTGTGCAATGAGCTCTGCCACAGCCCTGCAAAATGACCTCCAGCAGTAGAAATCGTAGAAATCCGAAGAGGGTGGCCAGCAGAGATAGGTGGGTTGGGCTGAGGGAAACTGAGGGTTGGGGTGTGGAATTGGAGACAAGTGGGAGTTGCTGTGCAGGAGATCAAATGATGGTCAAAAATAAAAGTAAATTTTTTACATTTTAATGACACTACGGGACAGAGTTTTTACAGCTAATGCCGGTTTGCCTGAGGCTAATTCTGTGCAGGTGTTTGTACACATGCATACACACACAATTCAAATATACGTATTCAAGGACACAGACATACTGTGGCAGACCAGGGGGTTTGGTCAAGACGTTTACACAGATCCGACACAGACAGAGTATGATCAGCTCGGTTTCAAGGGTGTTTATTGAATAATATAATCAAATTTAAAGGATAGGTCTCCCCCATGAGACCCTCTCCGGGATATCTGCTCCGGGTCTTGCTGTATCCTGTTAGGCACACAAACGTCATAGCTCGGGCACCGTCTCCAACTACATGGAAGTCACTTTACTTCCCCCAGTCCTCTCCTGTGTGCTGCCCTTCTGGCAGCTTTATGGGGCTGGTACAGCTGGTGAGCAATTAGTCCTGGGCGGAGAGCCCGTTGATACCTGGCACATCCAGCAGATGGAGCCATCGCCTCGATGTATACCCCTGGTGGCTGACCAGCTGTACGCTACAATACATGTAATAGTGCCAGACATGCACACAAACATACATTTGGCATTGCTGTTATGATTTTAGATGTCCTGTTTTTGGTTTTTTGCATTGTTGGTGCATTGGGGGTGTTCTTGGGGTGGGAAATGTAATGAATTGTATTTTTTTTTCTTGGGGGGGAACTGTGGGAGGGGTCTCAATGTTGAGGGACAGCTATTTGAGAACTGTGGGGGGGATCCTGGAGGATTCGGGTTCACGTTTTATTGGCCTGGTGGGAGATCTGTCAACGTGCCCTTGAGCAGGGCATTGACTCTGGATGCTTCTGTGTGTCGCTCTGAATGGGAGTCTGTTGGATGACTGGTATGGTGAAGTTAAGCGGTTTCACTGCAAGTATATTGTACGTTTCGGATATTCAATACAATAATACAATTAAAATGAAAAAATACCTACAGTCTCATGGGTCTCCCAGTCGAGTCAGCACAGGTATAGAACCAGCATCTGTAGCAACACAGCTTGCAGTGCTATGCAGTGTCTTAGACCATTGTGCCACTTAGGTGCTGTACAATGTGACTGGTCGGGAGTGGGCTACACTACTACAGTATGAGCAAAATAATCCTAACAAAATAAAATCCTTAGTGTAACAGTTTCAGTAAGTAATACTCAAGTCGTGCACAATTATTAGTTTCTATTTAGGTTTATGTCACCTATTCATTGTCAGTTGGAGACACAGTAGGGCATAAAAGCTCTAACTCCCCCTTGCGTTGGTCTGGATCAATGAAGTGGTGATGTAGGGTACCATACTGAACCACAATATAATCACACAACTTTTAATGGAGCAACCACTGTACATCACCGGGACCAAACTTCCTGCCATCCAGGACCTCTATACCAGGGGGTGTCAGAGGAAGGCCCTAAAAATTGTCAAAGACTCCAGCGACCCGTCATACTGTTCTCTCTGCTACCAGATGGCAAGCGGTACCGCAGCGCCAAGTCTAGGTCCAAGAGAATTCTAAACAGCTTCTGCCCCCAAGTCATAAGATTCCTGAACATCTAATCAAATGGCTACCCAGACTATTTGCATTGCCCCCCCCCTTCCTCTTTTACACTGCTGCTACTCTGTTATTATCTATGCATAGTCACTTTAGTAATTCTACCTACATCTACATATTACCTTGACTAACCGGTGCCCCTGCACATTGACTGTAGCAGTACCCCCTGTATATAGCCTCGCTATTATTTTACTGCTGCTTTTTAATTATTTGATCATTTTATTTATAGGTATTTGTCTTAACTGCATTGCTGGTTAAAGGGTTGCAGTATGCATATGTTAACTTTAGGGATAGGGGGCAGCATTTTCACTTTGGATGAATAGCGTGCCCAGAGTTAACTGCCTCCTACTCTGTCCCAGAAGCTAATATTTGCATATTATTATTACTATTGGATAGAAAACTCAGAAGTTTCTAAAACTGTTTGAATGATGTCTGTGAGTATAACATAACTTATATGGCAGGTGAAAACCTGATAAAAATCCAACCAGGAAGTGGGATATCTGAGGTTGGTCGATTTTCAACTCATCGCCTATTGAATTCCCAGTGGGATATGGATCTGTTTGTACTTCCTACAGCTTCCACTAGATGTCAACAGTCTGTAGAACCTTGAATGAAGCTTCTACCGTGATGTGGAGCCGGATGAGAGGGGAATGAGTCAGTGGTCTGGCAGAGAGCCAGGTCCTGGTCACGCGCATTCCACATGATATCGACTTGCGTTCCATTACTTCTATAGACACAAAGGAATTCTCCGGTTGGAACGCTATTGAATATTTATGATAACATCCTAAAGATTGATTCTATACTTAGTTTGAAATGTTTCTACGACCTGTAATATAACTTTTTGAAGTTTGTCCGACTGGACCTGCACGAGCGTTTGGATATGTGTACTAATAGTGCTAACAAAAGTAGCTACTTGGACATAAATAATGGACATTATCGAACAAAAAACAATTTATTGTGGAACTAGGATTTCTGGGAGTGCATTCATAATGTAATTTCGTATTTCTGTTGACTCCAACATGGCGGAGAAATGTTGTTTCTGAGCGCCGTCTCAGATTTTTGCATGGTTTGCTTTTTCCGTAATTTAAAAAAAAATATCTGACACAGCGGTTGCATTAAGAACAAGTGTATCTTTAATTCTATGTAAAACATGCATCTTTCATCAAAGTTTGAGTATTTCTGCAATTTCTCCGGATATTTGAGGCATTTCTGAACATGGCGCCAATGCAAACAGATTTTGGATATAAATATGCACATTATCGAACAAAACATACATGTATTGTGTAACATGAGTGTCATCTGATGAAGATCAAAGGAAATGGCTTTAAATAAATGTTTTGCACTCCCACTTTGACAGTCAGGCGCTCATGAGGATCCTATAAGTAGGACCTGTCCGCCAGAGAGGCAAATCAAGTCTCCAACAGCAAACTCCGCTCACCTGCTGGCAGTAGGAATTTATAGCCTTGGGTGTAGGGAAAGTGGAAAATAGAAGGACATTTATTTTGTACTGGGTGTACCATGCATTTGGATTCTTGCATAGATTGTAATGGGAACATGATGTGTGTAAATACTTTTTTGAAGGTTGTACTGATTTTATGATGAGCTAATGCTAAACTAATTACTGACTGTGTGGAGCCATGTGTGTTGACAAAAATCATTGCATTGTGGGAGTCATATAAACGTCTTTTAGACCAAAGATGTTATAACAAAACAAGGCGCAGGGACTCGTCTTTCGAGGAACTTACGGAAGTGAATGATGAGGAAACGCAGCCCTTTAAAACCTTTCTAGGACACACGTTCCGCTAGCGGAACCCCTCGACAACATTCCGCTGAATAGGCAGCGCGGGAAATGTAAAAATATTTCTTAGAAATATGTAACTTTCACACATTAACAAGTCCAATACAGAAAATGAGAGATAAACATCTTGTTAAATCTACCCATCGTGTCTGATTTAAAAAAAAATGCTTTACAACGAAAACACAACATATGATTATGTTAGATCACCGCCAAGTCCAAAAAACACACATGATGGAAGGCGGCCCTTACTCTCGGCCAAAAAAGACAGCAGAGACCTTGGCTCCTGCCATGCCTATCCACAAGTATGTGGAAGGCTCATTGGATTCACCTCTAACGGCATGTTCACTGGTTAGTGTAGCTCACATTTACCAGAGTGGACAGGGAATCCCTAGACTCTACTGCCATGGCTGCGTACAGTACATTAGGAAAGTATTCAAACCCCTTCACTTATCCACATTGTTATTTTACAGCCTTATTATTAAAGTTTGTTTTATCAATCTACACACAATACCCAATAATGACAACGCAAAAACTGGTTTTAGGAATGTTTGCAAACTTATTAAAAATCTAATCACATAAGTATTTAGACCCTTTCCTTTGTTGAAGCACATTTGGCAGCGATTACAGCCTTGAGTCTTCTTGGCACAACGGTATTTGGGGAGTTTCTCCCATTCTTCTCTGCAGATCCTAAAGCTCTGTCAGGTTGGATAGCGGGCGTCACTGCATATCTATTTTCAGATCTCTCCAGAGATGTTCAATTAGGTTCAAGTCCGGTTGGTTTCAAACTTCTTCCATTTAAGAGTGATGGAAGCCACTGTGTTCTTGGGGACCTTCAATGCTGCAGAAATGTTTTGGTACCCTTCCCCAGGTCTGTGCCTCGACAATCCTGTCTCGGAGCTCTACGGTGTTTTAGGTCAGGGCGTGACTAGGAGGGTTATCTAGTATTTCTATGTTTGTTGGTGAATATGGTTCCCAATTAGAGGCAGCTGTTTATCGTTGTCTCTAATTGGGGATCATACTTAAGTTGTCATTTGTTCTCACCTGCTTTGTGGGATGTTGTTTCAGTTAGTGCCTATGTGCTCTCTGCACTTCACCTTCATTGTATGTTTTCTGTAGTTTCACTTTGTATTAAAATACGTTGAACTCAACTCACGCTGCGCCTTGGTCCGTCTTTTATGACGATCGTGACATACGGACAATTTCTTCTCTCATGGCTTGGTTTTTACTCTGGCATGCACTGTAAACTGTGGGACCTTCTGGGCCAGTTTGGGCCTTAAATATCCTAGTTTAACTAGTACACATTAAGTAGCTTTAATGAACGTGGCTTAAAATGTGACTTAGTTGGAGACTATGGAGTCCTGGAGTAACGTATATAAGCCTAAATGAAAACACCTGGGTTAAGCCTGATTAGGTTAAGTATGAAAACATGCTGTTGGTCTAATGGTGCTCATAAAACCCAGAATGGAATAGAACACACCATTACTGGTGTGAATCTTGAAACAAAATAATGGCAAAAATAATTAGTTCCAAAAAACGCTACTAAAACAAATTGTCAAACCATACTACTGAGCAAAATAAAGAGTGGTTCATTTGTAGTGAATTCAATGCAAATGAAAATGTAACCACAAGAGTACAACTTCGTGAGATATCTTCATTATCAGTATTTCACATAATCATATTTTTTGTGACAACACTTATGTTGAATGATATCTGGCTTTATAGGCTCTGTGAAAGAAACTTAAACTGGCTTTAAAAATTGATAATGTAGAGAGCAGAAGAGAGCGATTTACAACTGGTTGTGGACCACCAAAAAAAGACAAGACTGACAAATTGAGTGACTTGCTGTCTGGAATAGAGCACCAGCATCTGGATGGTATACCAGACAATGACCATTTGGACAATTCAGATTAACTGAGCACTAATGGTACATATACCAAAGAAAGTAAATAGATTACACTGTCTATTCTGCTTTCATTCTAAGGACCATGTGAGTTTATTTGTGCTTCTAACGGTGTTATTTTTCCAGAGGAAAGGAATCTGAACAGGTTGGAAGAGCCAGTGCACAGTACCCTCCTATAGCATCCCTGAGAGAAGATCCTTCCACCACCTTTCAGCAGAGAACAAAAAAGATGACCATGATTGAAAAGTTAGCCAGAGAATTTCATGAGCATTAAATAAATTCTACAGGTTCAATTGGATACGAAGTTGGAAGAGAGGTATGATCCAAAAAATATACATGTGTGAGACAGTTGTGATTACCAGCCATGGTGAAAAATAAGATATGCGTCACGCCCTGACCGTAGAGAGCTTTTTATGTCTCTATTTTGGTTTGGTCAGGGTGTGATTGTCACGTTCCTGACCTGTTTTCTGTTATTTTTGTATGTGTTTAGTTGGTCAGGGTGTGAGTTGGGGTGGGCATTCTATGTTTTGTGTTTCTATGTTTAGGTCATTGGTAATTAGCTTATATGGTTCTCAATCAGGGACAGGTGTTTGACGTTTCCTCTGATTGAGAACCATATAAAGGTAGGCTGTTCACACTTTGTTTGTGGGTGGTTGTCTTCCGTGTTTGTGTCTGTGCACCACACGGGACTGTTTCGTTTCGTTCGTTTGTTTGTTGTAGTCTGTTCCTGTTCGTGCGTTCTTCGTGTTATATGTAAGTTCTCATAGTTCAGGTTTGTCTACGTTCGTTTGTTATTTTGTAGTTTGTTTAAGTGTTTGTCTTTACTTTAATAAACTTCATTATGTCATATCACAACGCTGCGCTTTGGTCCAATCCATACTCCTCCTCTTCGGACGAAGAGGAGGAGGACAACCGTTACAGATTTGGGTGGGCATTCTATGTTTTGCATTTCTTTGTGTTTGGCCGGGTGTGGTTCTCAATCAGAGGCAGCTGTCTGTTGTCTCTGATTGAGAACCATGCTTGGTGGGTAGTTTTCTGTTTCTGCACCTGACAGAACTGTTTTTGTTTTGTATTTTGGTAGCATGTGAAATTTATTGTCAATCAGTGTTGCTTCCTAAGTGGACAGTTTGATTTCACAGAAGCGTGATTGACTTGGAGTTACATTGTGTTGTTTAAGTGTTCCCTTTATTTTTTTGAGCAGTGCATTTCAATCTCAGTGCCTCTGCTTGACATCATGGGGAAAATCAAAAGAAAATCTGCCAAAATTGTAGACCTCCACAAGTCTGCTTCATACTTGGGAGCAATTTCCAAACGCCTGAAGGTACCACGTTCATCTGTACAAACATTAGTACGCAAGTGTAAACACCATGGGACCACGCAGCCGTCATACCGCTCAGGAAGGAGATGCGTTCTGTCTTCTGGAGATTAACATCAATCCCAGAACAGCAGCAAAGGACATTGTGAAGATGCTGGAGGAAACGGGTACAAAAGTATCTTTATCCAAAGTCAAACGAGTCCTATATCGACATAACCTGAAAGGCCGCTCAGCAAGGAAGAAGCCACTGCTCCAAAACCACCATAAAAAAGCCAGACTACAGTTTCCAACTGCACATGGGGACAAAGATCGTACTTCTTGGAGAAATGTCCTCTGGTCTGATGAAACAAAAATAGAAATGTTTGGCCATAATGACCATTATGTTTGGAGGAAAAAGGGGGATGCTTGCAAGCCGAAGAACACCATCCCAGGGGTGTCAGCATCATGTTGTGGGGGTGCTTTGCTGCAGGAGGGACTGGTGCACTTCACTAAATAGATGGCATCATGAGGGAGGAAAATTATGTAGATATATTGAAGCAACATCTCAAGACATCAGTCAGGAAGTTAAAGCTTGGTCGCAAATGGACAATGACCCAAAGTTGTGGCAAAATGGCTTAAGGACAACAAAGTCAAGGTATTGGAGTGGCCATCACAAAGCCCTGACCTATATCCTATAGAAGGTTTGTGGGCAGAACTGAAAAAGCTTGTGCGAGCAAGGAGGCCTACAAACCTGATTCAGTTACACCAGCACTGTCAGGAGGAATGGGCCAAAATTCACCCAACTTATTGTGGGATGTCACGCCCTGACCATAGAGAACCATTGTTTCTCAAAGGTATAGTACACAGGTGTCAAACTCATTCCACGGGGGGGCCGAGTGTCTGCGGGTTTTCGCTCCTCCCTTGTACTTGATTGATGAATTAACATCACTAATTAGTTAGGAACTCCCCACACCTGGTTGTCTAGGGCTTTATTGAAAGGAAAAACCAAAAACCTGCAGACACTAGGCCCTCCGTGGAATGAGTTTGACACCCCTGGTATAGTAGGTCAGGGTGTGACTAGGGGGTGATTTAGTATTTGTATGTCTCTTGTATTCTAGTTTATTATTTCTGTGGGTATTCTAGTTTTCATATTTCTAGGTTGGTGTGCTTGATATGGTTCCCAATTAGAGGCAGCTGGTTATCGTTGTCTCTAATTGGGGATCATATTTAAGTAGCATTTTTTCCCACCTGTGTTTGTGGGATATTGTTTTTAGTTAGTGCACGTAGTGTCACGATTCGTTGTTAGTAAAGACAAAAACAAATAAACAAACTAAGTTTCACTTTTCATTAAATTATGTGAAACTCAATAGCCGCTGTGCCTTGGTCTGATATTTATTCCAGCGAGCGTGACATGGGAAGCTTGTGAAAGGCTACCCGAAACGTTTGCCTCAAATTAAAGGCAATGCTGCCAAATACTTATTGAGTGAATGTAAACTTCTGACCCACTGAGAATGTGAACAAACTAAAAGCTGAAATAATTCTCTACTATTATTCTGACATTTCACATTCTTAAATTAAAGTGCTGATCCTAACTGACCTAAACAGGGATTTTTTACTAGGATTAAAAGTCAGGAATTGTGAAAAACTGAGTTTAAATGTATTTGGCTAAGGTCTTTGTAAACTTCAACTGTATATGGGAGTATAGCGCCGCTGGGTTGTTTTGTGCAGACGGAGTGGCTCCCACCTTTCTTTGTTCACTTGTCTGCCAGGGAAATGTATATGAAGTTGTCCATGGTCACATTTCTGCCTTTGCCCATTTAAGGTAACATAACACAAACCCTCAGTCTCAGATACTCACTCACCCGCTGACCTAGTTTCATCTTTCCCCAGATAAGAAAAGCCCTTGAGCAAGTACTTAGTTTCGACATTGGTGGATAACTGAAGGCACATGCAGCATTATCAGTTTCTATCGCCCATTTATCCATTAACAGAACAGCATATGTTTTATTTCTTTATGTTACTAGTTCTACATCGTGGAGATCCGCCCCATAGGGGAGCTCTGCTCCGAGTGGTTTACCCAGCTGCCTAGGCAGCAAATAGCCTGAGAGAAAATGATGCACACATCTGCAGCCAATCAGCCTCCCATTACCTTCAGTGACAGGACTGGACTGAAGAAGCCTGGAAGAGAAGAGATCTCAGGACGAACCCGTCGTCCTTCAATGAGCACGCCTTTTCCACCCCCAAAAGCTCTTTTAAGCGCAGTGTCGCTGCTCCACTATGGCGGCTTTGGACCAGCACAAACTATGATTTGTGTGCTTAGGTTCAAAGCACGCCAGGGGCTGCCTCACAGATCCTCCGGAGTGCACTAGCTGCCCACTAATTTCTTGAGAGGAAACAGCGATGGGCATTTATCAGTGAGGTTTTCCTTCTGGAGGACGCCGTGTCTATGATAGCCTCCGGTTCTGAGGCGTCATGAGGATGTTGAGAAGTCTGGGTTTTTCTCCGAAAGAATTCGGTCTACTGACCGAGGCTGAAAAGACATCCCTCCCTAGGGAGAATGAGGGGATTTTCACATCCTTGGGGGAGATGGGCTCTGAATTTTCAGCAGCCCCCTTCTACGCAGTGGACTCTCTGCGCTCTGATTTTACAGGGCTCATTAAGCGGGCTGCGAGAAGGCTGGAGATAACACTGCCCTCCATTCCGGAAGTGGAAATGGTGGGCGGCCCCTATTCCAGACCAAGACCGGCAGCGGTACTTCTGACACTGACCATGCCCTCGCTCGCTGTGGAGGGTGCATGGGAAACGCCTTTGACGGCGTATATCCCATTAACTAAAGTGGACGGAGAACCCTATGCTCGAGGATGCACTAACTGCGTACCTCGTCCCAGGCTCGAGCTCTTGGCCATCGTCCAAGAGACCCACATTACCGATGACTAAGGGCCGCCTCAGAACAAAGGACTTTCAGCCAGCTGTGCTGTAAGTACACAAGCTGTAGCAGCAGTGAATAATATTGCCCTCTTGGCAGCCTCTTTATCCCGTCTCACCACGGGTAGAGAGCGGCTGTCTGGAGAGGAGAGTCGAAGATTTCCGGCGCTATTCTCCATCTCACACAGGCATCGGCTGTATGTGCGAGGAGATCCATGGCCACTTCAGTGGTACTGGAACGACACCTCTGGCTGTCTGACAGCTATGAAGGAGACCGACAAAAGCCGCCCTATTGAACGCCCCCATTTCTGACAGCGGTCTCTTTGGAGCTGCGGTCACAGATGCGATAGCGCATTTTGGGAAGCTTGAGGAGAGAAAGCAGCTGGCTAGACACCTGTCATTGGCAGGAGGGTCTAAAACAGCTACAAAGGATCCCCCATCGCTTCACCGTCTCCAGTAGACCCGGGTCTACGGCCAGACGGAGAGCCCGTCGAGCAGCTACACCTGGCGTACCGAGAGCGGGCCCCGCCCCTCCGACAGCACCAGAGAAGGCGGTGGTGAAACCGACGCGAGAGAGCGAGGCCCCGTTTATTTCGTCACCCTGGCAGCCGAGAGGCAGTCAGAAGAGACGACGGCTATTACGGGACGAGGGGGAGAGGCCAGAGCGCAGCACTTCATGTGAGGGTGCCCACTGTTCATCCCCCACGCTTGCAAAGGGATGGAGGAGTAATTGTGTCTGTGGTTAATAAAGAATTTACTTTGTCACAAGAGAACCTTTTTTCCATAACAAAACTGAGATTGCTCTGATTCCTTCTTTCTCACCACTCTGCGGAGCTGAGCACACACAGAGGGACGTTGTGAGTGGGAATGACATGAGGAAAGCAAGACGGACGCTCGTAATGAGCCGTCATGCTGTACCTCATAAAACCCCTACACTACACACTCTTAGGAGCTAAGTAGACAAGGGTTTTGAGAGCAGCCTGCGTACACAGCCCCATAGTGGGCCAATGAAGCAATCGCTGTTGGGAGACCGGGCACTAATTCAGGCAGGCGCCTCAGTGTAGCGCAGACCCGTGCTGAGTTCACGGAGGGTTGGAACCACAAGGTTACATGTAAAACCGAAGTGTCGGCACCCCCAATTCTCACAGAACGCATTAGTGTTCCCTCCCCCTTTCGTAAGGGGCCCACCTTGGGCTGTCCGACCACTTCAGTGTAGGGAGACAGCGGCGGCTTGGGCCATAGAGGGATACAGGTCCTTCCTACAGTCTGTACCACAACTTTGCGCTCTCCCGCTCTCAGAGCACTATTGGGAGTGGCAGCGAAGCTGCACCCTCTCCTCCTGGCTAAGTCAGACGCTGGAGAAGGGTTATGCCATTCAATTCCATCTACACCCCCCCCCCCCCCCCCCCCCCCCCCGTTCTCGGGTGTGGTGGAGACGCCAGAAAAAGTAGCCGCTCTTGTGAAAGATTACGGAACTTTTGGCGAAAGAGGCAGTCACAGTAATTCCCCAGGAGCAAAGGAACAGCGGGCTATATTCACCCTATTTCCTTGTGCCAAAAAAGACTGGGGGAATGAGGCCGATATTGAATTTACGCACTCAACGGGAGCGTAGCCAAACGGCCACAACAAAACATACTGTAATGTATTCACAACAGAGACTTGTGTAAGGATAGATCTAAAGGACGCATACATTCATGTGCCGGTACTTCTGCGTTGCCCTACAGCCCATAGGCGGAAATCCCAGGGGGGACGGGGGGGACACGACCCCCCCATCCTGGGAAAAATATGACTTGTCCCCCCCAATATATCACTGTAAACATAACTATGTAATTTCAATAATATTAATAATACGCAATGAAAGCACTTGTGCTGATTATAGACACTTAATAGCGCGTTTAAGTTTCACAAGATTGCGACCCTCCCGCCCTTTGCCTCACGATGGTTTGATCCACTGCCAGTTCTTTAGCTTGCAAGGTAGAGGGTTCGTATCTACTGTCCGAAAGGCACTCGATGTGCGTAACTGACGTGAGGTAATTCAGTCAATTGCGCCATAGCAATGTATATATTTTTCTAATGTTGCAGGGTTCACACACTAGCTGAATTTGCAGAGCTAACGCGCAAACTAAAGCAAACATTAACTATCAAGCTAGCTAGTACCTATTCCATTTATGTGGCGTCGTCAAAGATGGAATATTTGCTATCGTCAGTTTATTCCAAGATTAGCATGCAGCTGTAGTGCTTCAAAGTCCCTGTGATAAGGTTAGCGATAAACTGAAGTCCAAACTGAACAGAACTACACTCTTATACCATTGTCTTAAATATATTTAATGGTCTCGTTGCAAAAGCTAAATTGTCGCTAGTGATTTTTTATTTTTTTTCACCTTTATTTAACCAGGTAGCAAAGATTATAGCAAACACCACAGAAACGGAATTGGTGCTCGCTAGCTTTGCAAATTCAGCTATTGTTGGAAGCTAGCCAATATGAAACAAACTATGTTAAAATTACAAAAGGTTGCAGCATGTGTTGTGTAAATGTGTGTGTGTGCAGCTAGACCGGCCAGCCAGCCAGTCAGGTAGAAAAATGTCAGAAAAAAGTAAAAAGACGGACAGAGTATTTTTCAGTACACCAAAACGCAAAGTAAGAACTCTAGTAGCCTAATATCTCAAAGACGAGTTGATAAAATGTTCATAAGAAAGAAGTGAAATGCTAATGGAAATGTTTCACAATGATGTCATTAGGCAGAGCAGGCAACAGATGGCACACAGACAGCTGAGTTGGGGACAGATATGCATGGACAGACTGGCAGAGACAGAGAGTCTCAGGTAAGTTTGTTGAGTCTTTGTTTGGCAACATTATGAAAGGTTCTCAATTTTTTTGATTTGTAAAATAGGGACATAATTGGAAAATGCCATGGATACCCCCACTCTCAACTTAAACTGGTGACTAAACTAAGATTTGTTAAAGGCAATGGTATTGCTGCTGTGATTAATTGTGTAGTTTTGGGTACCGGTAGTTAGGAGTACAGCAAACACCTTATTTCTTTTCTAGGAGTCAGACTGTGAGTCAGTGAGGGTGGTGAAAGGGAAAGAGCCAAGGAGAGAGACTTCAGAGGACAGTGTCACAGCCACGGCAGGACCAGGTGTCACCCTTGTTGCCAGCAGCACCAGTATAGGGGACAGTGGCACAGCATCGTCCAGTTACCTCAGTGATGGCACAAAACCATATCAGCCACACCCACAATTTATAGAACCGCAAACTCTTGCCAACAGAGTGTTGACGTTTCAAGAGAGATGGTTTCGCGATTTCCCCTGGCTACATTATAATCCATCAATTAAAGGAGTGTTGTGTTTTCACTGTAGCCAAGGGTTTTCAAGTCAGCCATCTTTTGGCCAAAGAGCAGATTCTGCCTTCATTAGTGCAGGATTTAGGAACTGGAGAAAAGCCATTGAAAAATTCACAGCACATCAAAACTGCCAAACCCACCGCCACTTTGTAACTGTAACAGCACACCAGCTAAATCCAATCAGTGTCCAGTTATCCAGCGCGTGGGGTAAACAGCAGGAGGACGCAAGGCATTGCTTGATGAAAATTGTTAGTTCGGTGCGGCATGTAGTAAGACAGGGACAAGCCTTTAGAGGCCACACGGATGACAGTGGGAATTTATACCAGCTTTTGAAACTCAGGGCAGAAGAGGATGATCCCATTTTACTGAAGTGGTTAACAGAGCGTACCACAATGTACACAGGCCCCAAAGCACAGAATGAAATTCTGAACATGGCCAATACAGTCATTCGAGGCATTGCAGCTGAGATTAGGTCTCTTCCGATTGTACAATTTTCATTAATTGTTGATGGTACTCAAGATGTCTCTGGTGCTGAACAGGAGAGTGTCTGTCTGCGTTATGTTGACCATGACCTTGTCCCTCACGAGGACTCGCCTGTTGTCTCCGACACCCTGTCTCTGGTATGCAGGCTGCAGTAGAGTGTGTGCGGTCATCTCTTAGGGGCAAGAGAAATGACGAAAGCTACCTTGCACTGTATGAGAAAGCAACAACTTTGATTGACTCTATTGAATCCATTGAATCCATTGAGACGCACTCAAGACGATTTGCTGGCAAAGCATTGGATCACTATAGGGCAGAATTTTTTAAGTGTTGGATGGTGTGGAGGTTCAGTTTGGCGACCGTTTTGACCAGGACAGTCTAAACGTCCTGCAAAAGTTGGAAAGAGCGCTTCTCACAGGCGAGTTGGATGAGTCTCTAGATCAGTACCCTGAGCTGAACATAGATTCTCTTTCAGTGCAGATCCCTCTCTTTCACAACAAATACCCCTGTAGCAGCAGTTGAGAGGCAGCAGAGGTCCTCAGGAGGCTTCCAGTGGAGGTGCGGGGGTTGTTTGACCAAGTTGAGGTGCTGATCAGAATTTTGTTTGTGGTGCCAGTGTGTTCATGTGAGGCTGAGAGGAGTTTCAGTGCACTCTGCAGGTTAAAGACTTGGCTACGGGCCAGCATGGGCCAAGAGAGACTGAACGGCGTAGTTGTCTGTAATGTACATAAAGACAGGCTGGACAGTCTCAAGAGGGAAAATATCTGCCAGCAATTTGTTGAATCCATTGAAACCCGCAAACATATGTTCGGTTCTTTTGTTCAGTAGTGTGTATAGCAGTGGTTCTCAACCTTTTTTGGGTACTGGAACCCCTGCATATTTTGAGGCAAGGCAGGCAAGGTTTTGAGCAGTCCTCAGGGACCTCCACCCCCTCTATATTATATGTAAACTTACTGGAAACCTTGTGGTACTGAATACGTTCATTACACTTTATTTTATTTCACGGACACCTTGCAATTAGTCCATGGACCCCTGTTTGAGAACCCCTGGTGTAATTGATATTTGTTATTTTGTTTAATAGTTTTCAGTTTTTAGTACATGACAGTACACTTACAAATTATTATTATTTCATGTTATTTTATTTAAAATTGCATACTTTGTATGACATACTTGTCCATAGCTGCTGTTTGAAGAGTTGAGACACTGACTGAAGGATATTTTGTTTGATTTATTTGGGTTTTTCATTGAAGTAGTTATTTTGCTTTTAGAACTGTACTTATTTTAAGCTTTTTGTTCTTGTAAAGATATATTGTAGTAGACTCAGGCCAGGTGCACATATTTCATGACTATATAAATGTATCACAAAGTCAAATTAAAAGGTCAATTCAATACGGAGACCAACTTTGTGATGGTTCTCAATGGAGATTCTTTACGATGAGATCACACCATGTTCATTGTATTTATGAAAACTACACCCATACAGTGTACAGTACCATTGCCGCCTAATGGCCTTTCTTGATATTGCTGGTTGTAAGTACGAATACCTGCATACATACTGGACTGATAAGGAACACTGCTATAACTATTATTAGTAGTAGAATTATAATGATTTAAACAAGTTGGGACAACCCTTCAGTTAACTACTGTACCTAACAATTATCCAGTAGTAGTGATTATGGTCCCTCAATATACATTTAACATATTACAACGTAGGCTATGTGTTACAGCACTACTTTTGTTGTCCCCCTCAGGAATTGCTCCTGAGAAAATTTCATGTAATTGTCCCCTCCAAGGTTGATATCAGATTTTCGCCCCTGCTACAGCCAATTCTGTCGAATCAAAAGAATTTGCAAAAAACTATCAGATTGACAGAAATATGGCTGAGTCGCAAAGAAAGTTCAAGGAGAGGGGGTACAAAAATGATCAGATTAATATTGCCATTGAGAAAATTCAAAACGAGACATGACTTTTTTCAAGGGCAGTCTCGCAAAAAGACGCATTCTTGTATTCTAACTACCTGCTATTCAAAGCGCTCTGAACAAATTAAGGGAATCGTTCACAAACATTGGCACATTCTAAAATCCGATGATAGTCTCGGTAATGTGTTTTCAGACCTTCCCTTGGTCGTATTTTCGCGGGGCAGAAATCTCAGAGACCAATTAGTACACTCTGATTTACCACCCCAAGATATTCCTGAACGTCTATTTGCGCCCCTACTGGATGGAAATTATAAGTGTAATGGCTGTGCTCAATGCAATGGCACTTATAAATGCAGATCCTTCAAACACCCACAAACAGGGAAATCGATCCCAATCAAAGGTATTATTACGTGCTCCACTAAGGCAGTTATTTATCTTATAACTTGTCCTTGTGGGTAAAACAAAGCGTGAATTAAAAGTACGTATCTCAGAGCATCGTAGCACCATTAGGTGCCAAAACTTGACCTACCCAGTTGCGGCCCACTTTTTGGAGGCAGGCCACTCGATTTCGTCTCTGCGTTATATTGGCATTGAACATGTGACCTTGATAATTTATTGTTAAAACGAGAGACTGCTTGGATCTTTAACTTAAAGACCCTTGCTCCCTTCGGTCTCAACGTGGACTTCGATCTGAAGCCATTCTTGTGATTGTTGTGACTTTGCCATTGTGGTTGTTTGTAGGCTTGTGTGGTCTTAAGTAGGTCTATGATCGTATGCTATCCATTTATATTTATTGTATGCTGCTCTTTCTATACCATTTTAATATTTGATTAATTAACCAATGATATTAGGCCACTCTTGGCCATGATTACAGACACCTGTGTCTTGACACTATATATAAACGAGTCATCCCGCAGTGTCTGTGATTGTACACTGATGAAGACAGCTTGCCTGTCGAAACGTTGGTAAATTAAATATTTTTGCATCTGAGCTCCTAGAGTGTGCGGCTCTCCTTTATTTTTAAGTTTTCTACTCCGCTAGCCAGCACCTCGCCTAAATAGGTGTAAGTTTCTTTTTTTCTAGATTTCCAGTAAGATTGCACCTAAATCAACCATTTATCGGATCATCATGAACTTTAAGGAGAGCGGTCCAATTGTTGTGAAGAAGGCTTC